>NC_072791.1:27361367-27961367 GCF_028583425.1 Eublepharis macularius | reverse complement strand
GTTTCAGAATAAGCACTGTTTAGAAGCTATTTTATCTCATTTCTAAATAAAACAAGTAGCGCAGTCCATAAACAATGATGGCGAAATTCTTCCTCCTCTTGTTGATTTGGAAATCATTCACTATGACAATTGATAGAGAACATTGGTTGTGTTTGTGAGAATTTTAATGGGTCCATAATTTTTTTATTTTCCTTGTGTCATTTTTCTTTCAAGAGGAATATACAGGTGTCGTGGAACTGCCATTTGGGAATTTCATTGCTTTCCAAAACCAATGGATCAATGTGTATAGGTCACAGGTTTGAAAAACTACATTTTTGGATTAGTTATCCATTGATTTAGGTTGCAGTCCTGGTTGCCATACAAAGGTTTTTAAATTCACTGGTTCACTTGGCAAATTCAGTAGCTGATCATTAGCAAAAAGGTTGCTTCCTTCTTTTTTTCCCCCCAAATGATTTTGCTATTTTTTCCAATAAGGCCAAACTAGTATGTTCTGTTATATAACACATTCTCATTATCTGTCCTTTGGATATTGGTGAGACTCCCTAACTTGGTGTGAGACATTAAATGTTGTTCTAGCTATCATTAAGCTATGAGATTCATCATTTATATGAATGATGAGTTACCCAAAAGACCAGTATGGCCACCATTGATTTAAGAGGAAAATTCACTTTAAAAGTCAGGGAATTTGTTAAAATGAAGGTAAAAAGATACAGAGGTTCAAATCCCTTCGAGTGGTTCATAAATTATTTAGTCTCAATATAGTAATGTAAAATCAGAAAGAATGCATACCACACTGAGAGATCTCTGTCTTTCGGTGCTACACCTCTGAAGATGCCAGCCACAGCTGCTGGCGAAACGTCAGGAACTACAATGCCAAGACCACGGCAATACAGCCCGGAAAACCCACAACACCCAATGCATACCACAGATTGTGAAGGGTACCACTAAATACTAGCGGATGCCAGCATGGCTAATCAGCAAAGCCAAGAAAGTTATAAAAAACAAGCAGGCTTCCTTTTTTAAAAAAAGCTGAAGTTTTGCTCAAATGAAGTAAACAAAAAAGATAACATCTTCTATCAAAACAAATGTAAGTTGACTATGAAGCAAGCAAACACACACACACACACCAAATGAGGAACATATTGTGAAAACTTCAGCGCAAACAAGAATTTCTTTAAATATATCAGAATCAGGAACGTGGTCAGGGAGAGGGAGGGATGAAAAGACTGTTAAAGGAAGAAAGGCAGGTTGCAGAGAAAGAAACCTTTGCATTGTTTTAATCATGGAAAATGGAGCTGCTATAAACAGTTTTCAACATTTACCCCAATCGTAAGTAGAACTACATTCTTATATTGAAAAGAATATCTGTGTTAGTCTGTTGCAACAAAAATAAACACAGAAATCTCTGTTTCAGGTTGTTACCGTGACTCTTCAGGATGGTAACACAAAACTGGGATACACAGGTATTCCAAAAAAGACCCTGCCAAAAAAGCTGTGTAGTTTTTCATGTTCAGGTGCTACTGCTTACTGAATACCATTAACAGGAGCAGCTGTCTCCATGTGCAGAAATCTTTTTTCTTAAAATTCAGCAGCTTCAGGGCAGCAGCTGGGCCCATACCCAATCAAGGGTGGACTGGGAGGAAAAGATAGCCCTGCCTCATAGCCCACCCACAGACACACATAGGGAGAAGGAGGAAGAGGTAAGCAGGCTTCTAGAGGGTTGAGGCAGCTTTCTTGCCATGCTGATGGTAAGTGCCCCACCCGCCTGCCTGCTCACCCACTGGCATTGCAGAAATCACCCAGCCTGCCTACCTACTGGCCTGCTTGACTGCTTGTCCACCTGCTTACTGGCCTGGTGGTGAGTGCTCCAACCACTTGCCTGCTAGCCTAGTGATGAGTACCCTGCCTGCCCTTCAAGGCTTTTGACCCATCTGCCCACTGGGCTGGCAGTCTCACCAGCTCACTGAACTGGTGGAGAATGCTTCACTGTTCCAATGTGTGGTCCATCCATTCACTGTGTTAGGCTTGGCCTACCTATTCATACCTACCTTGCACAGGTGCTTGACATCCCCTTGGTTGGGGTAGGGTGGCCCTGGTATGTGTGTGGGGGATAGCAGTAGTGAAGCTGGGCCCCATCCTGAACTTCAGCCTAGGGCTTCAGAATCACCAAGACCATCCCTGTGTAGGTAAAGGTCTTGCTGGTATCAGCCTGCCAAAGTTTCTCCTCCTTACCTAATGTGTTCCATTTGGGAGCTAACAGAATCCAACACACAAAGCCCATGGATTCTAGCCATGTAGAAAATATTGTTTCTGTCCAATATCAAGGTTCACAGAGCCAATCTATTTAACAATGGCTACATAGCCTGGATGGGTGGTATTATGCCTGTCATTTGTCCAATCTTCCAATAGGGTGTGATTCATGGAGCTGAAAGAAATGATTTGCCTAAAAAATTATGAATGCTCCTTCTGCCTGCAGAACCCCTTAATTCCTGTTACACATGTCAGCATATTATGACTGTGCGCTGTCAAATTCTAATGACGAAAATTTCATTTTTCTACCTTTTCACTCTGAGTTTGAGAACTATAGGTTGGAAATAATTCCACAAAGAATTTTTTTCTCCAGACACTACACATAAGTATTCCAGGCATTGTCTTCTCTTTGTCATCTCTCTTTCTCCCTCTTTTTCATGAATTTGATTGTTAATACATTTGATTTCCTCTCAGAACTGGGTAGTAAGGGTCGGGGAGGGGAATGTTTCAGAGTGAAAAGACGACAATCCTTTCCGGTCCTCCTGTAAGTCAGTGGGCAGGGGATTTTTGGTTTGTTTGTTTAACTTTTGTCAAATTAATATTACCCTCTGCTACTTTCAATGCACCTTAGCCATCATTTGTAAGTGGGGTTTCCCATTTCACACAGTAAAATACAGCTGCGAAGTGCATTGAAAGAGAATCGAAAGTGCTTTATTCAGTGTGTGTGAAAGTAGCCTTAAGAGTGTAACTCTGTTCAGCATCACACTGGGAGTTTTGCTCCTCCCCTGACAGGACTCCAGCACCACCCAGATTTTAACTTACACTTGCAGAATTTCAGTGGTGGAAGGTTTACATTAATGCATCCCTGATGTTACACTGACATAAATCCCCTGGTTCAATCCCAGGCATATCCACTTTAAAAAAATCAGGTAGTAGGTGATGAGAAGGGCCTCTGCCTTAGATCCTAGAAAGCCACTGCCAGTCTGAGTAGGCAATACTGACCTTGATGGACCGATGGTCTGATTCAGTATAAAGCATCTTCATTTGTTCATGTATTCAAATATCCTTTTAAAAAGTCACCAGGGATGTCTGTGGTTTTCTTACTCTTCTTTTTATCCCAGCATCCTGGAAAACCAGATTAGGTTGGTGTCACAACCCAATCAAGCCCGATCTCATCAGATCTCAGAAGCTAAGCAGAGTTGGCCTCGGTTAGTAATTGGACGGGAGATCTCCAATGAAGCCCAGGGTTGCAGAGACAGTTGATAGCAATCCATTTCTGTTAGACTGTTGCCTTGAAAACCCCAGCAGGGGTCACCATAAGTCAGCTATGACTTGCTGGCACTTTCCACCATTCATTGCTCTATTTCTTTCCAGCTGTGCTTAAACCCAAAACATGACAATAATCAATAGCTGCCATGATTTACTGAACAAAAGCGCAGTAGGGAGACTTGAAAATTTGAGAGAGAGAGAGAGAGAGAGAGAGAGAGAGAGAGAGAGAGAGAGAGAGAGAGAGAGAGAGAGAGAGAGAGAGATTATTATTATTTATTATGTATTGTCGAAGGCTTTCACGGCCAGAGAATGATGGTTGTTGTGGATTTTCCAGGCTGTATCACCGTGGTCTTGGCATTGTAGTTCCTGACGTTTCGCCAGCAACTGTGACTGGCATCTTCAGAGGTGTAGCACGAAAAGACAGAGATCTCTCAGTGTCAATGAGAGATCTCTGCCTTTTGGTGCTACACCTCTGAAGATGCCAGTCACAGCTGCTGGCGAAATGTCAGGAACTACAATGCCAAGACCACGGCAATACAGCATGGAAAATCCACAACAACCATTATTTATTACATTTATATCCCACTCTCCCCGCAAGAGGGCTCAGGGTGGGTTACAACAGAAGATAAAATCAAAAAGAGTCCAGTAGCACCTTTAAGACTAACCAATTTTATTGTAGCATAAGCTTTCGAGAATCACAGTTCTCTTCGTCAGATTCATGGAAGGCCAAAAGAAAATGGTCAGATATAGAGGAGGAGAGGGGAGGGCAGGTTAGATGCAAACAGCTCCTTCTGATATGGAGATCAGTTTGCTTCTGCCACTACGACTAACACGGCTAACTCCTCTGGATCTATGACAACAGAAGATAAAATATACAAGATAAAATCACAATAAATTAATACATTAATTAATAAATTAATAAAACACCTGCTCACTGTATAAAAACCATATAACATCTGATGGATCCACCTGGGATAATGAGTGGACTTATCACTCAGCTAAATTCTAATCTAAGCTAAATTCTGATCACCTATTTATCCTAAAGGGTTACCACTCAATCTCTTATTATCTTGGCTTTTAAGGAATTCACATGGGATTAAAAAAAAGACGAGGTAGACTTTTTCTGAGTAGAGCACACAGGGTTACTTAAACAAGTTAAGTATGTGTGTGTGTGTTTATAAATGGTAAAAAATAGAGGTTCTGATTTTATGTAATCGTTCCCCTCATGCTGGTATAGGACAGCTGCAGAGGCTGTCCTCTGCCACAAGCCCTTCCATTTGTAGAAGACCAGTGCTTCTCAAGGAGCCCTTGAGAAAACAGGACTGCTAGCGGCAAGGAAGTAAGTGCCTCAGTGGAGGACAGCCTCCACAGTGGCCATGGAGAAGTATGCGGGAAACAATGTCATATGACTCAAGTCAACAGATACACAGTCAAGGAAGTAAATAAGCAACAGTTTTGTGTAGTGGTTTGAGTGTTGGACTAGGATTTGGGAGACCCAAGTTCAACTCCCCACCACCACAAAAGCTGGGTGGGTGACCCTGGGCCAGTCGTACACTGTCAGCCTAGCCTATCTCATGATGTAGTGAAGATAAAATGGGAGAGAGGAAACCAACGTAAGCCACTTCAGGACCCCACTGGGGAGAAAAGAAGGGTATAAATAAATAGTTGTCCTAGCTAATAAATAAACCATATCTTATAGGGCTAAGAAGATCTATTTCCATGACAGTAACTGGAGTCAGAAATCAGTTTTACTTCTGGCAAAACAAGTAGCACTGGACCCAGTAAGCATAGCCTCTTCGTGCCAAACTGGAAAGTCTTAACAAAAAACACATTTATTTACCTAAAAAATTTCAAGCCCAGTTTCTCCATATGATTATTTAACATTTTTAAAAGCACCAGAAGAATATATAAAATAAGAAAAAACTATATGAAAACAGGCTATAAAAACACCAAAGGGCCAGCAGCTATAGCAACAAGAGGGGGGAAATAACTACATCTTTCTAAGAGATTCTTCTGTTAAGTTGATGCCCCAAAAGAATCTACTTTAAGATACAGGCAGGAAAAGTTTAGCATTCTCAAGGCATGCCCAAGCGTGCTATAGTCCAAGTGCACCCAGTGTTTATATACAACTTAGACCACTCGGAATGGATACCCGTACAACCAGACAGAAGAATATATGTAATTTTTGTGGACTGGAAGTGAATTGTTGTGCTGCTGGAAGTGAATTGTTCTGTGCCTTCCCCGTCTTTCAGAAGTCCTTTCTGACACCCCGCTGGGCTGTGCCCGGACAGGGTCCAGCAGTGAAGGAAAAACTCAGGTAAGATTACTCCACTGCCTTCTTGAGGTAGGGTCAAACCCTCAAATCCTACTATTTTATATGTGACAAGTTTTTATTTTTTATTACAAACCGCAAACATAAAATTTATAAACTGCCACAAAATTTACAAATATTTACCAATTTCTGTATGTTATTCGGTTATATAAATGTACTCTAGTGTAAAAGAATGGAGTAAAAGAAATGTACTTCTTTTACCCCATCCACTGAGCTGTATTTCTTTGAATATTGAATGAATGGAGATCATTTCTCACCCAAACCATTTGTGATCATTTCTTCCTTTCCTACATGTATTTATAAGTTGTAATTTTATCTATTAACATTATTTAACACATTGCATGTTGTAACCATTCCCTTCTCATTGGTATAGCTGAGTGTCTTCATATCAGTTCTATTGTCAGTCCTGCTGCAATTATTAATTTCCCAGTGTCATTTTTAAAATTATTTTATGCTGTTTTATTATTGAATCATGTTTTGTTTTGTCAGCTGGCTCAAGCAGGTTCTCTGGAGAGTCAGCATAAAAATATTCCAGACAACCAGGTGGGCAGATGGATACATAGGCAGACACATGGATGGATGGATGGATGGATGGGTAAGTAGCTGGGTAGGGAAGAATGCGGTACCCCCGGCTGCCACACAGTGGCTTGAGCCGGGGACCATACTTTGGCACCTCGGAAGGAGAAGCAAGCAGAGGCATCTCCCAGGTATATGGGGATATGGCTGGTGGGGAGTGGGGTGGAGACAGAGCCTTCAGAAGGTGGCTCTGCCCTCTCTGCTGGCAGCTGCTCTGCATGCTTGGCCCACCCACCTCACCCTGTAGTAGTGCAGGATTAGCCGGTTGCTGTTCCCGGAGCCAGGTAGGAATTTTTTCTCCTCTCCCCATATTCACAAAGTGGGAGAGGTGGTTTTTTTGGCTACTTTGCACTGCAGGCAGAGGTTTGAGGTAATTGGCAATGGTGGTGCATCATTGTAAGTCACTGGCAGGAGAGTGGGCCGGTGAGCACCCCTTGGTAATTCCCCATTGGTGGGGAAATGGGGTCTACCAGGAGCGGATGGTATGCTTGTGATGGCTACCACCACTTGGAGACTGCCTGCAGTGAACCCTATGTGCTAGTCCTTCCCTCATGCTGTACAGCTGAGGCTTTAGGAGCTTGAAGGGGGGAACCATTTTGCCTGGCTGGCCGGGGAAGAGCCATTACATGGATGGCTCCTACCCGGGGCTGTAGGGCTCGCCTAGACAGGTCAAGGCGGTGGTCCAGGGGTGACCCCGTGGCTTGACCTGTACCACTAGTTGGCCCTTGCCATATTTAATGGTTGATGTTATATTAATAAAGTGGCCCTTTAGTTCCAAATCCTGTGTCTGCCTCTTCATTCCGACCGGGGTGGCAATGGATGGGCTGTGTTACTCCTTCCACTTGCTACCCTGCTTTCTTCACTTTCTATATCTCACTCTTCTATCACACAGAAATAGCAGGTGACAATCACCACTTCACCTGGAGGATTCACAAATGGGATGGCAATGGGAGGGGGGAACATGGAAAGGTACAGAAGGCCTTCTTTAGTCTTTACCCTCTATTTTAATCAATCTACATATAGCTTAAGAAAAGTGAGAGCAAAGAAGATAGCATTGAACCAACACAGGCACAAGCAACACTGTTCCTGTATTTTGAGCAAATATTATAACCTTGCCATTTACAGCTATTTTTGTCCTTGGTGTATGTGTGGGGGAATGTGTTGACACAATACTCAATAATAAAAACCCGGAACTAATATTAGCACACTGCACATACTTTACCAGAGAAATTCTTATTGATCCCCCTGTTGTTATGCTTGTTGCCGAAGTACAGTATGGAAAGCAAAGGAAACCAGATTCCAATTTAAGTCATTAATAGATTGGTTTCAAAATTTATGGTACACGTGTCCAACAAATCAAGAATAAAAGCAGGTAAAAGGCTCCGTAGCCCACACTGAATTACTCATTCTTTCCACAGTAAAAGCCGTTAGCTAGAGATTGGCTAAAGAATTTTAACTATCTCATTATATATATGTCATTGTTCAAAGTGTCCCTAAATGGGATTAAACAATAGTCACTCAAGAATTTCCTGCAATGTCTGTTTCCAACCTCACCTTGACTTAAATTAAGGCTAATGATATGTTTTCAGTGTAAGGTAAAAGAAGGATTTTCCTTGAATGACTTTCCAACATTTTGAAATCTAATTCATTAGAAGCACTTCTGTCAAATGATTACTTATTCTATCTCATTGTCTTTAGAGGATTTAACTCTAAAACACACATGTTTGATATGAACTTAATGACCATTTTATAAACGAAACCCAAGTGAGTCTACGTT
The DNA here is from genome assembly GCF_028583425.1 of Eublepharis macularius. Taxonomy (NCBI): domain Eukaryota; kingdom Metazoa; phylum Chordata; class Lepidosauria; order Squamata; family Eublepharidae; genus Eublepharis; species Eublepharis macularius. Next base: position 27,953,163 of record NC_072791.1, on the reverse strand, counting down.
CACCGGCAAATTCCTGTTTGTGCTTGGAATTAAAAATAACGCCAAGTGGGGCTTTTTTTCAAAGAGAGCTGGTTGTGTTAACTGTTATTTTTAGTTCTCTTACATCTGTACATATTCATTTTCTTTTAAAACTCATGAGTAGAATAAAGATTGCGCTACATGGTGAGGAGGGAGACCCACTACTTTTCTAAAGTTGTGCCATATGATTATATCTATTAAACTGAGCTTTGTGAAAATATGGATCAGTCCCAGAACAGTTACCATATTATAGTTATTTTCTTATACACACCTCCTGACACGTTCAGATAAATATATCAAATCCAGACAGGGATACTGTGAGAGGAAGCAGCAGGAGGACAAACATCTGGGGCACCTCATCAATATGGGGGTGTCCATAGAACTGTTTTTGTGTAATGTTTGAGTTGGGTCTCAGTAGTGGGGGGAGAACTAGATGGAACCTTGGGGGCCTGTGGTGGCTCCTTCAAAATAACTTTTGGTGCTTATTTTGTTGTTCAAGGAGAGTTTGGGGAAGCTACCCTGGGACTCTAATACCTGAAGCACAGAGAAGGCCAACTGTGGGTGATAGCTGGTGAGTCTTATGCAATGTATATCTGCATGTAAATATATATACACATGACGACTGAACTGGAACAAGTCTGTGGCTCAGAGATAGAATGAATGCAGAATGTCTGAGTTACATCTCCAATAAAGACCTCAAAGAGCTGGTGTTTAGAAATGTCTTTCTGTGCTGCAACAGTAGAAAATACTGAACTAGTGGACCAATAGTCTCACTTGGTATAAGGCAGCCTCATCTATACAAATGCCAGTGTGCTATTTCCCTTCCATGCTCCCATAGGAATAAAATCATAGACTTGGACACAAAGGCACTTGATTGGTCATCTAGTCCAACCTGGTTCAGTCCAGAACATCCATATCTAATTTTCTCTATCCAAGTAATCAATAGTGCTGAATGAGATTGGGGCTGCTTCCACACATGATGGATAATGCACTTCCAATGCTCAACAACAACAACAACAACAACATTCAATTTATAGGATGACAACAGCCACTCAGAGTGGTTTACAAAGTATGTTATCATTATTCCCACAACAATAATTACCCTATGAGGTGGGTGGGGCTGGCAGCTGTGACGGACCCAAGGTCACCCAGCTGGCTTCAAATAGAGGAGTGGGGAGTCAAACCTGGTTCTCCAGATTAGAGTCCCACCCTCTTAACCACTACACCAAACAGGCTTTCACAACACCAAACTGGCTCTTTAGTGCAGTGCCTTCTGAAGCCATGAAAGAGGTGAGGAAAAAGCCCACTCCCTGATCTCTGAAAGACTTGCTGACCTTTTTTCTGGCTTCGGAGATTTTATCAGGCATGGTCCATGTTACATTTCATGAAGAGGAGGCCACATAAAAGGTACGTGATTGTCTGGTAACTTTATTTCAGGGGCACAAATACATCAGAAGGAACACATGAAGCGAACTAACAAGAGCCATACTGAATTAGAACAAATTGCTGAAGTGAAACAAATCCTTCTTCTTAAGATGCTGAACTCCATCTCTTCCTACTATGGCCACCTGGGAGGCCATTTTATTAATTAAGTTAGGAGGACATTCTATTAAGTGATGAAGCATTTGTGTCGCTTGTTATAAAACCCAGATATCTGAGATACTGAACATAATGTAAATATGTGTTGTCTCAGGCACCTGGAATGTTCCTTGCATGACAAGCTTCCAATAGATGGATGCCAGGAATTCCCTTATTTGGAATTCTCACTTGACAGCTTAGAAGATTTTGCTGCTTTGGGTTTTTGAAGAAAAGTCACACACAGAAAGGCTAGCAGAAGATTATCATTGTTGTTGTGTACTGACTCTCCAATATAGCAGGAAGGTCACTGAAAAAGATGTGTGCTTACATTTTTCTTATCAAGAGTAAATCAAGACTGACACACATATCAGTTGAAATTTATTTATCGCTAGTTTCTACACCATGACAAACCATGAGTTGATTTTTCATTGATTAGTTCGGCTATTCATGACCATTTCAAGCCTGTTCATTGGGTTACTTTTCACATATTCAGACAGTATAGTACAGCACAATCAGCAGTGTTTCATGCGTGCACATCCCCACATGGCCCAACATGAGTCCTACTTTCACTGCATGTCACTTGGCAGCCAATCCTATAAATAAACAATAAGCAAACCCATCAGTCATCCCTTGGTTATAAATAAAAGTTTTATCATTTACCATACAAGTCAAAAATCTGCATGTGCCAAATAACATGTGTTGCCAATGTGATTTGGCACATGCAGAGTTTTGCATACAATCTTCCCTGCAACTCCCCATGTCATACAATTACCTGACTTGGTCATCCAGGACTATGAATAGAATAATCTGTCCCATTGTGCAGGTGCCGAAACCCCCACAAGGCAAGTAAATGAAACTTCACCACTATCATTACTGTTAGAACACATGAAGCTGTCTTATATTAAATCAGGCCATTGGTCCATCAAAGTCTACTGTCTATTCAGACTGGCAACAACTCGCCAGGATTTTAGGCAGAGGTCTTCCACATTACCTAAATGGAGATACCCGGGATTGAACCTGGGACTTTCTACATGCCAAGCAGCTGTTAGATAGCTATTGGAGGATGATGTTGGGCAGATGAATCGTTTGGAGGTTTGGGTCCTTGGGAGATCATGGTATGTTAGCCTCAAACCTATTCACCACAAAGTTCTTAGCATCTCTAGTGACTACTAGCTAGTGAACTCCTTACGACGGTCCTTGTGGAATGTGGAAATCTGCCACTAGTTGTCCTAGAACTTCCCATGATTATCACTTAAACTGTCAATCTTTATATTAGGTGAAGGATTTGTTCAGTCTCATGCTGTGTGTGTGTGTGGGGGGGGAAGTGAGTGAGTTGTGAATTTCCTGTATTGTGCAGGGGGTTGGACTAGATGACCCAGGATGTCCCTTCTAAACCTACGATTCTACGTTTTTTGAATGAAGTCGAAATAAGGTCACATTATCCCCTTATTGCATATCTCCTTTCACTAAAAAGTATTCTGCCTAACCCTTCTCCATTTTCATTTCTAGACTGCAGGCATGCATCTTCCAAATAAAATGGTTATCATTTGAACTGATCAGGTGTTTTCTCTGTATCATTGCTTCCTTTTCTTTCTGTAATTCTTCCTCAGTGCTGATCAGTAACATTTTTTAAAAAAATATTGGAACATAATCATATGTATACTCCTTAGATAAAGAAAGCTGAATAGCTTTGCAAGCCCAGAGGATTTTGTAGCTTCTAGGAACAGATTAAATCACCAGAAATCTGACCATGTTTTGTGAATGTCTGTGTAGCCTTACGTTGCCATCTCACTATTTCGGCAAGCTCTGACTCAGTCTAATTATAATCTGTTCTCTTTTGCCTACAACCTAATCTATACATTTACAAGAGGGTTTGGAAGCTTACAATGTAACTAGGATTTATTTTGGGAGAAAGAGTGGGAATGAAAATTGCTAATAAAAGGTCAAATGGAATCTTCTCTGACCATGTGCAGAAGTTGCCAGCAATTCAAAAGAACATAAAAGCAGCTGGCTGGCTCAGAGCAATGATTTTCCTTTTTCAGCATACAGAGAAAGCAATTTGGAGAAACTTACCCTTGACCTGGATGGCCCAAACTAACCCAGTATCATCAGATCACAGAAGCTAAGCAAGATTGGCCCTGGTTAGTAGTTGGATGGGAGACCACCAAAGAAGTCCAGGGTCACTATGCAGAAGCAAGCAATGGCAAACCACCACCACTGAAGGTCTCTTGCCTTGAAAACATTATGAGAGGTCAGTTTTGACTTGACAGCATTTTCCATTGAAATAGGGATGAGTTGATTTCTCCTAATCTTTTTAAAAAATCCTTAATTCTGATTTCCCTAGCAGAACTTCTAAAACCTATGCCAGAATGGAAGCACAGAAAATTTGCTGCACCTTTCAATTATTTATATTAGCTCACTGGCTAAACACCATTCAAAAAGAACAGTGATATAACCAGATGTTAGCCACATCAAGTCTGCATGTCATTGCATATGTAGAAAAGGGGAAAGGTGTAAATATCTGAGACTGGTTCCAATACAGGACTATAGGGAAACCAGATTTCCCAAGGAATTCATCATAGGTAAATTCTTCATGAAATGGTACAATCATTCTAAGGCTATGGAATCATTTGGACAAAATTAAACGAGACTTTGGGGTCAAACCACTTTCCCACCTAGCTGTGGATCCTTTTCCCAACTGTGGTCAACCATATGCCTCTAGGAAGCTCCACAATTAGGACATGAAGACAATAACCTTCAAAGCCTAGACAATAACTTTTAAAGCCTAGATTTCAGCAAAGCTTGAAGTCTTCCTCCTGCCTGTTGGAGGAAGGCTGAAGGAAGGTTTCAGTCTTTCCTGAGCAGAACAGCAAGATGCAAATGAATGCCTCCAAATGCAAAGGCTCGATTTCACAGGCATCTTATAAAGTTGTCTAAACCTTTTGTGGCATTCCCTATGTTGCCTGACGTACTCTCTCCATTCTTTCCTGTCAATCAACTTAACTGTGGAACCAGTGTTATAGAAAACAAAGGAAAATGTCTCTTGATCCACATTCATGATTTCATAGGCTTCTAGCATGTTTCCCTTCTGACACAGCAGAACTGGCTCTTAGCCGAGTCAGGTAGGCAGGTGGCCAACTGGACAGCCAGCCAGCCAACAAGTAGGAAGAAGAATCTTTCTCTCTCCTGCTTTCCCTCTACCACCACATAGACTGTTTCTCATGCAACCAATGAATGAACAGTGCACCTGGGATTGTTTATGTGATGAAGGAACTAGGAATTCTCCGTTGTTCCATTCCCCCACCCTGAATTGTGCATACACCCCTATGCAGTACAGTTCAATGTGCCTTTAACTGATATACACATGAAAATGGATAAAACATTGCAAAAGAGCAGTCTTGATGAGGCTGTATATATCACTATCTTGGTATCCTTTTCGTGTGCTGTGTTACAAGTATGCTGGAGCTTATGGTCACATCAGTCAACATCACACAAGAGAATCTTATGGACAATCACAGCTTTTAAAAAGTTGTATTTTATCAAAGTGACCCTGTACATTGGGGACATAGAGGGAGGAAAGTGATGGAAATCCATTTCCCACTTTAAAGCAAATGATCATCATTGTGCTTGTCTGGTTTTGGAATGGAGCACAAGGTTCCTTTTGGGCCAGGACAGGGGCTGCTTAAGCTTCATACAGCCCAGCCAGGAGGGAGAGACTTTTTGAGCAGGTACTTAGTATTATCTCTCATCTGATGAAGAGAGCTCTGGTTCTTGAGACTTATGCTATAATAAAGTTGGTTAGTCTTAAAGGTGCTAGTGGACTCTTTACTATTTTGCAACTACAGATTACATGGCTAACTCCTCTGGATCTATCACCACTGTTTGGTCACTCACCAATTTGAAAAATAAAGACATGGCCTTTTGGTGATGCAAGTGGGCAAATTAATTGCTCAGCCTACCACGGGGCTACATTAAGTCCATATACCCCTATGATAGCCTTCTTGGTACGGAAATAGGAGGTCATTTGGGGCCCAAGCAGGATTTTAAAGTGATTTCTCTAATTGGCTTTGACAAAGGATTTCTCTCCCCCACCCCCCGCTCCATACTGTGATAGGAAGGGGAGGTTTAGAAGTCAATAAGCCTGGTCAGAGTAGAATGATAAGGTGCTAACTAAGGTAGCAGGTAGCTTGGGATGTTAATAATCAGCAAGCATGTTGAGGTATCTTATGCTAGGGACAGTGGACAGTTGACTAAATGAGGCAGTAGCATTCATCAGTGCCTGAATCTTTGTGCTATCCAGAGTAAGGTAAATGGCTTTGATAGGCAGCATCTCTCAACATAGCATTGGTGTGCAGGCAAAGATAGGTGAAGAGTGGTTGGATAATCACTTGGGGTTTGGAGCCAGGGTGGGACTGCTCATAGATTAGCAAAATCTTGGGTAGCCTGTTAGGGTGCCTGTGCCATTGGGGGGTGGTTGAGTTATCAGCTGCAGTCCAGATTTTAAAAATGCACTATATTTTTTTTCCAAAATCTGAAGCTGGTGTCTGTGTCTCGTTTTTAGGAGCAAGGTACCAAAATGGTGTTAACAAAAAAAACTGTCCAGAGAAACTTCGGGGTTGTACTAGGGGGAGTGCAGATTTTTACAAAATAAATCATTTCCAGGAACAATTTTCACCATAGTAAAGTAGATTTTAAAAAAACCAATAAATAAAATAGGGAGCCACTTCATGCAGACCTAAATAGCACATTATTTTTGTTTATCCGTTTTATTGAGTCATTATATAGGTCTCACCCTGTCTCAAATCACTGTTTGATGGCCACAAAGCAAAGTCTCTCCTGAGATGTAGCCATTTGTCTTATCTACTCCTCTTGCAACATTCAGAGGAGTCCCTCTTCTTCATGGCTGCAATTATCATTATGACTGTAAACCACCAGCACTGGAAGTAAGACTGTGGCCCTTGAGAATAGAAGGTGATAGCCACTAGCATATTGTTCCAGTCCACTGGCATCCTAACTAGACAACTTTAATTTCTGCACCCAATCCATATTCCAAATATTGCAAAAAAAAGAAAGGCCCATTCTGTTTCTTAAAAAAAAACAAAAAACCTTTCTTCCATGGAAAACATCAAGCCACTCCACAGAGTTTGCAAGATTAAATAATGTATTTTTATTGCCCTTTTCTCTACCCCTACACACACACACAGAGAGAGAGAGAGAGAGAGAGAGAGATTTACCTCTGCTTTAAGAAAGGCCATGTTAACTCTATTGTGGCAAGGTGCAGTGAACGAACTAACCCATCGTGATCCCGAAAGTAAAGAACACAATTCAAATGAGATTTGATAAAGAGGTAGAGAAATGAGAGCAAAACAACACCCTTCCAAGCTTTAAACATTGTTTCTTCGAAGGCATACGTTTGCTTTTGCAAAGACTATTTTGAAGTCATTTGCTACACGAGGACAAAACCTAAAGAGGGAGTCAGATGTGTGCAGATACAGCGCTGGAGAATTTAAGTTAAATCTGTAATTTTCTACCCCCCCCCTACATTTCCTCAGAGAAATTAGCTATTCTATTCACTGCATAAATTTTCAGGTTTTGCTAGCACGACACTCAGGGTGTTGAATTTTTTATGACAAAAATGCTGTAATAATTGTTGAACAGATGTAAGTGTTGAAGAGTGGGCTCTGGCAGACCTCATGAAACCTCTATTAGCAATTTAACCCTCTCGCTTCGATAGCACGAGAGGGAAGAGAAAGGAGGCCTTTTGCTTTAGAGGACAGAAAGGCCAAAAGAAGGGTTCTCCCAAGTAAAGAAATCGAGTTCTCAGCTCTTGGTGAGAATACATAGTGCTGTGAGACAAACTTGAGACAGAGTAGCCAGAAAATTTTACCGTTACGATTATTCATATGTTGGAGGTTAATTGTCACCGCCTTTTAGGATAGGAACTGTATTTTGCAAGACTCAATGGAAAAGAAAGATGGATTTGGACAAGGCTAAAAGGGCTGTCTCCTGCAGTCTAGCCAATGCAGGACACAGATCGGCACGTTGTAGCACTTATTAGCACCTCTTTGTCGCCCCCTTTCCCTCCCTTCATAGCTGCCTTGAGCACCTTTGGAGGAAAGGTGGCTTATAAATACTTTAAATAAGCAAACAAATAAATAAATAACACAGTTTAAGATCAGCCGGTTTCAGGTGGGAAGCTGTGCTGGTCTGCATTTGAAGAGCAAGTTCCAGATCAAATAGCACCTTAAAGACCAACTAGGTTTCCAAGGTATGAGCTTTTGAGAGTCAAAGCTTTCTCGGATAAATGGAGCTTTGATTCGTGAAAGCTCATACCTTAGAAATTTAGTTGGTCTCTAAGGTGCTATAGAACCTGGAGCAAGATCATCTGGTTACCTGCTTGGTGGAAGGAACAGGAAGCTTGGGAGCTTTTCTCAAACTAGTCTGCTTCATGTTGTGTATGTTAGTGGTATGGGGTGGTGGTTCATAGACTTGTTATCAGTGAAATAGGCAGGCTTTGATCAACAATTCCATTTATATTGGCAAGAACCATGAGGGGGGAGAGAATTAGGGATGCCTGTGGGCCAAGATAATGAGCATCAGCTCACCCCCCTCCTTTTTTTTGCAGATCATAAGAGCCTGGGTTTTACCAGCAGCCCAAGACTTTGAAGGGACCTGAAAGACAAGAGGGAAAGGGCTCTTGTCCCATTAGCTCAGGCCCACATAGTGATGCCATTCCCCCACCCAGGGCGGGGGACCCCCTGCTCCCCCCTGCCCCCACTTACTTGGCCAGTGGGGGGCACTTTCCGGAGCATGTCCCTGGGTGGCACAGCACACTTCTGCACCCACAGCAGCCTGATTTGCGCCAAATCATGCAGGTCCAGTTCAGGCCAAATCACAGCCTGTAGTGGGCTGATTCATCCCTGGTGAGCACGAGAGTGCTTCCAAGCTGCCCTTTGACCTGTGCGATGACATCACTTCCTGGAAGTGATGTCATCACACAAGCCAGGAGCACATGGGGATGTAGAAATTCAGCAAAGGTGTCAGGCCCCTGATCTCCCGCTGGGGGAGTCAGGGGACCTGGCAACTCTAGGCCCATGGGCCTCTGTGAACTGTGCCAGAGAAAGCAGTACCATCCTAGGATGACCTTCTCAAGGGTGCACTAGGGACCTGTTGGATTGTATAACATTTAACTAAATCAATATATCTAATAATCAACATAGTCCCATACGCTAATACTTAAATCTGCATATTGGGGCCATGGACAAAGTAGGGACATTTTTCTACAAACTTGCCCCATCTCCCAGATTTGCAGAAAAATCCAACTACCGGGTAGAATGGAGAGGGGTTAAATCCCCTGAAATTGAACATCTGTGTCTGCATGTGCACAGACAACACACCTCTGTTGGATGGTAGAGGCAGTGGTGAAATGTGAGTAGGGGAAGAAGGAGGGCAGAGGGGCAGGGGGCAGGCAGATGGAGCAGGAGAGCAGGAAGGGTGTCTAGAACAGTAGGGAGGAGGAAAGGGGGGAGCCGCTGTGGTCCTCCCACTACAAGAGCTGGGAAGGAGAAGATGGGTGAGTAGGCAGAGTGATGAGACAGGGGAATGGGGGGCAGGAAGAGCGATGGGAGAGAGAGGGGCTGGCAGGCAGGGTGGTGCATAGAATGAGAAGGTAGCAGGGAGTTGAGACTGAGGAAAGAAGGGCCAGTGGGAGGGTAAGGGGGAGGTGAGGACAAGTGTTGGGTAGAAGAAGTAAGGTGTGGAAGGAGAAGGATGGGAAGAGGTGGTGACAGTAGGAGGAAAGGATAGAGAAAGATAAATGGGCGGTAGGTGTCAGAAGCCTCAGGACAAAGCAGCAACCAGTGAGAGAATTTACCTGTGTGTTTCTCATGGCTCCCTGCTTGTAACTGTATAATAAACCAAACCAGATAATGAAGGCTGATTGGCCCAAGGGCCTAGGAAGCCAACTGGTAGAGGGGAGGGGTGTTAATGCCTAGCATCTCTCAGCAGCCATCTTACTACTCTGTACTTTAAGCCATGATGGTTTTATTCAGGCCCATGGAGCTTTTTGGTACCCTCTTAAGAAATGTGAAGAGGGGAGGGAAGGTAAAAATTAATGGAGGGAGAGTAAAAATTAATAAGCTGCAGTTCACCTACATCATAAACAATACACTTCAATTAACCCTCTGAAGCCCAGCTTTTGTGGGGCTAAGAATGGAAGGTTTGTTCTTATTTGGAGCCCAGCCTAGCTCTGTTGCTTTATGGTATTCAAGCCTTTTCCTGGCATCTCCCCCACCACCAGCCCTAAGTGGTACCTGAGTCTTTCTTTTGGGGTCTTGAAGAAATGAGACATTTTCACCAATCACAGTAGGCCAATTGCCATAATATGGTCAATTTATTTAATTTCACAAATATTTGTATAATACGTGTAGTGGTAAACTCACTCAGATTCAAGTTTTTGGTTTTAACCTATAAAGTCCTTACCAGAGTGGGACAGCATATCTACGAGACTGCCTCTTGCCATATATGCCCTGGAGGGTGCTTCAATCAGCCAGAAAAAAATCTGCTGGTGGTCCCGGGCCTCAGGCAGGCTTGCCTAGCCTCGACCAGAGACCAGAGCCAGGGACTTTTCAGTCCTGGCTCCAACCTGGTGGAACTCTCCGTCTGCGGAAATCCGGGCCTAAAAAGACATACTATCCTTTTGTCGGGCCTGCAAGACGGAGATGTTCCTCCAGGCATATGGTTGAGGCTGGATTGTAGGTGAGCCTCCCTGCCAGCCTCCTGTCTGGGGAGTGGGGTGTGGTGGTCGTGTAACCCCCCACCCTGAGTTTCCATCCCCCTCCCACCCATAGAAATGTAATTGGGGCTGGGTAAATTGGGGGCCATCATCTAGAGTTTTATTATTGTGTGAACTGCATCTTTTATATGTTTTCATGTAACTTTTAACCATTGTAACTCTGCTCTGAGCCCACCTACGGGGAGAGCGGACTGAAAATTGAATGAATGAATCAATCATCACATTCACACTTTACATTTTTAAATTTACATCTAAAAGTATCTTAAACTTACAACCTGTGCAGGAATGGATTTGCAAGCACTGTTCTCTCAGGTCTTGGGGGACTGGCAAAGCCCTGCTGCCATCCCAGATCTCCACCCAAAGAGGCAACCCTTTCCCTTACTCCTGAGGTTTATCCACTTCTCTCTGGATAAATGCTGCCACCAACAAATCGGAAAGAGTATCTCCTGCTAGACAGATTTGTATATCTAGTACTTTGCATGTATTGATGTTTTAAGGCTCCACTGAATTGTCGTGTCTCCTGCTTCACCCTTACTAGCTTGAGTGGGGGTGACCTTTGGCACTTTAATGCTTTCATGGGTCAGGGATAGTGAGCTCAACTGCCATCCCTCTCCTTAACTACTCTTTGGAAAGCAGGACCACATAGGCATGGTGTATTTACAGAGATCAGGCTTCGAGCATTCAAAATGTAAGATTTTTTAATAAATAGAAACAGTACACATGGTCTGTGCAGCATTAGGCTAAACAAGTTTTTACAGAAAAGGTGAAAACACGGTCTTCTAACCCTAACTCAAACCAGAACCCAATGAGGTGGTGATTAAGATAGGTTATTGACTCTTGGGGTTATAGCAATTCAAAAGTCCTTCATTACCTTCATTCTTGGGTTTAGGATTTCTCCCCGTTGTCTCTCGGAACTTAATCAAGATGGAGACCCAATCTAAAAATTAGCTCTCTGTGGCTTAAAGACACTCTCAGAGGGATTCCAACAGAAGACCACCTCTTTCTTGCAATCTGAGTATTTTTAATCACCCCCTGGGAGTCTGTCCCTTTCTGAGGTAATTCTCGATCTTCCTAACCCATAAGGAAGAAATCCTATCTAGAATTTTGGTGTGATATTCTAGCAAAGGTAACCTTTTTGTCTTACTCCAGTAAGAGCCATTTTCTTACCCAAGGCCTTAACCGCTCTGTGCTTGGGGTTTGAGGACTCATCCCCAGGCACCTTTCCCTTTGGTCAGCTATGACCTTACAGCCAAGTCCCAGCTCATAGACAGTCCCAATGGTTGAATTACTGGGATGACTTTTAGGGTGGAAAGCATTTCTCCACACACCCCAAAATGTAGTGTTTGAGGAGACCAAAGACATTGTAGGAAGTGGTGAGTTGCAGACTATCTTATTACTTACATTATAACATGGACAAAATAGTCACTCAACATGACTAGGAACCAGTGGATATGTGAGTCACCGTATTTCCTTCTGTGAATTGAATTTCCAAGCACCAGTCATATCAGAATTGTTCAGAAATTCAAGTATAATTTCCTCCCCACCAGCAAATATATTGACAAAGATATAAATAAGTATATTTGCTCAGGATATGTCCCCAGAAAGAAACTACCACCATAGTTCAGAAAGTTCCATATCAATCAATAAGTGTTTTAGGGTAAGTAAGGGGTTTACACAATTAAAGAAATTCTGGGTGCATGCTCCAAACAAGGAGGAGTACATCTGCCAGCTAATAAGGTCTGAACTGAGCTTCTGTTCCCCTTCCCCTGGCAGATATTAAAAGCTTAAGTGTGGTTAGAGGTGTGAGCCTTTTGGTACAAGCTAAAGGATAAGAGCCAAAGGACACTTGGACCTTGACTCTTAGCCCATGTCTTGCAGCCTGTAGTCATGAGTAAATTAGCCAACTAGATCCAGGACCAGCCTAGAATGTGGTGTATTGTGCTTTTGTTTTTGTTTATTTAAATCGTATTTTTGTAATCTGGTTTGGCTCCCTGCTGGGAAGAAAAAACAGGGTAAAAATACATGAGTAAATAAATACACCAAAGCAGCTGGCCTTGGATATATCTACACTTCTAAATTTTATACTCAGAATCTTAAATCATTTCCCTTTTTTTAATTCCAAGGCAGAAAAGATTTCTGTTGTCTGGATATCAGTTATAATTCTAGGAGATCACCAGGCCCAATCTTGAGTTTGGCAACCCTATGGGCGAGGCAAAAGAGGGTGACTTTGCCCCCTTCTCCCTCCCCCGTTCACCCCAACTCAGCCCACCTGTTGTTTGTCCACATGGACAATAACATTTCTGGGACTTTCTGGGACAGAGGAACGTAGAGGAAAATATCCATAGGCTTTTCATCAGCATATGATTGAATCTAACCCTATATGTGGGGAAAATTCTACCAGGCAATTGCAAACTTCATTGATAACCCTGCTTAACATGACTTAAAATGTCACTTGACGCATGCCACTTTTTGCTTCTCAGATGCACATTCAGGAAAACCTCCAAAGAAAATTGACTGAATACATAAGCATAGGGTTTAAAAAAATATTTTACTTCAATTATGCCCTGCCTTTCTCCTCAGTGGGGACCCAAGGAGACTTACATCATTCTTCTATCCTTTTTTCCACCTCACAACAAATTCTGTAAGATTCAGAGAGTGTGAATGGCCCACGGTCACCCAGTGACCTTCCATAGCAAAGTGAGGAATTGAACAGGTCATACAGATCCTAGTTTGCCACTCTAGCCACTATACTGCACTCACTCTTATGCAAAATATGTACATTTATGTTAGCTTCCCTCAAAGACTGAAATCTGTTGGAGATATAAAGAATTCTCTTATGAAATTCCTAACCCCGCCCCCCAGTGGACTGTAATTCCCGGAGAATGAATATTAAACCAGTTTACACCTATAGTGTAGACACCCTATTTGACTTACAGTGCCATCATAAGCATGAGCAGCCATGTTAGTCTATCTGTAGTAGCAGAAAAGAGCAAGAGTCCAGTAGCACCTAGAAGGCTAACAACATTTGAGCTTTCATGAGTCACTTCTTCAGATATGAAGAAGCATCTGAAGAAGTGAGCTGTGACTCATACCCTACCACATACCCTACCACAAATTTTGTTAGTCTTATAGATGCTACTGAACTCTTTGCTCTTTTCTATCATAAGCGCTCTTCTAAGCTCATTACAGTCAATGCTCTTAGCAGGGTATAACTCTTTTTAGGATGGAACTGATAGTAATGAAATAGTGTGTGCCCACACTTAATTAATACTTACACAGGAGGGAGGGAGTATAGTTTTGCAGACAAATAGTCCCAGCTTTCATATCTGGCATTTCCAGCTGAAAAAGATCTGACAGGAAGTAATTTATGGGAGTGAAAATGGTAAACTAGATGGGTCAATGGTCTCACTTAGTGTTATAGAGTCTCATATATTTATAAATGTTATGCTACCAGAAAGTGAATTTTAAGTTAATAGAATTTACTATCCAAAGAAGTCCCAGAGATGCTGAATTATACATTGGAAGGTCTGGAAGTTGTTAAAAAAAATACATGCATGATCTAAATGAAATATTAGGGCTATAGGTTTTCGTCTTGATCCTCACACATGCCAAAGTATTGCAATGGCTACTGAGATAGTGTAGATATGCACAGATTCTAGATTTACATCTCAAAGAACTATACACAAAGGAAAACCTCTCTTGATTTAGCATCTACACAGAAAAAGGCCATCAGGGATTTACGGGGAAGTTGCACATCCACCCAATGATAAAAGCATGCAAATTCTTTAGGCTCAAACAGTAAGAGGGAGAAAGAGAGATGGCATCCAATAAGCAAAGGTGTTGGTGACAGCCCATCAGCAGCATAGCAAGTGGCAACTCCAAAGCTGCCAACAGAGTTGCTTGAGGACTCGGCTACGGAGACAGATGTCGTTGCTAGAAGAAAACCTTCCATAGCTTTGCTTGCTGTGGGCGAAGGAGAAAAAGGGGCTTGATTGTATTTGGGAGGGGAGGGGGGAAAAAAACATTCTTTCAGCTGTATTTTTAAATTAGGTAATCCTAAACATGCTTTTCTGGGAGCAAGCACTATTGAATAAATTGAGTCTTACTCCTGAATAGACCTGTGTAAGATTGCTCCCTTTGTTAAGGTAAATCTTTGATAAACACATGCAAGTGACATACACTTCTAAGGGACTGCTTAAGTGACATATTTGATTATGAGGGGCAGAAATGCACTATTTTTGGAAATATAGATCTTCAGGCTCTCTTCTGTGAAATGTATATTTATTTTGTTTTATTTTATGTCATTTTGTTTTGTTGTATATTTTACAAAATTTATACTCTGCCTTTCTGCCCTCATAAGGGCCACCAAGGCAGCTAGCAAATTAAAATATACATAATAAAATAATATCTTAAAAACCATTAAAACCAACAAAAACATCATAAAAATAATTAAAACCAGAGCTGAAATACATGCAAAAACTTAAAAACAATTAAACATTGGGAAAGAAGGAAGGATCACTGAGGTAAAGGCAAATGAAACAAAACAGTCTTCACCTGCTGGCAGAAGATGGCAACAGAAGGGGGCAGATGAGACTCCTTGGGAGAGAATTCCAGAGTTTTGGTGTCACTAAGGCCCTCTCCCAAGTTGCCACCCACCTAACCTCAGAAGGTGGGCACACCTGAATCCTCTCAGAAGGTGAGCAAACTTGAGTTTGTCACTGAGAGATTTCTGTCTTTCGGGGCTACACCTCTGAAGATGCTAGTCACAGCTGTTGGCGAAACGTCAGGAACTATGGCGATACAGCCTGGAAAATCTACAACAACCATCGTTCTCCGGCCATGAAAGCCTTTGACAATAATCTACAGGTTGTTTTTTGTTATTTGCAAGGGGAAAATGCTGTTGCCGGCTCCATCACTATCTGCAGATATCATGATGGCCTCAGAGAAACCAATGAACCAGAGACAGTGCTGGGGCCATTTTTTCTAGCTACCCACTATCTGTGCAACTAATGACCATGATAGTGTATCTTTATAAGTATTTGATATACAAAAGCAACCTTGTCAACACCTGAACAGTTTTATTCAACTGCCTTCTAAAAATCAACATTTATTCATTTTTTAAATTGTGAATTTGAGTCAATTATCTGTTAAAAGAAATACACAAAATGGCTCGAATAATTTCAATAAGGTAATTAAAACAACTTTAAAAAAGAAAGCATATTCTATTAAAGAATGAGGCAGAATTTTTGTTGCAATTTTTTGGTGAAGAACAAATAAATGCTCCATTTTCAAATTTGTAATCTCATTTAAGGATGTACTTTTTAAGTGTCTTTGAATTTTCAAATATGATCAGAAGGCCATTTTCATTTTTTCTTGTTGCAAATATTCCATTTTCAAGTTGTTTCTTCTAAAACATTTTGTTATTTTTTAAATGTCTCTTTGCATGAGTATAATCTGAAAAAAGTAATCTAAAAAAAAGAATTCTGAATATGCAAATCAAACTAGAATTGTCACATAATTCAGTAACATACTTAAAATAATTGAAATTATCTGGCCTCCACCAGGTCCAAATTTCATATTTCTGTCTTTTGGAGAAGTGCTCTGATGATTCTGATACTTCTGTCAGTGTGGAAGGATGTGTGTGAAGTTCACACACATTTAGGCAGAAATATAAACCCTTTGATGTTATATTTCTGGTAGAGAATAGAGATATGCACTCAGATATATCCATTCTGAATAAATATTTGAAAAATAACTCAATTGTATTTCTGAATATATTTGGTTATCTGGAGTGGTATTCAGGATTCTCAGGAATACTGGTATCTGAGTACCATATAGTTCCAGAAATATTCAGGAATATTCAGAAATATTCAGGGTCAGCATTTTATGGATCACGGGACTATTTCCCCCCCCCCCATGTAACAGGTTTCCAAGGAGACAGGAAGTGAGTTGTGTATAGAGATGGGCACAAACTGGAAAAAAAAACAAACCATGTGATTTGTGGTTTTCAGAAACCACAAACCGCGAACTTTCATGAACCTGCCCTGGCTCGTGAACCGGTTCATTTGGTTCGTGAAAACGTCACATCCAGATCAGAAAGTCATCACTTCTGGGCCAGCAGAAGGTCACTTCTGGGTCAGCAGAAGGTCTGCAGGAAGTCCATGCCCTGTTGCCTAGGAAACCGATTGATTGGCACCAGGCTATCTGCAGTGACGAACCAAAAAATGAACCAGCCTAAAAGTTTGTGGCAGTTTGTCAGAAATGGGATCTGACGAACCATAGTTCACGAACCATGAACCGGCCTAGTTTGTGCTTAATTTTGGTTCGTATTTTGGTTCGTGCCTATCTCTAGTCTTGTATATCCCAGGAATAGTGGCTCCCAGCCAGCACGAGGCCCAGGCTGGCTTCTGCTCCTTCCTTCTCTCCTTTTGTGGAGGTGGGGCCCTTTTCCAGGGCAGTTTTTCCCTCTCAGTCTGTATACCTGCACATAGGATAATTGTGGAACCTTGTTCAGTGTGCCATAGAATCGAACCTTTTGGTCTAATTTGCTTGAAACTTACAGGGTCTTTAGTGGAATCAGCACTAGCTTCCCTGTAATTTTGGTGTCATTTCATTAAAAACGACAGCCCCCCTAAAATCCCCCCTTAGGGAATAATGGAACCCAAATAATTCTGGTATCCCAGAAAAGCCCAAATATGAACCCAGAAACAGTAGTGGGGAATCCAAATACCACTGAACACTGATGCCATTCCTGAAATCCAAATCAGAAAAAAGAGAGGGGTTTTTGGGCATAGATCTCTAATTCCGGGCACTGTAACCATGCATATGGAATGAACACGCTGCACATGATCCTCCCGATATGTACAATCACCATATCTTCTGATGGGGCAATGAAAGTGTTTCCCACCTTGTAGTAACGACAGGAGACCGAGATCCAGATGCCAAGTCTGTCCCTCCTTTCAGAGGTGAGGGCTTTATTGGAAAGTTTTCAGGAAGTCCCGGAAAAGAGCAATGACCAAATATGTCTATAGCAACAGTTACACATTCTAAACCAGTCACAGCTAGCTAAACAGATACGCTGTGATCATGCTTTTGTCTTATCTATGAAGCATAGCGAGAGGAACACAGTGGACCTTAAGACATGTAAGAATATTACTTAGAGTGTATGGGAATATTGTACTCTGAGAAGGATGAGAGACTTTTTATGCTCAGATGAAACATATTGACACTACTCCCCTGATTCCCATGTGGTGTGCCAACTGACCAGGAATCAGGAATGTAGAAATGTAAGAGTCAGCTAATGCAGACTGTGTGGCATGCTAACTCCAGGTCTACACCACCTCGATACAAATGTACCAGATTCTATATTAATCTGGAGTCTAGTATGTGTATTCCAAAGCTGGAATATGTACATGCTGTCCTGTTCAGAAAAAATTGTGATCATGTAGTGCATTAGTTCCATACATGTGCTCAAATATAATGACTGAACAGATACTGGGTGTCTTGTTCCATTCCCTTATTCTTTCTCCCTCTGCACTGTGTCCTTGAATACCAGTTCAGCTACAAGAATTTCTAAAATTAATTTTGCCTCAGCGTTCAGTTCATTTACATATTTTTGAATCCTTTCTATATACAACAACTTTCAATTTATATATCGCCCTTCAGGACAACTTAACGCCCATTCAGAGCAGTTTACGAGTGTGTTATTATTATCCTCACAACAATCACCCTGTGAGGTGAGTGGGTCTGAGAGAGCTCTGAGAAGCTGGCTTCAAGCAGAAGAGTGGGGAATCACACCCGGTTCTACAGATTAGAGTCCTGCTGCTCTTAACCACAACTCCAAACTGGCTCTTAATTATCAGCTTAATGAACCACTGCAAAAAAGGTGTGTAGCTGTTGATGCTATGTATGATTACATCAGGATTCATGTTGCATGGTGTTTTATTGATGCAAATGTATACTTCTTGCACATGAGCAAAATATACAAAACAAATCTTGATATAACAATAAATGTTGCTGAACTTTGCCACACTCATGATCCTTAGAAGCATTACCAGAAGAGGTTTACTTACTCCAAAGTGGTTTTTTTTTAATTAAATCTGTGCAATCTCACCTTTCTTGACATTTTATGGGAAACTTTTATTTTGCATTGGGTTGGAATCTACCAATTTTTCCATTCAATCTCTTCCAATTTCCTTCCTCACTGAGAGTGAAAGGCACATGGGTCCTACAATTCCTAGTGGTCAAAAGAGGTTCTGTCATTCACCAGTGGGAAGATGAGGGTAGATTATAGCCTATTCTCTTATACATAGAGATAGCTTGATAGTTGGTTGTTGTGGGTTTTCCGGGCTGTATTGCCGTGGTCTTGGCATTGTAGTTCCTGACGTTTCGCCAGCAGCTGTGGCTGGCATCTTCAGAGGTGTAGCACCAAAAGACAGAGATCTCTCAGTGTCACACACTGAGATCTCTCACTGTGACACTGAGAGATCTCTGTCTTTTGGTGCTACACCTCTGAAGATGCCAGCCACAGCTGCTGGCGAAACGTCAGGAACTACAATACCAAGACCACGGAAATACAGCCCGGAAAACCCACAACAACCATCGTTCTCCAGCCGTGAAAGCCTTCGACAATACAGCTTGATAGTTCATAGAGACTGCAGTCTGATGCAAATTTAGCTGGAAGTTAGTGCCATTGAAGACAATAGGACAGTTAACGCCAATGAAGACATGCATGAGATTAAACTGGAAGCAGCTGTAGCACAGTGGTTAAGTGGTTCAGCTGTGAATCAGCACTCTACTGGTTTGAATCCCACTCCTGCCATGAGCTCAGTAGTGGCCTTGGGTAAGCCACTCCTCTCCGTCCCAACTCTCCAGCTGTATTGTGGGGATAATAATAACACTAACTTGTTCACCTCTCTGGGTGGGGCATTAATCTGTCTAGAAGAGCGGTATATAAGCTCAGTTGTTATTATGTTATTATTGTTAAGATGGGGAAAGGAGAAAGTAGGAGAAGGGGATTGTGGCAAGTCTGTCACCTGGATGGAAACCTTTCCTTTGCCTAGTCAGAAGAATTCTGTTATATGTGCAGGTTGAGAGCTCTGAGTGCTTAGAATGAGCTAATGTTACATGAGCTGTTTAATTACTTATCTTTTAGGAGAGCTTGGCGGTAGTGGTGGGGGGGGGGGAATCTCTCCCATCACATAACAGTACAAATGGTCACATCCAGGTTTTTTTTCTGCAGTGTTTGATCAATGAGAACATGAACATTAGTATTGAACAGGAGGTGAGAAAGCACAAAGAAAGTGAAAGATGTGACAAATGATGTATTAGGGCATTTTGTACAAAATTCAGAAATAAGGAAATGGAACATTGAAGGAATCCTAACACATTGGTGGTTTTTTTTTTCTTCTCCTAACACCAGCAGATAATTTTGAATGTCAAAATCCAGGTGGAAAGGTAAATGAGCATGGTAAATATCACAATATTGCAAATATCTTTCCTAGATGCCCCTGGACACTGCCTGTCTCCCAACCTTAAGACTTACAGAATTGTTCATAGACTTCCAATCCTAGCTGCTATGAAAACTCCACTAACTCCCAACATGATGCTCAGATTTCTGAAAGGAAAGCAGAACCCACACAGCCCAAATTTCTATCAAGCAATCATTAATCTGCACTGACCTTATTAAAGGAAACAGTTCATGTCCCAGATTTTAATATAGGTGTAAAAATGTCATCTGTCCTTGTCATGTCAAGGTTCTTGAGCAATGTGCATACCGGATCATTTTTTAACTACGCTATTCAAGGAACAGAAGTCCAAATGTCCCATTTCTATCCATTTGTCCATCTGTAAGTGTCTTCCTATCTATGTTGTTTATGGATATACATGTGTTGACTCCTGTCAAGTCACAGGGGTTTTCAAGGCAAGAGATGACAGAGGTGGTTTGTCATTGCCTGCCCTCTACATAGCTACCCTATACTTCCTGGGTGGTCTCCCATCCAATCCTAATCACGGCTACCTCTGCTTAGCTTCTAAGATATGACAGCATTGGGCTTGCCTGGGCTATCTAGGGCTGTTTCCACATGTCTTTAAAGAGACGGCCCACTCTAAATGCTGCTGGCTTTTCCTCTTCACTCCACACTCCACACTCTTCAATTTCAAAACGGTAGCAGGCTGTTTGGCTTCTGTATTATTGGCGCCTTTTCAGTGACCATGGGAAAGTGCGTTCTCAGAAATGGCACTCAAAAAAATGGAAGCCAAACAGCTTGCTACCTCTTTGAAATCGGAGACGTATGGAGTGAAGGGGAAAAGCTGGCAGCATTCAGTGAGTGAGCCATTCCTTTTAGGACATGTGGAAACAACCTAGATCAGAACATTTATGAATATACTGGTAGATAATCATACATTTATGGATATACTGGTAGATGTGTGGGTAATATATATGTCAGCAATTATGTTTACAGATTTCAAAGGCTGACAATGCAATCCTTTTGAGATTTACTCCAATCTACCTCCATTGACTTCAATGGGGTTAGACTGGAATAACTCACCATAGGATTGCACTGCGAGACTTCGATCACATGAACAGAGTGTTTCAGATAGGTAGCTGTGTTTTTAAGGTGTTATTGGACCTAGATCTTGCTTATCAACAGTGTGTGTGTGTTGTGTGTGTGTGTTAACAACCAGAGTACATAACAAGAATATAGTTCAGAATGTCATTCCATTCCTTGATTAATTGCATTCTGATGTAATGCCCTGCAGAACATAGGTCAAAAAATGCTATGTCAACTTTTTTTTTTTAGCCTAATAAAATAATCAAGTTAGTTTTAACCTGTAATTCTGCATCAAATTGAGTTTTTGAGGTATAGTAATCGGTATATTTTTCTCCCCTCTAGCTCTGGGTTTGTAACTGTCACATGGTTTTCAGTGTCTTAATGAGCTGTTAACAAGCTGTCAATTACCTATGCAAATCAGAAAGCAGAAGCAAAAATGCGTGGTTTGCTGTACCTAGAGTTAAAGATTGCTACCTTGTAATGTTATGAAATAAATCATTTCAGTTTTAATAGGTGTCTGTGCCTATGATTTCCCTATCATGGAACTAGTGCATTATTTTATTTATAATGAAAAGATAAAAGGGGCATCTCTCGGGCTAGAGGGGGTCATTTAGCTTTGTATGTGACCTTCTAAGGATATACAGCTCACCTGCGTGGGTGGTTTGAATTTATCCAGTCTTTGGAGAGGAACTTGAAAGGGACTAACAATTAGAACTTAGATGGAAAATGAAGATCTCAGAGAAACAAGAATGCTAATTTCTGTAGAGGGAGAAGTGTTCAACATCCTTGTCCTGGGAGGGAAGGAATTGTGATGGTATCTGGATCGAGGCCTTTAATCACTTCACCATTATGTTGTCTCATGTCCTACCTGTTGCTTTAAGTATGTGCTCCTATGTACTACCTGTTGCTTTAAGTATGACCCTACTGGGTAGTTCTATGTTATCAAATTCCTAGAATTTGCTTATGCAAATTCCTTGTCCTAGAATTGCTTATGCTCTTTTTCAGCATTTCTTCAACTCTGTATTAGGTCCTTGCTAATGCTTTGTCTCTGTAAACTTGCATTTATTTACCTTATTGCATTGTTTATGGAAATGTCTCTGATATTGACTGTGCTAATCTCACTCTGTGTAATTCGCCTTGAGTCCCAGTGAGAAAGGCAGATTATAAATGACATAAATAAAATTCTTCTGATGTCAATATTTTAATTCCTCCTATGTGATTATTGTGCAAAAAGACCTTTCATCCAATTCTGTATGACTTGTTTCCCAATGTAAAAAAAAAAAGTGATTTTTTTTTTTAAAAAAAGGTGGCTGGATGAGTTGGATTTTTTTCTCCTTATGGTTTACTGGTGTAAGCAGATTAGTTTTTAAAGAAAGAGCAAAAAAAAAAATTCTGATAGAATTTGTTCACCTGAAAATGTTGATGATGCTTTATTTTACATTTGCTTTGAATAATCTTATTATTCCCCCCACTTCCCCAGGTGGTTACAAAGTATTACTATTAATATCGGAATAATAAAGAGTGTTCATCTGTACTGAAGCTATTCTAGTGTCCACGTGTGTGCGCATGTGTGCGCATATGCCTGAGTGTCTGAGTGGTGGATAAGTATCTTACACCAAGGATGACACTGGACTGTTTTTGAAGGGGTGCGCTTTAATGGTTTCGTTCAAGCAGATCTTTGTATATTTTTTTAAAATAAATAAAGGACTCTACAAGTATCTGCAGGTCATAGACCTATTATCATAGACCACAAGCCAAGAAATTTTACAGTTCTGTTTTTGAAGTTAGGGTGTTTTTTCCCCAGGGATCCACAGGTTTTTCCCCCCCTCAGGATGGCTTGTTCTATGAGCAGGAATAGCTTGAAATAAATCTCTAAGTGTCTCTTTACGTTGACAGGCAAAGTGTGTAAAGGGTCTTTTGAAACACTTTTGTTTATTAAAATCAAAAAGAGTCCAGTAGCACCTTTAAGACTAACCAATTTTATTATAGCATAAGCTTTCGAGAATCAAGTTCTCTTCGTCAGATGCCTGATCAAAACTGGGCAGATACAGAAGAGGAGGGGGAAAGAGAGAGAAAAAAGGGAGGGGGCATAAATCACAAGAAGGCAGAATGCAATTAGCATGGAGGCTATCAAAACATTCCTTTGCTTGGAAATGTAAACATTTCCTTTTGGTGTGCAGTCAGTTTGTAGCAGTGAAGGTATCCAATTCCTATGTAGTATAAGCCTTCGATGACCACAGCTCTCCCTGCCAGCTGCATCTGACAAAGAGAACTGTGGTCCCCGAAAGCCCACACCAGGCGTCACTGGGCTCCCCCAGATCACGCCTCTGTAAAGAGAATCTGTTACCTGTGGTAATGTGATAACCATTCATAGTCTCTATTCAGTCCCCGCTTGACAGAGTCAAATTTGCATATGAATTCCAATTCAGCAGCCTCCCGTTGGATTTTGTTTTTGAAAGGTTTCTGTTGAACCACAGCGACCTTTAAGTCTTTGGTGGAATGTCCTGGTAGATTGAAGTGTTCTCCCACTGGTTTCTGGACGTTTCCATTTCTAATGTCAGATTTGTGTCCATTTATTCTTTTGCGTAGAGGTTGGCTGGTTTGTCCAATGTACAGAGCAGAGGGACATTGTTGGCACATGAGGGCATATATCAGGTTGGAGGATGAGCAGCTGTAAGAGCCAGAGACAGTGTAGTTGATGCCATTGGGTCCTGTAATTGTATTCCCTGGGTAGATATAGGGGCAGAGCTGGCATCTGGGTCTGTTGCAGGGCTTGGTACCTGTGCTGGTGACTCTGCTGGCCGATTCATGATTGTAAGTGAGAAGTCGTTTAAGATTGGGGGGCTGTCTGTAGGCAAGGAAAGGTCTTCCACCCAGGGCTTCTGAGAGAGAGGTATCATTTTCCAGGATGGGTTGTAGCTCACTGATGATACGTTGGATCGGTTTGAGCTGGGAGCTATAGGTGACAACCAGTGGTGTTCTGTTGTTAGTTCCTTTAGGTTTGTCCTGGAGCAGACTGTTTCTGGGTACTAGTCTGGCCCTGTTAATTTGTTTCTTCACTTCATTTGGTGGGTACTGTAGTCCCAAAAATGCTTGTTGTAAATCTCTTAAGTGTGAGTCTCGGTCGAGAGCATTGGAGCAGATACGGTTGTAACGTAAGGCTTGGCTGTAGACAATAGACCGAGTGGTATGTTTAGGGTGGAAGCTGGAGGCATGTAGATATGAGTATCGGTCTGTTGGTTTCCGGTATAAGGTGGTATTTATTCGTCCATTATGTAGTTGTACAGTGGTGTCCAGGAAGTGTACCTGTTGTGTAGAGTGGTCCAGGCTTAAGTTGATAGTAGGGTGAAAGTTATTGAAGTCCTGATGAAATCTCTCAAGGGCTTCCTTCCCATGGGTCCAAATGATGAAGATGTCATCCAGGAATCTTAAGTATAGTAGTGGTTCCAGTGGATGGGAGCTGAGGAAGCGTTGCTCTAAGTCCGCCATGAATATGTTAGCATATTGTGGTGCCATGCGTGTGCCCATGGCTGTGCCATTAACCTGTAGATATAAGTTGTCACCAAATTCGAAGTAATTGTGAGTGAGCACGAAGTGACAAAGTTCAGTGGCGAGGTTTGCTGTGGTTTTGTCCGGGATAATATTCCGTATGGCTTGCAATCCATCTGCATGTGGGATATTGGTGTACAAGGCCTCCACATCCATGGTTGCTAGGATGGTGTCATCTGGTAGGTTGTCAATGGATTGTATTTTCCTGAGGAAGTCAGTGGTGTCCCGTAAATAGTAAATTCTACCTACTACCCAAAATCCACAAAGCGGGTAACCCAGGACGCCCAATTGTTGCAGGAAAATGCACCATCACAGTAGGAGTCTCGGGATACATGGACTCTATCCTCAAGCCCTATGCCACCAGCACACCCAGCTATTTACGGGACACCACTGACTTCCTCAGGAAAATACAATCCATTGACAACCTACCAGATGACACCATCCTAGCAACCATGGATGTGGAGGCCTTGTACACCAATATCCCACATGCAGATGGATTGCAAGCCATACGGAATATTATCCCGGACAAAACCACAGCAAACCTCGCCACTGAACTTTGTCACTTCGTGCTCACTCACAATTACTTCGAATTTGGTGACAACTTATATCTACAGGTTAATGGCACAGCCATGGGCACACGCATGGCACCACAATATGCTAACATATTCATGGCGGACTTAGAGCAACGCTTCCTCAGCTCCCATCCACTGGAACCACTACTATACTTAAGATTCCTGGATGACATCTTCATCATTTGGACCCATGGGAAGGAAGCCCTTGAGAGATTTCATCAGGACTTCAATAACTTTCACCCTACTATCAACTTAAGCCTGGACCACTCTACACAACAGGTACACTTCCTGGACACCACTGTACAACTACATAATGGACGAATAAATACCACCTTATACCGGAAACCAACAGACCGATACTCATATCTACATGCCTCCAGCTTCCACCCTAAACATACCACTCGGTCTATTGTCTACAGCCAAGCCTTACGTTACAACCGTATCTGCTCCAATGCTCTCGACCGAGACTCACACTTAAGAGATTTACAACAAGCATTTTTGGGACTACAGTACCCACCAAATGAAGTGAAGAAACAAATTAACAGGGCCAGACTAGTACCCAGAAACAGTCTGCTCCAGGACAAACCTAAAGGAACTAACAACAGAACACCACTGGTTGTCACCTATAGCTCCCAGCTCAAACCGATCCAACGTATCATCAGTGAGCTACAACCCATCCTGGAAAATGATACCTCTCTCTCAGAAGCCCTGGGTGGAAGACCTTTCCTTGCCTACAGACAGCCCCCCAATCTTAAACGACTTCTCACTTACAATCATGAATCGGCCAGCAGAGTCACCAGCACAGGTACCAAGCCCTGCAACAGACCCAGATGCCAGCTCTGCCCCTATATCTACCCAGGGAATACAATTACAGGACCCAATGGCATCAACTACACTGTCTCTGGCTCTTACAGCTGCTCATCCTCCAACCTGATATATGCCCTCATGTGCCAACAATGTCCCTCTGCTCTGTACATTGGACAAACCAGCCAACCTCTACGCAAAAGAATAAATGGACACAAATCTGACATTAGAAATGGAAACGTCCAGAAACCAGTGGGAGAACACTTCAATCTACCAGGACATTCCACCAAAGACTTAAAGGTCGCTGTGGTTCAACAGAAACCTTTCAAAAACAAAATCCAACGGGAGGCTGCTGAATTGGAATTCATATGCAAATTTGACTCTGTCAAGCGGGGACTGAATAGAGACTATGAATGGTTATCACATTACCACAGGTAACAGATTCTCTTTACAGAGGCGTGATCTGGGGGAGCCCAGTGACGCCTGGTGTGGGCTTTCGGGGACCACAGTTCTCTTTGTCAGATGCAGCTGGCAGGGAGAGCTGTGGTCATCGAAGGCTTATACTACATAGGAATTGGATACCTTCACTGCTACAAACTGACTGCACACCAAAAGGAAATGTTTACATTTCCAAGCAAAGGAATGTTTTGATAGCCTCCATGCTAATTGCATTCTGCCTTCTTGTGATTTATGCCCCCTCCCTTTTTTCTCTCTCTTTCCCCCTCCTCTTCTGTATCTGCCCAGTTTTGATCAGGCATCTGACGAAGAGAACTTGATTCTCGAAAGCTTATGCTATAATAAAATTGGTTAGTCTTAAAGGTGCTACTGGACTCTTTTTGATTTTGCTACTACAGACTAACACGGCTAACTCCTCTGGATCTATGACTTTTGTTTATTGTCTCTCAAAATCTGGAATTCTCTCCCCTCTGTTGAAGTTGACACCAAGAAAATGCTGCCTTTAAATTCTTTCCTACTCTTTGCCTGGCTTACGATTGATAGTACTCACGGTAAAGCATTTTGTGATAGTTTGTATGAAAGATGTTATATAAAATGAAATGGTATTGTATTTATGGCCAGCACTATAATAACGGTCTATCAGCATTTCCATTATAAACCCTCTATTGTAGAAGGTTTTAAAACTCACCCATAAAAATTCACTCTGGACTGAAACCCAGTGCACAAAAGCATAAACAAAATCTGTTTTGCCATTTTTTGAGTTACTGTAGAGCACAGGAATGAATGTTAGGCATTTAAGGCCATTCTTTGGCTACTGGTATGGGTAAGTGGCATTTTTAGAATATTCAAAGCCCTGCCTACAAAATGGGGTGTACCTCGTGAAAGCACTTACACACACAGTGGGAGATTGTACACCCCAGCGACCATTTGTACATGCAATTAACCAGTCAGATTGCAGAGTCCAGTGCTGTCTCCTGATAAGTCTTAGCAATGCAGGCATACTGGGAAAAGAAGAAAAAAGCAGCATTTGAAATCTTGTTCCTGCATTTCTTAAAGCCAAAGGGAAAGTGGAGAATGACATTGATGATCTACAGTTTTTGAAAATTAGACAACCATCAATTTGAAATATCTCGCCCCTCAAAAACCTAAAAAGGAATATATTAAGGAATGTTTTCTGAAATGGAGAGCATCTGTCAAGAACCAGTGACAGAGGAATCTCTAAATAAACTCTTCTTTTTGCTGATCAACCTGATCATTTCCTGGTCAAAACATCAGCACTGAGGATTCCCCCCCCCTTCTTCTGTTGCTATGTCAGATAATCCTTTTGTTCCATCTGCAAACACTAGGGGGTAAATTTTTAGCACGATGCTCAGGGATTTAGCCATAGGACTCCCATTAACGTTAATGGGAATCACGTAGCTCGAGTGCTCTGCATTGCAATGAATATTTACCCCTTCGTTCAGAGCACTCAGTGGTTGAATTTTTAATTATATTTACAGATAAATTCCATAACCAAATAGCAGCTCCCGATGCAGATTGTTTTATAAAAAGGAAGAGATCTCAAACTTTATTCTAATGGGCAACCTAGAGTGATTAGGTTTTTGTTTCTGGCTGATTTATTATTTCTTGTCTATTTAATTTACCTTTTGCGGGAAGACAATCCGTTTAAGTCCATTCATTTTCAAGTGATTGCAAGGTAGCTAGAATGCATGCTCAGGCGGGGATGAGTACACAGATGAATGAAAGGGCATGAACCCTCTTGTACTACTTAAGAACGCAGTAGAACCCTGCTGGATCAGACCAATGGACCCTCTACATCATTATCCTAACATATGAGCTCCTGATCAGACCACCATGATGGTTTCTGTCAAAATGCATCCCGAGCACTGGGCCTTTGATCCCATGCAGTAGCCATTTGTAGTAGTTGTAGTAGTAGTAGTAATCTACCATCAAATTGCAACTGACTCATGTCAGCCCCAGGACCATGGGCTTTTCAAGGTAAAAGATGGTAACTTGCCATTGCCTTCCTCCACATAGCAACTTCAGTCTTTGTTGGTGGTCTCCCATCCATAAACTAACCATCGCCAGTCCTGCTTAGCTTCCAAGATCTGATGAGATGAGACTAGTCAGGGCTATTCAGATTGCTTGTCACCAGGTGTGCCTTTTCTCTCACTCAAAATTCAGATCTCGTTGTGTTCACAGTCCCACTGGGCAAGTGACAGGATTCAAATGCCTTCTTAACCTTCCCATGAGAGCCTTTGTTTTAAATCATTTGTATCCTACCACTCCCTGACAGTCTCAAGGCAACTTTACCCAGTTCTGCTTCCTCTTTCCCCTCTGCCCAGACCCATAGTGCTGTGGGCGGGCAATGACAATTCCAGGGAGGAAGTCTCACTAGATGCCGCTCTAAGAGGCCTCCATCCTTCCTCTCTCCTGGGGCTCTGAAACTGCTGTGTTTCAGGAATGTAGAGATTTGGCTTATGATCAGAGCTAAAATCAGTGGTGGGAGGGGAGAGAGTGTGAGTAGAATGTAACTTTATCCAAGCATTATAAGAGGGGCAGATTTATACAGTATACATTTCAGTGATCGCTAGTGTCCTTCTAAATATAACTTAAAACATATACCAGGTAATTCCTGTTCTTCACTTAATACTCTTCATAGCATCTCTAATGCGTTTTCTTTTTTAAAAAGTTACCCCCATTACCTCTCAGTAGCAGAGAACACAAGAGAAAAGTTATGGTATATATTAGACTCACAAAGCATCTTGCATCAGCTTACAATCATTGCGGGGGGGGGGCAGCTTTTGTATTTTTTTCATCTTCCATCCTTCATGAATGTCTAAGATAATCAATGAAGTTCCTGTGTAGAGAATAAATTGAACTGGAATGGCTCCTCTTAAACGGTACAATCAAAGGGATAAGGGTCTCGTTTTTTTGCTGATGATTTTGATATCCAGTTTAGCTTTTCCGCCACCAGGATATGAACTCCATGAAACAGAAGTCAGCCTGGCCACACTCTTTTGAAAGGTACCTCTTGTAACGTGCTGTGCATCAAAGCATCTATATGTTCAATGGGCTGAGTCTCACCAACTGCAAGAGGAAGGTTCTGGTGGACGTGAATATTCTCTGTGTTCCCCTTCTGTTCTTGACGTCCATAAATGTCATGGCCCACATGGATAAAAATCCACCAGAGTCGGGGGACAACAATTAGGAGAAGAAATCAATCCTTTTTTCTGCCACAATGAGTGATACATGCACTCCTCTTTCCTAGGTCTAAACCTTATTTTTCTGTGATGGTAAATTAAGACAGAGGAAGAATAAACTTAAAGTTACCAGGTCTCAGGGTCCATATTTTTGTCCTAGTTAGGAGATCAGCCATGTTTTCTCTACTAATCCACATGATGCCGACAAAGAACAAAAAGTTCTTTCTCTCTCATTGCCCCTAAATCTCTGAGGATGTTTCCACTTCAAACAACAACAAAATCTTGCTCATTTTCATCAGACTCTAATCCCATGGCCTGTTCCAGGTTTTGGCGGGGGGGGGAGGTGTCCCTCAGCAGAGAATGTGCAGAGGGCTCTCCTCTGCCTATCCTCAAGTCCTCTGCTTACACTTCTCTTCCTTTCCACCCACCTGCATGCTCCCCAGACCTGCTTTTCACTGCAAGCCCTTCCATCACCCATCCTTTCATTGACAGTGTGGGGCAGCAGGATTTGAGTCTAGTGCCACCTTAAGAGACTAACAAGACTTTCAGGTATAAGCTTTCAAGAGTCAAAGCTCTCTTCAAGGTGCCACTGGATTTAAATCCTGCTGTTCTACTGTAAAACCAACACGGCAGACCTACCTGAAACTATCTTCAGTGTGGGGCAGTGTGGGTCAGGGTGTACAGCTGGTAGTGCCACCTTCATGGCCACCAGATAGGGTTGCCAGGCCTCCTTGGCAACTGGTGGGAAAGGGGGCCTTATGCCTATCTCTTCACATGTGCTTTGCATGCTCACGCTCCCAGGTGGCACATGATGACATCAGTTCCAGAAGTGATATCATCACACTGCCCAGGGGAGAGCTGCCACGTTTCATGTAGGCAACAAATAATGAGGCTTCCACAGGTCTGAGCCACCAAACAAAAAGACTATAGTCCCCGTGAACACAGTCAAAATGTTAATGACTCATTCCAAGTTTATCTTAAAGTGCAAGTTGCATAGAAAAGTGAATAGTAGTATGAATACAATCAATCTTCACTCCATTACAAATATCCAGCACCCACTTGATAGTACAATATCACAATGGATCATAAATACACCATTTTACAACACAGACAATAAATACTCAATACATGTTCAATAAGTAATACACTTTCAATAAATAGCAAAACCAGAATAAATAGGAATAAATAGGAAGTACTTCAGGTCCTTAAAGGTCTTAAAGTTCACCTATCTGGGGCTGAAAACAGCCCTGCATGAAGCATGGGAGCACTCCTGCAGCCTGCACAATGACAGCACTTCTGGAAATGACACCATCACGCTACCTGGGAGTGCATGCACTGCCCATTTGCCCGGGTTTTCTGTCGGTGATGGGCGATCACCAGGCCGCTTGGTATCTTCTGCTGATTACTAGTAATCACTGGACAGAGGGGCAAACTGCTGAGAGTTACTACTGGCAGGCACCTGGCAAGCCTCCCACCAGTGCTGCCACCACAGTGCACTACTGGCATACCCTTTTCTGGCACTGGGTAGCATATTCAACAAGGCTTGCAGGTGGCACTAGAAGAGTACTTGCCAGTGGAACAGGAAAGGATACATGAATGGGTGGTGGGGAAGAATGTGGGTAGGGTAAGCAGTGGACCCTGGCAGAAGTCTTGGCCCAGAGAGCTGCCCCAACTCAGGATATGCTGATGCTGGCCTTGCCTCTTCTTCTGCCAGGTAAAAAATTCTAATCCCCTGGTTCCTGAAGATGCCACACACAGTGCAGCTATCCACTGGCTCTTTGTTTGGTTGCCATTTTACTAGCCACACAGATTTCTGTCTGAAAACTAATAATTTATAGCCTTTGTCCTATTTGGGAAGGCTGTTTTGTGTCACAAACAGGTAAAGTTAGGAAAAAGGTACTGAATAGGGGCTTGCAAAACAAAGCAAGAGAGCCAGAAACATACCCAGAAATTGCAGTTTTGTTTTGGTCAAGCAGTTTCTGGAACAGTGAACCAAATCTGGGAAACCAAATTATAACAACATGATCCCACTAAAAAGTTTGTGTGTTTTGTTTTGGTTTTTATCTCATAGAGGTGGCAGCATCTTGTCTTTCTTAATAGTATTCACCAATTGGATCCTAGGGAGAGAAAGCTCTGGCGTTGTTAATTAACTCTGTTGGAGGGAAGAAGGAACATGTGCAATGCCTGAGTGCATCTTTTTTTCCTGTGGCTACCCAGGAAATGGCATTGTCCCCCTGCCAATCGAGTCTTCATAAGGGGAGACGCCTCTCCACCTATCAGCTTTGGAAACACTGGGGAAGGGGGAATGTGCAGACTTTAATCATAGGCTACAATTCTAAAGACACTTCCCTGGAGGTAAGACTATTGAATAACATGAGAGTTGTATCTGAGCAGATCTGTTGGGGTGTATCTTGGTTTGTTTTGTGGCGCTACCCAGGCACTGGATGGTTGTTGTGAAGAAAAGTGCCACTGAACTGTATGTGAGCAAGGGGTCTGTTCAATCAATCAAACTTGATTAAAGCCCCAAAAACCTTCAATCATAGGCTGCAATTCTAAAGATGCTTCCCTGGGAGAAACCACTATTGAATAACGGGGGACTTATATCTTAGTAAACCTGTTTAGGATTGCTCCCCCCATCCTGCGAGCCATTTATCTACTCTGCGCTTTCAAAAGCAATCCTGCCTTCTCACAGGAAAAGGAAAACTTATGGGGGAAAAACACAAGTCATCTTAGGTGGTGATGGGAGCAAATTCAGACAGTCATGATGCCTGCTTTTACTTGGGCAATGAAGATTGGTGGTGGTTAATGCAAGAACACCCCTTCATCATGGGAACAAAACTGCAAAGCACAAGGAAACATGGCATTAAGAAGCAACAACAAGATGCAAAGTTAATAATTTATTGGCACCGCAGAAAAAGAAAGAAGTGAACATAAAGTAGGATTGTTTTTAATACCTCCGCTGACCCACCACCCTTTTGTTCGCCAGTTTCTCGCCATAGTGTGCACCCACTGACACTTGCCTCTTCAGGGTCCATTGTTGTGTATGTGTAGTGTATAATGTGTATAGCATAAAATGTAACTTTGTGGCTCAATGGTTTCTGCGCGATTTTGGTGCTGTTGAGTGAAACAACTGTTCCCCCGAAGAGCATGGAAGCCTTCATTGCAAAAATTGGGGACAAAACTCATGATAATGGGGGAGAGGGGTGGATTAGATTTTTAAAAACCTAATAATGATAAAGGTTGCTGATCTGATATAGTTCCTTCAGAAACCATAGATCTGAAACTGAAACGGAATTTTTTTCAGTGCACACCTCTTGTACTGACCATACCTCATACAAGCAAGCATCGTGTTTTTTTTTTCTACACAGAAACTGAACTGGGTAAACTTCGTAATGATCCTGCAGAAGAAGAAGCATTTAAAAATCTATAAAAACAACTCAAAGTGGATTTTTCGCTCATAATGTTAAGTCACTCGTGATTTTAAGGATCTGCTTCATGACTTTTTTAACATTTGATGTTCTCAGTATATTATATTCCATTTCAAATGCAGTAATGTTCATTTTTCACACGTTAAATTCAATTACATTCAACATCCACGCAGAGGAAGAATCCTCATGAGGCAGGCAAACAGTCTCACTGAACTTTAAAAAAAAAACTTATTATGTGTGAAATGTTTCCATTCTATATTTCTTTCATTTTGGCATTGTTTCGTGTATAGCTGCATAAAGCCCAAGGAATGGAAAATCAAGTCCTAAACGTATAATTCGAAAATCAAGTCCTAAATGTATAAATCACACAGGAGCATAAAACTACAAGATTTAAAGTATCCTAGCAGGGTTTACTTTATAATTTGGCATCAAAGATGAAACAGAGCAGAGTTCTCTTCCTATAACTTTTACCTCATTAATTGTCATTGTCACCGAGTATTCCCATTTACTGCAATGGGAAGGACCTGATTGGTGCACCGATCCCACTGCTTGCCAGAATCAGAGATCTCCAGCAACATCAAAGTGAAAGCGAATGTGAAATCTTTTGAAAGCAGAGGATCCATGTGCTCTTCAAAGCTGAGGATAATTCTGGGTTGAGGAACTGTTGTCAAGAGTGATTAAATTTCCCCAGCCTTTTAAGCTGATAATTCTTGGCTCACTCTGTCTTGCCCTCTATCTTCAAATGTTACATTTTAGATTGTGGACTGTTTGGGGCAGGGACCTGTTTTTCTTTGGTGCTTATAGAGGTGCATTATGTGCCATGTCCTTTTGCAGTGATATATGTAATGATAATCAGATGGATCCAGTGAGCCTGTGAACTGAATGCCGTGTGGCAAGAAGGGTAAATTGGCCAGCATCACGTTCCCTGCCTGTTGCATGAATGGAATGAGCTCTGTGAACTTGAGCTCTGCATGGGCATAGTGAGGGCTGGTAATTCCTGTTGATTCTCTCTTCTTGCAACATGCCATTCTACTGGATCTGTGATCCTTTGCTGTGGCTTTCCAATGATCTACACAAGGAACACACAGAGAACTCTGCATAGCCACCCCAGTCCTTCCTTTAAAGGCCTAACTACATGTTACACAGCCCTCACATCATGTCCAAGTCCACCACAAGACAGCCCTATCAAGTGTGTGCTGCAAGTTCCCCACAAGGCTTACAGGGTCCCAGTTCAGATCAAAATAGTAATGTAGAGGAGACTGTACTTAAACCCATTTTCCTGATTTGAAACACTCCTGGATTGGGGGGGGGGCACCATCTGGCCCTCTGGGGACTCCTATGTGTATCCCATCAGTAACCACGCCACCCCATCTTTAGTGTCTGAAGAAGGGAGCTGTGACTCTCAAAGGCTTATACTCTGAAAATCTTGTTGGTCTCTAAGGTTCCACTGGACTCAAATCCTGCCATCACTACACATGGAGCCCCTCATGAGGCAAATAGCACACACATCCATATCAGGTTCAGAATACAGTGTATTGAGGAAGGCTTTCCCTGTGCACTACGGTACTGATTTGGGTCTCTACATGCCTGGGAACACAGTTCCTAGTGGGGAACTCACAGCACACATCTGATAGAAAGTCCTCATTCAATGGCTGACAAAGAATATATGATACTTAGGTACACAGAGGTCTTTGACAATCCCGCTCCATCTTTGAATATAATTTGAATAAGTTACTCAATAAAATTAAGTTCTGAAAAGTGGACAAACTGGAAGATCTCTTGTTAGATAGGACAGCAGTTCTAAAAATGAGAATTTTACCAAGACTTACTTTTTTATTTAATGCTATAGCTAGTTCCTAAATCAATTATAAATAAAATCCATAGGTTATTTGACAGGTTTATATGGGGGCAAAGACAATCAAAAGTAAGAAGATGTATTATTCAGGCCCTAAGGGAGAGAGGCAATTTAGCTGTGCCAAATATGTATAATTATCACATCACTTCTGTCTTCAAATGTATATTAGAATGCTTTGGGAATAAGGAAAAGAAGTTAGCTTGAGATAAAGATCATAATGGGATGGACATTCCTTTGCATGTTTGGATTTGGTACCTTAACATTGAAATCCTAAACAGAATTATTCCAGTCTAATTATTATTCTGGAGTAACTGTTTAGGATTTCACTGTAAAAAGATTAGAGAGGAAAATTATAAAAGTAGAATACTATTGGCACTTAGTAACGTTAGGGAAAGGATTAATAGCAGTTTCTCTGCGACTTTCTCATCATTAATATGTTATTGATAATATGCTTTTTCAAATGGCTTATGTTTGCAGAGTAGAGTTGGGTAAAGGATTTTCTAGATTTATAGATTCTTATGAATATGGTAAGATGAAATCCTGGAATGAAATGAGTAAGCCAGTAGGCTCTGAACCTATGAGAAATTTTTAATATTTGCAGATATCTAATGCTATATAATATATGAAGAAATCGTATAATATATTTAGATCAAGGAATAATTTAGAAAGATTAATATATGTATCATCAGACTAGAAAGACTATTATCTAAATTGTATATTGTCTTCCAGGGGAAGGAGAAAATAAATGAAGTATACATATAAAGGGAGGCCAATTTGAAGACAAAACTAACCCCAAAAGTATGGAACAATATTTAAGGAAGTCTTCTATGTACTGAAATTAGAGAAAATTGCTTAATTTGTGGGTGATATTATACACTTTCGTGATTGGCAAAAATGTTTTGGGCTTCCTCAGAGCTTTGTTGGCAGTGTAAAAATAGTAAGGGTACTCTTATACATACATGAGGGAGTATTAAGAGGTAAGGATTTTTGCAGACAAATGCACAAAAATATTTGTGAAATATTACAAATTAATTATGAGACATTATTGTTAAGATACCTATTAGATTATTAGAGCACTAAGTAGCCTAGAGGGTAAAAATATTAATTGATAATTGCAGCCAGACTTCTAGCTCAGCATTGGAAGCTACAACAGTTACTTGCTACATAACACTTGACATGCTGTGCTAAAGGACAAGATTACTGTCCTGAAACAAAGAGACCTTAAGAAAACAAATACTCAAAAACTTTTAAATCCACGTTGGACATTATTCAATTTTGGAATCAGAAATGCCCAGGTGAAGATGTCAGAGGTGAAATGTCAGCATATTTGTGGTTTTGAAGATAATAGATTTCATGTTGTTATATGAGTAATTTGATCAGATATATTCTTAAAATTAGATGTATTCTTTAAAAAAAAGTTCTTGCGGTGGATATGATGCAGACTGTGTAACGTGCAGTTTAGCCCCAAATAATTTCAATGCCCTTTTCTTGATTCAGTGCCCTCGTGCCATTCTGGAGTTCCTCCAGAAGTCTCCCATCCAAGTACTAACCAGGGCCAACTCTGATTAGCTTCTGAGATCAGGCTAGCCTGGGCCATTAAGGTCAGGCTATGTGCAATTTAGATCTGCTGTATGTAAGTACATCCAGAAATACATATTTAGCTGTTTATCAAATATCTCAACAAATATGGAAATTCAGCTATCACGGAAGGGTGTGTGTGTGTGTGTGTGTGATATATTTCTTCTAACATTTCTGAAGACAATTATTCAGCTTCACAGTATCAAGCCAAACTATTGCCTCCCAGTTGCCATGGAAGAAGGAATTTTTCAACAGTTTTTGTGGGGTTGCATTTAAGTTCACCAGTCTCAGGTTTTTAATATATTGTCACATTTCAAATTTTGGCCAATTGGAATTCCAGATGTGGGTGTTGATCAGCCGCACAGCTCCTCTGGTAGAAACAGAACAGGCTAATAGTAACTGATTTCTAAAAAGAGGTCCATTTATTTACATTTTTTTTTTAAAAAATGGAACCAAATTATTGGGTGGGGGCACATGAAAGTCCGTTATTAAAGACATGCTATGCGTTTTGGTTATTTGCATACATCTTCATCCATAAAGTCCCCCCTCCCTTTTTTCTGTTTCTGCATCAGGCAACGGCTACATTCTAAAATGTAAATAACCATCCCACCCCTCTCATAAATTAAATGCAAACTGTCTGGCTAAGAAAATGAACATTTCAATATCTTCAGACACACAATGACATCATATCAATATTTAAAATCATTTTATGCATGTATTCCAGGTTGTCCAACTTCATTAGGGGCACTCATCAACCCTCCGGCTAGAGTCTATTCCCACTAGAGTTGTAGGCCTCAGGCCCTACCAAACAGAAATTTAAACTAACTTGCCTTTTTAATTCACATTATTCTCAAATATTCCCCCCTTTTTAACCCCCTGCCATGACTAAGGCATTTAGACTTAGCTATGATTGTGAGCATGACAACATTTAACCGACAAACTCTCCCTAATTATGTCAAAATGTGTGAGTGTGTAAAAAAAATCCTAAGCCTTTCTTTACATTTCTGTTTGATTCTTCCTCCTATGTGCCTTGCTCTTGTTTCCTTTTAAAATAATTTTCTTTTGCTAAATAATAAAGGAATTATTTCAGCCCTTCTTTGGACTGCGTTACTATTGTTTTTCTGCTCTTTAAAAATGTATCAATGCTGCAAAGCAATTACATTCATTCGTTTTTGCATCCAGCATTTTCCCATTCCAAAACAAATATCTTGATCTATTTTTTATATAGCTGAGGATATAGCTGAGGATACTGCACCCACCCCCACCCCCATTTGGAGGTATCATTTCCTGATATATTAATAAAGGTTTCCTTTCCTCAAATAAGATAAACAACATTCATCCATTTCTGCTCAATGGAGTGGTTACAGATCCGATCTGCATGCTGTGGAGGACCTGAGTGACTTTGACATCTCAAGTACGAACACCATCTTTTTAACCATGCAAACAATGGAACAGTGTAGCCTTGGTGCAAAACGAATGTCGCATTAAAGGAATTATCACAGCTAAGGATAACCACAGGTGGTATTCTTTATCCCACACACACATTTTATCCTGACCTCCCCTACAGAGCTTAGGACAGCACAGATGGCTCTGCCTCCTCCATTTTAATCTCACAACAATCTTGTCCATTAGATTAAGCTAAGACAATGTGCCTGGGGTTCCCAGGTGCCTGGCAGTGGTGGACAAACTCCCTGGGATTTGTCTCCTTGTCCACTGATCACCCAGCGATCGGCAGGAGAGGGCAAGTTCCCAGAGCTTGCCTGCCATCGGCAGGCACCTCAGGAGTGTGCGCCACACGCGGACTGCCAACTGGTGCGGCCAGGGCTTTTTTTCTGGGAAAAGTGGTGGTGGAACTCAGTGGCAGAACTCAAGACCGCACAATGACATCACTTTGGGTCAGTTGGAACAAGGGAGTTTTTTTAAAGTTTAAATTGCCCTCAGTGAAAATGATCACATGGCTGGTGGCCCCGCCCCCTGATCTCCAGACAGAGGGGAGTTTAGATTGCCCTCCGCGCCGCTTGGCGCAGAGGGCAATCTAAACTCCCCTCTGTCTGGAGATTAGGGGGCGGGGCCACCGGCCATGTGACCATTTTTATGAGGTGCCGGAACTCCGTTCCGCCGCGTTCCTGCTGAAAAAAAGCCCTGGATGCAGCAAAGTCACTTTCAGAAGTGATGTTGTTGTGTCACCTGCTGGAAGCATTCCTATGCTTCATTTGGGGCCAGTGTAGTGATTTCACTTTCGGAAGTACACTTCGGCTCTGCTACAAGGTAAGTGCCAGGGACTCCACCCTCCTGACGGGAAGTGAGGTGTACCTGGCAACCCTGAGTGTGCCTGGTAGAGACTTTGCTTCCTTTATACACGTCTCTGAATAGACTGGAGGGAAGGTGGCTGTGAGAATAGTTCCTGGTTCAGGGATCAAAGGGAAGTTGGGAAAGGAAAGACTTCCTGAGGAGACAAGAAGGAAAGCCTAGAGTATATATTTAGTTAAGTTAAACTTTTCTGTTGGGGATGTGCCCTGAAAAAATTTCCCATAATGTTTTTGGAACGAGGAGTTCTGAACCAACTATGTACTGCTATTGTTTTTTTCTGTCTTGGTCATTGCTGGTCAGATCTAATTCATCTGTTTTATTTCATTACCACGAGTAGAGATGGGCACGATCCAAAAAAAATTAATGATCAAGCTGATTGTGGATCGGCACTGGCGACAATCCCGATTTAACGGCCTGTACCAAGCTTCTCCCGTTCCCGATCCATGGATCGTGAATTGTGGATCGTGGAGGCAAAAGCAGAGGGGCGCCCCACTGTTCCCAGCGATACAGGAATGGTGGGTGATGCCGGCGGCATCTGTGTTTGTGTTTGGCCGTCTGTGTTTGGCTGTCAGAGCTGCCTATCAGGGTTTGCAGGGATGAGATTGGAGTGCCCATGGCTACAGAACACCCCCTTCCCCCTCCCTCCCCTGGGTGTCTTCTCCCAACTGGTGACTGCTTTGCTGCTCTGTGGGCGGAAGGAAGCCCTGCTGATCAAGAAAAGCTGGGCTTCCATTTGGGTTTCCAGGGCGACAGGAGGGCAAACAGAGCTCAGGCATTCCCCTGGCTCCATTGCCAGGGGAATAGATTGCTGGCGCCTGAGTGTCTGGATCCCCGATCCGAGCCCGATTGCCCCAATCCAGGCCCCTCCCAATCACTGGATCGTTGGCCATGGACGATAATGATCCGCCGGGTCACGATCACGCGATCGCCATTATCGTGGGTTTTTTTCGATTGTAATGTGGATCGTGCCCATCTTTAATCATGAGTTCTGGCTCTGTTATTTGCAATGAAGACTTCCAGGCTCCTTGGGGCAGGTTTTTTTGCATTTAATGGCACCAAAATCACACAGAACACACTCCTTCCTCTAAACAACTGATCCACCCAGTTTTTCCTCAGTTACACTACATACACACACACATACAACAATGGACCCTGAAGAAGGCGAACGTTGGTGGGTGCACACCATTGCGAGAAACTGGCTGGCGAAAGGGTTTTGGGGTGGTGGCACTGCAGCATTAAAAATAACTCACTTCATGTTCATGTTTTTCTATAGTTCCAATCAATTACTACCTTTGGTGCTATGTTTCCTTGTGCTTATTCCCAGGGAAGTGTCTTTAGAACTGCAGCCTATGATTGAAGTCTTCCGGGGATTTAATCAAGTTTGATTGCACAGACCCCTTGCACGCACACACACACCCAGTGGCACTTTTCCTCACACCAACAATCCACTTCCTGGATAGTGCCACAAAACAAACCAGGGAAAACCCCAATAGGTCCACTCAGTTGCAATAAAGTTGTGTTCTACTTTCTGCTACTGGTAACTGTTGGAGTCTCTCTATCCATTGTCTCTAATTGTCCAGCTGACAACACAGCAACATGGTGTAACCCGATCTCATCAGATTTCAGAAGCTAAGCAGAGTTGGTACTTGGATGGGGGGCCTCTAAGAAAGACTCTTCCCACTTGCCTTGAAAAACCCTTACAGGAGTTGCCATAAGTCAGTTGTGATTTGACAGCACATGTGTACATATGTTTAATAAACTGTAATGCTTTCTTTATGGACTTTTGAATACTGATCCCAAACTGTAACTGGTTCTGAATAGAGTAGCAACACCTGAACTCCTTTGCAGAAAGACTGAATAATACATAAAAACTTGCTATGGAGGCTCAATGTTATCATACCCCATTTACAAAAGGGGGATAAGACACACACAGAGAGATTGGCTTGTATAAAGCTGCAAAGCAATTTCATGGCAGAGGGGGCAGGGTTTCCAGGTCTCCTGGTATTAGGCTTGCCAACCTCCAGGTTGGCAAGCCTAATCATAGAATCATAGGGTTGGAAGGGATCTCCAGTGTCATCTAGTCCAACCCCCTGAATTCTTCCAGAATTACAAAAGATAGACTACTAAGATCAGTTCCCCTGGACAAAATGGCTGCTTTGGAGGGTAGAATCTATGGCATTATATCCCACTGAAGTCCCTCCCCAAACCCTCTCCTTCTCAGGCTTCATTCCACCAAATCTCCAGAAATTTTCCTACCCAGAGTTAGCAATACTACCTGCTCTACTGGGAGACTTACCATCTCCTGGCTCCAGGCTCCAATGCAGTTGCAGGAGCAAAATGGGATTGGGGAGTGCCATTGTGCTGATGCCACAGAATCATTTTCCATCATGTAACCAGAAGTGATATCATACAGCACCATGACATTCTAGCAATCCTCCAGATCTCTATGCTAAATTTGGGAGATTGCTAGAACATTGCAGCAACATCATGATGTCACTTCCAGGTACACAACTGGAAGTGACATGGCATTATATTTTGCAATGTCATATGATGCTTTGCCATGCCCCCTATAAAGGAAAGAATAGAACCTGTGGTTTCTTTAGTCATGGCTCAGTTTTTTGGGGCAAAACAGAAATGATGAAAATCATGGACCTTCATCTGCCTGTAAAAGGTAAATTTCAAATACAGTTGTGATTCAGATTGGAGCTGCATGCAGGAACAGAAGGGAATTAAACCGTCATCCTATGCTTTGGTTTGCTGATCAAAACTGATATACCAGTGCTTTTATTTGTGTTTTAAGGCGGGGGAAAGATATCACTTTTAACAACTTTCCTTTCCCCCCTTTAAAATGCTAACAAAAATGCAGGGAAGCCATCTTCAACTAGCAAATATTTCTATACCACCATTCCTCCATGAAGTTCAGAGCAGTATATAATGTTCTTTCCCCCTCATTATACTCTTACAAAAAACATTGTGAGGTATAAGTAGATAAGTTCTGCTGACCTACCTCTTTTCTGCCTGCCTCCCCATTTGTAGGGAGGAAATAGTTGGAAAAGTGCAATGCCATCTCCAGAAAATTCTCAGAAGTGACATCACATTGCCAATTGAGGATTTGCTGGCATCATAACATCATTTCCATCCCCCCTATCACTGCCCCCACTCCATCAGCTGGCAACTGTAATGATGTAGGACAGGTTGAGGATGTATGAATAGTGTAGCTGCCATGTTTCTGCCAGCATTCCAGTGGCCAGCAGGAGAAAGATTTAAAAAAGAAATGCCGATGGTAATAGCATGGCACCAATTTTGGGACAACCAGAATTGGTATAATGCCTCTCTAGGAAGTGCCAAACACTCTATCGTTTTACCATACAGTTTCTGGCAATTCCTAGAGTAGACTGGTAACACTTCTATAAAAATGCTAATGGCCACTCCTCTATGTCCCTGCCCCACCCAGTCTCCCACTGGTTACCATGCCTGACGTGATAACCCTATTGAATATTTTGTCATCCAGTGAGTTTCAGGGCTGAATAGAGATTTGAACCTGAGATCCCAGGTCCCAGTTCAACACTTGAACCACTATACCAAATTGGCCCTTTAGCTGAAAGATTAAATCCTATCTCTCCTCCCCATTCAGCCCTGATCCAAATGGCTGCATCTGCAATTGAGCTTTCACAGACTGTGAGAAATCTGTGATCTTTGTTACGACGATTTTAGCCCTTAGTAACCACATTTCTCTAGTTACCATCTTGTTTCCTGGCATAATCAAAACTGTTTGCTTTTACATTTAAAGCCCGACATCATCTGGGCCTCCTTTCACATTCCTGCTCCCTTCCAGGCCAGGCTAGTCCTTATGTGGAATGCTACCAAAGATACTTTAGTATGAATTTTTACAGCAAGATGGGTATGTTTCTTGTAAATAGATAATGGGTTACCTTTTGCACTGGTTCAGATCTTGACTTCCCACAGAGACATAACTAAACAACATTAAATATTGATGCCAGCACCAAAAGATGGCTGGCAACTTCTTAAGGAAGTCTGAGTCTGCTGCAGAACAAGGATTAAGGCTTTTAGGCAGGCTGTGCATGAACTCTGTGAGTAAATAATCTGAAAAGTGCCAAATTTGGCCTTGGCTTGTGCATTTCCTCATGTACTTTTCCCCACAACCACTCAATGAGTTGTTATAAAAATAAAAACGGTATCACTGGTTAATGAAGTTTTATGACGCAAACAGAGCAAAGTCCACATTGCCACCCTAGTCAGAACAAAGAGACAGACACCAAATTGGATCTAAGGGCCACTTTATTAACTTTATACAACTAAAACCAGCCAAACAGTGGCAAGGTCCTAAAGCGGTACAGGTCAAGCCACGGGGACCACCGCCTTGATCTGTCTGGTCGAGTCCCAAAGCCCCGGGTGGGACCCATCCACAGATGGGGCGGACCCGGCCAGCCAGGCAATTTGGTCACCCCCCCCTTTAAGCTCCTGAACCCCTCGGCCGTATAGCAGTGAGGGAAGGACTTACAGGTAGGGGTTCCCGAAGGCAGCCTGTCTCTGCATCTGGCAGCCGTCAAAGCAGTACCAGCCCTTTAGGCAGGCCCTTCTTCCCATCATTAGGGAAGTGCCAAGGGTGCTCACCAGCCCGCACCCTACTCCAACTCAAACCTGCCATGACACTGCTAACAGGCACCACCCTTAGCCAATCTCCTCAATCCCTGAATTAGGTGCAAGGTAGGAGAAAAAAAAAACCCTTCCGATGCCAATTTGGAAAGAGTGGGGGAAATTCCTACCTGGCTCAATTTGGAAAGAGGGGGGGAAATTCCTACCTGGCTCTGATAACAG
This sequence comes from Eublepharis macularius, assembly GCF_028583425.1. NCBI lineage: Eukaryota > Metazoa > Chordata > Lepidosauria > Squamata > Eublepharidae > Eublepharis > Eublepharis macularius. Next base: position 27,909,626 of record NC_072791.1, on the reverse strand, counting down.
CAGCCGGCTAAACCTGCACCAATACTGGGAGAGGAGGGTGGGCCGAGCGACTTTCTGCAATGCGGCTGGGGAGGGCAGAACGGCCACCTAAGGCCCTTGCTCCGCCCTCCCAGCCAACTCCATATTAGGAAGTGGGGAGGGGTGCTTGCTCCCTCCTCCAGTGTGGCACTAAACAGCCCCTGGCTTAGGCAGCTTTGCTGCGTGCCAGGATAGGGCCGCATTCCTTTCTAGATTTATGGTCTGCATAACTCCAATTAATGTGTTATACATACAACACTCCATGCACGCTCACACATGCACACATCATAACCTTATTTTGGAACTGTGTATACAAATATAAAGATTAGTAAAATAGTGGCTGCCAGACTCGGCTCTAAACCAGGAAGCTCTGTATTCAAAGTCCACTATTGTCAGAAACTTGTGAATGGCCCTAGGCAAGTTGCATTATTTCAGCCTTATTTCCACTGTTGCAAATGGGAATTGCATTCCTCCGAACACATCATGTGCAAGCAAGGAATGCTGTGTGTCCAAAGCACCCAAGGAAGAAGAGAGGCAAGGAGACTTTGTTCTGGACTCAGCTAGCCACCCGGCCACAACAACAACATGTAAACTAGAGACTAAATGGTCCCAAGCCAGAGAGAAAAAATTCAGGACCACAACGCTAAACTCTGAAGATCAACAGATTATGAACCCCTGCTTTATCTCTGTAAGAAGCTCGTCCCTCATCTTTCCCATCCCAAGCTGCATTTGGAAAAGGTGGTGAGATAACCCTCCATTTTGACAGTGGCTTTTGAGGTTTTTTTTAAAAAAGGGAAGCTTTGGAAACATATTGCCCTTTCTCTTTATCTTCAGTTGGAAGGAGTTTCAATGTTGCCACTCTTAGGGCCAAGCTACACATGACGAATGACACTTGAACGGCAAGTGTATTTCTCCCTGTTCACTTGCCCTCCACTCAATCCACTTGCCGTTCAAGTGTCATTCGTCATGTGTAGCTTGGCCCTATGTCTTACCGCTGATCAATAGAATAGTAGAAGAAAAATGGGGGAGGGGGACACAACACTCTAGGAATTTCCCTAATTTTACGGGGGGGGGGGGGTTACCACAGAGATAGGAGGCATTAGCATGGTTCCATGATGTCATTTCCCAAGTCTCCAACAGCTAAATGCTCCTGCCCCACCAATGTTCCCAGCTGGCAACCCTAGTCAGACTCCCCACAAATAATGGGTGGGTCACTCAGGGCATTTTTACTTCCAGTATGTTTTCCTTTAATGTTTCACTCCCCCCACCAGACTAAATGGCAGCCATTTATTTATTATTTATCTAATAAATTTTCACCCCCCACCCTTTCTTCAAGAATCTCAGGGCAGCATACATGCTTCTCCTGTCCTTCTTTATTTATCCTCACAACAACTCTGTGATGCAGGCTAGGCTGAGAGCTAAGCTGCAAGTGATTCCAGATATGTGTTTTTAATGTGTTGGGGATGCAATTTTACCTGGGCACTGTAGCTGACAACAGAGTTATGTCCCTAGTGTTGGGACTCGGGGAGAGGAAGAGCTTTTCAAAGACAGAGCCACGTGAGATCGCTGGGGGACAGGAACTTTGCATAAATTTTTGCAATCTCAATGGAAAGAGGAATACAGGACCCTGTACCTAGAGCAAGAAGGCAGGAGAGGGGAAAAGCTGGTAGTTCATCTCTCCATTGAGATTGCAAGAAAACAATTGCAAAGTTCCTCTCCGCCAGCGATCTTGCACGGCTCTGTCTTTGAAAACTGTCTTTGAAAAACTTTTCCCCTCCCCTACCTCCAGTGCTAGGGACATAATGCTGTTTTCAACTACAGTTCCCAGGTAATATTGCACCCATGGCATGTTAAAAAACAGGTGTCTGGCATCACTTGTAGCTTAGCTCTGAGAGAGAATGACTACTCTATGACCTTCCTGGTGGACTTGGCATTTCAACCCAGATCTCCCAGATCCTAGTCTGACAATCTAAACTCTGCACCATACTACTTTTACCCTATGTGGAATAGAATAAAAGGACACCATTTAGCACAGACAGACCTATCCTCCATGCACTCAGTAATAGTAGTATCTGGAATGACAAGTACACAGTCCTTCTTCAAGCACAGAGCAATGCTGATGAAATACATCTGACAAAGAGAGCTGTGGTTCTTGAAAGCTTATGCTACAATAAAGCTGGTTAGTCTTAAAGGTGCTACCGGACTCTTTACTATAATGAAATGCGAAGATCCCACATTCAAAAAACCCTTCTTCTTTTTCAGATAGGTTCATCCTGACTGCCAAGCATGCCTTATTAATTTCTCCCATATTAAGAAATGGACAAGGGGCTGATTATGAAAAGCAACTTATATACGGCTATGTTGGATAAATCACTATAATGCACTAGCTATTGTTTGCTGCCAGGGTTTATGGGATTTCTCCGTCTCCCAATTCCGTTCAGGAAACAAAGAATATTACAAATCCCCATAACCCCCTATGGTAAAAACCACAAAGATTTGGGGAATTATGAGAGCCTTGTGATGCCACTTCCAGTTATGATGGGAAGTGATGTCACAATACTGTGCAGCATTGCTTACTAACTTCCATTTTTGTTCTTGCTGAAGAGCAGTGGTGGGGAACAGAAGTTGGGGCTGATAAACCTAAAGTAATGTGAAAAGACTAGAATTACAAAAATCTGAAATAAAAACAAAAAGTATTAGAAATGATATACAGTGACCAGATTTTGTAAGTGAAAAAATGTCTTATTCACTCCCTGAGGGCAGAAAGGTGGGATTAAAATGTTTTAAATAAAGAGAATGATATCTGCTACAGATCAGATTTTTTCAGCATATTTGAGGGTGTTGCTTAAAATTTGTGGGGGGGGGAATGTTATGCACCATTACTATAACTTCAGTCAATGTGAATATAGTTTATAGTACTGAAGAATCTTTATGACTTACTCTAGAAATAAATGAAGTCAGGACCTGGCCTATGTTTTCATTCAGGATCTCATGTGTAAAGGTAGTATGTTGCTAATGTGATGATGTATTATCATTCATTCCTGTATCTGTCCAGTTAGCCATGGATGGATTAATCCAAGCATAAGATATAGTCTAGGAGGAATTTCATTCTGCAAGATTAAATCTTTAGTTAAATGAACCTAAAGTGGCTTAGGGCGGGCCTGTTAGAAGATCATGTTGGGAGTACGTTTTTTTTTTTTTAAAAAAACCCTCACCTGTAAACACTCTTTTGCATAAATATGTCTACACCTAGTGACAGTTACCTTATTCTATCATTATTCCTTTAGTAAATTGCCATCCTCTTCTCTGAGATTCTGAAGGTACGGCAATGAAGCTGTTGGAGAATAGGTACAGGGCAGACAAAAGACTTTATCTGAAAATGAAATCCTGCCATCAGTTCAGAGTTGACTTATGGCAACCCCTGGCGCAGTTCTCATGGCAAGAGACTAACAGAGGTGGGGTGCCATTGCCTTCATTGGCAACTCTGGTCTTCTTTGGAGGTTTCCCATTCAATTACTAACCAAGGCTGACCTTGCTTAGCTTCTGAGACCTGATGAGATCTGGCTGTCCTGGGTCATCCAGGTCAGGTCCTAATTCCTTACTTAATGAATAATTAAGTTGTGGAATTCACTGTCAGTAGATACAGTGATGACCTCTAAAAGGGCTTAAACAGCTTCATGGAGAACAGATCTATCAATGGCTAACAGATATGGTGAATAAAGGGAATATCCACATTCAGAGGCAGCAAACCTCTGAAAGCCAGTGCTAGGAGGCGGCATTCTGTGGAGGCTTTGGCCTCAATACATGGCATATTGGCTGAACAGGGAAACTGGTTGGTCAGGATGCTGGACTTAAATGGTCTAATATAGCAGGGCTCTTCTGATGTCTGTATGACAACAGCAGCAGCAGCAACAACAGCTACAAATTAATAACCACAAATGAATTGATTTGTAGAACGGCTCCAAGGGAAAGGCACCTAGACAAATGTAATGTCGTTCCCCAAAGAGGCAGGAATATTATGGGTTGCACAAAACAGAATATAAAACTATGCCTCTGTGACTGGCTGGGAAATCACAGTTCTGTGTCCTGCTATAAATTAAGAGTTTTCCCTTGATAGTGCAGTGCTTATTGCAGCAAAAAATGTGTACACAAACATGCACACGCATACTCACCAGTCAAGCTAAAATCGGTAATAAAGGTTACAACAAATTAATCCTAAAATTAGTGAAAGCTGTGTAAAGCAACAAACTAATGTACTCTGTTTAAAACCATTTCAAAGCCATTGTCATCTAAACAACATCATGTATGTGTTATGTGCCATCAAGTTGCTTCCAGCTTATGGAAATCCTATGCATTAACCTCCAGAATATCCTATCATTGTCAACCTTGCCTAGATCTTTCAAACTGGAGCTTGTGGCTTCCTCTTTTGAGTCAAACCATCTCATTTTGAGTCTTTTTTCCTACTGCCTTCCATCTTTCTTTAATAACATTCGATTTATATACCACCCTTCAGGACAACGTAACACCCACTCAGAGCGGTTTACAAAGTGTGTTATTATTGTGAGGGGGAGATATATTTAAATATCCCAGACAGTCCTCATGATGGGGCAATATCCCTTCACTCAGGATATACCACCATATAGCAGAGAGAACAGAAGAATCCAATGAGAAGAATCCATCTAAGAAGATAATGTTTAACTTCATTTAATAACTATTAACAGTAAAATAAACAAAAAAACTGTGAGAGAAACATATTCATGGCTTATACACAGGAGAGAGGCAGTTACAGCAACAGACATTTTAACTGACACAGAAGGAATGTTCACTCACATCAGGAAGGGGCCAGTTCCACAGCAACAGATAAACAGACACTATACAATGTATCAAGCCCCTTCTCAACCTCCAAGCACTCTTTACTCTTTCAATTCAAATTAGGACACGTTGTCTTATTCCAACAATTATTATCCCCACAATAACAATCACCCTGTGAGGTGGGTGGACTGAGAGAGCTCTGAGAAGCTGTGACTGATCCAAGGTCACCTAGCATGCTTCAAGTGGAAGAGTGGGCAATCAAACCCAGTTGTCTAGATTAGAGTCCTGCTGCTCTTAACCACTACACCAAACTGGCCCTTCCAGCAAGCCTTGTGACTGTTGATTCCTGAAGTGGCTGGATGGATAAAATTTAGACTGGTGTCTGAGCAATTACCATTCCACCTTGAGTGACTCTGTGTCAACATTATCGTTCTAGGCTGACAAAATACTTCAGTGTATATAAAACATTCCAAACACCCTAAATAGAAATGTTTTTAACTTTATTTATTTATTTAAAACATTTTCCACCCAAATACAGTCCCAAGGCAACAAACATCAAAACATTAAAAATATTAAAACAGCATTTTAAATGTATACTTTAAAAACGGCACTCCCAGGCGGCGGCAATAGCCACTTGGGCTGGGGGCCGTGTTTTGCCCTCCCAGAAGGAGGATGAGGCAGCGTCAGCGCTTTCCCCTGCGTACAGGGTCCTGCACGAGGGGTGAAGCTAAGCCGGGTGCAGGGCCAGCCTGCCCATTGAGGCCAGTGAGGCTGCTGCCTCAGGGCGCTAAGGCGCCGGAGGGGCACTGGCCAGGGGACAGGGGCACATGCCACAGAGCTGCCACCACCGCCACCATCCAGGAGCACATGCTGGCAGTGGCAGCATGGGGCAGCTGAGCGGGCAGCCTCCCATTCAGTTGCTCTGTGGGCCAGGCGCAACCGGCGGCCAGGGTGGCCGGCTGCGCCTGGCCCGCAAAGGGTGTGCACACTTGCACACAGAGGCAGCATTAAGCTGCCTCAGGTGCCAGCGACACTGGAGCCGGCCCTGGCCGGGCGTTTTCTGCTGCTTTGCCCCTCGGCAGTTCAGTGTGTCTCGCGCTCAGGTTGACTCATCTTCTCTCCCTGGCACGAGGAGCAGGTTGAGCCTGGTGCCTCTGCAGTCTGTGGAGGCAGCCTGCTGCAGGCTAAAAGACAAGGCTCCTTGCTTCCTCCGTCCTCGCGCAGTCATTGCTGCTTGGAGGGGTCATCTTTTGGCTTATCCCTGCTTCACTGCAGCAGGAGCGGCTGGCTCGGGGATCCGTGGCTGTCGGCTGGGATTGCGGAGCTGCATGGGGAGCCCACCTTTGCAGCTAATGTCTCTTCTGCAGCTCTCCTCTTCACTACAGATGCAGGTGTCTGTGTCTCTTTTGCGCTGCCCTGGGCTCCATTAGGAGCGAGTGCGGCAGCAGGTTTGGTTTATCGTTCCACTAAGGAGTTTGGGTCAACTTACGTCCCGTGGTGTACACGTGGGCAGTCCCCCCCACCCCCCGTGGTGTGGCCCTCACTAGGTTGGGAAGCTGTGCAGGGTCTTCCTTTGGCCTTCCAATTTCTCCTTGGGCGGTGGTTCTAGCTGGGTAGTTCTTGGTGTGGTTGTGCTGACTGTACTGCCTTTTTTGGGGGCTGGTTGCTGGCCATTGCCTACTTATCCTCTTTGAGGAGCACTTTACCGTGCTGCCGTAGCCAGGCCATTTCCTCCCCGCGTGGCCAGCTTGTATTAGGGAGGTAATTGCGGGGGGGGGGGGGCTTTAGCAATTGGCCCCTTGCCCCCCCTCAGCACACTGAATGTTCTCCAGCCCTGCTGCCTCATAGATATTGGGGATCCTCATGGGGACTGGGGTTGGCGGCCATTTTATGGTGTTTGGCAGCCATTTTGGGTGCCTGTGTTTTGGGCCATTTTAGGGCTGTTATTAGCAGCCATTTTGAGTGGCTCTGGGTGCTCTTCCTGACTTTGGTATATCCCAGGCCCTGGGGTGTGCCTTCTGCTGGGGGTATTGTGCCATCCAACTTGGCTTAGTGGTTAGGAGCAGCAGGGTTCCTTGGCAGGGAAGTTTACAACAAGAGTTAATGTGCCTCCTAAGAAGGGTTCTGGCCCTTCCAAGGGTAAACAACTGGCTAAAAGGCCTGCCACATGGGACCCTCAGGTAGCCCTTTCATCTTCGGAGGACGAGGACGCAGGCCCTAGCCGGCAAGACCTCCTGGATAGAATTGCTGCTTTTGAACAGGCCTGGGGCTTGGCCACGACCGACACTACTTCAGCATGAAAGAGGCCTGTGAGGGTAGCCTCTACCACTGCTTTCTTTAATGACATGTTGTCCCACATTTCTGCCCTTGAGGCACTCGTGGCCTCCCAGCGATAGAGCAAGAGTTTTGTCTCAGGTACATTCAGGTGCAGCTGTGGGTAAGAATGGAGGGTCAATGGACACTGGGCAAGTGACCATCGTGGTGCAATCTTCCGAAGTGGTGAATAAGTCTTCCTTGCCCCGGCTGGGGGAGGATAAGTCATCTTTGCCCCAACCGGGGTGTGTGCGGCCATGGGGGCCCTGGGGCCAGGCCGCTGCCCCTGCACCTCTGAGAGCGCAGCACACACCTTATGCACAGGCGAGCACAGTACCATCAGTGGGCCCTAGTGGCTTGTGGCTGCAGTGGGGCCAGCCCTCCTTTCTGGGTCCGTTGCCCAGGGCGGCCAGATGGCCACTCATGTCAGCCCAGTCTCAAGGGGGAATGGGTTCCATTGCCCCCTTGGGTTCATGCTACGGTTCCCCATGATCACCCTACATGTCTGTACCTTTTAAGGCATTGCCATTTGGGGATACTGCCATGCCCCTCAGGGACCACTTGACGCCTGGGACCAGGGACAAGATTCTACAAGGGGAGTATGTGGATGTCTTCTCCCTCCTCTTTAAAGAATTGAAAAAGAAAGACAAGGAGGATCTTGAGGAGCAGGATAAGGAATGACTGAAGTGCCACAGGATTGATAGGACCTGGGTGAACTGGTTGCCGGGCTTTCTTATATATGCTGGCGTAATAGCCCGTGCTAAGCCATGGAGGGTGGCCCCCCTTTTCCAGTACATGGATATAATATACAGGGGGTATTCAAACTTCCTTGGTGCAGCTTGGCTGCAGTACGACGAAGAGTTCCGCATGCGCGCCGCTCTCAACTCCTCCCTCCCTTGGGATCAGGTCCACCAGCAGCTGTGGCTGCAGCTCATGTCCCTGGCCAGGTTCAACATGGGAGATTGTGGTCCTGGTTCAGCGGTCCAGGAGCGCAATAGCGGTCCTGGATAGCGGTCACCTGGTTCAGCGGTCGTCCACCCCAGCGGGCATGCGACAGCCCAGGGATCAGACCGAAGCGGCTCACATGCTATGCTGGGACTTTGTGTCCCAGGGGGGTTGTGCTAGGGAGCCAAGCAAGTTCCGCCATGCATGCCCAATTTGTTCTGGTCCTCATGCATTTATGGCATGTAAGCGATCTGGTCAGGGCAAGAAGCGTGGGCCAGATGTCTCTGAGTCTTCTCAGCAACATGACGGCAAGAGACTGCCACTTCAATGAGGTGGTTGCAGGACTGATCACTCCTTGCCTCTTATGGCTGTTAGCGGTTGTAGTTTTTCTTGTTCTTTTCTTTTTCTACAGGGCGGCTTTTGGGGGGGGGCGCAGGTGACTTTGGCATGGATAAATTGTTGACTGTTTTGACTGTGTTTCTTGCAAGTCCAGGTCCCTGAGGAGTCTCATAGTGGTGGACTTCAGTTTGATGTTTCATGGCCCTCAGCCTGTGCTGTGGGTGCACAGAACTACAAGGCTTCCCCGCCGGCTGTGGCAAGAAGCTTGGAGTTGTTTTGTTTTGGGCCCATGGCAGGGTGCCTGGGTGTGAATGCCCCCCCCCCGCCTGTTGGGTGGGCAAGTTCCATTGTGTTGGGGACCAAGGCTTCCCTGCCAGGTGTGCACTTGAAGTTTGGGCCCTGGGTTGCATTAGTCCAAGGCTCTGTGTATGGGGAGCTTGGACAGGGTTGTTTGTTTAGCAGGGGGCTCCCATCTGCAAATCAGGGCCACATTTGCTTACCTCTCTTGAGGGGATGGTGGAACGACTATTTGGAGGAGTTGTGGCAAGGGTTTAGGCAGCTTTATGCCTCCTGTGGGGCAGAGGCTCGGCCTTAGTGGTGGCAGGTAGGAGTTGGGAAATATGAGCAGGCCAGTGACCATCATTGGCATATCCCCATTGGTGGGTATTAGGATCTATCAGGAGTGGCTGGCTGCTGTGCGGCCCAATTGTGAGGTCAGACACCCTGGTGGGGAACCCCTGGACAAGCCAGTCCCCCCCCCCTGCAGCTTTATGGCCTGGTGGGGGAGCTTTAAGGGGGTGAACCACTTTGCCAAGCTGGCCAGGCCCCAACCATACCATGTATGACTCACAACTGGGGCTGTTGGGGGTCGCCCATACAGGTCAGGGCGGAGGTCTGGGAGTGACCCCAGGGCCTGACCTGTACCGCTAGTTAGGCCCTTGCTGTGTTGACAAAATATGTTATTATTAATAAAGCAGCCCTTTAATCTCCAATGCTTGTGTCTGCCTCTTCATTCTGACTTGGGGTGGGGGGGGCAATATTTAACCATACAATGAAAACATAGAGACATGCAGAGACAACATAACCAAGGAGGAGGGCCAATAAGACTTGGCTGGGGGTACACCAAATGAAACAAAAAAGTCTTCACTTGCTGGCAAAAGACATTGGCAGAGGAAGACAGATGAGTCTTCCTAGGCTGGGAGTTCCAAAGTTTCAGGACCACAACTGAGAAGGCCCATTCTGGGGTTGCCACCCAGCTAACTTCAGATTATGGGGGCATCTGAACCAGGGCTTCCAAAGATGACCCAAGTGGACAGGTAGGTTCATATGGGAGTAGATGGTCTTTCAGGCATGCTGGCCCCTTAAGTTCCTGTACAGCTGAAGGACAAGAGAGAAGAGGCCAACACTGTTACCAATGGTTCATAGCCAGCTCAGTTGCCAAGTTATTTGGATATGCTTAAGTGACATTTGGATGCATCTATTTGCATGATTAGACTGTTTTCTTACAACTTGTGCTTTCCCACCCCCATATCTATTGCTATCTCTATATCTTTAAAAAGGATACTTTAATTGTATGCTGCCTCTAGCAGAATTCTGAAGGGGTAGCATAGAAATTTCTGAAATAAAGAGGAAAAAGTTCATTTCAGGTTTTTGAGATAAGACTTACTACTTAAGTGTCTCTGTAAAGCTTTGGTGTCTGCATGAACCTAAGGTGATATTGTAACCATTTCTTCAGGAATAGATGCCACTAGCCGAGCAAGAATATATTTCAGGCAGTAGCATAAGGACTGATTGGCTTGAATTCACAATACCATTGTCAGAATTGAGCAACAGGCTTGTCCAGCCCCAGTTGGATCCTCTCCATGCATGCAGCAGAGAGGAGACAGGGCCAGTGGAGTTTTGAGGCATGGCATTAATAAGTGGCCAAGCATAGGACTTGGTATTGGGGTTAACTAACCTTCACTTAAATTTCAGGGAGGTTTATTACACAGAACAGTCCTTGTTTAATCCATATCTTTGTGTCGCATGCCTTCAATCTGGGGTTTAGAGACAATAGATTTGCAGCCCAAAGTGGGCTGACCTGGACTCCCAGTACAGGAAATCCCATTATTTCTCCCTCTCATTCTTAAGTCCTGATTGAGTTTTACTAGAGCCACACGGGAGCTACAGCATGCTACAAACTTATATAATTAACTCCCTGCTGGGGACCATTTCAAATTAGGGTTGCCAGGTCCAGGTTTGGGAATTCCTGGAGATTTTGGGGGTGGAGCCTGGAGAAGGCGGGGTTTGGGAAGAGGAAGGGCCTCAGTGGGGTATAATGCCATAGAGTTCACCCTTCCTGGAAGCCATTTTCTCCAGGGGAACTGGTCTCTATTGCCTGGTGATCAGTTGTAATTCCAGGAAATCTCCAGCTACCACCTGGAGGCTGGCAGCCCTATTTCAAATTCTTACAAAGATGTGGAAGGAGTCAGGAATCTTTCCCCGCTCCACCACTAGTCAAAAAAAGTAATGTCAATTTTGGCTCCTAATGACTTTTATTGTGTATGTGGGTAGGGGTGTGTGTTCATTCTCTGTACTTCCCCCAGGCATCTGGATAAGTTGAAAGACTACTTTGTTTCTTTTGTTTTTCTTATCAATTCCCAAAGGGCCTGCTTTATTATTGGGTTCTTTCATATGATTTTATTTTGTTATCATTTCTTAATTGTTGTTTCATTTTCACAATTGGATTTCATTATTATCATTACCCATTGGTTCCAATGGAAGACTCCTACCCCTTCTTGGGTCTGTACCTTCATGGTTTTCTATCTGAACTGCTAAATATCAGAAAGATACAATAAAGTTGTCCTACTTTTTGAGGCAATGAATGGTGCCCAATTTAAACACTTAATAAAGAATTAAAGAAGCAAATAAGACTGAGGGGGTGGGGGATAAATAAGAAATTGGGCTCCAAAGAGCCAGAGGACGTAAGACAGAAGGCGAGTCACAAATCAAATAACAAGAAGGCTGGGGCAAACCCCAAGTAAAAACAGTAAAATGCTTTAGAAAGAATTACAGAACAGTACACATAAAACAGAAACTATATCCAAGAAGAAAGCTAAGCTAGTAGGAACAGAATAATATAGTATAAAATACTATAGCCACTGTACTTTGCACAAGAAAAACCTGCAAATGGTCTCTCTCCCTCTGAGATCCCTAGAAACAGGCAAGCTGCAATATGTGAAATCAGCTTATCGGTTTCAAAGTCCCATCCCACATGCTTCAGGAATGGACTACCTCACACATATATGCAATCTATGGCTGATTCCGCACACGTTGGATAATGCACTTTCAATGCACTTTATCAGTTCTTTTGAGGTGGATTTTTTGTTCCACGCACAAAAAAATCCGTTCCAAATGATCTATAAAGAGGATTGGAAGTGCATTATCCAAAGTGTGTGGAATCACTTTAAGTGGCTGCAGTCTTCAATCAGTCAAGAAAACCCAAAGGCTTTCTCCTCTTCTCCCACTAAAGGAACACAGATTTTTGTATGACCTTATCAGGACACACAGCAGAGACAGACAGAAACAGAAACTCCCTTGTGCAGTAACTAAAGTTCCTACACAAAATGAAAGAAAATCATGTGGGAGCTTTTTCGTTATTAAGTACAATGATTACAAAAACAGGGTGTTTTGTGATTAAAGAAATTGATATGAAAATGAAACAAATTTCATTTTCATATCAGTTTCTTTAATCACAAAACACTCTGTTTTTGTAATCATTGTACTTAATAACGATAGAAATGCCCAAGCCTAGCCTCTTCCTCCCTCCCTTATTCAGCCTCAGTTTGAGAACTTTTTCTCTCTCCTCCAGACTTTGCCAGGCTCCTCCCAAGCATTGTTTTAAATCTTCCACTGCCATAAGAACAAGAAACTTGGGTGGCCAGAGAGCTAAAGTGAAGCACCTTTAATTCCCATTGACTTCAGAGGGTGGATTAAGTATGTGCCTAAATCTTCCACTCTGGAACAAAATGGGAACTGAGAGTCTCGGGTGTAGAATGCTGCCTTGGATACCAGTTCTGAGCTTTTAAATTATGGGTGCACGGATAAAAACATTCTCCTGGCAGGCTCGTGGCTACCTGTCTGCGCACCTGGATAGGCAAGTGGGTCTTATGTGCAAACACAGAAGCAAACCCAACTGCTTCTTCAGTTTAACCAGCCGACAAGAAGCCCAGATCAAGAAACAAGACCCTGTATGTCATTGAATGTTAAGGTGTGTGGGATATCACCTTTAATTTAGAGACTTGCATTTTTTATTCTTTGATTAGCCCCCCCCCCTTACTTATATCCACCATTAAGATCTCTCAGTGTCATTTAGGGTGTTAATTGAGAGGCGGTTTAAGCTCATCAAGGCGATTATAAGTGATAGTTAAAAATTTCTATATATGGCCTATGCTAGAATCAGCACAGTGGGATACCATTTTTCCTTTATCTAACTGACATTGGTAATAATAGATGAAATTATTACTAAAATCGCAGCTGCAGAGATGATATCATGATTTTTTTTGTGTGTAATCTTTGATGAAAAATTAATTTTTTGAGAGGGATAATTTAAAATGATTTAAATAGTATTATAACTGAAGTCCTTACTGGTAATTAACACCAATCTCATCAGAAGTGTATCCACTTTTGCAGCTGTTTCTAAAGATACCTAGGGTATTTGTAACTTTTTTCCCTGCTTCTCCAAGTAAAATTATAGTGTTTGGACTTTATTTTTACTGCACAAGGACCATTAAAAGAAAAGGCTGCTAATAGAATGCTTTGTTCTCCAGAGGGGCCAAAATCTCGTCTTGAATTTGAAGAACCTCTCTGGCATTTGAGTATAATTAGCCAGTCTCTGCCCAGGAACCAACATCTGAATATAAAACTATGAGCATCCTTGCACAGCCTTATGTATATGTGCGTATTTATGCCTGTGCATATTTGTACGTGTAAATCTGTATTTGTATATATTACATGGATAGATAGATGCACACACATACAACTTTATCCGCAGAGTGTTTAATTGGTTGAACAGATGGCTGATCAGAAATGCTTCTTCATCTTCATCAATGACTCTTTCTTTCTTTCTCTGCATCCACTTTCATCATATGGGCAAAAAAGTGCTCTAACGAGAAACAGCTGAAAATAGAATCCCCCCCCCTTGCTTTGGACACTTTCATCATTCTTTTAAATGACAGAAGTGGATTTTTTTTGTCCAAAACATAAAGACCTGCAGGAGAAAGTTTTTTCCCCTCCCCAGAAAATGAAATATAGTGAAATTTAAATAGAAAAGAAATTTGAATGTGAATATGGGAGAGCTGAAGATTATGCCTCTCATCTTAGTATTTTGCTTTCTTCTTCTTTTTAAAGTACATACTGATTTTTTTTACAAGAGATATATAGTCATGCTTATTCGCTCAAGCCATAGAACCTGCCAATCAGTATTTCTTTTCCTCCGGTTTGGTGCAGAGAAAAGGGGGAGGCAGGGATGAGAGTTGAAAGACACCACCACAGCTCAGAGGGCTGGTGCTCTGGGTAGCTATTCATTAAAACTGCAGTTGTATAACCATTTTTTGCTGTTTCGGCACTTTTTTATTATGCCCAAATCAAAGCGTGGCTTTCTGTATGATTTAAAGAAAGAAAATGGGTGTCTTATAAACAGAGAACCAAGTTTCTGGAAATATTTCTGTTTTTTAAAAAAAAACAGCGCCTGAAAACACACACCTGAAAACACACACCTGGATCACCTTACTTTGGCCTGGAGTCCAGGAATGTGCAATGCAACTGTCCTAGGATGGCCACTTTGGAGCTCATGAGTTGCATGGACCCACAGAGAGTACCTATGCAATTTGTATTGCCTTCTTACACATGGGACCATACAACCTCAAAGGGGACCATCTAAACCCAGAACTCCAGACTCCACTGGGAGGCAGGTAAACCTACCAGTGAGGCCCCAAAGTGACTCATATTATCATTCTGCCCTCTTCCTTTTTTCCTCACATTAACCCCATGAGGGTAGATAAGTCTGCAAGACAGGGAGTGGCCCAAGGTGCCTCAGCAAGCTTCTGTGGTGGAGCAGCGATCTGAATCTACACTACCATGCCAGAATAAAATATTATAAGCCTCTATGGTGCCAGAATACACCTGTTTGTTTGTTTGCTCAGGGGGGTTGTTTGTTTCCTCTTTGCCTTCTAAAAGGGGAGCTGAAATCGACAAAGAAGAAATTAACAAACCCTCTGATCAGCAATCTCCCTGGTTCTGTAGAGAGGCGAAATTGACAAAGCCTTCCAATCTCTTTCAAAACTCAGCTTCCTGGCTAACACTGTGACTCCCTTCATGTGTCCTCGTGTAATTCGTCTCTTGTAGCTTAGCTCTCAATCATAGAACATTGGCCTGACATGCAGAAGGTTCCTTGGAATCTCCAGTTAAAGGGATTAGGTAATAGGTAATGATGAGGACCTGACACCCGGGAGAGCCACAGCCAGTCCCAATAGACAATACTGAGCTTGATGAACCAAAAGGCAGCTTCATATGTGTTCTTGTGTGTCACAGGAGCCCCACAAGCAACATGCTGTGGGGACATGTGGATGGGTACTGTGAGGAAGTATAATCAACCTTCTGCTCTTCTACAAGTGGACTTCTGCTGGTGCAAGAAGTATTGCTGGCAAGAGAGGGAAGTGCGGGTGATTTTACCCAATTCCTGCACCTTTACTGAAGCCCCTCTGAACCTTGCATTGGCTTTGAGGAAGTTTCTGGGGGCTAGCAGGGATACGGGTTAAGGAGACAATATCCTGGTCAGGGCTTTTTTTCAGGGGGAACGCGGGGGAGTGGAGTTCCGGTACCTCTTGAAAATGGTCACATGGCTGGTGGCCCGGCCCCCTGATCTCCAGACAGAAGGGAGTTGAGATTGCCCTCCGCGATGCTGAGCAGCGCGGAGGGCAATCTCAACTCCCCGCTGTCTGGAGATCAGGGGGCGGGTCCACCAGCCATGTGACCATTTTCTCCGAGGGCAACCCACTGAGTTCCACCACCTCTTTCCCCAGAAAAAAAAGCCCTGATCCTGGTTATTGCCAAGTATGGGGTGATATCATATGCTTCATAAGATCCAGCCCAGTACAAGTAGAGTACTCTGAACACTGAAAAATACTGTATAAAGTGCTGAGTTTTATTATTATGCCTAAGCAATATCCCTCCACTTTACAAATAGCTGGCACTGTTACTTTGTTTGAGATATGGTGTGCTCTTTATTCTCTGAAACGCTTCATGGAATGTTCTGCCCTTTCTCACAAGATTTTCGTTGAAGAGTTCCAGGGGGGATGCTGTTTGTGTATAAATTTAAAGCAAATAAAATCTCTTTAAAAATGAGAAATAAACAAGAGGGAAGATTATATCTGTTGTCGCGGATAAAAGACAAGATAAGAACAGATTTAGCTCGTCTACTTGAGGAAAGCTAGAGAGTATACTAGAAAATATTAGTAAGCATATTAGAGAAAATTTTCAGCATTCCCCTTCTTTCAGTTGAAGTATGAAAGAAAGCTGTATGCTTTTGTGAGGATTTTGCATCAGATATCCTTGTAAAACCAAACTTTAAAAGAGCCATTTAAAGCAGAAGAGGGGGGGAAATAGCCCCTTTAGTAAATGGCCATCTTTATCCATGTTTCAGATGGAAGCACAGATGCCATCCCAATTTTTAAAACTCTTTTGGAGGTAACTTTTAAAAAATGCCCTTCAAATACAAAAATACAGACTCTGAAATAAAAGGAAGTAAATGGAGTTTGGATTCTTATGCTAATGAGACACTTTACGTTTGAAAATGTGTTCCCCATTGGCTTGAAGAGTGAGGAAAAATGTTTCAGGAGAGAATGAAGTATAAATTGATCCACAACATTTCCAAGAGAGCTGAAATCTAACTGAATCTGGGAATTTAAAAAAAAAAAAAAGGAAAAGGAAAAGCTTTGCCAGACATCAAATGTTATGCCATTCAGTTCAATAATGGGTAGAATAATTTGACATTCAAGTGCTGCACTTCGGAAAGTAACAGAGGTTTGACATGTTTATTTAAGATACAATGAATCACTGCATAACTATCTTTCTTAAAAAAACAAACTGAGAAGGTAATATTAAAACTGATGTTTCCTATCAGTCCAGCCAGCCGGTGGTGGCACCATGCGATCTTGCCCCCCACCCCTTGCCTTTTCAAGTGCTGAAATAGCCCCTCACAAGCGATTGGGAACTCTGAAGGAACAGTGTCCCTGATTGCACTGAGAAACTGATATGTGCATACATTCGCACCCGACCTATCCCGACATTCCAGTTACTCTATAGGTTGGGGCATGAGCTGTCTACCACGATTCTGCTCCTTCTTCTCTGCATATTCATTGTCCCTCTTAAACATCTGAAATGGGCTACTCTTTAATGAGAACATGGTACTTTGAAGGTAGGGTTGCCATCATCCTGGTGGGGCCTGGAGATTTCCTAGAATTACAACTGATCTTCAGACTACAGCGATCAGTGCTTCTACGGAAAATGGCTGCTTAAGAGGGTGGACTCTATGGCTTTATACCCCACTGAGATATCTCCCCATTCTTCATCCCCAAAGCTCCAGAAGTTTCCCAAGCTAGAGTTGGCAATACTGTTTGAAGGAGATTCACTGCTAATTCCTAAGGACTTGCAATATGAGTTCCATGAATGGTTTTGTGGAGTCACTGTTTGTTCAGTTGGACACACACATAGGTATTGGTATGGAAGACTGTATAGCTCTCCAATGGGATAAATCACTTCTGGGGCTATGTCTGATGGAGGAAATGGCATGGGGGAAGACTTAAAGTTTCCCTTCCCTTGCATTATAGTCATCATGGTCCAGATCCTGAACATCTGGGGGGCTTTGAGTATAAAAAACACTGAGAGCTCTGTTCATTAGATCCTTTCAGTTAATGTTGTGGAATTAAGCTTGAGATTTCGTGCATACAAATCAAGTGCTCTGCCACTGAGGCACAGTCCATGTCTTACTGATATGACTGAGGAAGAGAAAAGTCCTTTCCAATGTCTTGCTTGTCTTTCAGTGTTGCTTTAAAAAAAAGTTGCCTTGAAACTATATTTAAGTTTCCTCTTTTCCCAAATATTTTATGTCTTTGATTTTGAAGTTATATTCTTGAGTTATGGCACTCAAACACACATACACCACTCTAATGAGTTTCTTTTTTAACATACTGCTACATAAATTGTTTGCATTTTAAAATATTACAGAAAACCTTCTTTAGTCTCAGCTGCATAAGAGGTAGTCATAAACTCATTGCAAGATATGTGGAAGACAGTGTAAAACCCTTCATCAGATACTTTCCAAAATATTATCTTCTGTGCTTTTTATTGTTTCTGTTCCATAATTATGAGATACAACTGCAAAAAACTCTGGTTTATAGACAATGCACAAGACAAAAATCCAAGATCTCTGCAATTTCCAGGCTAAAAGCATATAAAAAAAGAGTATGCTAATTTACAAATACCTAAGAGCGCTGGTTTATGTTGTTTACACTGAGGAAAAATAGTAACAGTACAGGCTTTGACTAGCTGCATGAAACTTTTCCATTATTACTCCTTCAGCACCAAAATTATGCAGCATAACTTGAAAACACATGAACTGTCGCAAGCTAGTTAATGTTGTAAAACTTCAGAAAAGAAAGAAAAGGCCACTAAATTATTCTGTATATAGGAACGGCTTGACAGTACATTTATAAGTAGACTATTTTGTTTTCTTCAATAGTCTTTATTTAAAAAGTCCAATGTTGCAATTCAACCTCCAGTCACAAAACACACACTTCTGAAAACAGCTGGAATCCAGTTAGGTTCAAACACTTGGGAAAATTGCTGTGTCAATATTTTGTTCTCTTTATGTCTCCTTCCATATGTTTTACTTTTTACTTGCATCCCACTAGGTTGATGTCTGATAAAAAAAGGTGAACTAGGCCTGCCATTTGCCTACCTGTGATGGGTAAATACCACCTTCAGCGCCAAAACCCCACCTTTGAATGGGGTGGTGGTGGAATTGAGGACCAGGAGAAAAATAGCAACACTGTAGGAGTTTTCCCATGTCTCTATGGTCTTTAACACAGAAGCTAGGGGCAATTCCTAGATGTGACATCACAAA
This sequence comes from Eublepharis macularius, assembly GCF_028583425.1. Lineage (NCBI taxonomy): Eukaryota > Metazoa > Chordata > Lepidosauria > Squamata > Eublepharidae > Eublepharis > Eublepharis macularius. The sequence goes on along the minus strand of NC_072791.1, from coordinate 27,891,037 downwards.
CCTGGAAGTGTCATCACAGGTATTACCCTCAAAATATCCTGGCATTTACCAAAACACTATTGGCAAATCAGTTGTGAACCTATGAACCACACAGAGGCTGTTATCCTAAGGATGCTTTCCTGAGAGTAAGCCCCATTGAATAACATGGGACTTACTTCTGAGCATACCCACTTAGGATTGCTCTCAGAGAGTCAAACCACAGGTCCATCTACACAGTATTGTCTACTGTGATTGTTATCTAGATTTGTTTGGAGAATCTTTTGCATGTGTCCAGATGGGAAGGCATGCCTTGTGTTTGAATGAAAGGAAACACCCCTTACATCTTCTTCCTATGCATTTTCATGGTGTATTCCCCAGGGATTATTGCTGACACTGACAAAACTGAGACTGAAAAAATAATGGGTCAGGCCAATGTCAGAACACTGTTACTACATTATGACAATACAAATGGCAATACAAGTGCTCTCTCAATTAGCATTTGAAAAACTCCTGAAGCGTTCTCTGTCCTTTATCCAAGCAGTTGGGGACCAATTAGTGTTTTCAGTGTAGATAGCCACAACAGGACACCCAGTACCTTACAGTAGTCATTACCAAAGGATTCCAGTATTGCATTATTCTGTATCACCACTAAGCAAATGCACTTTAAAAAATGTGTAGCCTTGCACTATTCTTGAGCAAACATGCACCATTTTAAAAAAAAGGTGGTTGGCAAAGAACCAATGTTTTGGCTCAGTTAGGGTTTAACCATAGAGTTTTGGGTGAATGCTAGAGTGTCACCCATCATGATCACTTCTGAGTTGTGTCATGACATTGATGCTATATCTATTGTCCCCTCCTCCATTTCTCCCAGCATATTCCCCTGCCACCCACCTGAGGACCAATAGGCAAAGCCAGTAGGGGTAGGAGGACAATGTAAAGCAGATCAATATAGTGCTTGTTCCCCCCTCCCCCTGCCACCTTGATTGTCCTCACTTGCACAAAAATGTGAGTCTGACAGTACTACAAACTGTCATCCAGTGTTAGCAGAGAAAGAGAGAGAGATTATTATTCCTGCACATTATGGTGCTTTGGCATTCGGCCATTCTAGCATACATGCCAAGATGTTTTTATGAAACAATTTCTTTAAAAAAATCAGCTCTAATTAGTAATTTAGTAGAACTGAAATCCTGAGGCTTGAAAATACTAGTAAAGCAATTTGACCAGAAAATCATGTTATACAAGCAAGTCTATAATGGGTGCTGTTTAGTGTCGAACACAAACATAATTGACCCTGCCGTTCTTGTATCGAGAAAATAGCATGCACTGTTAGTCTGTTTAGGTTGGTACTTGATAGATCTGTTTCTTGTATGCCATATACAGTCACAAAGTGGCAGAATACTGAATCTGTACATACAGCAAAAAGCAGGAGCCGGTAGGCATTGCAGTACCTCTGCTTCCAAACAAAACGTTTTCTTCCCTGTAGTATAGAATGTTTGCTTAGTGAATCTGCACCTTGTGTGTTCATGTGTGAACTCAACTTTTACATTTTAAAAAATATATTTAACTGGCTGGATATTATTCTGACTTTAAACTCACTGGGCAAAGCACTACCTGATCTCCCCCCTTTTTAAAAACCAGCTTAGCTCTCCAGTCTGTTTTGTGTGGCTGTGCCAGACTGGCCTCCTGTGTCCTCCTCCTGACAGGTGCAATGGAAGGAGAGGGATGTTCTTGAGCCTTCTAACTTGGACAGCAAATACTTTGTAGATGAACATTCTCACACAGTTGATCGGGAACTGGGAGGGTAAAGAATATACTTTGCATGCAAAAAGTTTCAGGTTCGTGCCACAGAATCTCCCTTTAATAGGACTGAGCAGTATATGATATCAAAGACCTCTGCCTGAGACCCTAGAAAGTCTACAATAATAACCACTGCAGATAGATGAGTTGTCTGACTCAGTATAAAGAGTGCTCATGTGTTTTTTGTGCAGAGGAAAGCACTACATTGACTTGGTGTACGCCACTCAAGATTCCAAGTCGATGACAATAGCTGCTATTAGCTGACCACCTAGCATGACGATGAATTCTGCCGATTGCACATGGAAAAGCGCTACATATATTGCTTTTTTAAAAAAATCATGAATATGAGAGCATGAGGTGATTACCTTGAGAGAATGGCTGTTTTTACACACCCTAACCCTCCGGAATATCTTGCAAAACTCACGGCATGAAGCGTCTTCCTAGCGCAATTTCCCGGCATGATCCCATTTAATGGCGCGTTTTCTGAGGTCATCGCACCATTAAAAGGGATAATGCTGGGAAATCGCGCTAGGAAGACGTTTCATGCTGTGAGGTTACACGCGCGTGTGAAAATGGCCTATGTGAGTAGTGCAAATAGGGCATGCTGAATTTTTGAGGATTTACTAGGTGTATGTGTGTGTGATAGTCACAGCATTATTATCTTAACTCACCAAAATCATGTGCTGCAGATACTAGAAGTTTAGGAAACACTGATAATATGTATATCTCCACTGTGCATACCAGATGCAACAACTATGGGGGGGGGGGATCAGTGCACACTATATAAATACAGCATATACACATATAAATTAATACTTTGATGTATTTAATATTTTCAGCTAATTATACCTTGCAGTCTCGTGTTAATTCCCATTTGAAACATTTGGCTATATTCCTCCTAATTCATTTATATTAATGAGGGGAGGATCCTCTGAGCAATAATCAGTTAAAAATCATGACAAGCTTTGTTAATAAATACCAGATTGGTATATGATACTGTGTTGGCTGCTTGTCCTTAATTAGAAGGCACTGAAAGAAGTACCAAGAGGGAAATACTCATAAATTTTTCTTTTAAAGTCTAACTGCTCTCTTTCTGGTATTTGCATCTTTGAAATGGAGAGAAAATGTGAGACTTTGAAATGCATTAATTTCTCTCAGACTTAAAACAGCTTATCATTAATTAAGATATAGATCTGAAAACTGAAATTTTTTTGACCAAGCTGGTATGCTGGAAGAAAAGAAAAAAAAAACTTCAGCAAATCCATGTGAATATTGCTAAGCAGGAAGTAATTGGAATGTTTAATTTAAATAAGGGGGAAGGAAATAGAATCTGGGTAAGTTCCACCGAGCACCCAGAAGACTGAACAGTTGAAGGAATGGGCAGTACTGGAATGTCAAGTTCATGTTTCATTAGGCCTCAATGGATGTCATCTATTTCAGAAAGGAAGTGGACACAAATATTTCCGATTCCTTTATGTTCAGAAATGGGTACTTTTGTCCTCAAGACATATCTTTTAACACAAAAATCCTGAACAAAATCCTATGCTCACTCTCCACAATACCTTTGACACATGTTCTTCACATGTTAGCTGGGAAGCATAGTTTTAAATGACAGAGGTGGTAGAGATCGCTCCAAAAGGAACGGCTTCTCTCACAGCTCTCCACTGCCTCTGGCATCTCCCCTCCTGGAGCCTTTGCCCTACGGGGGCTCAGTTAATTCCAAGTTTTAAGCAGCAAGGGTGGCAGGGTAAATGTTCTGGAAGGGTAGACAGTCCAGTATGCCAGCGGAGGCAGAGGGTTGTGAGAGACTCTGTCCCTTCTGGAGCGATCTCCAGTAGCTCTGTCTTTCAAAAACTATGCTTCCCAGCTAACATTGTGTCTCCCAACCCTTGACGGGGACACACTCTGGCATCTCGTGTAGACAGACTTTCAGACACATATATGGTTTCTTCCATTACATATGCAGCAATTTCCATTTACTTCAATTATAAGGGAACCAATAATACAGTTCCATTTAAAAGGAATGTAGAATCCATTCCAGGCTTAAAAAAACCTTCATACACACATTGGAGAATTAAAGGGGGTGGGTGGGAATGCAAGGTTGGGGCAACTGTTTTCTGAGAGTCAAAGAGCACAGGATTCTCAAGCGGCACAATCTTTACCGGAGCCTGAGAAGAAGAGATGGTTGGTTGAGTGTTCCTCCATATAAAAATATCATGTCAGAGAGAAGGCTAGGCAACCATGCCTCGTTTCCATAGGCCAGTAGGCATGTCACAAACTTCATAGAAAACAAATTGAGAACTTTTCTCAGCATCCACACTCACTTACGTACTCAGTTTCTCCAGTTCTGGCTGCTTCTCTTTAAGAGGCATTGTTTTCAAGACCCCTGTCCAACTTTGTCACTCTCTGTTCAGAGGTGGGTGACAAAAATGGCCAGGGGCCGATGGAGAACAATTCCTACACGGAAAGATTGTAGAGTCTGGGTAATTTTAGCCTGAAGAAGAGAAGACTTGAGGAGAGACATGATAGCAGTTTTAAAATACATGAAGGGCTGTCATACGTAAGAGGACAAGGACTTGTTCTCTGCTGCTAATGAGCTTAAATTACAGGAGGGTAAAACGATTCAACAATGTAACTAGTTACCACGGAGTGGGTCTCCCTTGCCTGAAGCATTCAAGCAGAGGTTGCACAGCTCTGTGTCAGGGAGGCTCCAGCTTTGGATTTTCTTGCATTGAGCAGGGGGTCGGCTTTGAGGATCGACAAGACCCCTTCCAACTCTGCGAGTCTAATTGTTAAAGGCATCAATCATTTTAAAGTGAGCACTTTCAAATCTCCGTGTTTTCAGCTAGTAAGATTTAGGCACATGGACGTGAACTGGGACTGCCTGATGCTCCAATTACTGGATAAAAACAATGCAAGATTGTTTTTTTTTTAAGGACTGTTATAAAAATCAATTTGACACTTTTCCTTTTAAGTTACCCATATAAAAAAATACTGCCGATGTCTATCAAAGAGCTTTCTTTTTGTTACAAGTTAAGTATTTATTGAAAATTGCAGTTTGTGGTTGCTTTTGATGACAGAGCAGTTGCATATAGTGTTATTTAATAATGCATTCTTCACCCACTGGTTTGGAGAAGCTACATTCCACTATGGTCCGAAATGAAAATAGCCCTATTACTAGGGATTTCATTCATAATTCTTCTATCAAGCTCTGATTAGAGTACACATTGAACTTCCAGTGAGCATTACCTAAGGCTCATGGAGGTAAATATGCTTCATAAACCTGGCACAAACCACAAAGCTACCTTTAACTTGCACAAAACAGCAAGCATGAATTGATTAAAATGTGTATTCCACTAATATAATGGCTAGTCTCAGTATAGAAATTAATTAATGCTAATAGTACACAATCAAAACTGACTTAACCAAAAGGAAAAAAAAAACCCTGCTCAGGGCATAAAATAAAATCCTCATCTCTTTAATGCATATTGAGACTAAAAGATTTGCTTCTTCCATGCAAATGTGGAGGGTTTGGGGTGGGTAATAACGGCCGTTAGTTTTCCAGGAGTGATTTTATTGCAAGCTCCCAGAGCCATTTGCTTGTGGAATCCTTGTTAACCTGAGTTTGGTCCCAGTGCCATGTGTGAGGTTGTACTATTAGCTACTACAGATTGAGGTGGCAGCCCTGGGAATCAAGGCCAATAACATATGCAGATTGACTTGCAGAGCAGGTAAAGAGATAACTAAATAAAAAGGGGAAAGGGCATTGCATTTAAAGTGGGAGATTTGATATTTTTCTGGGCTTACGATGGCTCGGAAGAACCTACAGCAGGTGTGTTTGTTCATACACTCTACCTGATTTCTCCAGCAATGTCTCTGATTTGTGATAAGATTTCTGCACTATCATTCCCCCCCCCCAGTGTGCATATGGAAGTGCAGTTAATTCAGTGAAGACTTGTTCTGTTTGATTTCAATAGAAGAAGGCAATCTCTATGCACTTAGGCTTATCAGGTCTCCCATGGTGGCAGGAAACCTCCCACGGTCTGCCCGATGTCTCCCACCGCTGCTCAGCAGGGGGCCAAGGGAAAAATGGAAAAAGGAAAAGAGTTAGCATGCCAAGGGTTTCACATCACTTCCAGCACAAACCCAGAAGTGATATTGTCATGTCAGCACAACATTCTAAGATCTCCCCAAAACTTGCTTTTACCATATAGTTTTGGGAGGATCCTAGAGAGTCATGCCATTGCAGTAACATCACTTCTGGGTTTCTGCTGGAAGTGATGTGAGTCCATTGGAACAACACTATTCACTCTGTCCCTACCCCCTCCCTCTCCCATCAGTTGCCAGTCAATGGCAACTCCAATACACATCCTTATTTTTCTCATGCACATATATGCTCCAGCTATTCATCTGGATGGGTAGCCCACACATGAAACAGCAGTATGAACAAGCACAAAATTCTGAATTTGGTGATAATGACACATTTCTGCCTGGAGCATATTGTTTTGTTGGCAATATCTCACATAATTAGCCCTTGAGGATAGAGAAGACCATAGCGGCACCTAGGAACAGAACAAAGTATTACACAATAAAGTATCAGCCCTCTTAAAACAAAAGGCAAAGTGAAAACACTGGAAACCAGTCACAGCATCTAGTATTTGTAATGACAAAAATAGTGTTTGACACCAAACTAAAGTGCTAAAAATGTTGATACTTAAAACAAACAGCTCAAATGCTCCCTCTTCCATTTGTCCTCACAACAGCTTTCTGAGGAAGATTAGTCCTCCTGAGAGAAGATGACTGGTTCAAGATAATCTCCTAGCAAAACAGGGATTTGAACTCACATCTCCCCAGTCCTACATTTTATTAAGAAATCATACATTTCTGTAGGAGCCAATAATGAACATAATGTACTCAAAGGCAGAAGTTTGAAGATAGAAAAGATCATAAAGTCCTGACATAGAAAAGATTCAAATATCGGTGAGACAAATTTTCCATTCACCTGCATATAAATAACGTAGAATATTCTTAAAGGGAAAACCCACATGATAAGGTAAACATATACAGGATTATGAGATGCTCCGTTATTACAGACAATGCACTGAAATTGGGGGTCCTAGTCTCATCTTTTAAGCCCCTCCCCTACCTTCGCACATTTCAATAACCAAAGATATATTCAGTATAGTCCAGCATTATATCATTAATCAGGTGACTGGTAATTTTTTAATCTTTCATTTTATTTGCCTCCATATATTAGATTCAAAGACGGTGTTGAAGCTGGAGAAATGTCTCAAAAAAGATACCATTAATGGGAATTATATACTGTTTAAATCCCGGCCCTTAACAGAAGTGTAAAGGAAGCACGCCAAGAATTATTATATTGCCCTATGTACAATAATACACTCAAAATTACAACAATGGGTGCAATGACAATTGTTTACAATAATCATAAGAGCAAGAAAAGTTCAATATTTACAATAATCATAGGAGCAAGAAAAGTTTCATCAAATCCTATTGAACATTCAACAGGTAAGTGGTAATCACGTTGCTGTTAATGCATAATGTCCCAAAGTCCGTGGAAGCTAATTGAAGGCATCCAGTAGCACTGAGTGGCAGGAACGCTGAGTGGCAACGAGCATACCGGTCCCATTCAATTTGGCTCGTTTCAGGATAAAACCTTCATCAGGCCACCAACCTATAAATTATCATTAAAAGTCCATCATAGACCATGCCACAATAACAATCATAAATACAATATCCAAATGCACTAATTAATACTCACTATTTTGATTCCAACATAATCTTAACACGTGAAGTTAACCACCAGGTACAAAGTCAATGTAAAGTCCATTCAAAGGTAAGGGGGAGATCATTCTTAAGACCATAAATACTGTCATCATTAAAAAAATCAATTAAGTGCATTCACTGAACCATTTCATTAGACTCTGATCCTGAAAAGACCCACATCTATATATGGAGTCTACTTTTTTAAAAAGGAAACAGGACCAAATTGGAATCCTGAGGATTCCAATTTGGTCCTGTTTCCTTTTTAAAAAAGTAGACTCCATATATAGATGTGGGTCTTTTCAGGATCAGAGTCTAATGAAATGGTTCAGTGAATGCACTTAATTGATTTTTTTAATGATGACAGTATTTATGGTCTTAAGAATGATCTCCCCCTTACCTTTGAATGGACTTTACATTGACTTTGTACCTGGTGGTTAACTTCACGTGTTAAGATTATGTTGGAATCAAAATAGTGAGTATTAATTAGTGCATTTGGATATTGTATTTATGATTGTTATTGTGGCATGGTCTATGATGGACTTTTAATGATAATTTATAGGTTGGTGGCCTGATGAAGGTTTTATCCTGAAACGAGCCAAATTGAATGGGACCGGTATGCTCGTTGCCACTCAGCGTTCCTGCCACTCAGTGCTACTGGATGCCTTCAATTAGCTTCCACGGACTTTGGGACATTATGCATTAACAGCAACGTGATTACCACTTACCTGTTGAATGTTCAATAGGATTTGATGAAACTTTTCTTGCTCCTATGATTATTGTAAATATTGAACTTTTCTTGCTCTTATGATTATTGTAAACAATTGTCATTGCACCCATTGTTGTAATTTTGAGTGTATTATTGTACATAGGGCAATATAATAATTCTTGGCGTGCTTCCTTTATATTTCTTTGGTACAGTCTTCTTGAGGAAGCCCTTTCCCTTTTGGTGTTCCTTAACAGAAGTGAACAAAATGTCCCAGTCCAGAAGGAATGATAAAGAATGGAAGTGGTCATGTGTATATTAAAATACTAGATCATCCAGGGTAGTCCAGCGATACCAACCAAACTAAAAACTCTGTCAACTCAGAGATTTGATTCCAAGAAAGATCAGGTACAACCAGAGATGCTTAATTTCTCCCTCTCTCTATCTCTGTCACACAGTTTGGATTTGCACCCTCAAGGACTTGATAAAAGGATATTTGTGTATGTCCAAAAGTGTCCAAAATTGGATTATAAACCATTACAAGCAATCTCACAATACAGTCCTCTCTCTTACCCCCTTCCGTATCTATCTGTCCAATGCCCCAAATAAAATGAATCCGGAAAAAAATTCTGTACAAAGAAAAATACCCATTTTCAAAAACTAGTTGGCTTTCTGTTAGGATAAGAGCCAGGATCTATTTTTATTGTTCTAATATTTCCTGAAGGTGTGCACCTCAAAGAAAGTCTTAGTCAACATCATTTTCAGAACAATGGGAGAGCACTCAGAGAGCAATCCTACCTTAGACAGGTGTACTTGGAATCCTACTCAAGTCTACTCAGTGGGTCTCACTTGTTGGAAAGGGCTCTTTGGATTGCAGTGTCAATGTATGGGTTTGAGTGGAAACATTGTTCCGGGAGGCAGTATCACCTAAAATTGGTGGAAGCTTTCTCAGGCTTGGTGATGTGCACAAAAAGAAAAGGAAAATGTCCTGCGAGTGGTGATAATGGGAAGAGGAAAAGACAGATAAATGCTGTTGACTGATAAACTGATAAACATCATCAACAATGCAAGCAGAACGCCTGCACAATGACATCATTTCCCATAAGTGATGTCATCATACAGGCCTGGGAGCACATGCATGCTTTGCGTGCCCATGAGGAGAAACAAAATTGTGAGTGCTGGGTCCCCCCGTTCCTGCCGGGAAGGTAAGGGAACCCAGCAACCATATTTCCAGACAACCACATCTTGGCCTTGCTCCCTGAACGCTGTTCCTTCTGGTGTATCTATTTATTTATTTACATTATTTATAGACTGCCTTTCTCACTGAGACTCAAGGCAGATTACAGAGTGCAAATGCATACAATCAGCGAGTGGGCCAAACAATGCAACAATACAATAGGGTAAAAATAACAGAAATTTGAAAACAAGTACAAATCGGAAACTGAGCTGGAAAAAGAAATGCTGAAACAAAGCATAGCAGGGTTTGAGTACCGTAGCACCTTAGAGACCAACGAAATGTTCAGAATGCAAGCTTTTGAGAGGCAGAGCTCCCCTCTTCAGACAAGCAGCCATTGGACTCAAATCTTTCTGCAGACCAACTCAGCTACCCATCTGAAACAAAGCATAAGCAGAATGATACGACATAGTAAGCAATGGGGAACTATCCAGTAGGATCGTACCTGAAGCAATGATGATACACAGCAGTATATTACAGAGAGTACACAGTAGTAAACTTATCCCTGTACCAACACATCTCTCTGAACAATGTCTTACAGCACTCTCTGAATCGTTTCCTTACTGAACTGTTTTCTTACAGCACAGCTATTACCTGTGTAAGAAGGCCCTCCTGAATAATTTGATTTTACATGGTTTGTGGCAAGCCAGGAAAACGGGAGCTTATGTCCTAAGTTTGATTCTGACAATTCTTCCTTCAGCCCCTCAGACTTATTTGGGGGGTAAAAGAACCCAGCCAGTGAGTGATTCTGTTTTGGGTAGAGAAGGTTTTGAATTTCTAATTCCTGCTTTTTGCTTTTACGTTTCACTTACCAGTTGAAGCTTCCTTTTTTTTTTTTACAAGCCATGTTATTTCCTCACATCAAATTGTCCTATAAAAGATATTTATTCATCAATAAACCAACATTATACATTGTAACCAACACTGTATCCTGAGAGCTGCTTTAGAGCGTCAAACAAGGATCTGGGAAAGCCAGTTTGAATCTCCACTTTGCCAGGGAAACTCACTGGCTGGGTGATTTAGAGCCAGTCTCTCTCTCTCTCTCTCTCTCTCTCACACACACACACACACACACGCACACACACACAGCCCAACTTTGCTCATAGGCTTGCTGTCAGGATAAAATGGGTAAGGGGAAAATATGTATGCCTCTTTAGGTCCTTAGAGGAAAGATAATATAGAAATGTGTTGCATAAATTATATGTATAACCGGTAAATGTATATAAAATTGCATTTTAAAACTGTACATTATATAAAATGTAAATGGGTCTCCAACAGCAGATAGTGGAGAACAAATGTAAACGAATATTAAAAGGGCATAGACACATTCCTAGTTTACAGCTTCTTTTTCTGCCTGACATTCTGACCTTCCAGTCAACAGCTCAAAAGCTTCTGGAGTTCTTGTGAGTACATCCTTTCTAACTCCTTGCTCTTCCTAAGGCTATCAAAATTAAAGAAAAGTAATGCCTTCAAACTAAAGAACTTCCTGGTGTCCATCCCCCACTCCACCTCGACAAATGAGAATAGCATGTCCGAGGGAAATGCTGCTCCTTTCCCCATTTTTAGCCCCCTTTTCTGCTTTTCCTTTCCTTTTTGCTTTTCCTTTCCTTCCCTTTTAATCATATAATGAAGTGATTTCCCTTCTTAATCTAACATAGTAGGCATTTACACTCAGGCTTTTCAAAATGACAATCTAATTGAAAAGAAGTATCACCTTTGAAAGTGATATTTCAGGAAATGGGTAGAAAATAGTAGAGGATTGGGAAATATATAGAGATCAGAATAATCATCCAGATCTCAGATGATGACATACTGGCTGATTCCGCACACGTTGGATAATGCACTTCCAATCCTCTTTATAGATCATTTGGAACTGATTTGTTTGTGTGTGGAACAAAAAATCCACCTCAAACGATTGATAAAGTGCATTGAAAGTGCATTATCCAACGTGTGCGGAATCAGCCACTATATTGTTCACTGGGGATGAGACAAAACTGCTCTTGGTTTTGCTTTTACTGTTGTTTTTGTGAGCCTCAGAGTCAAGCCAGAAAACCTTTTTTCTTGATGATATTTCCAGTTTTCCTTGCAAAATTCCCATTCAGTTCCTTTTATCTGCTTTTTCTCATTTGCATTCATTTACCCTTAATGATGCTATCATGTTACCCAATCTGACAACACAGTGAAATCATGCCATTCATGATGTGGCACTTTATGGGCTGGGATGCCCTCATGATTGAGCAAGAATAGAGAAATCTGCATGGGGGCATGGGGAAAATACACTGCCAGTGGGAGCATAAGGTGTTTCTAGATTCATTTTTAATTTTTAATTTTTGTTGTTTTAATATTTATTAAGTTGTCACTATACTGCTTTTAACTATCTTGGGTCCCGAGATGCTCAGAAAAAAGCCAGGTATATGAATATTTCAAACAAACAAACAAACAAACAAACAAACAAACAAACAAACAAACAAACAAACAAACAAACAAACAAACAAACAAACAAACAAACAATGGTTGTTGTGGATTTTCCAGGCTGTATTGCCGTGGTCATGGCATTGTAGTTCCTGACGTTTCGCCAGCAGCTGTGACTGGCATCTTCGCTGCTGGCGAAACGTCAGGAAATACAATGCCAAGACCACGGCAATACAGCCCAGAAAATCCGCAACAACCATTGTTCTCCGGCCGTGAAAGCCTTCGACAATATATCAAACAAACAAACAAACAAACAAACAAACAAACAAACAAACAAACAAACAAACAAACAAACAAACAAACAAACAAACAAACAAACAAACAAACAAACAAACAAACAAACAAACAAACAAACAAACGATTAGGATTTACCAGTGATCTATGAAAACCTTGCAATTAACGTACTACCAGTTGTTGACATTGAAGGTATTGTTCCACAAGAGACTAATGGCTGTATTAGACGAAGAGAGCAAGAGTCCAGTAGCAGTAGGGTATGAGCTTTTATGAGTCATGAAAGTTCATACCCTGCCACAAATTTTGTTAGTCTTATAGGTGCTACTGGACTCTTGCTCTTTTCTACTGCTACAGATAGACTAACATGGCTACCCATCTGACTGTATTAGAGGTGTATGGATTCATTTATTTCTAACCCTCAAAAGAGCAAGTTTGCAGCTTGGGAGTATTCCTGGACCTGGGCCTCTTGTTGTGTCAATGGTGGCCAGGAGTACCTTTTACCAGCTTTAGCTGGTGAGCCAGATGTAGTTCTTCCTGGGGAGAAAGATTTTGGCACTGTCATGTATGCCCTTATACCATCTAGGTTAGATTACTGCAATACACTCTAAGTGATGCTGCCCTTGAAGACTGTCTGGAAGCTACAGTTGTTACAGCATGGTGCAGTCAGAATGTTAACTGAAGTGGGTCATATAGGCACCATGTCACTCCAGCCTTGTTCCATCTACACTGGTTCAAAATTCACTTCCAGGTCCAATTCAAAGTGCAGTTATTGACCTCTAAAGCCCTATACGCTTGTGGCCAGCATACTTTAAGGATTGTCTTCTCCCATATGAACCTACTTATCCACTCCTGTCATCTTCAGCAGCTGTGCTCTGAGTGCTCCTCTCATCTGAGGCTACACAGGTGGCAACCCAAAAAAGGGCCTTCTTGGTCCTACTACCAAACTTTTGGAACACCCTCCCTCTATTGTTGTCTTCTGTCAGTGGGTGAAAACTTTTTCGTATTGTTTGATTATATTAGTATTGTATAAATTGTAGAATAGTTTGTATAGATTAGTATTGTTTGTCATAGTTCCAATAACTGTTATTGGTCCTAGTCACTGGTTTTGGTGTTTTGGTGAGAGCCAGATTAGTGTAGTGGTTAAGAGCGTGGGACTCTAATCTGGAGAGCCGGGTTTGATTCCCCACTCCTCCACTTGAAGCCAGCTGGGTGACCTTGGGTCAATCACAGCCTCTAGGAGCTCTCTCAGCCCCATCCACCTGACAGGGTGTTTGTTGTTGTGGGGATAATGATAACATACTTTGTAAACCACTCTGAGTGGGTGTTAAGTCATCCTGAAAGGCGGTATATAAATCGAATGTTATTATTATTATTATTGTGTGTGTTCGTAAGTTTTTACTGAATTATTTTATATGTATTTGTATGAGTAAAGTGCTGTCAAGTTGCAGTTGATGTATGGCAACCCTATAGGGTTTTCAAGGCAAGACACAAAAAGAGGTGGTTTGCCATTGCCTGCCTCTTAGTAACCCAGACTTCCTTAGTGATCTGTCATCCTACTACAAACCAGAGGCAACCCTGCTCAGCTTCTGAGATCTGATTATATCAGCTAGTCTGTATTTTAATACTGTATTTTAAATCAGTTTTAATATTGAAATGTTTTAATGTTGACTGCCTTGGGAATCCTATTTTAATGGAAAGACAGTATACAATGCCAAGACCACGGCAATACAGCCCGGAAAACCCCCAACAACCATCGTTCTCCGGCCGTGAAAGCCTTTGACAATACATCAGTATAGAAATGTTTTAAAAAATAAATAGCTTTCTAAGGTCTGATCATACATGTACTCACATATAATGTGAAAACTAAAATGCTGGTCTCTAAACAAGAACAAAAAGAAATCTTCAAAAGCAAACATCTAGAAGCAACTTGGGTTTTTTAAAATTAGGTACACATCAGTTTCACTGGGCACAGTCCAGCCATAAGCACAAAAGTTAGGACTAGAGACAGGCATGAACAGAAAAAAAACCCATGAACATGATGTTTGTTGCCATCCATGAACTGGGACTCATGAACAACCATGAACATGGCCCTGTTCATGAACAGGTTCATGGTTGGCTGTTTGTGGGGGCCAGCAGGTTCTCCTCCAGCCATCATCCAAGTCAAGATCCCTACTGCACTACTCCCAGAAATCTGACCTGAGCAGGCACCAGGAAAGGTACCAATAATAAATAATAGCTTGGCCCATAGCCTGGTAGCAGCCCTGGAACTTGAAGAGGTAAATCCCTATCCTACCACACACAAAGAAAATTCAAGCTTCAATGCACTCTCTCTATCAAAATGCCAACAGCAACTGTCTCTCCCTCACTGTCTGCAAAGTCAGAGCTGGGAGCCCCCCTCTCCCCTGGTCTTTGCTCCCTTGTTGTAACAAATTTGGAGCTCCACACTTGAAAGGAAGACCTGCCTATCAAGCTAAATTGGGCTTAGATTGGGGTTTCCAGGGCAACAGCAGGAGTTCAGACAGAGTTCAGACAATCCCTGCCTAAATTGCCAAGGGAATTGATTGCAGGTGCCAGACTGTCTGGCTTGATGAACAGCAACGAACAGCAACGAATGAGGCTTGCAACAACCACCTGTTCGTTTAGAATGGGACCATATGAACAGCTTGTTCACAAACAGCAGATTGGGCTGTTCGTAGCTTTTTTTTGTTCGTATTGCTGTTCATGCCCATTTCTAGTTAGGACTCAGAGGGGGGGGGGATATCCTGAAACAAAGGGATTGGAGATCTTACTGAGGAAGTTAGTCTGTAACATGGGCATTCTTGCAGAAGCTGTGAAATCCTTCTGGTGCTGTTTGAGCATATCACTTTTCTGCATGCTACTGCTTGGTAATTAGTTTTTTGAAAAACAGAAAGTAGGCAAAAATGGGCTTTTGAAATGATGTTCTGAGTTGTAAGAAGCAGAAAGGAGGACCTGATCTTCCTAATACGCTACATTTCTGCTTGCAGGAAGCTTTTCACACGAGGCAGCTTTCAAACCAAGAATCACTCTTGTGACAGCACATAATTGGTCCATGAGAGGTCTCAGTACTTGTTGCCAAGGCATACTTTCTGCAATGGAACGTTCTCATCATGAATACATGAAGAGAAAAAGTCTGTATTGTCTACCCAGACTCTCTTGTGACTCTCTCAGGCAGGGGTTTTTCACATCGCACTGCTTAATACTTTTAACTAGCGTTGCCGGTCATTGAACCTGGAACCTTCTGCATGCAAAGTAGATGCTCTGTCACTGAGCTATGGCCATGCTCCCCCAAGCTGGCATGATTCTAGGTGTAAGTTCAGATGCCAGTGCCACATAACTCATTATTTGGAGTCCTCGGTTTAAAATATTAGTGATAGAATAGGTATCATCTGCAACAACCTTAAAGTAAGATATCTGAAACAATGAATAGATTTGAATTCTTATTAGTGTTTGAGGCAAACTATGCTACTCTTCCCCTCTCTAAAGCCAAGGAAGTGTAATGGAGGCCACCAACCAGGCAAAATGGGGAAGAGTTTAAAAATGGGAGGGTTGGGAGAGCGTGTCGAAAATCTCCTAAAGACTATATGCGAAACTGCTCACGTAGAGACAAATAGGTGAAAATTCCCTTTCGGCTTTATTTACCTGAGAATGAATTTCAGTTTGAAGAGGCCTTTATGTCGTTTCAGGCAAAGCACCTAAGATATAAGCAATTTTCAACAAGAGTACTACACATTTGTCTTTATAACAATTTGTATGTAACAGCTTTTATGCAAATGACACTAAAGTGGCACCTTTTTTTCTAAATTGGACATTTTTATGGTTATAATTTTCTTCTGTAATAACAGCAAAAAATGGCTGTCCCAGTGGAGTTGAGCATTTCATCTAGTGCTGTTTTGTGAAGTTGGAATGACAAGTTTCTTTCATCTGCTCACAGGATGGCAAAAAAAGGGGGGAGTTTTTGTGTCATCCCCCTCTGAGCTAGTGGAGGTAGTTACACTTAGAAGTTTTGGAGTCCCCTGACACCAACCTTTCTTTCCTGCAGTAATTTCACCCTTCTTTCTCCTCGCTCTGAAAGAATAATACGTTACAGTGTTAGTTTTAGCAGTTGTCACTTCACTGGGTCTCTGATATTTGTGCCCACTTGTTCTTGAGAGGTCAAATGAGAGATATTATGGCAGCACATCTGATAGGATGTGATGCAGCAAAATGCATGTATGCTTTTCTTAGAACACTGGGATGATAAACAAGGAAGTGATAGAGAGGTTATTGTTCCTTAACTGATCCAGAATTCCATTAATGGCAACATACAGGACACTGGTGCTTAATAAAGTTTCATAATGATCCGATCTCCCACACTGGCAATCTAGAAAACTGAGATCTTCAGTACACAAGTAAAGAAACAAAAGAGGATTTCATCATTCTTTTATTATGTCTGCACATGTGAACCCTACACTGATGACATGGAATAAGTGCTGCTTACACTTTACATTTTGGACAAAATCACCCTAGAATTGTTATAGGAAAAGTGAACTTTCTTGTATATAGAACTACAAGAACAATTTTATTGTGTTTACAGACCTGCAGTCACAGACTTAATGGGCTTTCTGGATTGTATTCCTTTAACCCGCAAAGCTATCTTCCTTCCTGTTTACAACGCACAACACTTCTTATCTCTGGCCCCTAATATGTGAGAAGTATTCCTTTATGCTCAAAGCGATTTTTCTCTTCTGCCACAAAACCTGCATTTTTATTACCATTTTATTGCTGACACCTTAGCAATTAGATGTTACCTCCCCTCCAGGAATGACATCACAGCATTTAAGGCTCTGGGTTAGAGATGGGCACGAACCGCATTACGAACAGAAAAAAAAACACCACGATAATGGAGATCGAGCGATCATGACCCGGCGGATCATCATCGTCCACGGCCAATGATCCAGCGGCCGGGAGAGGCCTGGATTGTGGTGTTCGGGCTCAGTTCAGGAATCCAGATACTCAGGTGCCAGCAATCTATTCCCCTGGAAATGGAGCCAGGGGAATGCCTGAGCTCTGTTTGCCCTCCTTCTGTCACCCTGGAAACCCCAATGGAAGCCCACCAGGCTCAGCTGTCGCCAGCCTCAACCACGTTCCTGTCCTCAGTGGGAATACTAAGGCGCTCCACTTTGGCCTGGCGGGCGGGCACATGGGGGGTGCCGCCAGTGAGCGGCAAGACCCCCCACCTCCTCCCCGTGCCCGCCAGGCCCGGTGGCCGCTGGCATCACCCACCGTTCTTGTATTGCTGGGAAGGGAACAGTGGGGTGCCCCTCCGCTTTCGCCTCCATGATCCACGGTTCAGTTCGGGAACGGGAGATATTCGTTGCTGTTCGGGAATTCGGGATCGTGGTCTGCACCGAACCACAATCATCTAGATCATTAATTTTTTTTGGTTCGTGCCCATGTCTACTCTGGGTCTTGTGTTCCAGACCCAGACAGCCCAGGGAGATCCTGCTCTAAGGAAACAATTGGGCAAAACCAACAGTTGCCCATATACATGCATTATTTGTTGTGTGACCCCCACCTTATGGAGTGTCCTCCCTGAGGACATCAAGAAAAGTCCCACTGTCCTGGCTTTCCACAAACTATACAAAACAGAGGGCTTTTTTACATAGGTAGGAGGGTTGTACTGTAAGAAAATGATTTAGAGAAATGCTTTGGTTAAGGGACAGGAGCTGTGGACTCTACTACTGTATACCTACTATATAGCTTCTGCATCATTTAATGTCATCTAATTGCTTATGCTCTGCTTCAGCAATGTTTCAGCTCTGTATTCAGATTTCTGTTTGCATTCAAATTTCTGCAATCCATACCTTACTCCATTGTTATTGAATGTCTGAGCCATTCACATTGTGTAACATATCTTGAGAGAAAGACAGACTATAAATAAATAAATAATTTATATATAAATAAATCAATCCTTTTCATTGTGGTGTCTGGCTGGAGTCAGAAAAGTAAAGGTGTGTCAGAAATTCTCATCCAAACTTTCCACAGATTTTGTAGTTCTCAATGACCTCTAGTTTCTAAAGTGTGTCTGATGCATTAGAAATTTGTTTTAATGCCTCAATGGTATACCTAGAGCTGTGCACACTATAGCTTTCAAGTTTCATGTCTTTATCCCTTCATGATATGAGCAATGTGTGCATTGAGTGTGCATTCCAAAGCTCCTGAGCCGAAAATGTACACAGAATTTGTTTTTTGCCTATTACCATGATTTTCCAGAGTTGGTACCACAAATCGTGGAGTCTTACATTATGAAAAACATCCTCCTAGAAAATCCATGTTATTTTTCATGTTTGGATCAGATCCTTACAAGAGATCAGGAGGTAAGTGCTTCTAGCCAATCACCTTTGCTGACAAGCCACAGAAAAGGAATTTCCACGGAGGAGTCTATGAGTGCTTGGACTAGTCCATGTGCAGCTCCAAATTAATGCAAATAACTTCCCACATTTTTTTTTTAACATCAGGAAAAAAAGTCTGGGGAAAAGCAAGAGCTCCCTACTCTGCCTGTGCCACCTTTCATCAGCAAAATCAGCTTCTATGGCTTTTATGTTCTTGGAGCTGACATGATGCTGATCAAAGCAGTGAACCCAGCGGCAACTTGTCAACACCTTATAAACCAGATGGCTTAGACTAGATAGTCTAACTCCCTGCCCCATACAGAAAATACAAAACTAGAGCATTCCCAACTGGTGGTTGGTCCACCTTTTCTAGAGGACCTCTAGCAAGGGAGACCTCCGCACACCCATCTGATCTTCTATACACTGCCTACCTATGAATAACTTGTGGCTGAGTAGATGTTGTACAGAAGATCAGACAAATGGGCAAAAACAAGGACAAAATCTGTGACCCTGATCATTCTCCACATGTTCACTGGTCATCTGAACAGAACTTGAGTTATCATAGGATGGTCCGTACATGCATGCCATTTATTCAATAACAGCAGCATTAAGTGGTGACTCACATGCCTGAATGACATGTAGAGAGAAGTGGTGGAATTTTTCACTTTCTCCCTGAAGTTCTAGTTAACTACATTTACAGTGCAGTCCTAAGAAGAGTTACTTCAGTCTAAGCCCATTGAAATCAATGGGTTTAGAATGGAGTAACTCTTCTTAGAATTGCACTGACAGAGATTTGTCTGTATGAAGGGAAGCATTAAAGATATGCTTCCAACCCAGTATGAAACAGTATAGTCCAGAACTGTGCCCCTTCAATTAGCCAGCTAGTACAGTGATTAGAGAAGCAGACTAAAACCAGGGGACTTGGACTAAAATCTTCATTCAGGCATGAAGGTTACTGGGTAACAGTGGGCTAGTCAATCATTATTCCCAGAGCCCCTACTTTACAGGAGGATAAAGGAGGGAAAGGATGAAATTATATATACTATCCTGAGCTCTTTGGGGGGGGGGGAAGCAGGATAAAAATAAATAGTTAAAATTTGTGATGTACAGAATACCTTAAGGCCAACACTGGGAACACACATTTATCTGCCTTCTACTGAGCCAGACAATCGTTCTGTCCCGGTCTGCATTGTCTACTTTGATGGGCTGCGGCTCTCCAGGGTCTCAGAGGTCTTCCACATCATCTACTGCCTGATTCTTTTACCTGGAGTCAGAGACTGGCCGAGGGACTTTCCACATAGAGAGCTGATGCTTTACTACTGAGACTTGAATCTTTCCAAAAAACTTATGCAGGTTAGACCGCCAAACTGCCTCACTTCAATTGAGATTTAAAACTTTCTGATGAAGATAATTCAAACATTCATCTCGAGCTTGAGTCATTCAGTGATAAGATATCAAGGAACAGTCATGTAGGTTTAAACTGGCATTTCGGCTTTTGTTTCCCCCCAGCCCCTGTTTTAACTAGAGATGGGCACGATCCGCATTACGATCGAAAAAAACCCATGATAATGGCGATCAAGCGATCGTGACCCAGAGGATCATGATCATCCATGGCCAACGATCCAGCAATCGGGAGGAGCCTGGATCGGGGCGATCAGGCTCAGATCGGGGATCCAGACACTCAGGCGCCAGCAATCTATTCCTCTGGCAACGGAGCCAGGGGAATGCCTGAGCTGTGTTTGCCCTCCTTCTGTCGCCCTGGAAACCCAAATGGAAGCCCAGCTTTCCTTGATCAGCAGGGCTTCCTTCCAACCATGGAGCAGCAAAGCAGTCACCAGTTGGGAGAAGACACCCAGGGGAGGGAGGGGGAAGGGGGTGTTCTGTAGCCATGGACACTCCAATCTCATCCCTGCAAACCCTGATAGGCAGCTCTGATGGCCAAACACAGACGGCCAAACACAAACACAGATGCAGCTGTCATCACCCACCGTTCTTTTCTTGCCTGGAATACCAGCACGCTCCTCTTCGGCCTGGCGGGCGGGCACATGGGGAGTGCCGCCATCAAGCAGCCAGACCCCCCGCCCCCTGAGAGGAGGCGGCTCGTTGCCGTGTCCCCGTGCCCGCCGGGCTTGGTGGCCGCCACCACCACCCACCTTCCCACATAGCTGGGAATAGCAGCACACCCCACTTTGGTCTCCACGATCCACGATCCACAGATTGGGAATGGGAGATGATCGGTGTGGATCGTTAATTCGGGATTGTCACCGGTGCTGATCCACGATCAGCTGGATCATTTTTTGGGGGGGGGGGATCGTGCCCACCTCTAGTTTTAACTCCTACCGAAACCACCATTCGTAGCTTATGACTTTGCTTGAGCAGCGCTGCTTGTACCTAATGGCTTCTTTGGCTTGCTGTACCTTTGGGATCTATAATTAAAGAAGTATGCATTAAACGTTAATTCAAATAATACCTTTTAATCAAGCATACTGTAAGACTCGGTTAGTAAATGTTAGCATTTCCTTTCCCTGAAGTGTTGTGATGGAAATAGCTGACAGAAAGGTTGTGGAATCACAGGACTAATTTCAGGAGGAAAAATATCACTCTCATTTTCACTCTTTGAAGGCCTGTTGGATTGTTGCTTTGTTGGCAAGCAGATCTTTACCTGGCAAAAAGTATGATGTATGACTCAGGATGGAACACAAAGACTGCATCCAGCTCCAAGTCAGGATGCGAATGTGAGACTTCAGAATATTTAGATCTGTATTTCTTGAGGATTAACTTCTTGTTGTGAGTAGTTTTTGTAGCTACCAAATTTAATTAATTGGTTCTGAGTAGCAGCACTTTTTGAAGTTTCTGTTGTGGCCAATATCACTTTGCTATTCATAAATGTCACATTGTCACAAGAATGTGTCATATGATATTATCAATCAATCAATCAATCAATCAATCAATCAATCAATCAATCAATCAATCAATCAATCAATCAATCAATCAATCAATCAATCAATCAATTCTTTATTTGGTTACCGACCAGTACAAATCAGAAACAATAAGTATATATTAATGCCATAGGAAAATGGAATTGATCCAACCAATGACCAATAGTTAACATTTAAAATCCATACATAACATTTCATGACAAATTCTGCAGACCACTGAGAAAAATTTAGCACAGCTAATAGTGACCTGTTGGTTAGTGCACATTAAAAGTTTCTTTAAAATACCCGCATTGGAGCATCCTGTAAAATCTTTAAGTGGAGGGGAAATTATATTTGACCGAGCTTCCTGATAAAAATGACAGTAAAACAGTACGTTTGACTGATTCTACCTCTTCGGTGCCACATGGACAGGTTCTCTCCATATGATGTTGATACTGGATAGAAGACTAAGTAGTGCCTCTTGCCTGGATGATGCTCATCAAATGACATGTGAGCCAGGGCTTTCATTCTGACTTTTGATTGCATAGAGTCCCAGCTATTGTCGTTTCTCTCTTAGAAAGGAGAGAAATCACATGAATGGACCTCATGATCAAGCAACAGAGAGGAGGCTCTGGCTTTTGTTTATGGTAGAGGAAAGGAGCATCTGACAGCCCCATGGTATGAAGACGGATGGTACTAAAATAAGAACCAAGGCTATGTGCAGAATTGTGTGTTATTCTACATAGTAGTCATCTATGGCCTATTAACAACTTAAAGGAAACTTTAACTTTGTTTCGCCACCCTGCAGTGTATGGGTAGTGACAAAGTTTCAGCAGGTAAATATATCTTAGTCAACAGCCACAATCATTTGGGTTGGATCCAGTCATCTTTTTCATTTAATCTCACCCAAGTTTCTTCCTTTTTACCAACCCCGCACCACATAGCTTTGTATATGATGGTTCCATGATCCCCAACATAGCCTTTATTTGGTGGTCAAAGGGGGCTCCTCTTTTCTTTTTTATCAGTAGAAAAGCTGGTTGGCTCCAACCCTTTGTGAGCTGAACCTTGGAGCGCCTTACTTCTCCAACATCTGACTCAACCAGCTTGTGAACAGTTTGTAGCCACGTGCGCAGTAGCAGTGTTGGTTTAAATTTTCTCTTTGGTCTTGCAAGCTGCTTTTGCATGTGCACAGTAGTTGGAATTGATTCATTCCCAGGGACATGAGGATCCAGGTCCAAAGTTTCAGCAAGGGAAACAACTTCTACTGAAAGCAAATTGGAGCAAATTTGAAAACAAATTGGGGTCGTCATCGTCATCATTGTTATGGTTATTATCAACAAAAGCAACAACATTTGATTTATATTCTACCCTTTGGGACAACTTAATGCCCACTCAGAGTGGTTTACAAAGTGTGTTATGATCCTCATGACAATCACCTGTGAAGTGGGTGGGGCTGAGAGCTCTGGAAGAGCTGTGACTGACCCAAGGTTACTCAGCTGGCTTCAAGAGGAAGAGTGGGGAATCAAACCTGGTTCCCAGAATTAGAGTCCTGCCGCTCTTAACCACTACACCAAACTGACTTAAATAAGGTTCTACTTAATGTGTGGTGGAGAGTGCCAGCAAGTCATAGTTTGTTTGTTTATTTATTTATCTTATTCGATTTGTACCCCACCCTCCCCATAGATGGGCTCAGGGCGGCTAACCATATTAAAAATACATTAAAATCATAAAACCAAAATCAATTAATAATTTTTTTTAAAATCATTAAAGTAGTCCAGGAGCAGGCTATTTAAACAAATATTGGGAGTCCGTATACGGGCATAGCAGATGGCCGAGGGCAGCCCCAGAAGAAGTGGCGGTCTTAGATGGAAGAAGGAGGACACCCACTGGCACTCAGCCGAAGACCTGGTGGAACATCTCCGTTTTACAGGCCCTGCAAAACTGTAACAGGTCCCGCAGGGCCTGGATCTCCAGCGGGAGAGCGTTCCACCAGGCTGGGGCCAGGGCAGAAAAAGCCCTGGCTCTGGTTGAGGCCAGACGGATGTCCTTCAGGCCGAGGACCACCAGGAGTTGCTTGTCTGCAGAGCGCAACACTAAGATCACCTCTGTCCTCACCAAAGATAACCAAGGCCAAATATGCAGTTTCACCAACATAATTGCACCTACACTAGCAGAATGGAACTTGTCTTGAGAGAAGTGATGGGGAATTTTTCAGCTCTCTGCCCTCATTGCCAACTGTTCATGAGGGTCTTCTAATTCCCAAGGACAAAAGTTCAGGGGGCTCATTGGGTTGAAATTGTAAGGGGGAGGTGAGAAAATCTCATTACTTTTGCTTTGGAGCCAGCCCCATGTGAGCAGGTATTTTCTAGCTATAGCTAAATGGGAAACTGTCGTCAGTGAGTTGTAACTTGTGACTTTCTCCGCTGGTTGCTTTTCATAGCTTCAGAACAAAAATGGTCTCCACTGGAACTGCTGCAAACTTATCACCAGTCCTACTTACTCCCACTGCTGTTCCTTTTGTTTAGAATTAGAAGTGATTATCATCCATTTTTGCTTAGCTATTTCCTGAATAGACCACCCTTAATACTCGGCTATTTTTGTCCTCCTGTTTTTTTTTTTATATAACAGTTTTTTATTGGGTAGGTCAACATATATATACATTAATATATTCCAATTTTTTCGTTTCCCTAAATAGTTGTTATATGTTCTCACCCCCCTCCCATTTCTTATATCGACTTCCAACAGCGCTAGAACCATTCTATTTCTTATCATTAACTCTAATTTTACTTCTCATCCCTATCATCAAAGGTAAAGTCTCTACATATCTATCTTTTTTAACAATTATCAAAAATCAGCAATTTTCCTTTTACATCCAATTTATTTTCTAGATAATCTTTTAATTTCTGCCAGTCTTCTTGAAATTATTTTAAGTTTTGCTCTCTCAATTTCCTCGTCATTTTGTCCATCTCTGCCATGTACAACAGTTTTTGTATCCATTCATCAATTCCCGGTATCTTCTCTTGCTTCCAGTATTGTGCACATAACATTCTTGCTGCCACTATCATATAAAATAGCAATGTTCTATCTCTTACATTAATCTTTTCCATATTTAATCCTAACAGTAACAGCTCCGGACTTTTAGTCAAATTGCCCTTCAAGATTTGCAACATTTTCTCATATATCTTAGCCCAAAAAGATTTAGCTTTCTCACACATCCACCACATATAATAAAAAGAACCTTCATGTTGTTTACATTTCCAACATTTGTTTGACATATCTTTACCCGTATTGGCTATTGGCTATTTTTGTCCTCCTGACACGATTGTGCTCAGTGAATTATGAAACATCACCTGATGATTGCAAACTAAATTAAATTAAAGCATGTGGGCCGTGTGCATGTCCACAAACGTACGCATGCACATGCACCCATGCATAATTAGAGTATGGTACAACTTCTGCCTAGATCCTTGAATCATGGTTACTAATTTTCTTAACAAGTTTGCTTCTTAACTACATTTGCATAAAATGCATTATTCTAGTACTTGAATGGTCCAATTTGAGGTTGTGCAGAAAATAACTTTAATTTGGGGCATACTGGCCATTAGCCAATAGAACGTTATAAATTAGGGTGTTAGGAGCAGGAGATCCATGTGGGGGAGGACCTCATCCCCCGCACCTGATCATCCCCCCAACCTATCTTTCTTCCTCCCTTCCTCGCTTTTCTGTTTTACTTGCTTTCTAGTACTCATCCCCCCTGTCCTTTCCTCCATTTTTCTTTCCTTCCTTCCACCCAGCACTGTGAGGCTACAGTGTCACTCTAAATGAAACATGCCACAGCATTGAATCAAAATATCACCACCTGGGTCAAGCCTTTTGCCACAGGGAAGATGATAGTCTGATGGCAACCCCTTTTCTTATTGTCTTGGGTTTAGGGGGTACTCAATATATGCTGCCAGCTTCTGCCAAAAGTTAAATGCAGCCCCGGTCCATGGACCCAAGCCATTAGAAGTTGAACCACAGGGTCATGGAGGAATTCAGTAGTACTCTGAAAGCATGCCCGGGCTTTGCAATAAAGGGATTCCACCAGTCTCACTCTTTCCCCTCCCCCTTCTGCATTTTATGGGCACAGGAACTATACCTGCTGTTACTATAGTTTGTTGAATCACTTTGAAGTCTCATCAATAGGATGTGTTCCCTTGCAAAACGTGAAAAAGATTGGTAGAGTTCTAAGGTCTCATAAAGATTGCAGCTTCTTGCAACTTACATGCATACCATATTATAGGACTTGGATCCATTTTATATATCAAAGCTATCAAAAGTAGTACTTCCTTTCTTAGAATCCACTCAGAACCACATATCAAATAGTGTTTTAACAGATCATTACTATTTACCATCAAAGGTTCACATTAAGGGAATCTGCCAAGCCTAATCCCCTGGTATCCAGACTTTCAACCAGTGTGATTAATTACTCACTTACCCTTGTTTTCCAGTTGCATACTAAAGCACCCCAACTTTCAATCCCTGCCCAAATTAATCCAGATCACCCAACTGGAATTTAGACATAAACGGTGTCCATATTAATTAAGCTCATTTACATTGTCCTTTTCTCTTCCTTTTACTATGCTCCTATCCACCTTGCATGCATCAGACACCCTTTCATCTTGAGAGCACTGCTAGATGTGTTTACACGTTTGGAGTTCTTTTGGGGAACCTTCTGTCATGGACCGATTGCTTTTCAGGACAGATCATATATTTTATTTCTGCACTCACACTTACACATACACATTTAGGAACATCTAAAACATTGTCACACAACTAGGAGATATGTGTTATTTTGTTGGCTATGGCTGTGTGTGTCTTTTTTGCACGGATGATTTTTGCCACGTTTGGCCCCATACCTCTGCAGGTTTTCTTCTAAACTGCAGATGATTAACTCCCCCTTCAGATTTTAATGTGGTATTTCAAGGATTCTCTTCTGAGTTTGGTATCGAGCTACAGTGAGAGTCAGCACAACTCACAGGACCTTAGTATATATAGGAATAGACCCTGATTTGGTGCTGGTTTGCACTCTGGATATGTTCATAGGAATGTCTCCAAGAGGTATAGAGTGGACACAGGTAGCCATTCTGGTAACACCAGCAAATTCTTTCTTGCCTTGCTTGCCTGTCCAGTGCTTTTTCCAATTCACCTCCATAGTTGAAGTGAAGCTGCAGTAGCCATTGTTATTACCAGTTGTCTGGGCAATCTGAAACAGCTGCCAAGATATTATGAGAAAATCTTGTGAGCAGGGCTTTTTTTCTGGGAAAAGAGGTGGTGGAACTCAGTGGTGGAACTCAAGACTAGAGGTGGGCACGATCCAAAAAAAATACTGATCAAGCTGTCCGTGGATCCGGGCCGCTGCCGAACCCAGGTCACTGATTCTAACCGATCAAGTCCTGTTTCCAATCCGGAATCAGGGAGGCCAAAGCGGGAGGCACCCCACTGTTTCCAGCGATATAGGAATGGTGGTTGGTGGCAGTGGCCGCCGGGCCTGGCGGGCACGGGGAGGGAGGGGACATTCACACACAC
Organism: Eublepharis macularius; assembly: GCF_028583425.1. NCBI lineage: Eukaryota > Metazoa > Chordata > Lepidosauria > Squamata > Eublepharidae > Eublepharis > Eublepharis macularius. Next base: position 27,863,953 of record NC_072791.1, on the reverse strand, counting down.
ACACACACTTAGAGCAGAGGGGAAAAAAAGTTTTTAACCCGGCAACGAGCTGCCTCCCCTCAGGGAGGGGACATTCACACCAGGGCCGGATCTACGGTTACCAGCGCCCTGGGCAACCGTAGTCAGGCTCTTGCATGCGCGCATGCTCCTGGGTCGCTCCCCCCCCGCCCATGCAGCAAGCCGGCTGTCCCAGTGTGCTGCGGAGCTGGCAGCAGCACGAGTGGCTCGGAGGCTGCCCGCGCCATTCACCTGCCCCGCAAGACAAGGGGTGGCTGGCTTGCCCACGCGCCCCTTGTCCTGGGGAAAGGCGAACAGCGCAGGCGGCCTCCCAGCCTCCCGTGCTGCCTTTTGCCTTTCCCCAGGACTAGGGGTGGCTGGCTTGCCCGCGCGCCCCTTGTCCTGGGGAAAGACGAACTGCGTGGGCGGCCTCCCAGCCACCCGCACTGCGTTTTGCCTTTCACCAAGACAAGGGGCGGCTGGCTTTCCTGTGTGCCCCTTGTCCTGGGGAAAGACGAACAGCGCGGGCGGCCTCCCAGCCACCCGCACTGCCTTTTGCCTTTCCCCAGGACAAGGGGCGGCTGGCTTGCAACACTTATTTTGTTGTGTGGTTTTTAGAACCCACAGAGAAGTATTGAAGGGCGGTGTTTCTAGACATGGGTTCTATGTAAGTTTTATTTTAGCCTTATTGTTCAAGACATAGGTCCAAGAACAGGGGAAGAAGAAGATCAGCCTTCTTGATCGGCATTACCTCTGTCTTGCCTGCATTCAGCTTCAGCTTGTTTTGCCTTACATACATCTTCAAAAACTAGTTCAAAACCAAGATGGACATGTCTGGAGGCATGGATAATGAAATATAGGGCTGGTTGTCATCTGCATATTGATGGCGTGTGTGCGCGCACACGCACACGCACACGCACACACACACACACACACACACACACACACACACACACACACACACACACACATACATACACCAAAGATGGCAGAGCAAGGGAAACAAAAAAATTCAAATAACCCAAAAGCCTGAATAAAGGAAAAAAAGGCTTCATCTGGCATCTAAAGCCAGATAAACTTGCTATCCAGAGAACTGCTTTGGGAATAATATTTCACAACTGATGGGGCACCACCAAGAAGGCCCTGTTCCTGGTAACCATCCACCCAACTTCTGGTTATGATGGATGTCTCAGGAAGATCTACACATTGAAGTTGGCAGGCAAGTTCACACCAGATCAAGCAATCCCTTAGACATCTTTGTCTTTTTTTTATTTTTATAAAGTTTTTATTGGATGAGGTAATATAATATTTTGTTTAGTACGTACATCTTATCCAAATCATATCCTTCTAAATATAGAACCCCACCCTCCCCCTCCCCCTTTTCCCCGCTGACTTCCAACAACACTCCAACCCCCCGTTAATTTATATACGTTATTATTTACTATACTTGTTATTACTTTAACCATGGTAAAAATCTTAATGTCTTTTGCCTTAGACATCTTTGTCTTGTGGGTAACAGTAACCTTGGTTGATAAAGACCATAGAAACTGGGGAAATTCCTAGAACTTTACAGAATATATGACAACACTTCCACGAGAAAGTATGGAAAATATGATGTAATTTCCAGGTCATGCTCTAGGAATCCGTACAACTGCTATAAGTTACCATAAATCATTGGGAAATTCTTGGAACATAACCATTGGCGTAGTTTCCTCATTCATTTTTTCTCCTGCTCCTCAAGTTATTGAGGGTGAGGGATTGGGGTCGAGGGTAGGGCTTGCCAGCCATAGGTTGGAAAATAGCAAGCCTAATCCAGAATTGTGGGTGGAAGTATTTCACATGACCCAACAGTGGATCCTTCAGTGGATCCTTTTAACTGAAGTGCTGGGCAGATGCTCTTCCACTGGGCTATGTCCCCATTCACTAATCATATAGCAACTGTTTTAAACTCTCCTTGAAAACCCTAGGGATGTTTCAAGATGTGCTGTTAAATTCATCTTAGTTTTTCTTGAGATAAACTTTCAAGGCAATTTAGAACTGCTTGACCTCCCCTCCCCCTGAGGAATTTCACTTTCTTTGGGGGGGGGCTTCAAATCTTCTACAGATGTTTCCCCTAGGTAGGTCCCCCAAAATGGAATAGCATTGGATCTAGTTGCCATTATTCTTCTAGCAGGGAGCAGGACTCCTCTTCCTATAGCAGCTGCATGGCAGGTAGAAATCCAAGTGGTGAATGGTACCCTAGCATCTGTTAATTGTGTGCCTCTTGAAACTTCAGATGGGCCTGTCAGGCACCACTCAAATGGTGTGACCTAACTTGTAGTCATTCCTGAACCAAAGATATCATTTACTGTGGAGTATATTTTACTGTGTTGTTATAGATCTCTTCACTCAACCAGCTGTCTCACATGTTGAAAAGTCTTTCATCTTGTCAAACACTTCTATTCCCTTTTCCACAGCTTTTTCAGCCAACATGTACACACCTAATCAATCTAATGCCACTGCCTCCAGACTTCAAATCCAAAAGGCACTGCCCATCCTCCTTTCTCAAAGAGGCAGTCAACCTTTTCCAGCCAAACCAGAATAATTTGGCCTAATAAATCATGATGTGGAAGAGGATACAATACTGAAAAACAGTTCCCTCAGGTGCTGCTGGAGCAATTTTCATTCTGTCTTCGCTATGGATCTTTGAGTTTTTAAAGTTGTGCCTCCCTAGTATGACATTTCCTGGGGGTGCACTTAGGCATGATGCCTAGAAGGAAAGAGCAAGGTGTTAGCAGGAGCAGAAGGGAAGAAAGAGATTCTCGGTCCATACCGGCCTCTGCTGACCCTGACCTGACCTAGCCTTGCCAACTTGGTTGGGCTGATGGTCCAGCTTTCTAGGTATCCCACTATGGCAGAAGATCTGACAACATCCGTTTGAAGTGAGATCTCCCAAACTGCAGACAAAATCCTGCATTGCTCAGTCCTCACGTGGAGTACTGTGTTCCCTTCTGGAGGCCCCACTTCAAAAAGGATGTGGACAAATTGGAAGGGGTTCAGAGGAGGGCAATCCAGATGATCAGGGGCCTGAAGACCAAGCCCTATGAGGAAAGACTGAGGGACCTGGGAATGTTCTGTCTGGAGAAGAAGAGGATGAGAGGAGACATGATTGTTCTCTTTAAATATTTAAAAGGCTGTCACTGAGGGGAGGGGAGGGAGCTGTTCCTGTTCGTAACAGGATAGAACCCGAAGCAGTGTGTTTAAACTGCAGGAGGGAAGGTACTGACTGGATATTAGGAAAAAAATTCTTCACATTAAGAGTAATTCAGCAGTGGAATTGGCTGCCTAGGGATGTAGTGGGTTCCTCCTCGTTGGCAGTCTTCAAGGAGTGCTTGGTCAAACACTTGTCGGTGATGCTTTAGGTTATTCTTGCATTGGGTAGGGGAGGTTGGACTACATGGTCTGTAAGGCCCCTTCCAACTCTATGATTCTGTGACTCCATGATCTCCTAGCAATCCCCATCATTGCCCACTGGTGCTTGAAAGGACTGTAGGATAATGTCATGACCTCCTCTGAGCAGCTCAATGACTCTGATTCAGGAGGGAGGAACCTGAGCCCAGGTCCTCCCTCCTGCAATCCTATGAAGAGTTACTCCAGTCTAAACCCATTGAAACCAATGGGCTTAGACCTGAGTAACTCTTCTTAGGCTTGCACTGTAAGACTATGGCCAACATACAGATCCCACAGGTTATTGTAATATCGCATAACATCTGAACTGAACCACAGTGCTAGTTGGCCATGCCTACTCTAAAAACTGAAATTACTGTAGAGAAAAATAAAGAGGTTTGAGGAAGGTTAAATAATATCATACATACCCCTGAAGGTTGATTGGACCCCATTTCCGAATCCCTTAGTTTAATAAATAAAGCTGTCATGCAATCATTGCAACAGGTCCTTGGGTGTTCTATTTACTCTACCCTACTGATACTGTAACAGAGCCCCGTGGCGCAGAGTGGTAAGCTGCAGTACTGCAGCCCAAGCTCTGCTCATGACCTAAGTTCGATCCTGGCAGAAGCCAGGTTCACATAGCCGGCTCAAGGTTGACTCAGCCTTCCATCCTTCTGAGGTTGGTAAAATGAGTACCCAGTTTCCTGGGGGTAAAGTGTAGATGACTGGGGAAGGCAATGGCAAATCATCCCGTAAAAAGTCTGCCAAGAAAACGTTGTGATGCGACGTCCCCCCATGGGTCAGTAATGACTCAGTGATCACACAGGGGACTACCTTTTCCTTTACCTACTGATACTGTAAAGAGCTATATCATAATTTGCCAGGTTAAAATAGGATTACCCAATAGCAAAGTACTCAAGAACCTGAGCATTAACCTAAAGTTTCCAAAGCACGATTTTTCATGACATAACTCAGTGCTATTTGTTATACCTCCAGCTTCAGTGATTTTTTTTCTTTCTCATTTCCCTTGCAAACAGAATCGCCATTAATACGCTAAGATGTAGATCATCTGGAAGATAGATGACACCCCTGTGTTGGAACTGCAGTTAGCTGACACCTAGAGCATAACGTACTTTTTTTTAAAAAAATCATCACTTGCTGTGCCCTTCTACAGAGTATTAATTAAGGCCTCTTTTGTATTTTTTATTGTAAATATGTTAGATATATTACCCAAGAGGATTGTATGAAGTGAACCATATTGTAAAGTGAGATTTACTCATGAGTTAATACTGGTTTTGATTTCAGTTAATCAAGAGAGAGCTCTTTGGAACCATTATTTCTCCGTTCTTTGTTGCTGTGGATAACTCAAGCGGCATTTTCAATTTTACTTTGGTTCAGTGTGCAGGGTTATCAAAGACCTGTACATAAGTTACAGTGAACATGTAAAGAGTGTTTTATTTATTTTATTTAATTTGTAGTATACTCTCCCCACACGCGGGCTCAAAGCGAATTAACAACATATAAATACATATAATAAAAACAATTACACCTCTGGTAGCAGTCATATAAATACAGCAATAAAAACATTTTAAGACAGCCCACCTTGCAACTTTTCTGACTCAGCTCAAAAGCTGGTGTTTCTGTATAGTTTCTTCTCCCTCAGAATGCAATTGCTCCCGGTCAATGTAACAGAATTCAGTACTAAAATGATGTTTAAATCAACATCTGTTACAGCAAACAAATGGTGCAAAAATGGCACATCATGTATAAATACCATTAAAATGGAATGTAAAGGCTGCAAAAGAGATGAACACAATGGGTCAGCTAGCAAAGGAAATCCGAGGACCTAAAATGTTCACAACAAATATTCACAAAAATGAAAATAAACAGCAGAAATAGCATATTTGTACATCCACATACAAGACGAGAACTCTGCTTCGCACAGGAAACTCTTAAATGATGCAAAACAAAAAGTAAAGAAGAACAAGCCCACCTTCTTTTTAGGCATGCAGTACATCTTATTTGCTATGCTCTCACTTCAGATTTCCAGGTCACATCATGGAACTGGAAGTGCAACTTTGCTGTCCGAGCATCCTTTGATTTTGTCATGTTTCCATGGAGCCATCTTCAATCCCAAACATTGACAAATGCGATGGGATAATTCCAGGAGCCAACTGGAGGGGTTAAAATGACCCAAGTATAAAGTAGGCTGAGTGGCTTTTGCAGCCCTACAAACCACCACTGTAGGTGAAGTCAGATCATAGCTGGAGAAAGCAATGGAACAATGGACAAGGATACCCAGTTTTTGTACCTCTAGCTAAGTTTGACCTGAGTGGTTCCTCCAGCACTGACAGAGCTACTGGTGCTTGGTTCTATTGCTTCTGGCTGTCAGCAGCCCTCCAAGGCAGTGGCCATCTAAGAACTTTCTCTGTAAATGAAATGGTCCCTCTATCCCTAGATTTATTCATTTACTTCATTGATACCACTCCTTTCTCCCCAGAGGGCCCCCAAAATGGCTTACGTCTTTTTCCTCACACTTTCTGAGGTAGGTTAGGCTGAGAGTGTGTGACTGGCCCAAGATCGCCCAGCAAGAGTTTAGTTCTCTCACAGAGATTGTTTGGACATGAGGGACCTCTCACAGCTGGCAATGTTGCTTTCACATCTCCATTTGGATTTCCAATTACCTTGAAAATCCTTATATGGATTGGAATCAGCATACCTTGAAGACCACCTTCCCCCATATGAACCTGGCCTAGCCACTTCAGTCACCTTTGGAGGCCTTGCTTTAAGTGCCAACGCCCTCTGGGGCAAGATGGGTGGCAACTCAGGAAAGGACCTTTTCAGTTATGTCACCAAACCTTTGGAACTCCCTTTATTTGGCATTCCCCCAGTAAACACTCAGTGACCCTCCCCCTGACTGTGTGTGTTTACCTGTTTGCATGTTAATATCTTTACATACACCTTTATGTACACATTTTAAATGTTATTTTAATGTTTTAAATGCTTTTAATGTCCGATATTTGCTATCTTGGGGGCCTTATATGTGTGGATAGGTGACATATAAACGTTTAAAATAAACAAAAATAAATAAAACACAAACACTGGCAAACCGTGTACCACATTTTTAAAAAAGCAAACAGTTTCCCATGTAGCAGAGGGCTCTTTATAGCAAGGTGGAGGTGTCATGTGTTACAAACTTGATGGTTTTCACCATCTTGGAATTGCTTTGGATGGATGAAGGTAAAGACACTTCCACCTTGAAGCCCCTTTTGACATTCACAAAGTGCTAAAAAGTCAGCCAGGGTCTCCGTTCCGACAAATTTGCATCTCTTTGAATATGATGCTTGAAAAGCCAAGCCGCTAGATTAAATTTTGCCATGGAGAAAATGAGAACAGCTTCCCTCTCTCGAGTCTTCTGGGAGGATCTTTATGGTTGATTTACTTTTTTTAAATAAATGTTTTCTTTATGTGTTGCCTCTAGTTTGCGTCCAGCCTTCTTCTATCAGGCATGCTGTAAGTTCTGCCAGTTTTATCAGCCCCCATAGTAAGTCAACCCGGGCAGCGTACAAGGTGAAAGGATATTTCAATCTAATCCACATACCCCTTCTGTGTTTTCTGATTAAAATTTGCAAGCAAACCTTGGAATAAGCGACACCTGACATGACTTCAAAAATAATTTTTCACGGTTTTATAAGCTTGGGGGGAGGGGTAAAAGCATGCACACCTTTACTTAAAAGAGTAGCCTATATCTATCCATAAGCATGCCAGCTACTGAGATCTGTCTATAGCATGGACAACTCGTTGTTGCTAAACTGTAGTCATCTCAGTAGCTGGGGATTTTGGACTAAAACCAGCAAAGATGATCATTTAATAGCAAACCTAAATGAAAGTCAATCCTGACAGCCACCATCAAATTTTGTGCCTTTCATTCATGGTTGGAAGTGAATTTCTCATCTGTGCTGGCTTGACTCAAAAACCCACCTTTCAATTTTGCTTCTCCTTTGTGCAAATCAAACCCATAAGTCTTTATTTTCTGGCTATTTCCTGTTCCCTTCCATCCTGTAAAATGTGCACATTTTTTCAAATTCGTTTGTACAAAAATATATATAAATGACATCAGCTGCACAGATAAATTGTTTATAAATTTCATAAAAGAAACAAATAATCAATATCTGCAATCAAATTATGTGGACTAAAACGCTTCATGTACTGAAAAAGGTGGCATGATAGGGCAGATATGTACCTTCCCTCATAGAAACCACACTTCAGTACAGATTATCAGTTATAATTATTTATTTATTCATGTATTTATTTTTAACCAGCCCCCCTCCCCCACAAGCAGGCTCAGGGCGAGGTACAACATTGATTAAAATACAACTTAAAATCAATTATAAAAACAGATAAAATACTGTGCCCCTTTCAGGGCATGTACTATGAACTACATTTCCCTTATTCAGAAGGTCACTTTTCTAATTAAAACAAGCATTAAAACAGCAATAAAAACAGGTAAAAGAATACAAAAGACTAAGAACAGCAGAAAACAGGGTGCAACAGTAACTGCAGCAAAACAATAATCACAAAAAACAGGAATAAGCATTCACAAAACAATAAACCCCAAAATAAAATCAGCAATCAGCAGTAAAACTCAGAAAGAATTGGCAATTACAAAGAATAAGATCACACATTGTTCCTTTGATTTGTTAGGTATTTACTTCCCAAAGCTTACTGCAGGTCACCACAATTCCAAAGCCATAAGCACGAAGTCAGACTCTGTGATCAACATGATAAAATTCAGGTTTGCGGGGATTACGACTCTACTAGAACTTGAAGTCCTGACGGCAACCCAAAATGAGGGATATTTGTAGTTCTCTGCAGATGTTTCAAAGAGCCAACAAATGCAAATGTGGGCTGGGGAAAGGGATCACACCATCAGCCCCTACCTGTAGAAGGGAGCTGTGACTCTTGAAAACTTATACCCTGAAAATCTTGTTGGTTTCTAAGGTCCCCCTGCACTCAGTCCTGCAGCCCCCATCCATGATCTTTATGTGTTCCAAAATTGTGCAGATTGGCCTATCTACATATTCCTCGACATGTTTAGATTCAGACTGAGCTATCTGTACCCTGTCTAAAGATATACTTTGTCGGTCAGAGTCTATCTGCATTGGGCTGTCTATGCAACCCTTGAACACACTCTCTAATTAGCACACAGGCACAATCCATTTCTCTCACCACATCTGTTCATTTGCAAGATGTGGAAATATCTTGTGGTGCAGCCTTGAAACTGCTATTTGCTTCTCTAAAAGCCCCTCTTCCTTACTTGAGCAAGATTTGGGTCCAGAAGTACCTTAAAGACCAACTAGATTTCCAGGGCTCATACCCTGGAAATCTAGTTGGTCTTTGAGGTGCTACCGGACCCAAATCTTGCTTTTCTACTACAGACCAACATAGCTAACCATCTGGACCTTGCTTACTTGTTAAGTGTCCAGGCAAAGGCTTCCTCTCTGGCCCAGCAGTTTTCACAGCAAGTGTTCCCCTTTTTAGATGGTAGAGGCACTGACTCAGTCACATGATGTATCATTAGGTCTTGTGACTAGATCATGTGAGATCTGTGGCTCTGACTTGCCCCTACATCAAAATCCTACAGGGCTTTTTTAAACATCCCAGTTTAATACATTCACAATGAAGTCAGTCTCAATGATTTCAGATATTTCTGAAATGATATTTCCTACAAAATATGCCCTGCTTCAAGGTCACTTCATACAGAAAAAAAATATTCCCGTACAGGTATAATCTGTGGCCTCAGGACTGCAGCACTAATGAAAACTTGTTAACATTTTAAGCTAGTTGTATAAGTGCTTAATAATTATGTATAGCAATATCTGGGTTATGACGCTCTAACAAGCTCATAACATTTTTTAAATCTAAATTTTCATTGTGTTCTTTATTTTAATGGAGAAAGTGCCAGGAACAAATTACTGGTTTTGTGCTAAATTGCTATTAAATTAAGGTAATTCTCTACAGCATATCGACCTTATATAAAACTTTGCACCGGTCACCTGTAAGTATAACAAATCTTGATGCATGCGGATTCTTTTAGGAATTTTGAACTAGAATAATCCCTCTTCTATTTGATTTGGATTTCTCTGTGTGTGTGTTTGTGTGTGTGTGTGGTAAATGTGAGTGGTATCCATATTCAAAATCAACAGGAGATGTTATGCATAAAGGAAGGTTTTCTACCACCACCACTTACACAAAAATTTTAAGTTCTGTGAGAAGAATAACTTATGGACAATCAAATGTCACTGGATTTTTCTTTCTAACTTCATACAATGTTCTAGCAGATCACATTACATTACAATCCATTCTCATCTTTGCTTGGGTTTTATCAGAGCACACAATGTTCTTTCAGTCAATTGGACTCTGATCTGGCTGAATATTTTTTTCCAAAAAACAATGAAAGGTCAAAGAAAAGTAAATAAGTTACCATAATAGTCTAAAAGGCAAAATGATACAAATCTGATCTTTCGAAGCCATTGGATATGAATATAATTAGCACCTCTAATGAAGCAGATGTCAAGAATGACACAGGAAAGGATTTGCAGGCAGATAAGAATATGTGCTAAGTTTGTGGGGCTGGTGCCTCTAACCTAGGGGCTGACCCTGAAGTTGCTGTTATTTGTGCAATTGTGCCAGCTTGAAATGGTCCTACCACCAAACCATGTGACCACAGCTACTGTGCCATGTGGAGGAATGAATTTACTTAAATGGCATCTCTAGGAGAGACAGGGTTTCCAGTTGCCTGCTGGTGGTGGGCAAACTTCTGGGGGTTTGCCCCATTGACCACTGATTGCAGACAATCGGTGGGAGGTGGCAATCCCCCTGTAGATCTCCAACCACCTGCAGGCACCCTGGGAAAATGTGCAGCACGTGTGCTCTCAGCGGACATGACAATGTCACTTCCCAGAACTGATGTTGTTGAGCTGCCCACAGGAGCACTTCCACACTTCATTTGGTGCCGATTTTGGCCCCAAACTGGCCAAATCAGCCCCACAGAGCATGGGAGTGCTCCCGTGGCTGGCTTAATGATGTCAGTTCTGGAAGCGCTGTCATCACACAAGCACCATGAGAAGAGAAGCAAGCAACAGACATGAGGTAAGTACCAGGTAAGTGCCAGGTCCTCCCTCCCACCTGGAAGGTATAGGGACCTGGCAATCCTAAGGAGAAAGTACTTAGTAGGGATACTGGCAGGGCTTTTTTTCAGCAGGAACATGGTGGAACAGGGTTCCAGCACCTCTTAAAAATGGTCACATGACTGTGGCCCCACCCCCTGATCTCCAGGCAGAGGGGAGTTTATATTGCCCTCTGCGCCCCTCCAGCAGCATGGAGGGCAATCTAAACTCCCCTCTGTCTGGAGATCAGGGGGCGGGGCCACCAGTCATGTGACCATTTTCACTGAGGGCGATTTAAACTTTTAAAAACTCCCCCCTTGTTCCAGCTGACCCAAAGTGATGTCATTGCACGGTACTGGGAATGTACGCGCACTTTGCGCATGTGCATGTGGTACCAGGACGGAGCACTACCTCCCGCCAGAAGTTGCCCCTTTTGCTGGCAACCCACTGATTTCCACCACCTCTTTTCTCAGAAAAAAAACCCTGGATACTGGTATGTGCTTCCTTGCCTCTTTTTTGTTCACAGACATATTCCTTGTAAGGATTTTCTGTCCTGGGATTTACGATTGATTATTTACTGTGTTGTTTTAAAGGAGGTAAAGTGAAAGGATTTGGGTGATGTACAAGCTCTGTTAACTCATTACAATTTTGGCACTAAACTTGTGTAATAGGAGAGTGAGTTATCCACAATCCTCCCAGTTCTATTTTGTATGAAGAGGGCAACACACACATTTTTTAACATTCAACATTAACGTTCAATTTATATACCGCCCTTCAGGACAACTTAACACCCACTCAGAGAGGTTTACAAAGTGTGCTATTATTATCCTCATGACAATCACTTTGTGAGGTCGGTAGGGCTGAGAGAGCTCTGAGAAGCTATGATTGACCCAAGGTCACCTACCTGGCTTCAAGTAGAAGAGTAGGGAACCAAACCCGGCTCTCCAGATTAGAGTCCTGCCACTCTTAACCACTACACCAATGAATGTAGAAATTCAAAACTCTGGGTTTCTGATTACATATGCCAAAGCTGAAAAATAAGCACATTGCCCAGTTCACACCAAACAGTGACTACACACATTGAGAGAAACCTGTGGTGTATACATACAGTTGAATACCACCAAAACTGTAACAGGGTTATATAGAGAAGAAAATTCACACTGTGGGATTTTCTGAAGATTCATCTTAGAATTTAGAGTCCTCTTGGCTACCATGAGAAGGCCATAAGGAGCAAAGACTGTCATACTGAACAGGCCTGAAAGAAAAGGCTCAAGAATGGGCTGAAATAAATAACACTCAATAGTCACCCACACCACCACAGCTGATCTTTATGGCTGCATTGGCAGAGAAGTCCCCACTGTCTTATAGCCATTAGATGAATATATCTGTTGATGGCATCTTTGTAGATCTTTTTTTTTCATGGTCAGTAGCAAAATAACAGAAGGGGAAGACCACCCAGGGCCATTCCAGTTAGTGAGGATCCCGCCACTGATTTCTTTGGAACGTGAACTTCACCCGCAAAAAGGTATCTCTAATAAAAGGAACATACACATTTGGAGGACTGGGTGGCCATTGTATGACAGACCATTGGAGACAGGATGCTGAACTAAATGGACCACTGGTCTGATCCAGCAGGGCTCTCCTTAGGTTCTTAATCCCCATGCATGCAAAGATGAGCAGTCAGCAGAAGCAAGCATACATATGCATTCTGCCCACCAGACTATTAATAATGCAGCATCCAAACCTAGGCTTTAAAGCAGCAGCCCTGTCATTGCACATCCTCATATTTTTAAGAGTGCGCATGTGCTTCAATTAACTCCTTCCAAATAGCCCTAATGATAACACTGCTGCCATTAATTTGCACATTCCAATCTAAATGGACACGTCGATGGTGTCTTTTGCCTGCCTCTTTCTCTCTTTACCTTCCCAACGGCACTATTTCATTTCAGAAGAAAAACTTATGAAAATTGTTGAAACATACACTACAAAGCATTTTCTCCCCCTTACTTTTTTTTATTGCTGCAGATAGCCCCCAAAAAAGGCAGAGATGTCAAAGGCTTCCAGTCCCCCCTTTGACATTCACGCAGTGCTGAGAGTCAGCCGGGGTCTCAGCGCTGACAAATTTGCATCTCTTTGAATGTGACGCTTGAAAAAAGCCAGAGCTGCTAGATTAAATTTTTTTTTTCCGTCGAGAAAATGAGAAAAGCCTCTATCTCTCCGCCAAGTCTACTGGGAAGATCTTTATTCTGATTCTTGTTAGAATTGTTTATCACCCTGACAGACCAGACTCGGACGAGATAAAGGCTCTGCTCCATCACGGGGCCTGACAGTGGTAGGACATGGAGAGAAATGAAAGGAGCAGGGGAAAATATTATTAATAGATGCCGACTTGATTTGCCTCTATGGCACGTCAAGGAAGGGAGGTGTGTGTTGAGGGGGGAGGAGAAGAGCCACGACTTGATTGCAAGCCTATGAAGTTCTGTCCAAAAAAGAAGCTATTTTTCATTAAGTGATAGAAGGGCTTTTTTCATGTTCTTTCCTGAGGAGCTGATAACTTATGCAGTTTATTCTAACCCTGCTGATTTCTGTCAGGGAAAGAAAACTCCTGAAAGATGGCTTCGGCTCGTCCTTTCTGGGAAAGGTGGCTGCCATGCAAGAAGCCATAGCAAAAGCTTCCGAGCCCTGGCCTTGACTCCAGCGAGGCCCCTCGGTTTCCCGTTTGGGGTAGGCAAATGAAAATGCCAGATTTCATTTGTTGGTGAATAACAAATAGCATACTCACTCACTCACTCACACACACACACACACACGCACACACGCACACACACAGAGCATTTATATAGTGCTTTAAAATGTTAGAAGTATTTCACATATATTTAATTGTGATCCATACAATGACATATAAGGTAATAAGATAGGGACTAGCTTACAAAAGCTCAGGCTTTCTAAATAAAAATAATACAGTTGGTCTAAAAGGCATGACTAAATTTTCTTTTAAAACTTTTATCACACATCTATTTGCCTTCCTCCAGTGATTCCAAGACATTATCTGGCTGAATACTTCTCCATTTTTTTTTATTCACAACATTTTATCTTGTGAGGCAGGCTACATGCAAGGCCACCTAGCGAGATGTGCATCTGAGGAGAGAGTTTAACCCAGGTTGCCTCAGCCCGGAGGCAGAAAGCAGGCCAATATGGGCTGGCACAGAGTTTGGTTAAGAAAGCGGCCGAAGTGAGACCTCCCATCTTTTGCTTCAAGACTGCTGAAAAAGGCCATTATTTTCATCCCTGCCTCAGCCAGATTTGTCAGTTCTGAACTTGCATAACATAATCAGTAAAGGGACATCAGCAAATGGCATGTTCTGTGGTTAATCTACTTCAGACACAGATGTGGTCAAGGATCACCATTAGACATGGGCATGAACCCCAAAAAATTATCGAACCAGCGGATCGTGGTTCGGTGTGGACCATCATCCTGAATTCCCGAACAGCAATGACCATCTCCCGTCCCCGAACCAAACCCGGATCAGGGATCGTGGAAAATGCAGCGGGGCACGCCACTGTTCCCAGCCCATGGCTATTTATAAGTATGGGTCCCATTCAGCAACACAGGAGGTCTGTGTTTGGCCGTCAGAGCTGCCTATCAGGGTTTGCAGGGATGGGATTGGAGTGCCCATGGCTACAGAACACCCCCTTCCCCCTTCCTCCCCTGGGTGTCTTCACCCAACTTGTAACTGCTTTGCAGGTCTGTTGGAAGGAAGCCCTGCTGATCAAGGAAAGCTGGGCTTCCATTTGGGTTTCCAGGGCAACAGAAGGAGGGCAGACAGAGCTCAGGCATTCCCCTGGCTCCATTGCCAGGGGAATAGATTGCTGGTGCCTGAGTGTCTGGATTCCCGAACCGAGCCCGAATGCCACGATCCAGGCCTCTCCCGACCACTGGATTGTTGGCCTTGGACGATCACGATCCGCCGGGTCACAATCACATGATCGCCATTTTCATGGGTTTTTGATGCTCGTAATGCAGTTCATGCCCATCTATAATCACCATTCTGTGGATGATGAGTAAGCAAGATGCCTTCCTCTCTGTCATACTGACAGAATAATTAAAGGTAGCTCACTTCCCAATTAACACCTGCAGATGCATCATTTGGGAGGTGCTATTCCTCAGTGGTCGAGCATCTGCTTTGTAAGAAGAAGGTCCCAGATTCAATCACTGGCACAGCCAGTTACAATGATCAGGTAGTAGGTAATATGGAGGACCATTTCATGAGACCCTGGAGACCCGCTGCCATTCAGAGAGGAGAAGCCAAACCTTGATACACCGACAGTCTGACTCAGTAGAGGGCAACTTCATAAGTTTCACAAGTCTACCTCTTCCAAAAGGCGGTGAGGTCATGCGTGTTTGATCTCTGTAGGAAGGGCCCACATCATACCTTAGACTGATGCCATTAAGTGTCATTGTCGGTGTAGGATTCTTGCCTTCTACATAACTAAGGCTGAGCTGATGTTGCATTCATGCTGTTGTTTCATTTCCTTGTTTTTCTTCACACAGTGAAAGAAAGAAAGGCTAATGGGCTTTTAATAGCACTTGTATTTCACTGCTCTCCATAAACCTTTGGAATTCATGGAGATATATATTTTGAAAGCGTACCTTGATCCTACACAAGGTCCAGGAAGAGAGGAACAAGTATGTTAAATGGCTTCAGTTTCATGTTTTGAATTCAAGATGTTACCTGGGCAATTTGCTGAGGTTTAACCATACAAGTGGATTCCTGTTTGTTTGTTTAATGTTTGCATACGTCATAACCTTGTAAGCTGCCTTGCCGAGGCTAAGATAGAAAGGTGTGTGGGTAGAGAGGTGGGTGATTAATTAAAATAAATACAGCCACAGTTCATTTAGGTGAGACTTCTGAGTACATACTGTTTGGCAGAATGCAATGTAAACTAATGCATAGTTTTATCCTTTTAAGTCCATTGAAGTTAAAGGGCTTAGAAATGGGCAGCTCTGCTCAGGATTGCATTGCCACTGTATTAAAAGAAAGAAAGAAAGAAAAAGAAAGAAACTATAAGAATGACAACATAGACTATTGAGTAGGACACAATAACAATGGAATTGGCATGCTATCTGTAACTACAGATGGGCACAAACCAAAAAAACCAAATCATAAGGTTCGTGGTTCGTGGGTTTTCACAAACCAGGAACCACGAACTGGCACGGTACTGGGGCCAGTTGCAAACCAGTTCATGGGGTTTAAATGCCCCTTTCCAGCCGGTTAGCAGTGGCAGGGAAAGGGGAATTTAACAGTTTAAAGGGGCCTTTCCTGCCTTGCAAGCAGCAGGGCCCTTTAAACTCTCAGCTGGCAGGCAGCAGGGAGGATCCCCCCCTCGCCGCCTGCCAGCTGATATTTTATAGGGACCTGCCAGTGGTAGGGCCTTTTAAACTGCCCAACCCCCAGCCCCACCCCCGCCCAGCCCCAGCCCCACACTTACCTCCCCCTGCAGTGCAGTGTCCTCCCTCTCTTCCCACGAGGGGAGGGGAGGCCATTTTCAGCCTCTTCTGCTGCTGCATGGGCCCACAGGGCAGTGGAGGAGGCCAAAAACGGCCTTCTCGCCCCTCAAATGGCTGCCACTGTGGCCATTTGAGGGACAGGGAAGCCAAAAACAGCCTTCTCGACCCTCAAATGGCTACTGCCTCGGCAGATCCCTTTAAACTATCAGCTGGCAGGCGGCAAGGGGAGGATCCCCCCAGCCGCCTACCAGCTGATAGTTTAAAGGGACCTGCCACTTGCAAACAGCAGGAAAAGTTTATATGGCCATTTCCTGGGGGAAATGGCCATTTAAACTGCCCCTTTAAATACAACCCAATGAACCAGTACACCAGGTTGTGGATGTTCATGGAAACAAGCTTCCACACACCACTGATTCATGAACCATGAACCGGCCTGGTTCATGTGTTTTTTTTGGGTCGTAATTCAATTCGTGCCCATTGTACCTGTAACCAAGAAAAACAGTTAGAAGCTCTCAAGTGATGTCTTTTTAATATAACAAAACAGCTAGTTGTATCCCTCCTCCCACTCCTATGGAAGCAGTAAAGAACAATATCAAAATAAAACTGAAGTTTTATTTTCTTACTAAATCTTGTCTAATGACTTTTAAAAAAACTCAAATTCTCAAGGAATTAAAAGCAAATTCACATTCTGAAAAGAGAGAGAAATTGAAACCAAATAAATCAGGCAAGAGTTGATAAAACTTTTATTGTATACCCAGACTAAAAACATATACTTCCCATACAAATTTAATTATCATGCCTTCCCCAAAAGGATCTTGGTCGTTGAAGTTTTAAGTGGCTGAGAATTCCTCACTGGGGATCTGCTCAAAGCCTGAAGTTTTTGATGTTTCCAGGAGTGAGGGAGAGACTCTGACAAAAGTTTTAAGTTTGTAGTTTAGCTACGTCATTAAAATATCCTTAAAATGAGTAATCTGTCTCCCCAAAAGTTAACACATTCATTATAACAACAACAATAACATTCGATTTATATACCACCCTTCAGGATGACTTAACACCCACTCAGAGCGGTTTACAAAGTATGTCATTATTATCCCTACAACAATAATCACCCTGTGAGGTGGGTTATATTTTTATCTGTTCCCTTTCCTCCAAATGATTTGCAGTGCAATCTTAAGAACACTTTCAGTGCAATCTTATGCAGAGTTACTCCAGTCTAAGCCCATTGGTTTCAATGGGCTTAGACTGGAGTAACTCTGCATAGGATTGCATTGTTTGTCAAGGAACTGGAAGTTGTGGCAAAGTGTACGTTCTCAAACGCAGGACAAAATTCGGGTCCAGTAGTACCTTAGAGAAATCTAGTCGGTCTCCAAGGAAAACTAGTTGGTCTCTAAGGTGCAACTGGACTTGAATCTTGCTCTTCTACAACACACCATCACAGCTACCTACCTGAAACCATTCTCAAATGCAGGGATCCAAATTAGAATTTTTGTGGTTAAACTGGAATTGAATGTAGTTCAGCAGAAAAAGAACTGGAAAAATAAAGGAACTGGTGGGTATAAGTTTATCACTAACTTATATCCAGGAGATTCCTATTCATTTTGAGGATAACGGACAGGTTTTGCTAGACTTCTTGGAGGTACCACTTTCTCATACAAGGAAAAGTGATACCTCACAAAATCTGAAATATTTGCATTGATTGCTGTAATGACAACAGGGGGTTAATGCAACTGTAGGCTAATGCGACTTTGAGAGTCAAAGCTGAGTTATGCATCCCTGAAGGCCTCAATTTGCATATTTTTAGAAAGTGGATATACTTGGCAAGCTTCCTCTTTATTCAGCTACAGTTTTGGCACATGCCGAAATGCAGAGGGCATCAAGCAGCAATTTAACCTCGGAAAACAAATTGGGTTTGGTACCGCTGGTGTCATTTTGAAACTCATACATTTTCATGTTGCGGCTACCTTAGCAAGTTCAATGCTTAAAAAATGGCACTCAAAATTATTTTCTGTTTTATGCTCTTAAATTGATGCAGGTTCATTTTGCTTTGTGAATAATTATCCAGTTATTAATGGTTGTTATTCCCCCCATCATAAATGGGGTATATAGGGTGTATTATGGTTTTAAAACTGTATCAGTTGTTTCTCCTTATATGTTTTAAGTAAAAATTTAAAAACTTCATTTGTTATTATTGTTGTTATTGTTACCATTATTATTTAAAAGTCAGTTCCCAGAGTTCTTTTCCATATAAATTACATCAAATTAGGATAGACAACAGAATAGAAGTGGAATATACAGGTGAAAGGATGGGTCTCTAGACTCTGGCTGCACTTCAGTTTGATTGAACAAAGCAAATATGCTGCAATTCTTTTTACAAAATTAATTCATTTTTACTCTGCCTTTGCCTTGACCTAGATAGCCCAGGCAAGCCCAACCTTGTCAGATCTTAGAAGCTAAACAGGGTCAGCCTTGGTTAGTAATTGGATGGGAGACCTCTAAAGAAGCCCAGGGTTTCAGAGGCAGGCAAGGACAAACCACCTCTGTTAGTGTCTTTCCTAAAACCCCCACAAGGGATACCATAAGTCAGCTATGACTTGAAAGTACATTCCACCACTACTATAATCTACCTTTTTCCCCAATGGGGACCCAAAGCTGCTTACATAATTCTCCTTTCCTCCATTTTTTCTTTCGTAATTGTATTGGGGGAAATGGTGCAGCTGCTTTTAGATTAAAGCAAAGATGGGGACAGATTGCAGAAATCTGATCTTTAATTGAACACTTGGGGTGGAAGAAGCAAGAGAGATTTTGACTGCAGCATCCTGCCTGCCTGTTTTCCAGAGGATATAAGCAATATAGTTGCCCGTTATTAGCAGTCAAAAGCAAACAGGTCCTGATAAGATTTATATAGAACGTAGCCAATGCAATGATTGGTAGAAAGTGAAAACAATGCAGAGTGAGAGGTCTATGAGGAAGACATGTTTTGGTGGGAACATCTGTTAATGATTCTGGGTGGAAGACACCTTCAGCTGTTAGATTATCTCTGGAGTTTCCTGCAACTGTGAAAAACAGACAATTAGGTTCCATAATAGCAAAGGCAGTCAAAGGAAAAATGACCTTCAGTGCATGACTACAGTTTGACTCATTACCTGTTCTCACTAACCGTTCTCAGGCCATTTCCAAAGATTTCTAGAGCATACTTTTGTCAATTTTAGTATTGGGGTTGATTATACTGAGTATGTTAAAGAAAAGAGTATACAGTCTGGAGAATTAAAGCACATTCAAGCACATATCAAGCATTCCTACTATAATTTCTCCCATCTCCCTCCTAACAAATGATAAGTGCTATGTGAGATCTATCACACTATTACATTAATTCGGGAACCTATGTGGGCATCATATCTCCTTTCCTCCCACTCCTTAGATAAAGTCGTTAAATAAAGATAGTTCCAGGTGGGTAGCTGTGTCGGTCTGTAGTAGAAGAGCAAGATTCAGGTCCAGTAGCACCTTAAAGACCAACTGGCCCCAAATCTTGCTCTTTTATTAAAGTGTACCATTCCTTTTCTCTAGTGTATGACATTGCATGCATGGGCATAGGTTCTGTGTCAGGTCTTGCCAGGTACTTCCCCAACCACTTCACTGCATCACTCTGGTGTATGAGTTAAAGATGATTTTATTAAGGAAAGATATCAGTTCAAGAAGCTGTAACAATGGAATTGACTGGAATGCCTGAAGGTAGTAAAGCATGATCAATTATAGGACACTGTCTCCACCCCCCACCCCCCAGTGGGAAGGAGAGGCTGTTGGAGGTTTTGGCGTGCATTGCCTGGGAAGGAGGGGGGGAAGAAAGGAGCTCTGCTCAGTCTCTGTGTTAAGTCCAAGGTCAGATTCTCAGGCTTCAGCAGGAACTGGCAACCAAAACACCTTGTCTGGAAGATAAGCAGTTAGCAACAAAGCAACAGGATACTGGTTTTACTCCGCATGTACTCAGAGACACAATACTATCACAAAGAAAGAAAGAAAGAAAGAAAGAAAGAAAGAAAGAAAGAAAGAAAGAAAGAAAGAAAGAAAGAAAGAAAGAAAGAAAGAAAGAAAGAAAGAAAGAAAGAAAGAAAGAAAGAAAGAGACTCAAATGAGCACATGAAGCTGCCTGATATGAAAGACTATTGGTCTATCAAGGACAGTCCTGTTGACTCTGGTTGGCAATAGATCTCCAGGGTTTCAGATTGAGGTCTTTGTCATTATCTACTGTCTAATCCTTTTAACTGGACATCTCAAGGATTGAACCTGAGACCTTCTGCATGAAAGGCAGATGCTATATCACTGAGCCACAGCTCTTCCTTGCATATGTTTCTTTCCATTGCTGTCCGACTCTGATTCTTGTTCATCACAATAGCACTGGCCACATAGCTTGAATGGTACTTGCTGCTCTCTAAATAGTAGTCTGTGAGAGGAGGGAGCTGAGCAGAGCTAAGAAATGCAAATTGGCTTCATTTTGTCCTTTGCCACTTTTATGAATATTAAACATACAGATAAAACAAATTTGGAACACTTTTGGAAAGGATCTTTAAACTCTCCATTTCAACCCAATAAAGGTTTTATTCCGGTGCAGCAAAGAGAAATAAAATTAAAATATATAGGTTGATATTGGCCTAAGTGTAATTGGAAATCTGCATTATGACTGCACTTCTGAGTGCAATTTTATGATCACATCAGAAATCTGAATGCTGTTAAGTCGGGGAGGGGGGAGACTATCATCTGTTAAAATGGCATAAGGGCCAATCCTGTAGATTGCTGTACTGGTGAAAAAAAATGGGTGCAGGGCAAAGACTGTTGCACCAGTGCAAGTCACGTGACCTGTACTATTAACGTGAATGGCAATGAGCTTCATTGGGGGCATACAGTTTTTAAAAGTTATAAGATTCCTAATGTATTACAAACTATTTTCCGTAGTGTCACTGATAAGGCTCAGACTTGAATATGAAAATTCTCAGTGACCCTCAAACCTTTCAGATTCTATCCTAGGCTTGCATTGGAGCCAGCCAGCCCCTTGCCTCACTTCCCAGATCCCTTCACTGCCTCCTTCCCTAGCCCTAAGCTTACACAGTTATAATATGACAACAGGGTGGTGATTCCTTCTGGATGGCAGTCACAGGGTTTCTTTCCAGGCACCCTGACACTTCAAAGTTCCCAAATTTGGTGAGGAAAATGTCTTCCTCTTTGAGAAGGTTTCTTCCCATTCTAGTGGTAAGCAGGTACTGGTCCTCCTGACTGGGCTTACCAGAACCAGGCAATCTCCTGTTCCCAGCTCCTGGTCCCCTCCTTTTCTCTGCACTCTAGTGGGAGCAAAAAAAAGGGGGTGGTGATGTGATCTCATGACATCACTTCCAGTTGTACCTAGAAATGACATCACAATGCTCTAAGAATTCATTGAATGCCATAGAGATTTAGGGGATTTCTAGAGCACAGTGACATCAATTCCAGGTACTGGCAAGAGCCAGTTTGGTGTGGTGGTTATGAGCAGCAGGACTCTAATCTGGAGAACTAGGTTTGATTCCCACTCCTCTGCTTGGAGCCAGCTGCATGACCTTGGGTTGGTCACAGCGCTTCCAGAGCTCTCTCAGCCCCACTCACCTCACAGGGTGACTGTTGTGAGGATAATAATAACATACTTTGTAAACCACTCTGAGCGTTAAGTAGTCCTGAAAGGCAGTATATAAATCAAATGTTATTATTACTTTTGGAAGTGACATTGTGCACCCCCCTTTTGTTCCTACTAAAATGAAGAGGTCAACTATTGCCCCTAGTTTTGACACCAACACCTATTCTCTGGTCCCCTGGTCCACTCATTATCAACAACTTATTATCCTGATGAATATTGGATAGGATTCTACTCCTGTGAAAGAATTCAGAGGCAAGCTTACATTACTCATGAAAGAATATCTGGATGAACAATTTCACCCAATTTCTTCTTCCTTCTGCACTCTTCATAGCACTCAGCATATTATTCAAGAGAATCTCCTGGATTTAGCAGAAGATTTTTGGGTAGGGTAATGGGAACTGTTGAAGAGAAGGGAAGGTGTTACCTGCTTTTGCAAAATCCTGACATTCACAGGAATTCTGATCCAATTATTGTACTATTGTGGTCAACATAATAGTCAGCAGAGTTATGCTGGACTATCTTTTAAAGATATGAGAATGCAGGAAATTTTTTTGTTGGTAACAGAAGGATATTTTTACATGTGAATGAATCACTCCAAGTGTGTATAACAGAAGCCCAACATCATTGTTATGGTTGTTATTTTTACAAGGCATTCCAAAAATGTGCATATGAAGAGGAGGGATTTCATTTCTTGTTGTTAGAAGCAAGATACACTTTCTGAAGAAAGCAACCTGAACTTTATTGTACAAGAGAATGTGGTAGGTGCTTCAGCATAGCTTTTCCATTTGTGCAGAGAAATAAAAATTTGGAGGAAAAGTTTCTTATTTAAATAGACAGAAAAATGAGAAGAGGCCCAAGATGTAATGAATTTCATGTTCTTTTTGGCTTCCTTATGTGCCTAATGCGCCTACAATGGAGTGAGAACTTTAAGTATGAAAAAGAAGCTGAGAAAAGGGATGAGTAGAGTGTCTTTTCATATGTCTGACTTTGTCATCAAGAGGTGAGGGAAAATGCCAGAGACTTTGCCTTCATCTTGGCAAAAAGTCTCTCTATTAGAGGCGGGCACAAACTGAAATATGAACCAAAGTTTGTCACAAGCCATGCCTATTCATGGTTTGTGAACCAATGGTTCATGGGAGCTCATTTCTCACAAACCGTGATGAATTTTAGCCTGGTTCATTTGATTCATATTTTGGTTTGTCACTGCAGACAGCCTGGCACTGATCAATCAGTTTCCTAGGCAATGGGGGATGGGCTCTCTGAGGACCTTCTGCTTATCTGGAAGTGATATTTTCACGAATTGAATGAACTGGTTCGCAAACTGGGGCAAGTTCGTGAAAGTTCGTGGTTCATGAAATGTGACGTACAACGAATCACACGGTTCTAAATTTTCCTGGTTCATGCCCATCTCTACTCTCTATATTTCTGCAGCCACAGGGATAATTACATATCTATGAATAGATCAAGACGGGTAGCCAGGTTAGTCTGTTTGTAGCAGTAAAAAAGAACAAGAGTCCAGTAGCACCTATAAGACTAACAAAATTGTGGTAGAGTGTGAGCTTTTGTGAGTCACAGCTCACTGCTTCAGATACCTGAAGGGTGCCTGGAGGGATCTGAAGAAGTGAGCTGTGACTCATGAAAGCTCATACCGTACCACAAATTTTGTTAATCTTATAGGTGCTACTGGACTCTTGCTCTTCTCTATATCTATGAATATTTATATTTCTTTGAATTCCATATCCACAGTAGGTGATGAGAACATACGCGCATAAAACTGTCATTTTAGACGTTATTGCCAAGGATACAATGTGGATTGACCAGAGACCAGGCTCTTATATAATCATGCATTTTAATGGCACACCTTTCTTTTCTATCTACCCCTGTCCACTTTGGTATCAAGTTTCCTTGCAAACATCAACCACCTTCTAGTCTGAATTTCATAATGCTGAGGAGGCTGTCGTGTTGAGCAGCTGCAATCAGACCAATTTTATGATGTCCCTGCTGCAGGACTGCGTGCCCAGGGTAAATAGTAGCCCATCTACCAGAAAAAGAGAGGGAGAAATAATCAATTGTAACACAGAAGATAAAGAATTATTTTTATGAGCTCTTTTATATGCCGGATTGAATTAAAATCTTTTAATGTTTTGTTTTTATTATTGTATTATTTTGTAAGCCACTTTGGTTTTAGTTACATCATGAGAAGACAAGACTCACTGGAAAAAAATAATAAGGCTAGGAAAAGTTGAAGGCTGTGGGAAAATAGGAAAACCCAACCCAAAATGGATTAACTCAATAAAGGAAGCCATGGCCTTCAGCTTGAAAGACCTGAGCAAGGCTGTTAACGGTGGGACATTTCCCCAGGGTCACCGTAAGTTGAAAGTGATTTGATGGCACATAATGCACACTGCAAGTCACCTTGGGAAGATTTCTGGAAAGACGACATAAAAATATTCTAAAAAATAAAATAATAGTAAGATGTGGGCTGAAGGATGGAAATATTAACACTTAAATGGAGAGGAATGTTATTTTTGGATGAGTGCTGACATTTTTTAATTAATTCTTTCCCTTGAGCCTAATGAGACTGTTTCTTCAGCAAGGCAGGACACTTTTCCCTTCCTCCATTCTCCATGTTTCTCCCTTGCTGCTTTGGTTGTCCAAAAATATTTTCCACACTCTGATGAACAGTCCCTATGTCAGTTGACTACAAGGGTGTTCCTTGAATAGTGCCCTGGCTGATAAGTTTCAGCAATGCGGCTGATCATGGAAACCGCTCTCTTCTTGCACTTAAAAAAAAAAAATAGCTGGTAAGTTATTTTCATATTTGTTTCTGCATACATTACTAACATATGTTATACATATACAGACAAAATATATTCAGTGTATATATAAATGATATATAAATTATATTAAAGACATACAATATACATACACTATAAAAATGAAAAGTGGAGAACTGAAACCATTGGCAAAAACAGAAATAGGTATAAAAAGAAGCAAAACAGGAAATATTTGCTTATTTCTACTGAGTTAGGCAAAAAATCTGGAACCTCAGGAAGCCATCTTCAATAGTCTTCAATGCTACCCCAAAAGCCATAATAGGGTTACAGGTGAAGGAAGGTAAATAACATCACCTGGTAAAATGACATCCCATTAAGGGAAATGACTTTGTTTTTCTCCAGGTGGTTGGCGACCATAAGCCACAATCAGAGTTAGTTGAAAAAAGTGCAGTCTGTGCACATATTTAGAATATGCAAAGGAAGCAAGCAAGAAAGTGCTACTGATGGGCACAAACAGAAAAAAAATGAACATGATGTTCGTTGTTCGTTGCTATCCATGAACAAGGACTCAAGAACAACCATGAACATGGCCCTGTTCGTGTTTGGCTGTTCGTGGGTGCCAGCAGGCTCTCCTCCAGCCATCATCCAAGCCAAGATCTCTACTGCATCACTCCCAGAAACCTTACCTAAGCAGGCAGCAGGAAAGGTACCAATAATAAATTATAGCTTGGCCCAGGCCTGGCAGCAGCCCTGGAACTTGAAGGGGTAGATCCCTATCCCACCACAAACAAAATTCAAGCTCCAATGCACTCTCTCTATGAAAATGCGAACAGCAACTCTCTCCCTCTCCACTGTCTGCAAACTAAGCCAGAGCTGGGAGCCCCCCTCCCCCCAGTCTTTGCAGAGCTGCCAATCAAGCTAAATTGGGCTTAGATTGGGGTTTCCGGGGCAACAGCAGGAGTTCAGACAGAGTTCAGACAATCCCTGCCTAAATTGCCAAGGGAATTGATTGCAGGTGCCAGACTGTCTGGCTTAACAAACAGCAACGAACAGCAACGAACGAGGCTTGCAATGACCACCTGTTCATTTAGAATGGGGCCTCATGAACAGCTTGTTCGTGAACAGCTGATTGGGCTGTTCATGGCTTTTTTTGTTCGTATCGCAATGTTCCAGATGATGAATTTCCCAACAATCCATACAACTTTAAGACTTCAGTTATTTCATCCATATGTGATTAATGACTATTTTGGTTGTTGTGGATTTTCCGGGCTGTATTGTCGTGGTCTTGGCATTGTAGTTCCTGACGTTTCACCAGCAGCTGTGACTGGCATCTTCAGAGGCGTAGCACCGAAAGAAAGGGATCTCTCAGTGTCAAAATGACAACTTTGTTCCTTCACTTCAGGCCAGGCTTTTAGTCTTCCCTTGTTCACTCCAGGACTTAGTGTGAACAGGAAAAGGAAAAAAGGAAGTTTTTCTCAGTTCCAAGGTGGTTTGCCATTTCCTTCCTTCACATAGCAACCCCAATCTTCCACAGTGGTCTCCCATTCAAGTGCTAACCGTAGCGAACCCTGTTTGGCTTCCTAAGTTCCAACAAGGTTGGGTGAAACTGGGCTATCCAGGCTGCTAATAATGTGCTGTCAAGTTGCAACCAGAACAAAGGAAACAAAAAAAAATTAGGTAAACTGCAACGAATGATCATGACCACATTAAAAATGAAAAAGAAACTAAAATGCTCTGTTAGAGCATCCCTTCCTTAAGCCCAGGACTTTGGTTGGGTCTCTTCAGTTAGCTTTCCGGTTGCTTCTTTGTTTATTTATTTTTTATTTACATCCTACTCCCCCCCCCAATTAGTGTTTAGTGTTACAAGAGGGATCCCCTCCTCATTTTTTCCTTACAACAACAACACCCTTGTGAGGTAGGTTAGACTGACAGAGCATGATGGGACCAAGGTCACTCAGCAAATGCTCAGCAAACTTCAGATCCTGTTGTCCCAGCTCCCACTATGCCACACTGGCTCCTTATCTGAACTGTGACTTCTACCATACATCCCTATTCACTCGTTCACATCTCAATTGCACATTACATCCCTTCTCTACTTGCCAGGTTCTAATATTAGTCTCTTGTCTCGTTTATCGTCATATGTCATTATAAATCATTTGCAGATTATAATGTTCTTATGCGCATCTATCCCTTATTCAGCAACTTCCCTGCCAACTCACATTACCAACTCAGGCTATTCATTGCTTTCTCTCTAAAAAAAAAAAAAAAGACAAGAAGGAAACTTTTATCGTATGTTTGGAGGAAAGGAAGGATGTGGCTTGGGAGTGACAGTGGCACTCTAAAGAAGAGTTACTCCATTGTGAGTCTTGAATGGATTTAAAAGGATGTCACAACACTTAGGATTGGACTGTGAGATACCTTTAAGATGCTAAGCAAGATTTTCTGGTGGTTCACGCTTGCTGCAACCAGGAGATGAGGATTCCTTTTAAGAAGCTGGTGCTATTTTTCTTGAATGGGGATGTTTAGTTTTAAGTCCATTCCAGGCTCTATGGGCACACGGGGCCTACTTGCCTCCTGCCCCCCCCCCCACCTCCAATATGGAAACAGAGCATGAGGTTCCTGTGGGGTCAGGGCCCAACCAAGTGCCTTGTGTACCCCTTTCAATCAATGAGAGGTAAGGAGTATCTATTTAACCCTGCTATCCTTCCTGCTTGCAGGATTTTGGTTGTTGCTACTGTCTCCACTGCCTGTTGTACATGAATAATGTAGAATTAATTGTCTTTAGTTGCCAAGCAAAATTTGGTAGGGGCTTCCTTTAGACTGGCACAGTCTGGGTCTTAATACATAGGCCTGCCTGGTCTGTAAGACTAGTTAAGGTTCAACTAGAGATAGCAGAAAAAAATATGGGTTGCTGGCACATAGACAGGAATAACTGGCAAGCCCCCTTGGTGTACCATGAAGGATGTGGCTGGACAGAAAAGAGATGGTGGGGGGGGGGGCTTTCTTGGTTGCTGAGCAGCATCAACCAAACCCTTAGCTTTTCTAAAGCATGTGAGAGAGGTAGGATTGCCGTTCCCCCAGTGGGGGCAGGGGATCCCCTGCTCCCATGCTCAGTCCCCCGCCACCATTCACCTGGCCAGCAGGGGAGAAAGACAGGGAAATAGGGCTCCTGGGTGTGCTTCATCATGCTACCCTGAGTGTGTTCCTGCACTTTGTATCAGGCTGATATGGGCCCCAAATGGGCTGAATCAGAAGTGGCATCATAAAGCAGGCTCAGGAGGATGTGCGTGAGGAAGAACAGAAAGGTGAGTGCCAGGTAAGGGTACCTGGTGACCCTAGAGAGAGGGGGAGGGGGATGATCCTTGGCACCTCTGTTGACCAGTACTATCTGCCCTGATCTGGTCTCCAGGAATGCTTAATTACCAACCATTTGGGCTCATGCCATGCTTGTTGGTTTTGATCAGGGAGCCAAATGCTTGCCGAGCTCTTTGGACACCTCCAAATGAATGGAGACAAGTTTGTTTGCACATTTTGACTGCTTTCTGTGCAGGACCTTTAGTTGTTAAAAAAATATAGTGAAAGGGAGGAATCCATTTGAGATTTTTGAATGAAGACTTACCACTTAGATGTCTCTGCATGCCTTTATTGTCTGCTCATTAATGAATTAATCTTGCGTTCATTTCTTGAGATAACAAATACATGCCACCAAGTGCATGGTGCAAAGAGCAGGTAAAGTTTCCAAGATTGGCTATTACAACTATGCCTCCAACTGCACAAGCACAAATGGGATGAATTGCTAATGATTGCATGCTTTACAAATAGGTCCAGCCATGACCCAAGGAAATATTTTTCTCTTCTCCAGCAGGTATGAGTGCAAGTGCAATAGCATCTGCAAGCTGTAACATACATTAGTTGCTTATGTTATGACCAAGGCCTGGTCCACCCCTGTAGTACAAGCAGCTGTAGCACTTGTACTACAGCATTTTTAATGTTTGTCCTGTTTATGTTTGTATCTGTTTCATATTGTAAGCCTCCTTGAGCTCCTCTAAGATGGGCAGGCTGTTAATAAATGTTTTTAATAAATAAAATAAAAATAAATAACCATCCCACAGGAACAACGCAGATCAATGTGGCTCTTGAGACAAATTTAAACAGAAAAACACTCAGGCGATCTGATCAGTAGCTCATCACACAATCAAGGCAAGTTTGCCTGATGACCATATCCATGTCAAAGTTCTTGTATGTTTCCTTCTCATGGGCCCAAGCAGAAGATAGACTTCCCCTTACCCACTTCCTATTATTGTTTAATTGAGGCTAACAAGGAATGAGCCTGGGATGTACAAAGTATGTGCCTTACTAAGCTATGAGCTCTTCATTCTAGTGTTTATATAATCCGCTTTTAAAAAACAGGTTACTCTAGACCTGTTCTCAGGTTATTACCTATCTTTAAGCACACAATCTTTAAACAAGCCAAAAGAGTTCAGGGAGATGACTGGTCATGACTCATGAGCCCCAGGAATCTCTTGACATGTGACAATGTATATTCTGGGAAATCTTTTGAGCAGCAGAG
Organism: Eublepharis macularius; assembly: GCF_028583425.1. Taxonomy (NCBI): domain Eukaryota; kingdom Metazoa; phylum Chordata; class Lepidosauria; order Squamata; family Eublepharidae; genus Eublepharis; species Eublepharis macularius. The sequence goes on along the minus strand of NC_072791.1, from coordinate 27,834,849 downwards.
GATTCTGACACATATTCTAGGGGGTGCACGTAGGCCATGCAGTTCACCTGCCAGGCTTGCTGATTCTCACCTTCCCATTCCCTTCTGCCTTCAAGTCAACTGTTTCCACATTTCTCACCACAGTCTTCTGTCAGTGTGGCTGTTCAGACATCCATCCTGCATATTTTCTCAGTCTCTCACTGATTACGTAAGAGAGTTTGAGAGGCTACAAATCACTTCCTTTGTGGTCCAACACATGAGTGCTGTCTGCTTTACTTATTGGATTCTCTTTTCCTTTCTCAGAATAACTAGGGCATGCATGATCACAATCTCCTCCCATAATCTTAAGGTTGGGCATCTGTCAGGCCCACAAAAATACTGTTCTGTGGAATGGGAGAAATGGGATTTCTAATTATCTGAATTCTTGCCTCAACAGCTTTTGTGAATCTGAGGGTGAAGGAAATATTCATGTGATTCTGGCTGTGTGTAGGCGTGCGCATGAATTGATACATGTGTATACATCTCTCCATACAAACACATTATGCATATAGATATATGTAAGTTTGAGCACTTGGAGTCAGAATGACAGTATGATAATCGATGTGAAGTCTACAGTCATAACAGGAAATCATGCTATTTCTGCAGAAAGACTTTGTTTTAAAAGACAGTATGCATATCATTGACCTACATTCCATTTTCACTCACATCCTCTGCACTATACCTGCCAAAACCTTCCTGCCATGAGATGTACTAGATACTGATAAAGGCAGTGAGTTGTTTCAATGTCCTATTAATCATCTTTTAGGCCTAAAAACATACTTCGCCTCTCAGTTGATTTCCTACTGACTTCTTCGCAATGAGTTACCAGCCCCTAGGTAAGACACTAGAAGGAGCTCCTTAAATTTTGATCCCAAGTACTGGGGATGGGTGGTAGAGGGACAAAGTGTTAAGCCATCCTGAGCATCACGAGGACCCACAGAGACAGGTGATTCATGCAATTGGCTTTAATTCCATGTTTGGGTTGGATCTGGGTGGTGTGAGGGGACCCCGAGACATCTTTGTCTGAGAGCTCATGGTATCTCTCAATAACCCTGACTGTGATGAAAGGGTTAGATGGAAAAAAGCCTGCTGGGGAAAAAAAAAGTCAGATGATATTTGTCAAATGAATCCTTCTCTTTCCCTGAAACGAATGTCCGTACTATTTTTCAAGATTCGTCAAGGTCTCAAGCCATCATGTAGCAGTAAAGATATGAGTTAGAGCGACGGGTTGCACACAGGATTCTGGAGAACCCTAGGGTTCATTGGAATCTTGTCAACAACCAAGCCTGTAATGGTGGACAGCCTTCACCTGAAAGACAGGTGAAGACAGGTGAAGACAGGTGCCCCTTACTTAACTACTATGAGCAATCTTCCTTTCAGTTTGGAATTGCAAGGGAGAATATTGTCAGTAATCTGTGATGGGGGGGGTGAGGGGGCTTCAGTTGATGAGAGATAATGGTTAAGCCCAGCATTCCTTTGAATATTCTGAGTGTTTGACCTCATGCCTCAGTATTCATGCTATCCATCCTCTAATGGCTGTGTAGAGCTTTTTCAGCAGACAGACTGATATTGAATACACCTCCTGAAAACAGAAAGTCCAATGCGTACTGAATTACAGCAACCTGGATTTCCAAATATTTACTGCAATGAGGAAATCAGGAGATTGAGACTTGGAAGAGCAGCTGTGAGGGAGCTAGATAAGATACTTAAAGATAAAGATGTCCCTCTGGGAACCAAGATCAAGATAATCCAAACAATGGTATTCCCCATTATGATGTATGGATGTGAAAGCTGGAGAGTGAAGAAAGCTGACAGGAAGAAAATTGATTCATTTCAAATGTGGTACTGGAGGAGAGTTTTGTGGATACCATGGACAGCCAAAAAGAGAAATAAGTGAATATTAGATCAAATCAAGCCTGAATTCTCCCTAGAAGCTTAAATGACAAAACTGAGGCTATCATACTTTGGTCACATCATGAGAAGACAAGATTCTCTGGAAAATTCAATAATGCTATGAAAAGTAGAAGGCAGGAAGAAAAGAGGAAGCCCTAAAACAAGATGGCTTGACTCAATAAAAGAAGTGATGTCCTCCAGTTTGCAAGATCTGTTAATGACAGAATGTTTTGGAGGTCTTTCATTCACAGAGTCTCCATAGGTCAGAGGTGACTTGACAGCACATAACGCACACACACTTTTAGAGTGAATTTGGTGTAGTAGTTAAAAGCGTCAGAACTCTAATCTGGAGAGCTGGGTTTGATTCCTCGCTTGAAGCCAGCTGGGTGACCTTGGGTCAGTCACAGCTCTCTCAGAGCTCTTTCAGCCCCACCCACCACCACACCTCACAGAGTGATTGTCATGAGGATGATAACAACACACTTTGTAAACCTCTCTGAGTGTGGCATTAAGTTATTCTGAAGGGTAGCATATAAATCAAATGTTATTTTACAATATTCATGTGATGCCTAGGATTGCTAGCTGTTACTGTGGACCTTTCAACGTCTAACTGAAGCAAGGCAAACTTCCATCTAATTCTACTGGAGCACAAGACAAATGATGGACACCACAGAAACTTCTGGAACCACCTGAGATTCAAGCCCCCCCCCCCACCGCCATCTCTTCTGAATCTGCTGAGGAAACTTTATTTAAAAATGTCTTGCAGCCCAATTCTATGCAAGTTTACTCAGAAGTAACTCTGTTCAATGTGGATCGCTGTCAGGTAGATAATTGCATAGGAAGGCAACCTTAATCATACAAAGGCATCATGATTGATTAATATTTTTGTCAACATACACACAAGCTTTCTTGAATAAATTTCATATATGGTTTCTGCTGCAACAGTATGCTATACAAAGTGTTGGCAAAAATTGTCTGTTGATTCGTTAACTGAACGAGAAAACAAATTGTATGACTATGCTGTTATGTCAAAACTGACAAGTTACATTAGAATGAATGAAGGAAGACAAAGTCATAATAACTTTACTCAGAATTGGATATTCTTTATTAATTATTGGCGAAGCACAGCTCATAATATATTAATGTGAAACAATTAATATACTGTGATTGTCGAATTAACATAAATTGTTTTAGTAAATGTATTAAATATAAATTGCTATAGTAAGAGAGAGAGTGTGTGTGTATCATCATATCTAATTGTGAATATAGCCCCAGGTGTGGGTATTATAAGTGTAGATTATGGGCATGTACAGAAAAAGCTTTTCTATAGACTTGTGTGATGGACTGCACTTTTTAAAAGCCTGGAAGTGCTGTATAAACTGCTGAAGGACTGTTAAGGGTTAATCCCTCAAAGACACAGAGATCTTTCAGTGACAGGCAACTCCAAGGAATCTGATTGGGTAGCATGAGCTAGAAAGAGGAGGGTTGGTTTTCAGCCCTAGCTGAGAGGAATCCAGTGTGAACAGTTGGGAGACGGAGTCCTAATTGAAAGTAGTTTAACGCCAACAGGAGAATTCAGAAAAGTTGGCAAGGAAGTTTGGGAAGTAGGTCCAGACTCCCAAACGGGCTACAGAATGGGGATAGATCTTCTAAGGAGAGGAGACTTTCCCTACTCAGGCAAACGGGGGTAGATCTGGAGAGTGGAAAAATCCCTGGTTGGGTGTGGTAGGACGCTGCCTTTGGAGACCTTAAGATTCAGTTAAAAATTGTAGGAAAACACTGGTGTTTGAAGAGAAGGAGTTTTGCATACTAGAAAGTTGGTACCAGCATTCTTAAACCCAAAAGAGAAAGAGAATCCTAAAAGGAGGTGTACTAGAGTGTTTGGGGAAAACATGGGAACAAAAGCCTCTAAACATAAGCATTTAAGTATCTGTGAAGAGCATAAGAACTAAAGTCTGTGCATGTACTAATTTTACCTCAGAGACTTCTATGTTGAATTACCTCAGTTACCTCAGGCATTTTCAACCCCCGATTTCACCTGACCTTTCCCCTCTAAAATAAATAAAGTAGTTATTTTTGAATTTTAAAAACACCTCGGTTACCATTTCTGCTGTTTAAAGACAAAGAAGAGGGAAAGAGGAGGACGGAATGTCATATAACTTGGAATAGCCACTAGGTTTGGAGGGGGGGAAAAAACCCTTGAAAACTTTCTTAAAAGGCAAAGGTGGTGGCCAGTATAAGTGAACAATGAACACTAGAAGTATTTGTTTGGGATGGGAAGGAGGCTGGGCAGTGAAAGTCTCCCTCAAAACTGAAACACTGCCCGTGCTCAGCAGCCCTCAAGATCCACTTAGGGGACAAGAGACTTTCAGGAGTTGGGCACTGAGTACTGGCAGTGTTTCACTGATCTGCCACTGCAGACAAAAAGAAACAAGACAACAAAGTTGGCCATGACCAAGGAGAAAGGGATCCTGAGCTAGACAGTATACTCTTGAGATCTCACTTTAGGTTTGGTCACCCCTGGTCTTGCCCTGACACCAATAGATACTAAACTACTTCCAGCTTCTTAGACTTGCAACCCACATTTTAAAAACACCTCAGTTACCATTTCTGCTGTTTAAGGACAAAGAAGAGGGAAAGAGGAGGACGGAATGTCATATAACTTGGAATAGCCACTAGGTTTGGAGGGGGAAAAAACCCTTGAATTCAGAACTGAATTGACTCACAGGTGCACTTCTACGAATTAGACAATCACAGTGCAATCCAGACAATTTCACCCCACTACAGCTGACAGCTTGACTCTGGTACAGTAGGTACTAGACCACAGTACATAGCCCTATATTCATTTTGAGGGTCTCCTGAAGAATTCTATTCAATTTTTTTTGTGCGAGTAGAACTCTTCAGGAAAGCACATTTTGGGGGTGTAATTGTTCAATACTGTAACATTTTGAAGTGAATAAAATTTACATTATTAAAATATGTATAATTTATGGATAATTGTTTTAATATAAGAGACAATTTGTTTCATTTTAATGAAGCAGTTAATTATCTCATTAATAGAAGTTATATAAGAAAATCTATTACTTGTAATTTATGTGAGGGTGTGCCTCAGGAAAAAAATGATGGGCCCCTAGTCCCTGCGGGCCCCTAGGCTTTAGCCTAGTCAGCCTTAAAAAAAATACGGCCCTGTACGTAGGAACATGAATCTAAGACTGGAGGCGTAGCAAAGTGGCTAATATACAAGTCTCGGACAAAGGAAACGGGGGTTCAAAGGTCCAAGAGGTAATATTCATACATAGTGGAGTTTTCTGGGAGAAATGTAGGCAAATGCAATTTTTAAATAATAAATTATGCTAGCCATCAACAACTCTTCTCTGTGCATACAGCTCCCCTTTTATAATGTGTATTAGAAATTATTTCACATTGTGTTATCAAGGCACTCTACCTCCCCACCCAAGCTGTGTGAAAGAAGGTTGAGGACAAGAGCAGGATGTTATGATGTCACAACACTGAGGGCCAAGCTACACATGACGAATGACACTTGAATGGCAAGTGGATTGAGTGGAGGGCAAGTGAACAGGGAGAAATACACTTGCTGTTCAAGTGTCATTCGTCATGTGTAGCTTGGCCCTGAGTAAGTTCTACTAAGCTTCATGAAGTAAGACCTGGGAATTAATTGTATGTCTATCACCTTTTAGGTAACAGCAGCCATTGTATCTAGTCTAGCCCTTATAAAGAGTCTTTTACCTCACAAATAGGCTTGAAGAATCTCACAGAGCTTCAGAGCATAGTGAGGGGAAAACTCTTTACAAGGAACACATTTCTGGAATTCACTGTTCCTCTTTGTTAACCACATTTCATTCCTAGGTAAAGGGGAAGGACACCAGGAACTCTTGACTAAAGCATGTGCCTGCTAGCCTGAAGATTTAATATCAATCTTCTTTCTGAGACTGTATCTTAACTGAATATACAAGTACAGTCACCACTATAGCTATCGTACATCTTGGACTGTCTCCCTCAGAATGATTAATATACAGTGGTTGCATTAGGAGCCTTTTTATGATTTTTTTTATTGGCGCATCAAGCCCTGATTTTGATATTCCTGTATTTTCCCCTCCCTCCTGTAAATACTCCATCAGAAATGTTCATATTTCTCAGCATTTTCATATTCTGCCACATTCAACTGCTACTTCAGATATTACTCAAAACAATCTCATCTTCTATATACTTGTCACCTGATCAACAAACTAACAGAATGCTGAAAGGTGCTTACAGTAGCTCATACCACCTATATTTTTTACCTATATTAATATTTTTTGAGGGAAGAAGGATTGGTATTCTGATATCAAATACATATCCTTGGAAATAAATGCCACTGATTTCAGCAGAACTTACTGCCAAGAGGCTCAGAGCATAAAATGGTTTTGCTATTAAGGAACCTTTTGCATCGCAAATAGAAATTGCTCATAGAATCCCAAAAAGCTAGTAGACTGTCATTCATCAGATGGAGATGGGCAGAACTGAGCGCATTTAATTTTTTGGTTGTCTCGTTTGCAATTCCCTGCCAGGACCTGAACTAAATCTGACCCTGAATTCAATGAGACTTCCTTAGAGGGTAAGTGCTGAGCCTTTAATGGAACCCATAAACCTGCTGCCTGAAGCAAGCTGTCTCCACCCTTGGAACTGAAGCTCACATTTCAGCACTGGAGGGTGTCATTCCACCATTTCTGGTAGGGACAGTTTACCTCTTAGAGCTTCCGCAACATGCAAGGTTTTGACAACACGGGACTGCTCCAGTCCTTAGACTGCAGCTGGCCTCACTTATGTTGTTATGGTAGTCCCTGAAAGTAAGTTCCAAACTGCACCATGAGCAGTTAAGTGAGAGCAGCAGTCCTGAAGAACACCAACCAAGGAGCAGGACCCTTGAACAGCAATTATGTGTAGATTTCATAGCAAGAGCTATACATTTCAAGCAAAGTTACTTTGTTATACACTCTTTTATATTTACATCTCATAAAATTTGCAGCAGTAAATATTGCACAGACCCTTTCCGACTGGTTAATAAACTGCTGGGAATCTAAGCGTCCAGGGACTCAGTCATTTGTCTGAAGATCACTCCACTTGGCCTCAAAATCCATGCAATAGTCTGTGCTGTTATTTGTAGTAACCAGTATTTAGAGGTATACTTTCTCTGGACTTCTCCATTTAGTTATCATGGCTAATGACAGTAGTTCCAGAGAGGTATCCATGTTAGTCTATCATAGCAAAAGAAAATTAAAGTCCAGTGGCACCTTAAAGACTAACAATATTTATTCCAACATAGAAAGAAGGTCTAGGATCCAAGCCTACATGCACTGACCCTGCAACTAGAAATTTACTCTTAAAAACAAGCCAAAAAGCAGAAAGCTGGAATGCTCATAAATTTAGTGGACACCACTGGATAATGAAGTAGGGAACTTATTTGAACTACGTTTCTCCCACAATGGTATCTAAAACGGTTGCTGAATAGCCTGGGGAATTTGTGGCCCGGGAGGTAACTAATGTCTCATTTACGGCAAAGACCTTTCGATTTTATCCATGTTTAATGAATTCCACCCAAAATAAATGTGGTGCCTGAAAGCTTTAAATGGTTTCTGCGCATCCTTGAAATTAATTGCACATTCTTTATGCTAGTTAGGGAAAAACAGACAAACTGCACACCTTTGAAACAATAATTTTTTATTACAATCTGATACCACTCAAACTTTAGCACAACAGAGTTGATCAACATAGATTATTAATTATGATACTGCTGCTACCGTTCTCTTTAATCAGCAAAGAATATCAAGGAGTCCAGGAAGTGGACTATAAAATTCAATTTATCTTTGCCTTGTAGTGATAGGGATAACAATGATTTGCAAATTGCTTTGACTACAAATACACAATTAAAAAGTGATAAATATCAAAAAGATATGCTACATTTTCAAATCAAAACCACAAGTGCAGGTCTTAATCCTAGTCGTCAACTTGAACTCATGAGTTAATTCTCCCCTTGATGTACATACTTAACTCCCATTAAAATTAATGGGAGCCACACTTGCTCATCAAGGAAGGAATAGACCCCATAGTGTGTATATTCTTCAAATAACAGGGATTGGATAATTACTATATTATTTGTACATTAATTTTCAATTTATCATGTAAATGTGCACTCTTTGTGATCTCACGGCCAATTATATAAAATAATTTAGGATCTAGTAAAATATTATCCTTTTAAAAAGAACATGGTTTATACAATAGCCTAACTTAGCTACATTAATACTGCAACATCATCGGCTGTTCTAACTGATCTGTAAATTGAATATAGTTATGGACTCATGGGTGGGAGGCAGAAGGGTGGCGTACATTTTTTTCTAAATATTTAGTGTGCAATGAAATAAGTTATTCGCTTGTAAAGCCACATTTGTGAAAGGTGTGGAGGTACCCTGATAGATCAGGCCAAAGACTTGCCACTGAGATTTTTCCATCATAACAAGTGGAAATTCTTCCATTTACCTCACAACATTTGGCATCAGACCTTGTAAAAACACACACATAAACAATCCTTCTTTGGGACTGCATTTTAAATTTTATTTATTTATTGACTTAGTTATACCCTGCCTTTGTCCCCAGTGGGAAACGAAAGCCTATTATGTCATTCTTCTCTCCTCCATTTTATCCTCACAACAACCTTGTGACACAGAAAAGAGCAAGAGTCCAGTAGCACCTATAAGACTCCTGTGAGTCAGGTCACTTCTTCACTTTGTATCTGAAGAAGTGAGCTGTGAATCACGAATGCTCATACCCTACCACAAATTTTGTTAGTCTTATAGGTGCTACTGGACTCTTGCTCTTTTCTACTGCTACAGACAGACTAACACGGCTACCCATCTTGATTTATCTCCTTGTGACATAGGTTAGGCTGGGAGAGTGTGTCTGGCCCAAGGTCACACAGTAAGTTTCTATGGGGATACGAACCTGGGTCTCCCATGCACAAGCCTTTAGTCATTAGTACTACATTGGACCTCCAATTAGGCTGGCTCTGTAATTAGGGATGGTTGAAATACACACACACACACACACACACACACACACAAACACAAACAAGTAGAGACCTGTGAAGAATTTGCAGGAGAGTGAAGTAAGTTGTTATCATTGCCTCTTTACAACGACAAGAGTTTCTCTCCCTCCTCCTGGCCAATGCTACTGTGTCACATTCTCTCACTGGCAGGGTCAATGGTTGTGAAAGGAAGGGTCATGGACTACGAACAGAAGTGCGCCAGGCAGAGAGCTTTGACCAGACAAAGAAAGAATTTTGAGGCAAAGGCTTTCAGTATTTATGTCAGACCTAGCCAATGTAGAGATTTTATACCACCTGCCAATCTCAGGGGTGATGTTATGGACCTTTAGCCTCTCATATGCACAATGGAAACCTCAGTAGAGCCATGCTTGGCCATTTATTTTATGATGATAGCTATACCCTGTTTTTATCCCCAATAAGGACCCAAAGCAGCTTAAAATTGTCCTTCTCTTCTCCGTTTTATCCCCACAAAAGCCATCCTGTGAAGTAATTTAGGCAGAGAGACAGTGACTGGCCCAAGGTCACCCAGTGACCTTCCATAGTTGAGTGGGGATTTGAACCGGAGGCCCCCAGAAGTTAGTCTGACAATTCAGCCACTATACCACACTAGCTTACTAGAGTGGACCACTTGGCTTCCTGTTTCAAGACCCAAATTCTATGGCATTTACCAAAAGGTTAAAGTTTACAACATTCTTTCTGAACATGACTTACAACAGCACTGCAGTAAATAATAATTGCAATATTCTGTTTATTAGAAAGCCACCAACACCTTGGCTGTTACGCATCTGTCTTAAAAACATAACGGAACAATCATTATGTTCCCTAATACAAGGGCTTCTGGAAAAAGCATAACAGGGGAGGGTGAGCATCATTTGTATGTGTGTAAAGTGCCATCAAATCACAGCAGACTTATGGCAACCCCAGAGGGTTTTCAAGGCAAGAGATAAAAAAGATGGTTGGCCATCGCCTGCCTCTACGTAGCAACCCTAGACTTCATTGGTGGTCTCTTATCCAAGTACTAATTAAGGTCGACTGCTCAGCTTCCAAGATCTGATTGGTTAGCCTGATGCCAGTCAGGGCAGCCATTTGCCAGAGGTGATCTTTTTTTGTTTAATGGCATTGAAGAACTTCGTTATCATGTTCGGGTCAGAACGGAGAAGCTTTATCTTCCAAGATCCAATAACTACTGATCACATGCATTTCGTATCTATGGATTACGGGCAGGATCACCAGCAAAGAAAAAGCCACTTTTTGTCTTCTGAAAGTGGTGAGGGAAAGGTGGTGTGTAAAGGCCTACTTTAATCCATAAAACTCTACTGGTAATGGAGCACTGCGCTACTGACAATCAGGTATAATGATTAAACAGACTATGAAAGTTGTTCAGCTCTGTTCTGGCATGACCACAGGGGCAAATTTTTAACAAGCCCTGAGGGAGAACAGGCAGTTTTTGAGGTATGTGGCAGCAACTTCTTTGTTTCAGTTCACACAGTGCTCCACACCACCACCTGGTGGCCAAGAAAGAAAAACACAATTATTATCCCCTGGACTGATCTGTTGACTGTCTTTTCTTCTGCAAGATGGCGGCTCATGATTTCAAAGTTTTGGTATTCTGATGTTAGACAAGTGGGCCAAGATTTTTTAAAAAAATGATTTACTCCCTGCTGCCTTTATGAGCCGCATTTAGACTATCAAAAGAGAACCTGTACATTCCAGCCAGGTGGAATAAGAAGAGAAAGTTGGCTCATTCACCATTGATAAAGTGGCACTTCTGGTGGCTGATGGATTATTGGCAAGCTGCCCTTATTGAAACTATAGTATCTTCCTCTAAGGATCACCCGCTTCCTCTTGGAACCAGCCTCCGGTCTCCTCAAATGAGCACATGAAGCTGCTTTATACTGACTGAGTCATTGGTCTACGGAGATCAGTGACACCTGCTTTGACTGCCATCAGCTCCCCAGAATCTCAGATCTTCCACATCACCTATTCACTGAACCTTTTAACTGGAGATGCTGGGGATTGAACCTGGGACCTTCTGGGTGAAAGGCAGATGTTCTGCTACTGAACTATGGCCTGCCACCCACTGGCCTCTGGAAAGTGCCTTAATAAAGTAGTAGAAAGGGAATAGAGAAGGCTGATTATTGACATAGGGTAAAGAAAATGAGAAAATATAATTAAATGAGAGGGGAGAACTATTGACTCCTGCAAGAATATGCAAAAATGTGCTTGAATGAAATAACCATGGTGATACTCAGGTTTGTAGGGGAGAAGGAAAACTATGCAGTGTAAAGATGCACATGTGCTCTGCAGACGGCTGAAATTAGGCTCCTCTGGAGTAAGGCGCTAGGCTCAGCTGGCTAGACAGGCAAATGCAGGCTGGAGCCAGGGCACAGAGCTTGCACCTAGTGGATCAGTTGATCCAGCAAGGCAGCCCTCCCAAGCCTCAGCCTAAATAGGCTTGGAGTTGACCTGGTTCAGCTGCATTTGCTGGCAGGTGTGGAGGCTCTTGAGACTGGGCTATACTTTGGCCAGGACCCTGCAAAGAAGTGCTGCTCCCACATCCCTGTTCTGGATCCAGGCTGGGAGTGCGCACTGCCAGTCAGGCACTTCATCTTCTTTGCACTGCGTTGGCCTGGGCCTTCCACTGATGCTGTGGGCTTGGGTTCATGTTCTTCCCGGCAGAGGCCTACTGGCTATCTCTGAAGCTGGTGGCAAGGTCTCTCTTGCAGGCTGTGGCAGGGTTGCCTCTGGCGCTGCTGGAGCATGGTCAGCATGTGCCTCAGCAGCATCAGGCCCCCTCCTTGGTCCCACTAGCTCTCCTGGTTCCCTGGCCATGGCTCCACAGGCTCTTCCTTTGAGCCTTCTGAGTCGGAGTCCCCGGACTAGTCAGAGGAGGTCATACCCCATGTACTACCAATTGCATTACATGGCAAACCTGATGAACAGGGCTGAACTGCTTGTGAAGACCTGGACTCCCCACTGAAAAAATGGCACCCCGCGAGCAGAGCCTGAGCCAGCTGGCAAGGTGTTCAAGTTGCCCTACTTTGTTCCAATTTCGCATAACACAAAACCATGGACAATCATATAAAACCAAAGTTTGATTTTTTTTAAAAATTGCTTCTGGTCAGAACAAATGTCCTATTGAAGTGCAGTGCCACTTTTGGATTGTTCATCCTATTGCTATATGAGCTATTCCACCCCCACCCACTCCACACTAAAAAGTACTTTCCAGCAATCTTTACAAGCGTAGAGTTCAAATATCATCACAAAACTGCATTTGATGATAAAATATTTAATGTGCGGTAATAAAAGCACAGAAGTGATTACCTAACTCTTTAGGTTAAACATGAGCCACTTAAACAAATAGCTAAGGGGGAAAAAAATAATTCCCCAACAGCTTTAGAATCAGTGCATGTATTCTCATCGGGTTGATATATAGATATTTAAATTAATTGCACAACTCAACAATATGTGTTTAAACAGTTAATGATGTAGATACATTTAAATAAATCTCAGATAAAAGGGACAATACCAGTCACGGATTCAAAAAAAAAAAAAACCTTAAAGCACAATGGGCCATAGATTCAACTCCATTAAACTTAATTGAAATACTCTTGCAAATTTCAAGGGGAACAGGTATTAGCCCCATCTCCAAAATAAGAATGATCAGGTATCCACAATGAAGAGAGCTATTAAGAAGCAAATGCCATCACAAAGCCTCTGACTATATGGGATTCATCTTAATGAGAATGGTGCCATGCAGCAGAGTAATCGCACATGCATTTCACCTGTACAGGCCTCCTAATAGCCTGATTCACCCTGCTCTTATAGAAAATCTGCATGTATTACTGAGACTCAGGACATCTTGCTATTAACTATTTATTTCCTCATATTGAACTTTATGAATTGCATATTTGATCAATACAGATAAAGCCGTTTCTTGTAGATGAGGTAAGATCCGGCCTGAGGTGTTTCCAGATGATTATTCCAAAAGAGCATTCCCACCCACCCCCCACCTGGAGCCTTATGAGCACTAAGCCACCTGCATAATAGAAGATAATGGGATAATCTTGCTGAGAAAAGCTGCTTTATTCTCTACTAGCGGCGGAAGCTAGAAAGATGATCAAGTTCCTTTGCAATTTCTCACCGCTAAGAATATGGTGGATGTTCTTTTTATTTTGGGGAAGGGGCAGCCATGTTCAGGAACAGAATGGTCACCCAGGGATACATTGTGGCAAGTTCAGATATTGGCCAAACTGCAGAACTGGAGGTATAGTACTGTACAGTACAGGTGTACTGGAAAATTTCCATGAACCAAAAAAGGCAATTTTTTCCAATCTGCGCCTCCACCACCCTCGCTACAGGCCTCATACTGTTTCCAGGGAACTCCTGTTCCCCAAGAGCAGTGTTTGAGGGCATTTGAGATTGTAGCAGGAAGGGAGAAGTGAAGAAGTCCTACTCTGCTGACAGCAATCCCTTCCATCAACAAAGATGAACACTTAAGCCTGTGTGTCACAGCAGGTATGATATGGTGGGTGAGTTGGGTGCGTACACTATATGCCTGGTTTCTGTATTGTTTCCACCCTTTTATTTTAGGTGGGAAGATTGTGGAAATTTGGCACAGAGGGGAGAAGATGCAGCCAGTTTGGTGTAGTGGTTAAGATAGCAGGACTCTAATCTGGAGAACCAGGTTTGATTCCCCTCTCCTCCACCTGAAGCCAGCTGGGTGAACTTGGGTCAGTCACAGCTCTCTCAGCTCCACCCACCTCACAGGGTGATTGTTGTGGGGATAATAATAACATGCTTTGTAAACCGCTTTGAATGGGTGTTGAGTTGTCCTGAAGGGTGGTATATAAATCAAATATTGCTGTTTGTTGTTGTTACTATAATATTTTTTTTACATCTTCTGCGCAATGCTTGATGGCAGATGTGCATGAAACCATATCCCGTGTGTGGAATTTCTGCTTTGGCCAGCATATTCCAACCTCCCATTTGGTGTAGGAGAGATTTCTTTTTGAAGAATCGTGACCTATGAGAGGTCTGCAAAGCACAGTTAGCAGATAAGTGCCATTTAAGCCAGAGATGTTTCCTCCAAGACAGAAAGAACTAGTGGTTGTAAAGTTGCAACCACTCACAATGGCCATTTCCACACACGTTGAATAATGCACTTTCAATGCACTTTCACAATCCTTTTGAAGTGGATTTTTTGTTCCACACATGGAAAATCAGTTTCAAATATTCACTAAAGAGTATTGAAAGTGGATTATCCAACATGTGTGGAAGCAGCCAATGATTCAACATTTCTGGACATGGGAGATTCAGGTCCAGTAGCACCTTAAAGACCAACAAGGTTTCCAAAGTATACACTTTTGAAAGTTAAAGTTCCCTTCATCAAATATAAGGAGAGACTTCTGTCTGACAAAGGGAGCTCTGATTCTCAAAAGCTCATACTCTGGAAATTTTGTTGGACTTTTAAGGTGCCACTGAACTCAAATCTTGCTCTTCTACTACACAACAACACAACTACACACCTGAAACCATGTTTATGATGAGGTGGACAATGTGTAAATTATGTCAGGAGTCGGACTGATTACTGCAAGTTAAAGAAACCCAACATATGCTGCATTCATTGTTAAGAGAGTGAGGTGGGCCTTGCTTCTTCAAGGTCATGAATGGATTTATAACTTTCCCCCCCTTAGCCATGTACTCAACAATGAGTAACACTGGTCCATAGCATTTATGGAGCTTCTTAAGAGTGCTTCACACCCATTACAGCTATAATTATTTAATTAATAAGTCAATAAAACCCCAAGAGCAACAAGATATCAAAACAGGCACCTGAACACTGCTACTGACAAATATTCATAAATAAGAAGCCTCCCCACTGGAAAATAAGACAAGAAAAGATGGTCACAGGTAAGTACATGGCTTTCACTGACTAATGTGTATCCCATTTATAAACAGACCCCAAGGATCATTGTAATGTTATAGTTAAGTCCCCTTTTAATCAAAAAGAATGGTAACATCTCAGGTTTCTGCATAAGAACTTGATTGTATCTAACGAAGGGATGAAACCTTATTTTGTTGCTAACCTGAAACCAAGTAACTTATATTTAAGAAAGCATACCAGAGGACCAAACTAATGGAAACAATCAATGTATTGGAAGGAAGGAAGGAAGGAAGGAAGGAATACTCTGGCGCACACCTCAGCTCTGCCTTCAATTTACTGGACAACATCAGACAGGTCAATGTTCCCTCAGGCGAAGCAAAATGAGGGTGAGAATAAGACTGGGACAATTTACACTACTGTTGCAGCAATTTCAGCTTTAACGGGCTTGAAGTACTTTTAAAAAGCTCCATAAATACTATGGACCAGTGTTACTCATAGTTGAGTCCCCGGCTAGGGAAGAAGTCTTATTAATCCATTCACAACCTTGAAGAAGTCCCACCCCCACCCTCTTTACAAGGAATGCACCATATTTTGGGTTTCTTCAACTTGCAGTTGCAATCTGTCCTGACATAATTTACACATTTACACATTTTACAGGGCAAAGCATGGCCATGCGTATTTGAATTCCAAAAAACATAAGCACGGGAGACTCTGCGCACTAGATTAGCAAAGCATATGAGAGAGTTTTGCCAATGTGATATCAAAGGCACACGTTTGATTTGAATCGGTGTCAAAATGTACCTGCTGCTCTTCATTTCTACGCCGAAATGTGCTGATGTGTTAGCCTTGGTGAACACACATGATATTTACAATGCAGACAATTTCGAAGGGCAGACCATTGGCCATTAGGAAACAGGCTGTCTTCCTACTCATTTTCCAGAACTGTTGGACCACACATCACCCAATCTTCCATAGCGCAATATTTAAAATATCTAAACTTTAAATCAAATGAACGGAAGCAGAAATAATTGCTACAGGTTCACAATATTTTTTCTTCTTCTCCAGTTCAGGGATATTTCCAGATTTTGTGATTAATCCCATTTGTTTTGAATGCTGGAGTTTCTCACCATCAAATTGTGCTAATTTCCTTCCTATCCAGAAGGAGGTATGGCTTAGGCACAGAGCATTAATTTTGCATGTATGTCCTAGGTCCAATCCATGGCACCTCTGGTTAGAAGAATCCGAAAGAGTACAAAGGCATCACTTGTGCTGGCCTGGTTCTGGCCTCTGCTGGCTGTCCCCACTCTTTGCTCACTGTGAGGTAGATGTTTCCCTCCAAAACCATCGATGTTGTTTACTGAAGCTGGGAAACCTTTCGTAGCATGTATTTGGGTGTAGCTTCCTGTTGTCCCACACTTCAAGCACATATTGGTTTATTAGTAATTACCCAGCCCAAGTTTAAGAAGAGGAAAATCAGAGGCCCACACTTCCTAGAAAGTAAAACGGCACTAGAGGCTAAGCAAGGTTCAAAAAGATAACAGCAGATTGACTCGTATGAAGATAGGCAGGGGAAGGAAAACGGAGGTAAATTTTGTTTGTTGATCAGAATTAGAGATGGGCACGATCCAAATTTTTTTAATGATCCAGCGGATTGTGGATCGGCACCAACGACGATCCCGAATTAATGATCCACACCAATCATCTCCTGTTCCCGAGCCGTGGGATTGTGGATCGTGGAGGCAAAAGTGGAGGGGCACCCCGCTGTTCCCAGCGATACAGAAATGGTGGGTGATGCCGGCGGCATCTGTGTTTGTGTTTGGCTGTCTGTGTTTGGCCATCAGAGCTGCCTATCAGGGTTTGCAGGGATGAGATTGGAGTGCCCATGGCTACAGAACACCCCCTTCCCCCTCCCTCCCCTGGGTGTCTTCTCCCAACTGGTGACTGCTTTGCTGCTCCATGGTTGGAAGGAAGCCCTGCTGATCAAGGAAAGCTGGGCTTCCATTTGGGTTTCCAGGGCGACAGAAAGAGGGAGAACAGAGCTCAGGCATTCCCCTGGCTCCGTTGCCAGGGGAATAGATTGCTGGCGCCTGAGTGTCTGGATTCCTGATCCGAGCCCAATCGCCCCGATCCACGCCTCTCCCGATCGCTGGATCATTGGCCTTGGCCGATCATGATCCACTGCACGATCGCGCGATCGCCATTATCGTGGGTTTTTTTTATCGTAATGCGGATCATACCCATCTCTAATCAGAATACCTGACTAGTATGAGGTACAATAGTCTTCTTCAAGGGTAGTTTCAAATATTTACAGTACTTAGATGTGAGAAGTTGGTATTTTCAGACTTAAGTTACTTATAGCAAAGTTTTTTCATTGACTTAATTTCACAGCTTAGGTGTACAGACTTTTACACACAGCTCTCTTTTCCTTTCACTTCAGACCCAGAGTACTCCACGGAATCCAAACCCTCTTTCCAGACACTGGCCAGGAATTATTCGTCTACATAACCCTGTTCTTTTGGCTGAAAGGGAGTCTCCTTTTACTATCTACTTTCTCCACCAATCACACACTCCTAGTTCTAGCTTGTCTGAGTAATATTAGTGCTGTCTTCCCCACTTTAGTTCTTCAACTAAAAGCTTTTTATCAACCATAAGTTGTCACAGTAAGGCAAACCTTTTCCTTCTTTTCCTCACACAGAGGAATCCCAGTCTGGCCCTTCCTAGTCAGATTCCAAGCTTCGACTCTCTCCTGACAATCCTGTCAGCTCCAATTTGTTACCGTTCCACTGGCCAATCACAAAGAGGGGGGAGCCATTCATCCTCCCTTCAGGCAGTTGTTTTAACCCTTTGTCCGGGGCGGGCCTCTCCCGCCCCGGACTGGGCCCTACCCCCCACCCCGCCGGACACCCCGGAGACCTGTCCCCGGCCTCCTTGCCCCCGCCAAACCCCCCTGCTTACCAGGGGGCCCGTGGCAATGGGCCTGGAGCCAACTGAGGCCCGAGGCGTCCCCGGCGTGCCAACACCGGGCCAGGCGAGTTCGCTGCTGCCGCCGGAGCAGCTGGGCCTGCTGCTGCCGCCGCCGGAGCAGCGGGGCCTGCCGCCGCTGCCGCTGAAGCGGCTGGGCCTGCCGCCGCCGACATTGCCGGAGCAGCGGGGCCTGCCGCCACCGCCGCAACGGCGCAACGGTGACAGCGGGGCGGCGAGGTGGGAGCGGCGTGAGGGGAAGGGCAGCGCTGCCGCCGCTGCAGCTGCCCCGGGCAGCATCCCCGGGGGCGGGCGCGGCCGAACGCCGGCAGAGGGAGGGCCCAGGTGGGGCAGGTGAGGGGAGGGACGCCCAGCAAGCCGTCCCAGCTCTGGGTTGGCTGGATGGCTCCTGGGAGGGCTCCCCGGTCTGAGGGGGCACCGGGGATTGGTTGGAGGCGGGGGAGGGGAGAAGCAGGCGCTGGGGAGAAGGCACGGGCTGAGGGGGTGATAGAGGGGCGTTTGGCCCAACTGGGTGGGAGCAGCCAGGTGCCAGATCAAGGGGTGGTTGATCCAGGGGAGGGGATTGGTAGAGGGCCAGGGGGCAGAGCCAGGAGGGACTATAAAAGGGAAGCTCCCGATGACACCAGGGAGGAGAAGGCTGACTGGAAGGCAGGTCGGAGAGAGAGCGAGAGACTTCCAAGGCAGCGGATAGGAGGCAGACCCTGGTGCCTGAACCACTGCCCCTATCCAGTCTGAGGCAGAGGGAGCACCTTCAACCTCCCCCTGGTGGCAGCCCGTAGAACGGCAGGGTGAGGGGAAGGCGCGGCCGGCGGGGCGGGGCCTCACACCCTTTATCTGCCTCTCTCTGGAAGGAGCATTTGGTAATCCTTGCATTTAATGCCCACTCCATCACAACTCAGGTAGGAGGTGACAGGAACGACCTCTGCCTGAAATCCTGGAGAGATGCCAGCGGTCAGAGTTATCACATGAACACACATGAAGTTGCCTTAGTGTGAATCAGATCTTTAGCCCATCAGTATTGCCTGCTCAGACTGGCAGCAGCTCTCCAGGGTCCCAGGCAAAGGTCTTTTGTATCACCTACCGCATGGATCTCTTAACTTAATGTCAGTATATGATGCATAAATGGCATAAAAATAACATAAAATACCATAAAAGAAACAAAATGGAATAGGAAAACAAACCCCCCCAAAACAGGCAGGATCAAATTCAGAACCATTTAAATGTTCCTCGCATCTTGGAGGGAAGTCACAAGACTCAGTGGGTTCAACGGAGGCTTTATTAATGCCTAATCTGCAATAGCCAATTCTTACATGCTCCTCACCCTTTTCAGTGTGTCTTACTGTCACTAAGGGCTTGCCTTAGAGGTTACCAACTATCAGTTAAAACCCTGGCTCAAACCTCACTTTGTTTCATTTTTAAAATTTATTTATATTTAAAATATTTATACACCACTGGGACCCAAACAATGTAAAAACCATGTAAGCAATTTAATAAAAGAAAACTTTAAGAAAGCATTTTAGAATGGCTGTTGGGGTGGATGCAAGCTGTTCAGAATGTACAAAGCAGCTCCAGAAAATCTGGTTTACACACTTTGGGGTCACTGCTAGCCATGCTCCATGCACAGAGATTTCATCATTCAGTCTACCTGTCTCTGCCATCACTAAGCCCTTCTGTTAAAGGGGGGGGGCTTTCTCCTCCCCATTTTCTTACAGTAGTGGGAATCACTACTTCCCCACTCTGGATGTGTGGCCCCAGTACGGATCTGAGCCGCGTAACCGTGCTTTTGCAATTGCCCGTGCAAGATCAAACACATTTGTTTTAGCTGGTGTATAAGATCTGTAGCAGTGAAAGGCATTTGAATTCTCCAACTAATTATTGCTTTATTGAGTTACCTTGCTAGTCTTGTTCTTTCTTTTAAATAGCAATTTAATGTGCATGAACTAGAGGTGAATGAAAGGTGATCACAACGGTGAAGGACAAATCAATAGAAGACCTATGTACTCTTCTCGGCGATGTGTATGGGTCAAATGAAAATGAGCAGAAATGTCTTCCAGGTTCTCTCAACCAATTATTATAATATGGAGGATAATTACATTCCCATAATATTAAATTTAGATTTTTTTTTCTTTTAAAAAAGAGAAATTAAACAGATGTATCAAAAGGACAAATTATAGCTATCTGGACTTAGAGGTTATTTTATCATATATTGGAAGAACTATGGGGGGGATTTATTGGTTGAAACTGGTAAATGTTTAAAAATGCAAAGAAAGTCCTTGGTGGAGTTGGGGGATGTGAAATAAAATGAGAGCCACTACAATTCTTGAAAACAACATTTTCAAAACCCTACTTACCCTGCTTGCAATGTTCATTTTGCCCCCTCAAATCAAGTATCCCACATTATTCTCTCACTGATGATTTATTCACAGTTGTTTCTGAAATGCATTTGCTGCTGTTCAATTGGTGTCATTCGTTGTCACAGGGGCAAGGAACCAGCAGTTGCTGTTGGAACTTACTGGATTGCAGGGGCTGGTGGAAAGTGTAGGTATTTGAAACCATGAAAATTACAATGCTCATCAACTGGCAAATGTTTCCCCACATTTTTGAGTGTTTGGAAGGGATGCTTGCAGAAAGCTAAACCATTTCAAGTTCTAAACAAAGGTTATACAGGGCCTTTGTCAATAAGATAAAGGGCAGCTTCTTTTGGCAATGGAAAGGATTTTGTTCCATCTTTGGGCTTTAGATGTTCAAGAACAGCTGCGGATAAAGAGGTACACAGGAACATCAAAATTTCCTTATGCTGAGTCAGACGATTAGTCCTCTGAGCTTAATTTTAAGTATATTCCAGTTGGCAGACTTGCTCAGCTACCTGAGATCTCTTTAAACAGGGATTTGAATTGGGAACTCTGGCAAACTACACACTGACATAAGAAGATACTGCAGAAAATCCTTAAAATATATTTCTGTGACCTGTAGCACTCGGTAATGAAAGCCATTCATTGACTTATGTGACATGCAGAGGTGCAAATGTTGCTGCAGAGCCATAAGAGAACTCACAAGCAACACACGATTTGTTCTTTACCATTTTTAGGAAGTTTGTCGTGTTTGGGGTGATATACCTATGGCCAGGGCTTTTTTTCTGGGAAAAGAGGTGGTGGAACTCAGTGGGTTTGCCAGCACAAGGGGCAACTCTTGGCGGGAAGTGGTGCCCCAGTACCACATGCGTGCGTGCAAGTGCGTGCATGTTCCTAGGACCACACAATGACATCACTTCGGGTCAGCTGGAACAAAGGGGGAGTTTTTTAAAGTTTAAATCGCCCTCAGCAAAAATGGTCACATGGCTGGTGGCCCCGCCCCCTGATCTCCAGACAGAGGGGAGTTTAGGCCATGTGACCATTTTCAAGAGGTACCGGAACTCCATTCCACCGCATTCCAGCTGAAAAAAAGCCCTGCCTATGGGGAGTGTTCTTAAAATATATGATAATTTGTTAAGTGAAGTAACATATCTTAGTAAAACAGAAACCAGGACTGTGCCACATGCCAAAGTTTTGCCCAAAATTTCAATGCCAAGTGAACAACTTCCCCATTCTAAGATGGCAGCTGTGTTCGTTTATCCACAGCCCGGGTAGTTCCTTCCCCTGCGTCCTGCTCTGAATCCTTTCCAGTGAAGGATAACCTAATTGCCGTAGTCAACAAAGGCTGCTGAAAATATGGTTATGATGATTCTCCTCCTTTTCTTGTCTTCATTTCCAGGTTCCCAGTCTCTGTTCAAAGGCTCAGACTCAGTCTACCTACTAACACAATAACAAACAGAAAGGACAATATATTTAATTTCATCTGCCCCTGCTTTGGATGCTTATAAATATAGAATACTGGTTGGTTAGCACGGAAAAAAGAGGAGCAGGCATTTCCCTATCTGCATGTTAAAGAAATCACAGTGGCTGGTTGAAGGCTAAATAAATAAATGACAAATAGAGTGCATGAATGGAGAAATGAAAGTTTCCAAAGATGGGCTCGAATGGTTCTTTCCTCTTATGCTAGCTAATTGGGTTGAGGCGCTTGTGTAGTCATTCAATCCAGAGAATTATTTGATGGTTCATTCAGGTCTCCTTCTAGTTAAAATGGGTCTTTTAACAGGTCTGTGTGATAAGGTACACAGTTCCTAAACACTCCATTCCATTTTGTCTGTACTTCATCAGATTAACACTAGAGTGTGAAATCTCCAAGACAATATAAATGAGATCAATAAATAGTGCAATCAATCTCAGCTCATTTTAAGTGTCCACTGAGGTATTTAACAGAACTCAGTGTAGTTTGACGCTCTCCTATCAAAGAGAGTATGGCAAAATGTAGTGAAGAATACTCTGCAGTCTCTTCCAGCCACTGCAATGGGCTCTGCTTCGGTCCAGCATCCCACGGTGTTATAGGTAAGAATAGAGAAATCAAACGGACTCTGTTATCCTGCTAAAGAATCCCCTTAGCCCTTTTCTAATTCATGTTATGATATAAACCAGGGGAAAACTCTGGGCCAGGGCTCTGTCATTAACATCTTTGCCTTTACTTAGCCTCCATTTCTCTAATGTGGAACTATAATATCAGCCTGGACTACTCTAGCTGGCAGAAGCTCTCCAGGGTCTCTGGCAAAGGTCTTTCACATCACCTAGAACCACAGATCTTTTTAGCTGGAGATGCCAGGAAGTAGACCCAGGACTTTCTCTAAGCAAAGCAAATTCTCTACCCATGAGCCATGGCCTCTCCCCTTCTTGCAAGAGGAAACAATTTCATGAGATTTTTGAGAAATGGCATGTGTGGCATGACCTGATGCCAAGAGGCCAAGAGGAGTGAGGATAAGGAGTAGAGGTGGGCACGAATCACCATGTGAGAGGGTGAGCTGCAGCAGTGGAAGAAGGAGCTCCGCAGACAGGTGTGCAGGTTCCAGGCTGAAAAGGCAGTACGGAGGGAACAGGGCAGGGGTGAGCGGGAGGAGGAGAAGGATGTAAACGAGCCAGGCCACGAGAGCACACCCCAGACGGGCCCACTCGAAATCTGGTCCTTGTCAGTCGGCTGGGCAATTAGCACCAGCAGAGCAGGTGTGTCTGTCATGGCGGAGGACTCTGCAGGGGACATGGTGCGCGAGTACCTTGCCGAGCCCACCGAGTCCCCCCCACTCAAACCCCCTGGAGTGTTGGGCCAGAAAATCTGCTGTCTAGCCAGACCTCTCCATCGTGGCCACCAACATCCTCTCCTGCCCTCCCACCAGTGTCCAGAGCGAGTGGGTGTTCTCCCACCTGGGAGACCTCCTCCATCCCCGCCACGCACGCCTACACCCGGACCTGGTGGTCATGTTGTCCTATATCAAGGTCAACCTCCACCTGCTCGGCTATCCCTCCCTGGACCTGGACTTCTCTGGGCTCTGAGCCACCCCAGTCTATTGGGGGTCTTAATTTTGAAGTCCAAGCTCCTCTGCTATGGGCTCAAAGTCTCAGGGCCACTGCCCGGCTCAGGAGCCAAGCTCAGTGGCCACCTTGGCTGAGGGAGTCACCTTTCTTTTTGAGTTTATTATTCAGCACTTTTTTATGCACCTGACCTGGCCACAAAGGTCAGGTCAGGCACCTCTCTGTGGGGTGGTAGGGCTCTACCCCCCTGGTTTCAGGGCCACTGCCAGGCTCTGGTGCCAAGCTCAGTGGCCACCTCGGCTGAGGGATCACACTGTTCTTTGTTTTATTTGTTTACTATCTTTAATTTATATATTTTGTGTGTGTGTGTACCTGTCCTGCCCGCAAAGGTCAGGCCAGGCCTCTCTTTGTGGGGTGGTAGGGCTCTACCCCTCTGGTCTCAGGGCCATGGCCAGGGTCTGTGGCCAAGCTCAGTGGCCACCTCAGCTGAGGGGTGACCTTTCTTTTTGATTTCATTATTCAGCGCTTTTTTATTTTGTGCACCTGTCCTGCCCGCAAAGGTCAGGTCAGGCCTCTCTCTGTGGGGTGGTAGGGCTCTACCCCACTGGTCTCAGGGCCACTGCTCAGCTCTGGGGCCAAGCTCAGTGGCCACCTTGGCTGAGGGGTCACCTTCTTCTTTCCTTTTTAAGTCTATTATTCAGCTCTTCTTTACTTTGTTCACCTGTTCTGGTTGATCAGGTAAGGTATCTCTGCGTGTGGTGAGGTGGTACTCTAGGAATCTCCGGAGGAATTATGTGGGTTTGGAGCAACTTGCCCCCCTCCCACATCTCCTCCTCTTGTGCCTGTCCCTGTCTGCAGTCAAGTACTCTCTCCATCTTCCAGCCCCAACTCCACAGCACGGCCAGTAATCCTCAGATCTCCTTACAGCTACCGGTCCCCTTTTCCAGTCTCCCACTCTGTCAGTACCTCCTGATCTTTCTGAACGGCACATATGTGACATGGTGCCGTTCCAGCGGTGGCCTGATGCATAGAGGCTACTGTCCCTTATTTTGTCCAACTCTCCTGCCAGCTCAGGTTGGGTGTCTGTGTGTGGCAGGATAGGGCTCCCAAGCAACGGGGATTGCTGTCTCCATCTCTTCTGGGAGCAACTTGCCCCTATCCCTGGGACTTTGCCTCTCACCCCCCGACGGGGGGAAGGGGTTCCATCCTCACTGCCATGGCCGGCAGGTGGGTCACATCACCGATGCTTGGTACAAGGGACACTGCAGCACATGCAGTTGTGCAAGATGGTGGAAGGGTCCCCTTTCATGGTACCTGGTGTATTCCTCCCCCCTACCTGGGTGGGAAGACATTCCGTCCTCGCCACCATGGCCGGCAGGTGGGTCATGTCTGTGGCCTCATCCTTCCATGGTCCCAGTCCCTATTGGGACTGTCTCCTCTGTGCTGGGGGCAAAGGGGCTCTGACCTTGCTGCCACGTCTGGCAGGTGGGTCATGGGGTAGACATCAGTATATCTGTCCATTTGTCCCTCCCTTTGACAGATGGTGGGTTTTGGCTGTCCCTGTTGGTCTCTTACTGGGGGCGGGGAGCGTCTTGTTCAACTATGTTTCTCCTTGTTCTCCCTGCGGTGGCCTTATTTTGTCGATCTGTTCCATTCGCCACCTCCAGAAGATGGATTCTGTAGGTTCCTGTTGATCTTGGTTCAGAGGCCTTACCGGAGAGGAGAGGGGTCTGTGTTGTTGCCATCTGCCTGCCACGGCCAGACAGTGGGTTTTGTCAGTGGCCACATCTTCTGGGGGTGGGGGGCTGACGCTGTTCTGAGCATGTTCTGTGTTGTCCCGGTCACTCCTGCCACCCACCACAGCCGGACAGTGGGTTTTGTTGGTGGCCACAGTCTTCAGGGCCACCATGCATGAGATGAGAGGGCCACAATCCCCTGGTCTCAGTGTGGGGCCCTTATTTTGTGACCCTGTCCTGTTTGGCCCTGGGTCTATCACCCCCTCTCCCCACTGGGGTGGAGAGGGGCCTTTTGCTTCCCTGTTTTGCATGACCATGGGTGCGTCAGTGGCCCCTCTTCCCACCGGGGTGGAGATGGGCCTTCTTCCTCATTTCCTGCTGTCTGCCACAGCAGGACAATGGGTTTTGTCTGAGGCCACGTCTTCTAAGGGTCTGAGGGGCCTTTGGTTTCCTGGTGCTGCATGTTCAGGGGACTGTCAGCAGCCACTCTCCCCAACTGGGTTAGAGAAGGGACTTCCTTTGCTTTCCTGTCTCGCATGGCCAGGGGTGCGTCAGTGGTCCCTCTCCCTGCCGGGAGGACAATGAAGTTTGGCTGTGGCCACGTTCTCCAAGGAACCGAGGGTCTGTATTTTGTGACTCTGTCATGCCTCGGCCAGGGTGCATTGGCCCCTCTCCTCGCTGAGGTGGAGAGGGGACTCATTGGGCGATCCTGTCCAGCCTTCCTTCTTCATAGTTTGTTGGCCCCTCTCCTCGCTGAGGTGGAGAGGGGACTCATTGGGCAATCCTGTCCAGCCTTCCTTCTTCATAGTTTGTTGGCCCCTCTCCCTGCCGGGGTGGAGAGGGGACTCATTGGGCGATCCTGTCTGCTTTCCTTCTTTGTAGTTTGTCAGCCCCTCTTCCCACGAGGGTGGAGAGGGGACTCATTGGGTGATCCTATCTGCCTTCCTTGTTCATAGTTCGTCGGCCCCTCTCCCCGCCGGGTTGGAGAGGGGCCTTCTTCCTCGCTTCCTGTTGTCCGCCACGACAGGACAGTGGGTTTTATTTGTGGCCGCATCCTCCAAGGGCCTAAGGGGCTGCATTTTGTGACCTTGTTGTGCCTTGCCCAGGGTGCATCAGCCCCTCTCCCCGCTGGGATGGAGAAGGGACACATTGGGTGATCCTGTTTACCTTCCTTTGTAGTTTGTCGGCCCCTCTCTCCACTGGGGTGGAGAGGGGCCTTCTTCCTCACTTCCTGCTGTTCGCCGTGGCAGGACAGTGGGTATTGTCTGTGGCCACATCCTCCACAGGACCGAAGGGCCTCCCTTTGTTACCCTGTGCCACATGGCAAGGGGTGCATCTGCAGCCCCTTTCCCCAAGGGAGTGGAGAGGGGCCTTCCTTGATTTCCCTGTGCTGCCTGGCCAGGGGTCCATCAGCAGCCCCTCTTCCCATGCCTGCATGGAGAGGTCAGCCACTGACAAAACCCCTCATCCTTCAATGGTGGCCACCCATAGAGGTGGGCAGGCTGGCAGGAGGGGTGCCGCCAGTTGGCGGCAAGCCCGCACGGAGAGGGCAGCCACCGACAAAACCCATTGTCCTTTGGTGGTGGTCACCCGTAGAGGCAGGTGGGCAGGGGGTGCCACCAGTTGGCAGTGAGGCTGCATGGAGAGAGTGGCCACTGACAAAACCCATGGTCCTTCGAGGTGGCCGCACATAGGTGCATGCATACGGGCACATGGGGGATGCCACCAAGTGGTGGCCAACCCTCCCCATCCCCTAGAAGGGAGGCAGCTGGCTGACTGCCTCCCTGATATTGCCCATGTTTGGGGGTCCCATAGTCAATTGGCATGGATGGCTCCAATTTTATTGAATGGGACTTTCCTGTGGGCACCAGCTTTGGGGGTCTATAACTTAGAGATCCATATTGGAACCTTGTCCAAACTTGGAGAGTGGCTGGAGGAGAGCCTGCTGAAAACTCCCTGCGAGTATGGGCCCTCTGAGCATGAAGGGGGCCATCCTAGGCCCCCATGAACCGTGAACCACAAACTGGTTTGTGAACCGGCCTAATTCCATTAAAGAGAGGAGTCTGGCCAGCAAAAAGGGTGAATTCATTCAACACAAAGGCAAGATGCCTGGCTCTCATTGTCACTCTGAATTGGTTATCTGATATCACTGAGCTAAATCTGATTTGCACAACAGTGCTGTGACATTGTTTATGTGAATCTTGATTGGGTCACATAGCTGTTAAAAAGAATATCCCTGTTTTAAAAATGGTATTCAATTGCTATAACAACAACAACGACATTCAATTTATATACAACCCTTCAGGACAGCACCCACTCAGAGCGGTTTACAAAGTGTGTTATTATCACCACAACAACCACCCTGTGAGGTGGGTGGAGCTAGAAGAGCTGTGACTGACCCACTGTCACCCAGTTGATTTCAAGTGGACAAGTGGGGTATCAAACCCAGTTCTCCAGATTAGAGTCCTGCCACTCTTAGCCACTACACTAAGCTGTCTGAAGAGAGGCAGCTAACCAAAGCAAACAGGGGTGGGAAAGAAGAGGCTTTGCGCCTCAAAAATGTTCACCCGCAAAAAAATGGCTACACCTGAAATTAGGATTTGTACTCAGTTCACCACCTGTGGTCAAACATTCAGGTAGTCAAAGACTGCATCCACACACTGTTGGATATTACACTTTCATTGTGCTAGAGTAATCATTTTCTTGGACAAGGCAATCTGGTTGCAAACAATTGCTATAGCACAACAATAGCACAATATCCTGCAGCCTGAAATACAAGTACCAAAAATGAAGACCTGACTCTTCAGGATGACATCCAGCTGCCCCATGCTTTCTGCTTCCTTCTATCCCCACTACTCCCTGGCCCAACTTGCCAATATAAAGAAGTACAGTTCATAGCAATATCCTGGCAAACCTCTGGGTAACAACACCAGAACAGAAGAATCAATTTATCCACAGCCTTTACATTATCCACTCAGTTTTGCAAGACACAAGGTAAGTGAACTTTCCCTGGTTTGCTGTGGCTCTGTTTTGGCACACAAGCTAGCAAGTTTGCTGAAGTCCTCTGCCAATCCTCCTTGTGTGGTTTTAGTGCCTTCTGAACTGCCCTGGGAGCTCACCCTCCCCACAAGAACTCTGGCTCAGCCCCTTCATCTGTAACCTTTCTGCAAGTAAATGCTAATTGAAAAAGAAGAAACACCACTAATCTTGGAATTTAAATGCATTTAACAAAACCAATCTCAATCTAAATTGTTGTTTCGCCATTCCCTTTTCCCCAACAGATGTCGAGAAACTGCAATTCCTATTAAGAACACTTGACTGTTTACTCAGCAAGACAACTCCAGGCTCCGGCTGCATCAATCTAAATGCGTTTCAAGACGTCAGGCCGTGAAAAAAGTCATGACTGTTTCTTGGTTATTTTTAAATGAAATCTTTCCATAAAAGAATGGCTGGAGATTTTGTTTTTAAAAAAAACAAATCCTTTTCACTTTGTCATCCTTCTCTGTGCCACCACTGTATTTATTTTTAAATGCTGGCACGAAACATAGGTGGCATGTCCAATTTTAACCCCACCACCATGCATTTATTTCCTTTCCACATTGAATGAGTCTATTTTTCAGCTTTATCTGTTATACTTAAAATGTTTCTTTTCTTCAGTGAAACTCAAGTTGGGACTTCAGCCTCACAACAACCTTGTAAAGTTCACACACACACACACACACACAAACACACACACACACAGAGAGAGAGAGAGAGAGAGAGAGAGAGAGAGAGAGAGAGAGAGAGAGAGAGAACACTCCTAAGATATCTTAAGCAATATGAAGAAACCCTTCTATGGGTGATGGATAAAGAGAGTGGGCCAAAGTGAACACATGAAGGTGTTTTATAGCAGCCCTCTGCAGATCACCCTCCAGAAATTAACTCACTGCCTGAGGATGAAGAGTAGACACAAGCATGCTGGACCTACCTCCTGGCTCTGTGACAATTGTTGAGTTATTTACATGATGCAAATATGTAGAGGAAGTGTCTGGATGTACTCTTCCTCCCTGTGATAGGTGATGTTACTTTCTGAATGTTGCTCCCAGGCAGCATGACACACCCCTGTGTGCCACAGTAGCCTGATTTGGCCCAAATCGGGCTGCTGCAAAGTGCAGGAGTACTCCAAGGCCCCTCACACCATCCCAGCAGTACTCCCATACTCCGCAGCGGCCCCATTCATGCTGAATCGGGCCCAGTTTAGCCACCTGCAGAGCACAGGAGTGCTCTGAGGGGCAGCATGTGGCCTGCAAGATGATGTCACTTCCTGGAAGTGACATCATTGCACAGGCTAGGAGCATGCATGTGAGCTTTGTGCATGTGCAAGGAGACCTCCAATGGTAAGTGCCAGGCCTCCCACCTCCCACACGTGGGGTAGGGGGACCTAGGGAGGGGGTGTGGCCTGGGCACTTCCTCTGGGTGTTTATACCCAAGGTGCTTATGCCCAAGGTGTTTACTATGACTTGGCAATCAAATGAAGGCGGAGCCAGCATGCTTACTCCAGCTCTACATCCCTGTGTGGTGAGTCAGTGCATAGGGTCACAATATTGGTCCATCTAGATCCGTATTGTCTTCTCTGACTGGCAGCAGCTCTTCAGGGTCACAGATGGGAGTCATTCACTTCATCTACTACCTACCCTTTTAACAGGAAATGCTAGGGGCTGAACTTGCCACCTTCCACATGCCAAGGAGGTGTCCTACCACTGAGCCCCAGCCCCAGTCAACCATCTGTTCCATTCCTGAAGATCACTGCTAGAGCATAACATAGGAAGTAAGGCATATATGTGGCCAGTTCAAGTAGCTGACCTACAGATATAGTACAATAAAAAGGAGAACCACCTTGATCCAACATGGGAGAGCCACATTCACAGCTAATGCAGATTACATTGGGAAGGTGCTATAGTTCAGTGGTAGAACAGGATATGCTGGGCTTGCAAGAGATCCCCAGTTTAGTCAAACACCTTACGTGGATAGAAGGTGCTGGAGAGTGGAGCGATGGGCAAAATATAGACTATGGCTTGGATCCTATCAATGAGTTCCACGCACCCTAGATAGGTTCTGCCACAGACTGTGCTTTCTCTTCCACTGAAACATCCCCTTGATGAAGTCCAATGGTTGTCAATAGGCCCTAGCTCAAATGGAAGTGCTAGAGGAGGATGAAGCATGCTGCAGAGCAGAGATTGTCTAGCACACACAGGACTCATTCAGATATCCAGAGCAGAGTTTTATCAGTGCACCATTGAAGAATTTTCAGTGGACCATCTAAAAACAGTTCAAATTAGCAGCCTCTAAGCAGAGCAGAGGGTACAAGTGCCCCATACTATCAAACTGGAAACAACTTGAATTGGATTGTTGTGGGAGTCTTGAAAATAGCACTGTACCAGATGGACCTTGGTATGATCCAGTAAAAGTACTTTCTTATTTTAGGAATGCTTTCACCTTGATATTGGAGTTCCAAATTATCTGGATTTGTTTCCAAGTGAAGCCAATAAAATAGTAATTCCCTTGTTTTCATGTTTTATATATTTGTACAAAGCACTGAAAATTTTGACATTTTATAGTAGATGTTGGAGTAGATGCATGTGAAAATTGTGCTATGTGAAAATTGCAACAGTGAGGCCCTTTAGTTAATATGCTTCTCCCCACCCCTAGACTATGGTACTGACATGCACACATACATTGCTTAAACATTACAAAAAAGCTATCTTTATGTAATTGTAAGTACAGTTGAGTTAGGATTCTTTTTGCACAGGAATTCAACATCAGCAAAACACACAAAAAGGAACAACGTGTACATAAGATCACATAAAGTTTGCATGTTTTGGGATGCACATGATTCATATGAAGAATGTGAAAATGGAAGAAAACCACACAATCTAATGTTGGGACTGGAGGAGTAGAATACAGTGCCGATGGATGTTCTAAAACAGAATTGGGCTCACTTCAGCTTCTTGTGGTCTTAAAAATGATAGCAGACTCAAGATCCCTTCCCACAAATTAAGTACGTCTTAACTGGTAAGATATCCTGAGTAGGTACTCTTACTGTGTAAATTGAAAGCAATCTGGTAAGTTATATTGTCGAAGGCTTTCACGGCCGGAGAACGATGGTTGTTGTGGATTTTCCGGGCTGTATAGCCGTGGTCTTGGCATTGTAGTTCCTGACGTTTCGCCAGCAGCTGTGGCTGGCATCTTCAGAGGTGTAGCACCAAAAGACAGAGACACTCTGGGCCAAGCTACACATGACGAATGACACTTGAATGGCAAGTGGATTGAGTGGAGGGCAAGTGAACATGGAGAAATATACTTGCTGTTCAAGTGCCATTCATCACTTGTAGCTTGGCCCTGAGAGATCTGATTTTTGGTGCTACACCTCTGAAGATGCCAGTCACAGCTGCTGGCGAAACGTCAGGAACTACAATGCCAAGACCACGGCTATACAACCCGGAAAATCCACAACAACCAATCTGGTAAGTGATGGTGATTATAATAAAGAAGTTAACCTGCCAAAACTGAAACCAACCCATTCCTGATACAGCAGATAGAAGGGAGGACACTGAACATTGTGATCACTGTTGCAGTCCAAACGTCCATGTTTCTTCTGTAGTTTCTCTACACCAAATATGGGCATCTGACTAGCATTCAATAGAAAAACAATCTGCCTCAATTAATGCCCATCGTGCAGGGTCTGCATTGCATTATTGTTTACTTACTTTTACTCTTTTGGTTTTCGATTTTATTCTTTGAATTTTTTTTGGTTCTGTTTTAAATGCAATGTCACTTGTGCTTTTTATAAATATTACCCTTACACTTTTTAAAAATTACCCTGACACACCCTGTCTCAATAAACAAACAAATAATTGTAATAATTGTATGATGAACATATGTGTCACTTCTAATGTGTCCTTTTGGTTGGGTTTCTATTTTGTCTAATGCTACAGTGGTTAGCTGACTATTTTTGGAAGGCAGGTGGCTCACAATGGACAGTTGATGTTTCCTCATTGGTCGTGAATTCTTCCCTGATAGCTCTGTTAGATATGCATGAGACTTCTAGAGAAGATAACCTTCTCTCAGCTGACAGGAGGGGGCAGGTGTGTTTGTGAAAAAACAGCAGGTTTGAGCTTCGGAAAGAAGAGAGAGAGAGAGAGAGAAATCATCAGGTGTAGGATCTCTCTCTCTCTCTCTCTCTCTCTCTCTAAGAATCTGATCTTGGTACAATATCGGCAGGTCTGTAGGAGAGCTTCTTTGCATCTGCCTGTGCTATACATGCTTTAACATAATCAGAAGTATACCAGAAGCTTTCATTGATCTCATCTCCAAAGGGAAACTAACTTAGGTTGTGATATATATTTATTCTCCAAAGAAAGTCATGTCCTTACAGCTTCCATGACAAAACATACTTCTAAAGGCAATCTATAAATTGGTACTCAGTTTGGGGGCAGGGGAGGAGAAATAAAGAACATGGAGCAAGTTAACCAGATAACTCAAGGTTTGAATAATAAAAGTAATTGGATAAGAACAATCAAGGGGGAAATCAGCCCTCAAATGTCAAAGAAAAGGGAATCAAATAAGCTTCACTGTTATATTTACATGAAAAGTAGCTAATTCTCTCCCACCTGCATGCAAGAAAGTCAGACATTGAAACAGACATTAAGAAGTCACAAAACTGAAGCAAGAACATCTGCAAACGAAACTAATGATATCAGTAACCTTGTGAAAGAAATGAGATAGGAAGAAAATCCATACAAGTAACCCCAAAGAACCAACACAACACTGTAGTCATCCCAAGTGCAGAGAGCACCAGATTAATTTAGGGCTCTGAAAACCTGGCTGAATTCCT
Organism: Eublepharis macularius; assembly: GCF_028583425.1. Taxonomy (NCBI): domain Eukaryota; kingdom Metazoa; phylum Chordata; class Lepidosauria; order Squamata; family Eublepharidae; genus Eublepharis; species Eublepharis macularius. The sequence goes on along the minus strand of NC_072791.1, from coordinate 27,801,968 downwards.
TCTCAGCCATGAAACCTATGAGTGACGTAGGGTCAGCTGCTCTCTCCCAACCTAAACTACCTCACCAGGCTGGGTTCAGGTCTTCCAAAGGTCTGCAGCTTTGAAGGTGGGTGGACTGAAAATATAAGAAAAGTGTAACCACAAACAGTGAGCAAGTCATTGCAGAGTATTACTGCGGCTGCTGCTACCACCACTAGTAGTAGTGGTTGTAGTAGCAGTAGCCACAACAGCAGTGGTAGCAGTGCTACTATATTTTGGCTGTTACTAGAGATTCACAGTACCAGCTCAGCCCATGTTAAAGGTCGTACTGATGTTGCTAAGTGTATATTTAAATACTGGCTGGTGGAAAATGTCAGCCTGGATAGAAACTACAGGCTTCCTCGGGAGGTGGTGGGCTCTCTTTCTTTGGAGGTTTCTAAGCTGCGGCTAGATGGCCATCTGACAGCAATGCTGATGCTGTGAACCTAGGTAGATCATGAGAGGGAGGGCAGGAAGGGCTACATAAGTGCTTAGTTCTCGTGGCCCCTTCTTATGTGCCCATGGTAATGCCAATCGCCACTTGGGGATCAGGAAGCAATTTTCTCCAGGCTAGTTTGGCCAGGGATCCTGGAGGGGTTTTGCCACCTTCTGGGCATGGAGCAAGGAGTCACTGGGGGTGTAGGGGAGAGGTAGTTGTGGATTTCCTGCATTGTGCAGGAGGTTGGACTAGATGATCCTGGAGGTCCCTTCCGACTCTATGATTCTAAGAAATGTAAAATGATCTGTGCATATGAATCAGGTTTCTGATTATAGCTAACTGACTCACAGAGGATATATATAATATTTCAAGCCCCATCTAAATTTTAGTGATTCATATTTAAATGGTAACAAGTATATTTGTTGAAAATGGTAATAAATCTGTAATCTACATACAATGTGCAAAATGGATACAAATACTTACATAATTAACAGATCTCAATATTCATCATCTAGATCTCTGCTTTTCACAATGTACAGGCAGAAGGCTGCAGTTGTATGATAATGACTTTTATAATACAAAAACCTTTCATTCTGTGTTTTTCCCTTAGAAGTGAAATTGTCTAGACCAAGAGGGTAATTGCAATTCAGCTCCGTCAATTTCATCCTTCCACCAAGTATTGTATCTCTGGAGAAAAAAATGTAGTTAAGTCTTTCTTCTTCCTCTGAGATTCCCTTCCATTATCTGTGTTCAAATTACCAGATACTGTGAGTGGACCAAATCTTGTGCCGTAGAAGCAGTAAAGGTGGGGTAGTTCTGCGAACACAAATGATCAACTGTACATAGCCAAGCCCATGTCTAGAGGTATCTCCCATATCCAGGTATTGTACATACTCCATCCATTTAAAAACACTTGAATCACATGAAAACTTGCCAGTTAGAAATTTGACCAAATTTGAAGTGTGACTCTTGCAGTTGGTAGGAAATTCCAAGACCATAATTCTCATCAATAAGAACTTATTTTTCATTTGGGTTTTGCATTTTGAATAGTCCAGCTTAGCCTGAGCACATCAGAGCTGGGAAGCTAAACAGGGTCAGCCCTGGTTAGTACTTGAATGGAAGACCACCGAGGAAGACTAGGATTGCTTTGCAGAGGGAGGCAATGGCAAACCATCCCTGCTCATCTCTTGCGTAGGACACCTTGTGGATGGCGTCCACAGCACATCATTCATTCATTCATTCATTCATTCATTTTTTTTGCAGATCTGTATCTCCCATGTCCCAATTCTTCCTATTAGTTTTTTGGAAAGTCTGGGAAACTATGTAGAGAATACTGGGATTCTGCACTTAAAGTTTTGAATCCACATGCTGGCTTACAAAACTGGAGACTTTGAAAAGTAAGCAGGCCCTTCCAGATGAATGAACATTAATGGCCCAGATCAAAGAGGACTGCAAGCATTCCTTATTCTGGGAGGCAACAAAAGCCATGAAATGCACTCACACAGTATGTAACCAGCTGGGCTGTTTTAAATAAACCAGGTCCTAAGTCATAAGGGTTTGCTTTTAGAGTATAATAAGAGTATTTCATCCTTGGACAGGGAATGGATGCTGAGGGGCTGTTCAGCGATTTCCATTTCCTTAAAGGTGGGCTTGCACTGTAGATCCCCAGAGCAATTGAAAAAATTGGAGAACGCATAGCAGCATTTCTTGGTGAATTGTGCTCTATGACTTTCTGATCTGATCAATCAAGCCGATCAATCAAGCCATCTTTCCCTTTCCTGGTCTTCAAGATGACACCAAGTTTAAAATAGCAGTTCATAACAATTATATAATAATGGCTTGAGTGCTTAATAGTGTTTCCATGGGCACAATGATTTTTGTCCACAGGGCACAACTTTTTCACCTTCATCCTCCCACTACAGCCCTTTGTTCTCTGTCCCCTGGGAGCAGCATTTCAGGAGGCATGTGTAGCACTTGGGAATGCAAATAGGTTTTGCCTGTGCATATTTCTTGACATTCTGTATTGGCTCAAATTTTCTCAAGTGCTGTTTCCTGCTGCATAAGCTGAGTTATGCTGTTGTCCATGTTTCTGTTTGGAATAAACATGAAGCGTGCAGGGGAGGGGCAAGGTTGGGACCAAAGCCTCATGCAGCCCAGTCAGTAACCAGAAGTAAAAAGAGTGACTATTTCAGTCAGCTTCTAGTAGGGTTGCCAACTTGAAGGCGGGGTCTGGAGTTCTCCTGGAATTACAGCTGATCTCCAGACTACAAAAATTAGTTCCTCAGGAGAACAGGCAATTTTCTAAGGCATCACATTCCCATTGAACTCTTTCCCCTCCCCAAACCTCCCCTTTCCCAAACCAGACACCGCTCCCCGCCCTCCAATCTCTAGGAATTTTCCAAGTAAGAATTGGTAAACCTACCTTAACAACCACCTTTGGGACTTTGAGTTAGTTTCTATACTACCGTTCAGCTAACTATGATTGTTTTCTCAGCTGTTCTGGCTCTGACCTCCCATCATCTCCTCATAATGTAGCATTAGTTGGTTGGCTTGTAGGGACAGACCAGGAATTTTTGAACTTCCTTTAAATTAGTTCCACATTATAAGTAGGTGGTGGCCAGGACTTTTGACTCTTTAGGATTGGCAGAAATAGCATGCGCTGGCAGCATATATGTAGAGATAACTGACAAGCATCCTAAGGCATCTGAAGATGAAGGAAGAGGTTTCTCAGTTCAGTTGGCTATTGGCTCTGTAACAGTGAGGTTGGTAAGAGGAGTCCCTTAGTACTGAGCATCATTAGCCAAACTCTTCATCCCTTTATGCTGTGCATATAGAAAGGAGAAAACGAGGCTTAGCACTTTTCAGGCTAGAATAAACAAGGCCGGAAGCAACATGGGCTAAGTTTGGAGCCAGGGTGGCATTGCCCAGAAATACTGGCAGCCATAAGGATTGCTCCTAGCGTAGCCCACACTAAAAAAAGGGAAAAAAAAGAAATGCTTAATGGTGGAGTGATTAGAGTGTTCAAATCCCCACATGGCCACACTCACTGGGAGAACTTGGCCCAATCACAGTTTCTCAGCCTACTCTGCCACACAGTCTTCTTGTTGTGAAGAAAAAAAATGGAGGAAGGGCTGCCGACAGGCTCAAGATCTAGTGAGAGATGCATGTGTCAGTGCACAGATCAAGAGCAGTGATCACAGTGCTATTCAGTTCAGCATCCATGGGGTTACCCCTAAAGTCTAACAAAATAACACTTGGTTTCAAAACAGGAAACCATACAAAAATGAGGGGAATACTTAAAAGGAAGCTGAAAAGGAAACATAAGAGTATCCAATCCCAAGAGGGTGCCTGGAAGCTATTTAAAACCACAATAATTGAAACCTAGAAAGAATGTGTTCTTCAGGTTAGGAAAGGTACTGTCAAGTCTGAAAGAATGCTTGCATGGTTAACAACAAGTTAAGGAAGTCACAAAAAAGCAAAAAACACATTTAAAAAACAAAAACAGCGGAAAGTTGCCCCAATGAAGTGATTAAAAGGGAGCACAGGGTCTGGCAAAAGAAGCAAAGGTTAATAATGAGGCATGCTAAAAGAGAATTCAAGGAATAGATTGCTAAGAGCATTAAGACAACCAATAAACATTTCTTTAAATATACCCAAAGTGGAAGACAAGCCAGAAAAGCAGTTGGGTCATTGGACAGCCATGGAATAAAAGGAAGATGGAGAGATGGCCGAGAAACGAAACTAATACTTTGCATCATAGTTCAAGGTAGAAAGTTGTGGGCCATGTGAACAGGCCCCGGACATAATTTTCAGCAAGGGAGTCTAAAGAAATGAGCCAAACTGAGGTGATTGGAGATGAAGCCTTAAATCTATTGTGGACCCCTGCCCCCCAATAATCACCAGGTCATAAGAGCATAACCCTGAGAGTTCTTAGGGAACTCCAATGTGAGATTGTTGATCTACTAACTTGTATGTAACTTATCACTAAAATCAGCCACTGTACCAGAAGACTGGAGAGTGGCAAACGTTACACCAATTTTTAACAAGGAATCCAAAGGGGAAGCAGGAAACCCCAACCAGGCCTACTCAAATGTAAGTCCTATGTTTTTCAATAGTGCTTACTCCCAGAGAATTCTCTTTAGAATTGTAGCCTAGATTGAAGCCTGCACAATCCCCCTTCCAAATGTTTCCAAAGCTGATATGCAGGGAGGTGTCTCTCCTTGCAAAGACCCAATTGGCAGTGTGCCATTGTCCCAGTAGTGATGATGAGGTGGGGGGATGCACTCACGAGCATTGCACACATTCCTCCTTCCTGCTATCAGAATTAATTAATAACATAAGGGCTCTTTCCTCTTGGGATCAAATTGATCAGCACTGTTAAGCGAAAAAAGATGCTGCCATGTGAGCTGGGTGCTAGCTTGCTTCTGCCACCTCTGCATGGTAAGAACTGAACGAAACGAAACACGCAAACTTTCTGGTGGGAGGGTGCCATTGCAATTTGATTTCCCGGATTTGGTTCACCATTCTGGAAGCTACTTTAATAAAACAAAATAGTGATTTCCAACTGTATTTCTGGCTTGTTTGTTTCATTTCATGCACAGGCATAGAAGGCTTTAAAAGGGGATTGAGACAGATTCATGAAGGAGAGGTCACTATGAGTCATTGTGGCTAAAGGAACCCTCCACATTCAGAGGTGGTGGACCTCTGAATACCAGTGCCAGAAGGCTACTTCAGGGGAAGGCCTCAGCTTCTGTGCCTTGTTGGCCTTCCAGAGTATCTGATTGGTTACTGTGTGAGACAGGATGCTGGACTAGATGGGCAAGTGGTTTGATTCAGCAGGGCTCTTCTTATATTCTTATGATACAAGCTACTTTGGGTCTCTATTAGGCAGAAAAGTGGGGTGTAAATACCCCAATAAATAATTACTGTGATTAACTCATAACCTGTTATCTTGTGTCTTCATTTGGAGATAAACAAACAGTACAGACATCAAGTAACTGATGTGTTCATTCCTATAAAACATGAAAACATTTAACTTCTTTTACTCTTGGTTTATTCTTGGAAGGACAAGAAACAGATTAATTGAAAGCATAATGGCTACCATGGTTTACTAGATGATCGGCTGAACTTCCTTCATTTAATTGTAGTTAGAAGTAGACTGAATATGGGTCCAGTGTTTTGCTATCTTAACCATCATTTGCCTGCTTTGTAACTGGTGTGATTACTTTGTTAGGGTTTTTTCTCCCCTCCTTTGAAAACAAAAGTTAGTTTACAGCTTATTAACTTAGATTGCCGTAAATAGCTCCTGTGGGTTTTTCTGCTGAAACAAAGAGCAAGATAACTGATTTCTCAAGACCAATCTGGAAGACTTTAAAACACATTAATAGCTATCAGTGAAACAGCGGGAGAAGGAAGAGACCATTTTTTTAAAGAAAAAAAAACTTCCTTTGCTTCTGAAGCTGTTTATGAGCTCATTCATTCATTCATTCATCCATCCATCCACTTTTCTTAGTATCATTTCTTGGTAGACTTTCCAAGCCTACAAATGCTCGAAGTACAACCTGCTCCATGCAATCTATAGAGTTTGAACTTCCTCTCTCTGAACAATAACCTTCACCCTTCTAAGCTGAGTGGAAAATTATTGAACAGATTTTTTTTTAAGTTTGAGATCTGTCATATTTTAAAGAAAAAAAAGCCAAAAATCCAAGTCACCATGGATGTGTACAACATACACTTTGGAATTCCAGTAGATATCATGATGCATTTTTATGGTCTCCCTGCAGAGCAAAACTGCTATTGAAGGAAGGGGGTGGGAAATTCAATGGTATAAGGGGTTGTCCCCTTTTTCCAGAGTCATATTGCTAGTTGGAATTTCCCCACTTTTAACTGGCTGTTAACTAAAAAGTGGAGAAGAAAACAGGTGTCAGGCAGGCAAGTCAGCCTGCCTGCCCTAACTGGGAATGCATATATACTGGGGTGGGGAGGGCTAATTTCCTGCAGTGTAGCTTTCTGCTTTCGCTTTGCAGAGAAGTTTTATCAGTATGGGAAATGACCTTGGGAACGTAAGCTTTGCAGAACGTTTTGCTAAATTCAACTGACTTGTGTGAACTGGGGGGAGGGGACTGGAGGTATAACCTCTCGTGGAAGACTTTGCTTCAGCATTCCAGGCAATTTCTATGTAACAGTGCACTTCTAGGGAGTTTTATCTGAATAAAGACCTTTAACTCATACAGCCATGTTGGATGAAGTGGAGAGTCTGAGGGCCAAGCTACAAGTGATGAATGACACTTGAACAGCAAGTGGATTAAGTGGAGGGCAAGTGAACAGGGAGACATACATTTGCCGTTCAAGTGTCATTCTTCACTTGTAGCTTCGCCCTGAGAGAATCCCCTAGCCAGGCCTGACAACAGGGGCTGATTTCACGTCTTTAAAATAGCATGATACTCAGGGAAGGCTGCTGGCTTCCTCATGCAGTTTTTGACACTATTCATTTACAAATTGAAAGCAGGCAGCCACAAAAGCGGCATCATCACAGATGATGTTAAAAATCATGGGAAGAAGTAGGCAGCCTCCCGTGAGTATTGTACTATTTTAAAGATATGTGAAGACAGCCATGATATCCCTAGGTCTCATCTAGTTTCCATCTAAGATGTTCCCAGTACCCAAAATCCTCTATCTCGAAACATAGACAATCTTGTTACAATGCATGCATAGAATTATACCTGACAGACACAAGCTCATTTCCATTTTCTACAATAATCACTAGATACCTTCTTACTTGTTACAGCTCTGCATGGGATATAAGACAGAGATGTTCCACCAGGCCTATGGCTGTGACTGAGGATTGGGTGAACAGTCCGACTGCTTCCCCTCCTGTGATCTATGGTACGCCAGTTATTGACATCATATATCCTCTACCTGCCCTACCCCATATCTCAAGTGATGGGGTATATGGTGAACATTGAGAGCCATCTTGGGTAACCTGGTTTTAACTCTATAATGTGTCTGTCTTTATTTTTACATATTGTCTTTTAAATTGTTTTATTGTTATTATAGTGTTGTAACCAGCCCTGAGCCCGCTTGTGGGAAAGGCTTGGAAAAATCAAATAAATTAAATTTAAATTAAATTATCTGGATGCTAAATGATAAAACAGCCAATACAGGATGCCTCTTTCTAGTGACTTAACTCCTCAGCGTACTAGACCATAATGAACTTTCCTTTCTCTGGTCATCATCTGTCACTGAAAACAGAAATAAGTACCACTGACACTAGCAAGAGGAGTCAGAGGTGCATAGTTGTTAGTGTGAAGGAATTTTAAACACTTTTCTTCATTGGTGGTTCACTGAAACTTCTATGACCATCCTCCTCCATAAACTGAGCAGGGATTAATTCTTTAGAACCAAACCTGTTTTAGGAAATATTCAGGAATGGACTGCCTGACCTTCTTGTTGTATCTCATTTAATGTGTAGACCAAGATTAAATTTTCATGTAGAAGCAGAAGGACCACAACATGACACCAGTTTCATAAAAAGGAAACCAGGAACTTTTACCTACAAGTGTGGTAGAGAGTGCCTTCAAGTCAGAGTTGACTTATGGCGACCCCTGGTGGGGTTTTCAAGGGAAGAGACTAACAGAGGTGGTTTGCCATTGCCTGTTAAGCCAACCCAACTTAGCTTCTAAGATCTAATGAGAGCTCACCTGGGCTATCCAGGTCAGGGTCTGAAGAGGCCTACTGGGCTATTTATGTTGGGTCCTTCCATATTTTTGACTAAGCAGTTTTCACTGCAGCAGCTCAATGATGACCACCATCATAAAATGGGCTTATGAGACATAAGGTGATCTCAGGCTCTCTGCATCTCCTCACTAGGGTAAACTCAACAATCCTTCAAGGAGCCTTCCTCCAACCTATGGAGACTAGAGATGGGCACGGACCTGAATATGAACCAAAAAACCCCACGAACCAACCCGGTTTGTGGTTCGCAAACCAGTGGTTCATGGAAGCTCATTTCCATGAACTTTCCACTAGCCAAGCCCCACCTGCTGTTTAAATGGCCATTTCCCTGCTGCTCAGAGTGGTGGGGAAATGGCTATTTAAAGAGCGGGTGAAGCTTGGCTGGCTGGCTGGGAACTCCTGGCCGGCCAACATAGCCCTGCTGTTTAAATGGCCATTTCCCTGCCGCTTGGAGCAGCCCCTGTTTAAATGATCAGCTGCTTGTCAGGGATCTTCCCGACAAGCAGCTGATCTGGGGGTTTAAATGCCCCTTTCCCTGCTGCTGCTAAGCAGCCAGAAAGGAGCATTTAAACCCAATAAACCACGAACCACAAATTGGTTCGTGAACTTGCCCCAGTTCGTGGGAGTTTGTGGTTCCTGGTTCATGAAAATGCCATGAACCACGGACCGCACGGTTTGTTTTTTGTGTGGTTTGTGCCCATGTCTAACGGAGACTCCCTCCAACTTAAGCGTTTCTTCTCCCAACAGAAGAGCTAATTAGGTTGGAGGAAGGCTCCTTACGCTGGAGAAAGGTTTCAAAGTTTGCTCAGGTAGAGCAGGGGTAGGATTCGCTCCATATGTTACAGTTCTCGCCGATGTATTTATAGAAGGGGGTTTGTTAGAATGCAAGGCATTACCATAAATACTCCTCATTTTGATTTCTTCTTATTTTTTGCTAAAACGGAGAAGTCTAAGTGGATGCAGCTTGGATGTCTGACAGAGATGACGGTAATGGAACAGCATACTTTCCGGTGTCATTGGCATTTCAATCAGGATGGAACTTTCCCTTGAAAGGAGGACAGTGATCTTTTTCACAAACACCATCCTTTGTCCTGAGGCACACAAAATCCCCAAATCCCTCAAATATTTTATCTAAAGATAAGATAATTTTCTCACCAGCCCAAGCTTGAAGGGGAAATATATATCTATATCTATATCAGATGAGGCTAGAAAAGTCCTGTTGCTCAGGGAGAAGGTAAATTAAAGGTTTCTATCTTATCTCTATTTCAATTAAAATTTTATTTTTTGGTCCCTGGCAGTGCAGACAGTTGAAGTCTTGGAAAGCAGAAACATACTCATAGGTGTATGAAAAAGGAATCTTTAATGGCGGAGATGTATACATTTGATCTATGCAGCTTTTCATGTGGGGTGTACATGACATTTAAATAAAAATGTGGAATCTTAGGGGGGGTCCATCAGTGTGAATTCGCTTGCTCGAGGGTTTTTTTCCTCCCCCTATATGTAATGACCCAATTTAGAAATCAGCAAATCTGACTGGCTTCTCCTTTCAGTCAGCGCCAGCTATAATCAGCTGCATAAAATATTGCACAGCAGTTAGCTATAAAGGGTTTGATCCTGTGCCCAATAAAGTCAAGAATGTAACTTCTTTTGAACTCAGCCATATGATACCAAGTCTCCACAAGGAGAACACACATGGATGGAGACTACTGGAAACATTTATTTCATGGTCTCAACTACTATCCACTTTAATGGGAATTTTGAAGGGAAAGTTCCAAGTGATGGTACCACATATGCAGTTTGCATCATCTGGTTTCTTAACAGCACTAACTCAATTTAGGTTCAAACGCGACTGAGGACTTTTACTACGACAGATGAACATTACTGTAAAATTCTTTCCCTGAGTACCTGAAATACATAATTACAGCTCTTGCAGAAAAAGAGTTTTTGGGGATGCAGAAAAACAGTTTTTGAGGATGGTGCATTCCCTTGCTAGAGGTATCTGAGCAGAGGTTGGGCTGCCATTTGTCATGGATATTCTACCTTTGGATTCTTTTGCACTAAGCAATGGGTTGGACATGATGGCTCATAAGACAACTTTCAGCTCTTGAACTCCATGAGCCGAAATTTTGCATCAAAGAACCTCAAAACCTTACTTTTTCGTGGTCCCTTGGATGCCATTTGCTGTTTCAGAGCCATTTTTTGTTTTCCATCAGAGCTGCTTCTTTCTCACAACTCGATCCCAACCAATTATTGATCCAAATGAACATGTTTTAGAGAGTTAGGGAAACAAGTATTTTATTTTAGAGGCCATATCCGAGTTAAATAACTGACCTGTCCCACATACTTCTCACAGAAGTAACATAACATTTGATATATATACTGCCCTTCAGGACAACATAACGTCCACTCAAAGCAGCTTACGAAGTGTGTTATTATTATCTCCACAACAATCACACTGTGAGGTGGGTGGGGCTAAGAGAGCTCTGAGAAGCTGTGACTGATCCACAGTCACCCAGCTTGCTTCAAGTGGAGGAGTGAAGAATCAAATGCGGCTGTCCAGATCAAAGCTCTGCTGCTCTTAACCACTACACCAAACTGGCTCTTGCAACCCTCACAAGCCAAGCAGCAGACAATTATTGTCCTTTTGTCTCTTGCTTGTTATCTTCCCAGGTGCCATCATCCCTTCTTTACTAGCATTTAATTTGAGACAGTGGAAATAGGGTACCCACTGGGGAATGGTGTACCCACTGATGTTGCCTTACCAAGGAATTCAAAACACCAGTACAAATTCTTTGGAGGCCTGAAATGTAGCATTTGATTTTACCTGCACTCCTGCATGTCCTTGTTTCTGCTTGTTCTCAGTTATGCAGTTGTTTGATGCTGGAAGAGGACAGGGGGTTCTGCCAGCAGAGTGTGGAACATATGGGGATAATTGATAACAAAGACAGGACATTAGTTGTTATCCTTGAAGGAGTATTCAAGGCAGCATTGGGAGTATCACTAATACCACTACAAGAACAAGGGGACACGTGCATATGCTTTGTCACTCCAGTTTCAAATTGTTGTTGCTAAGGAAGCACAGCCAAGTGCTTTCTCAACATGCCTGGTCCAGATTCCAGCTGAGGACGCTGAGAACTCCTCCCTCCTGTTTTGAAGAAAGAAAGCTACCAGCCAGGTATCAGTGCATCTTGCCTGGCCGTGGACCATTCACCAAGAGTTCTTTTTTGTGCTCTCATATTCTATGTTTTTAGGTACTGTTTCATCTTTTTCTTTTTCATCCAACACAAGAAGTCTAGTGTTTCAAGTGGCACGTACATGTCATAAGTAAATTAAGTTGTTTGAGAAGTGATACCTATTTCCTTTAGGATGGCTTCTCCTCATGCTCAGGAGATGAGTCATTATTAGACATGGGCACGAATCACATTATGAACCAAAAAAACCCATGAGCTGCCTGAACGTCTGTTTGTGATCCTGTGGTTCGTGAGGGTCCATGGCCAATGAACCAGCATTTGTTGGAAGCCTGGTTCGTTGTGTTCACCCGTGGTTCGTGAAGCCAGTCAGTCAGGCACCATCAATCAATTCCCTTGGAAATGGAGCTGGGGGAATGCCTGAACTCTGTCTGCACTCTTTCTGTCACCCTGGAAACCCGAATCAAAGCCTAGCTTACTTTGATTGGCAGGTCTTCCTTCCAACCATGGAGCTGCAAATTGGTTACAATTGGTTACATGGGAAAAGACACCCGGGGGAGGGAGGGGAAGAGGGTGTTCTGTAGCAATGGGCACTCCAATCTCATCCCTGCAAACCCTGATAGGCAGTTCTGATGGCTAACCCCTTGTACACTGGGTCAACGTCAACTGGTGGCTCTAATTGTATCAAGTGGGAGTTTCCTGGGGGCCTCGGATTGGAGAGGGTATAACTCCAAGATCCCTATTGCAATCTTGACCAAACTTGGATGCTGGCTGGAGGAAAGTCTGCTAAACACTCCCTGTGAATATGGGCTCTCTAAGTGCAACAGGGGCCATTCCGATGCCCACGAACCATGAACCGTGAACCTGTTCAGTAACGGGAAATGTTTGTTATGGTTCATTTGTTCGGGTTTGGCGGCGGCACCGAACCACGAACTGCAGGTTTGTTAATTTTTTTTTGGTTCATGCTCATGTCTAGTCATTATCATCATATCTGTGGTCTAGAAGAAAGCTTCCCCAGGCCAGACTGACAAGGGCTTCTTCATATTTCATTGTAGGTTTCCCCTACCTTTCCTCCAAGGAGCATAGGGTGGCACATATGATCCTTCCCTTTTCCACATTATTTCGCCACAACCTGCATGGTAGTTTAGAAAGAGACTGACTGTCCCCAGTGACCTTCATGGCAGAGTGGGGGTTTGAACCTGGGTCTTCCATTTCCTAGTTTCTAATCACTACACACACTGCCTCTCACACAAGTCACTTCCATGCTTAAGTCATTCCGAACTATTTGCCTGTTAAGTCCCTTTCCACTGTGTGCTAGATATGCAGGATCACATCATAGGGAAGATGTGTTTGTATCAGAGGATGTTTTGAACCCAGTGTTTTCTGTGTGCTCCTGTGGATAGTTTAGGTGTGTTAAATAGACAAGCTTTGAAGTGTCTGAACAGGATCCATAATTCTACACAATTCTGTGTGTGTTCTCATGTTTATTTCTCCTGATGTCAACTATTTCCCAGAAAAAGGACACTAATTGGAACTAATTAGTTACAGTATTTTTTTCTGACCGCATTTGTGTTGATTTAGTTGCTATGCTGTAATGTTCTTTATTGATTCTGTGGTTAATCCTTGATTTCTTTTCTTTTTTTATCCGAACGGTACATGCAATTATGACTGCTCATTAGTATGCTACCATAGCTGATGGAAATTGTTATAGAGTAGTGGTGAGCAAGCATGTCTGCCTAGGAATGAGCAGATCTGGGTTCCAATCTCTACCTGGTCATGAAGGTCACTGGGTGACCCTAGGCTAGTGACTTTACCTCACAGGACTGTTGTGCGCCTAAGGTGGAAAATCATGCACATGCCCCTGAGTGCTTTGCAGGAATGATCAGATAAAAGTATATAATAGATAGTGCCTTATTTTATGTATTTATTTAAAACATTTGTATGTTGTCTCTCTACCCAAAATACAGTCCCTTAAAATTAAGTTCAAAATCTTTCTACACTCTGAATTTGTATAATTTTATGGCAATTTATCTGTCACAATTTCTTTAAGGGGCCTGGGGACTGTACTATCCTCATATGCAGGGAGCTGAAAATACACCCAGAAATCACTATTTTGTTTTGTTAAAGCAGCTTCTGGAATGCTAAACCAATCAGGGAAATCAAATTGTACTGAGTCCCTCCCACAAAAAAGTTTTTTTTTTCTAGTCCATACCTTGCAGCAGTAGGCAGGTACTGGGCTTACTCCGCAAGGCACCAGCTGTTTTTCTTAATGGCTTCACTGATCGGATCCCAAGAGGAGAAAACTCTTATGTGATTAATTAACTCTATTTGTGGGAAGGGTGAATGGGCGCAATGTCCATGAGTGCATCTTTTTTGTCCATCACTGCCCAGGCAATGGCATTGTCTCCCTGCTCATCGGGTTCTCACAAGTGGAGATGCCTCCCCACCTATCAGCTTTGGAAATGCTTGGAAGGGGAAATGTACAATCTTCAACCATAGCCTGCAATTCAAAAGACACTTCCCTGGTAGTAAGCAATAATGAATAACATGGGACTTATTTCTGAGTAGACCTATTGGAGTGCATCTTGGTCTGTTTTGTGGCTCTACCCAGGCACTGGTCTCTCTCCCCCACCCCCATCACTTGGACAGTGCTGCTGCAGGGAGGGGTTCAACTGGTCTGTTCAATCAGACTTGATTAAAGCCCTGGAAGACTTCAATCATAGGCTGCAATTCTAAGGACACTTCTCTGGGAGTAAGCACTCCATTAGCCAGGCAGTTTTTCACTGCACTCACCAACATTTGCCTTCTTCAGGGTAAGTTGTTGTTGTTGTTGTTGTTGTTGTTGTTGTTGTTGTTGTTGTGTGTATTGTACATTAGGAAGAACCCAGAGGGTTGATGGTTTAGAGGGAGGACTGTGGCCTATGCAATTTCGGTGCCGTTAAGTGCAAAAACATCTGCTGCAAAGAGCCTGGAAGCCCTTATTTCAAAGTGTAGGGCCAAAACACAAATATTTTTAAAAAATGGATTAGATCTGAGCCAACTATGCCCCATCCAGAAAAAAAATGAAGAATGCCAAACAGTTGGTTCAGAACCCCTAGATCCAGAACTGATACAGAATTTTTTCAATACACATCTCTAGTGGAACCCAACCCTAATCCTCTGGTTGCCACCTATTAGCTGCTCCCTCACTTAAGTTAGTCCCCCTGGAATTGACCAGAGCCATTGCTTTTGTATAGTAGCTCCCACCCTATGGAACAGGCTTCCCGAGGAGGTGAGGGGGAGTGCCATCTTTTGAAGTTTTTTGGACACACTTCAAATGTGTTTTCTTTGCTGGGTCTTTCCATGGGGCGTAAGCTGCTGGAATTTTCTTGAGAAAAGGAGGCCAATTTGGGTTGCATTGTACTTACAGGTTTTAAATTATAGGGCTGCGATCAGAAGGGCCAGACTGGCCAATATAGCCACAGGGCTATAGTGTATGCTTTCTTGTTTTGTTTGGCATTTCTTCAGTGATCCCTCCTTTCTGCCCAATTTTTTAAAATGTGATTTAGCTTTGTTTTTCATTGTTTAAATTTTTTATTGATTTTAATGGTTTTCAAGATGCAGCTTTATCATACATGTTTGAATTTGTTAGCTGCCTTAGTGGCCCTTATGAGGATAGAAACATGGGTATACATTTCATAAAATAAATAAATACTAATGTTTTAATAAAAAGATAAGTTGGCATGGTCCTTAGAAGACACAATTAGAGAGACTAATAACCATAAGAGGGACTAACAGTGCAATCCTAAGGAGAGTTACTCCAGTCTAAGCCCATTGATTTGGCTTAGACTGGAGTAACTCGGTTTAGGATTGCACTGTAATAACTGATAAGCTGCGTGGACTTGTTTGAGTGTATTTTATGCTGTAAAATTCACTAAATGGAAACACCTGAAGGTATTGCTAAGTGAAATGCCATAAACAGGCAAGGCGGATTGTAGATCTTTGCATTATATACATTTCATTAGATTTTGTTTTATCTTTAACCCTGAAATTCAATTATTTGGTTTAAAAGGGAATGATAATTATATGATTAATCCATGCTTACAACTAAAAAAAAATCACTTAATTTGTCAGCAGTTCCTAAGGAAATTATCGCCTTTTAATTGTATAAACATCTGCAAGGACTCATAATAATTCTGAGACTTGAAAAATGGCAGAGATCTGTCTGAAGAAAGTGAGGTCAGGGAGATGTGATGCAAAATTATGGAACCTACTAATGTGCATTTTCTAACATCAAATGAAAACTGTGCCGGTTCTCAAGGAAGGGGGAAAAAAACAAAGAGGTGAGATTTTGTTAATAACAAAATTTGCACTTTCAACTTGTCGCCGCAATGGGCTGTAAAATGAGATGCAATGCAGATAAACGTGGCATTACACACCTGAAGGAAACAGTCTCCTTTGTGGGGAAAAATTAGGATTAAAGGTATATGCTGCTTCCCCACCCTGCAGAATACAGAGAGGTGGACATGATTGAAATTTGCATTTAAATGGAAACGGTTAAAGGTAAAGGCACAATGTTTAGAAAAATGAGAGTATCCATTTTTCTAAGAGGGATGCATACTGTTATTGTATACCATTAAGGTGTCACAGAGCCTTAAAATGTTTAGAAATATTAGATGTTGCTACAGAACAAAGAACACGGAATGCCATTTGGAAATGACTAGACACTGTGAATGAATTTGACCAAACGCTACATCATATACAATTGTCTTTAATGTTTTCTGCTGCCATTACCTAATGGGAGTCTTGTTCACTAAAGAGTAAAAGATCTATTAGGCAGATTTCTGCTACTTTTCAAATGTAATAAAATCCAGAATTCATTTATCACTGTATTCCAATGATTGCTGAAGGACTTTCTCCATAGGGCATCAGCAGACCCTAACATACTCCTCTGGTATTCATTTATATTTATTTATTTAAAATATGTATTCGCCTCTTTATTCTGATCAAGTAAAGATCCAAGGAAGCAACAGTAAAATAAAATAACAGAATCCCATGCAATATATTAGAACAACATTAAAAGCCCCCACTTTAAACACACCCTGAGCATATATTCCCTTTGGCCCAAACTCAGAACTGCAAATGCTCTGCGGAATAGTTCTGTTTTATAGCCTCACCAGGAAGCCAGGAGGGTAGAAGACCCCTCTTCCCCAACCTCTTTGAGGAAGTTGTTCAACAGGTATGGGGCAGCCAGTGAGACTGACATTCCCTAGACAGAGGCGGCACAACTTTCCTAGTCTTGCTCAGAAGAACAAAAATTCCTTGCTGTGAATTTTAACATCACAGGAAAAAGACTCTGATATGTTTCCATGATAGATTTTGTTAGCTAGGAAACAGTGAAATATAGCATGCAGTATTGGTTGCTTTTTGCTGTGTGTTATGTGGGGCGGGTGTGTGTGTGTGGAATCCATAGGAAATATTTGTGTGTGCATCTGACACCAATTTTTTTAAAAATCTGACAAACTGTGATGCCACAGCATCTATTTTGCTGAAATACGCAGAGATATCATAATGTGGAACCAGCTAGTTGTGCCATAGGGAAGCTGGTACCCCAAGTATAGTCGTGTCTAGAGATGGGCACGATCCGCATTACGAACGTCAAAAACCCACGAAAATGGCGATCGCACGATCGTGACCCAGTGGATCGTGATCGTCCACAGCCAACAATCCAGCAGCCGGGAGAGGCCTGGATCGTGGCGTTCGGGCTCGATTCAGGAATCCAGACACTCAGGCGCCAGCAATCTATTCCCCTGACAATGGAGCCAGGGGAATGCCTGAGCTCTGTTTGCCCTCCTTCTGTCACCCTGGAAACTCGAATGGAAGCCCAGCTTTCCTTGATCAGCAGGGCTTCCTTTCAACCACAGAGCAGCAAAGCAGTCACAAGTTGGGAGAAGACACCTAGGGGAGGGAGGGGGAAGGGGGTGTTCTGTAGCCATGGGCACTCCAATCTCATCTCTGCAAACCCTGATAGGCAGCTCTGACGGCCAAACACAGATGGCCAAACACAAACACAGATGCTGCCGGCATCACCCACCGTTCCTGTATCGCTGGGAACAGCGGGGCGCCCCTCCGCTTTTGCCTCCACTATCCACGATCCACGATCCGGGTTCGGAAATGGGAGATGGTTGTTGCTGTTCGGGAATTCGGGATCGTGGTCTGCACTGAACCACGATCCTCTGGTTCTGTAATTTTTTTTGGTTCATGCCCATGTCTAGTCATGTCCTCACTACAGCTGCAGGGGTTAGGTAGATAGTGTACACACATTGTGTCACATGTTCTGGGTTGGTGGGCCCTCAGTAAATGGGCCCATAGCATCCATAGGGGAAAGCAAGGTTTAGGAATCTCCTCTTGCATATGCAGAGGAAAAAGACTTCCAGGCTTGTGGAAAAAGAGACACAGACACTCTTTCATTCCTTTTCACCTTTCTGCTTATGGGCACAAGAATTAAGCCTTTCAGCGGTAGCTAGATAACATATTTATTTTAATCATAGAGATATAATAGTTCCCATGCTGCCAGACCTTGAATAAACCGGTAAAATCTACTTCAATTCAGGAAGGTCACTGTTCTTTCTCTCCCTCCAGCACATTGTTGAATAACCCATTAACCTAACTGGTCTATCAAAGAAGGGAAATGTGTCTTATCTGCAGTATCCACCACGACATTCATACCAAACACGGAGGTGTTTGCATAACCATAGTAAGGCTACCTAAAGTCAATCAAACATTCATCCACTAAGATAGGTCAAGATGGGTAGCCATGTTAGTCTGTCTGTAGCAGTAAAAAAAAAAAGCAAGGGTCCACTATCAACTATAAGACTATATATTGGAAGAAGTGAGCTGTGCCTGTGACTCATGAAAGCTCATAGTCTACCAGAAATTTTGTTAGTCTTATAGGCACTACTGGACGGAGAAGGTCCGTCACGCCAGAGGCAGCAGAGGACTGTGAGAGAATCTGTCCCTTTCGGAGCGATCTCTCCTGGTTCTGTCATTTAAAATTATGCTTCCTGGCTAACATTGCATCTCCCGGCACTTGACAAACACATACTTAGGTGTCTCGTGTAGAGAGATTCTCAGTCATGCAGTAATTAATCTTCAGGCAATCAAAAATAGTCTGAAAGTCCCAAACCACTTGATTCGTTTCTAAATTGCATGCCAACATTTAGATTTGAAAAAAAAATCCCGTTTAAGAATTTAGATTGCAAAATGTTCCGTTTTTAAATTCAAATATGAATATTATTAGGAAATTTAAATTTACGCTGTACTTTTTTTCTATTACCTGTTCTGCACCTCTTCGGCAATTTTATCACAGGCAATATATGCCAATGATTTGCTTTTTCAGAAAACATCCCACAAACTCTTAATCAAACACTTTGATGAATCATAACAGAATCAGAAACAAAAGAGGTAGTCTTAACAGAGCCAGTAGGAGGATAGAAGCCAGTAGAAGAATAGAAAAAGAGTTCTAGATTATAATTTTCAATACAATGCAAAGTACACCTTACTAATTGCTCTCTCTTATTGATCTGAATCCACTTACTTTCAATGAGACAGGCAGTGAGTAATTCTCTTACATAACGTATCTCTAAGGTATGATAATGCACAACCTGAAGACATTTCTCTACCATTGAAGCATTACTATATTATGTATTCATCTGGGAATGTACGCATACTTCTTCTAAGGTGTGAAAATGGTGCTCATCTCACCCATTTAATTCACTCATATCAAGCAATATGGCTGGCGGGCATGCTAAATTTTCGTATGAATCAAGCGAAAGAAGCATTGCCTTTCGGCATGCACTAAATAGTTTGACTGCACTGCAAACAAAGAGCAGCGTGATCATAACAATCAGGCCCCTTTCTTTCTTTTTTCAGAGTCCCAAATGTCAGAATGAGTGACATGCTGCTCCAAAAATGTGTGCTGCTATACAGTAATGTGAAACAAAAAATGCCCACAAGCACAACATAAAATACAATTCAGATACACAAAACACTAAAAAGCGTAAAGCTACATCCTAGGCAAGTTCTGAATAGAACCAAAATACAAACCAAAATTCATGACGAACCAGGCCAGTTCATGGTTCGTGAACCAGCAGTTTGTCCCATTTCTGATGAACCACAACGAACTTTAGGCTGGTTCATTTGGTTTATTTTTTGGTTTGTCACTGCAGACAGCCTGGTGCCAATCAATCAGTTTCCTAGGCAACAGGGGATGGACTTCCTGCAGACCTTCTGCTGGCCCAGTCTAGACTCAGTGAGGGTGAGGTCTCCTCCAGAGGAGAGGAGCCTCATGTAGCCA
This sequence comes from Eublepharis macularius, assembly GCF_028583425.1. Taxonomy (NCBI): domain Eukaryota; kingdom Metazoa; phylum Chordata; class Lepidosauria; order Squamata; family Eublepharidae; genus Eublepharis; species Eublepharis macularius. Next base: position 27,782,254 of record NC_072791.1, on the reverse strand, counting down.
TCCAGGACTCCTTGGGAGAAGAGGAGTTCTGTGTAGCCAGCCTTAGCCCTGACTCAGCAGAAACCAGTGATCAGGAGCAACAGCTGCTGGCTGATCAGAGCTTACAGCCAGCAGCCGAGGCACCAGCACCCTCTGGCCCCAATACCATAGGGGAAGCTCAGCCAGGGACATCCAAGGCTACTGTTGCAGCTCAGCCAAGGGCCTCCACCCCCACAGGTTCACCCATGCCCAAAGAACGCTGCAGTCAATGCCAGAGATTGAAACTGGAGGAGAGATGGTGCAGTGCTCGTCTCCTGAGCCAACGCCAGCTGCTGGAGAGCGATGATGAGTAGCGTCAGGATGGAGCCCCAGCTGCTGGCTGAAAACCACGCCTGGTTATAAAAGCAAGTCTGGAGAAACTGCCAGGTGTGGAAGCAATGTGTTGATTACCTGCAACCACTTCCTGGAACCTTGCATCTTGTTCTTGCCTGCATCTTGACTTGATATTCTCGTGCTCTGACCTATGGACTGGACTGGACTGGGCTTGGCTTGGCTTTTGGATCCTGGACACACCCCTGGTGTTTACTTTGTGCTCTGACTACAGACTGGATCTGGCTTTTGAATCATGAACACTCCTTTGGCTTTGTGTTAGTGCTTGGACTATCAGCTTGGGCGGGCCCAGCCCATGACAGCTGACCCAGAAGTGACCTTCTGCTGACCCAGAAGTGACAATTTTCTGACCTGGATGTGATGTTTTCATGAACCAAATGAACTGGTTCGCAAACCGGGGGCAGGTTCTGTGAAAGTTCGTGGTTTGTGAAATTTGACGAACCATGAACCACATGGTTCAGTTTTTTTCTGGTTCGTATCCATCTCTAGTTCTGAATCCAATGAGCTGGTTCATTCAGAGACCATGGGCTGACAGCCATGGGCTTAGAGCTCTTTGGCTTGAGCCTCTGGCCATGTCAGGCTTCATACCTGAAAGAGGCCGAAAGCAAATCTCAGCTTTGATGTTCTACAGCTGGCAGCCAGCCCAAAGGGTGTCTGGCCCTGACCATATTATATTTGGATTTTATCTGGAAGCCATCTTGGAATCTTTTCAGTGAGAGTTGATGTAGAAAGGTTTTTAATTAATCTCTATTTCACTTTTATCTCACCTTTCCTCCGAAAAGTTCATGGTAGTCTAAATGGGTCTCTCTGTCAGACTATGGAATCCCAGTTATCCAAAGTTCGTCTCTCCCCTTCTGCAAGCACAAGGTTTCTTGGTTTCAAAAGGTTTATTGGAAGATTATGCTCAGGATACAGGTGTCCACAATACAAGAGTTTGAGACCCTTGGCTGAATGAAAGCTTTGTTGAGAATGACACATGAAATGAAAGTAACTTTTCAGACACCCATTCCCAGCCTCCCCCCTTAGTCCTGTCTGTGAAGGCATGGGAAGACAAGGACGTCAAGGTTGTCGGCCGGAACGGGCTGATAGGAACTCTTCGCTCCCATGGATATGTGCAGCCTGGTCACCACCTGGGCCTAGAGGGAGAAAGCTAAACAACTATGGATTATAGCAAGTTAACATGGCACAACTCTGGCTAGAGAACTGACAATTAAACTGACACTCTGACACTATCCTTCTTCATTTTATTCTTACAACCATCTTATGAGGAAGGCCAGACTAAGAGAAAATAACATAAGTTCATCCAGTATGTATTATTTTTTGTGTCTTTTTAAAAAACTGTTTTAAAATTAAGTTTTTAAAAGAATTCTGAGCACTTTTAATTTTTTTAATGTGTTTTTTTGCTGTGCATTTTTTTTAAATCTTGTTGATGGGGCTTTTATGTTTGGTGTCCTTGAAACCTAATGGGGCATTAGCTGCCTTAAGTCTGACGAGATTAGGCGAGAAATAAATATTTTGAATAAATAAACAAATGTTTAAGTGGGGATTTGAACCTGTGTCTCCTAGTCCTTATTCTGCAATGTTTTAAAGGATGTCTGGAACAGCTAAGCCCTGAATTCTTCCTCAGATAATTCTTCTGTAGTTGACTGAAAGGTAAGTGCAGTCTGCCTGAAGTTGGGCAAGAGGAGAAGCTCTGAAATCCAGGGGCGGGGGGAGGTAGGGCATCCCACAAGCCCTTAAATACAGCTGCCTTCTTCTTCACTGGCAAGGTGGATACAGGAGAGTGTGGCCTTCACATTTCCAATGCAACACAGCACTTTTTCCCCTTGTCTCTTTGTGATGAGTCACTGAGCTCTGAGTCACAGGATGAGAAGGCCCATGGTGCATTATATCTGAAATGCAAAGACAGACCATTTTCTTCCTTCCAAACGCCTGGTAATTATTACCTCATAAAAAGCAGGCATTTTTTACCATTTCACCTATAGGTAGGAGTGAGCAGTAGATAATCCACTGTCAGGGCATTTCTAATTTTAACTAGTGAGAGCTCTTTCCTCAGATAAGTGAAGAAAGGTAGTCTAACTGTGCACTGATACAGCCCAGACAATGAGCCTCTGGACCGACTGTAAGTGCTGATAATACAGACCCAATGCCATTCAGTGTCTAAGTCATTTCAAACAGCCATATTTAATGAGATTTGAGTCTATAGCGCCCTGAGCAGAACACTAATACAGCATGAGGCACCAAACTACTTCCTGGCGCATCCCATTCACATTATGCAAAATGAATCTGAGCAAAGCTCCAAATGACAGATTGGCCCTTCTGTGATGGTTTTCTCCACATCTAGGGAGGGGAAAAAACCCAAATAAAACCTCAAATGTTGAGCTCAGACATGGGCAGCTTTGCATCCCATAAGGAGGGATAAATTGTTCTCTTATTGGCTGTTCAAAAGTCTGCAGGGATACACAGATAGGGCTGAAAGCAGACACGTTTGTGATCAAAACTAAAAGGGAAACCCCCAGTGTGCCAGGCCCAGTGGCCCCAGAGCACATGTTCAAGCATCACTGCATACAGAAAGCTCTGTGGCAGCTGAGTTGTCACAGGCATCATTTCTGTGCACAACTCTGCCTGTGCTATGAGTGGCTGTTGCATTACAGCCATTTTGAGGCACAGTTGCCAGAAGTAAGAGGCTTCTTTCTGACATAAAAAAGGTACTTGGAAAACACCCCCTCCTTACGTAGACAGACCCCCCATCTGCATATAGGATACCAATGAAAATTTTGATCACAATTACTTTCAATGTGCCTGCTTTAGGTGCTGGTGAACAGGAAAGAAGTGTGTGTTTGTGTGAGGGGGGTCAAAACTAGAGATGGGCATGAAGAGAAAAAAAAATGAACATGATGTCCGTTGTTCGTTGCCATCCACGAACAGGGACTGACGAACAACCATGAAGATTGCCCTGTTCACGAACATGTTCGTGGTTGGCTGTTTGTGTGGGCCAGCAGGCTCTCCTCCAGCCATCATCCAGGCCAAGATCCCTACTGCACCACTCCCAGAAACCTGACCTGAGCAGGCAGCAGGAAATGTACCAATAATAAATAATAGCTTGGCCCAGAGCCTGGAAGCAGCCCTGGAACTTGAAGGGGTAGATCCCTATCCCACCACACACAAAGAAAATTCAAGCTCCAATGCACTCTCTCTATCAAAATGCCAACAGCAACTCTCTCCTTCTCCACTGTCTGTAAACTAAGCCAGAGCTGCGAGCCCCAACACCCTTGGTCTTTGCAGACCTGCCTATCAAGCTAAATTGGGCTTAGATTGGGGTTTCCAGGGCAGGAGTTCAGAAAGAGTTCAGACAATCCCTGCCTAAGTTGCCAAGGGAATTGATTGCAGGTGCCAGACCGTCTGGCTTGACGAAAAGCAACGAACGGCAACGACTGAGGTTTTCAATGACCACCTGTTCGTTAAGAATGTGGCCTCATGAACAGCTTGTTCACGAACAGCAGATTGGGCTGTTTGTGGCTTTTTTTGTTTGTATTGCTGTTTGTGCCCATCTCTAGTCAAAACTTGTTACCAAACTGCAATCCCTTTGGCTTCTTGCTGAACACAGAGCCCTTCTTCTCTTCTTGTGTCACTGTTAGGGCATTTCAGCATTCCTAATAGGGCTGCCAACACCAGCCTGGGAAATGTCTGGATATTTGAGAGCTGTGCCAGAGGGCAGAGTTTGGGAGGGGAGGGAGCTCAATGGAGATTAATTCCATAAATAATGCCCTCCAAAACAGCCATTTCCACTGTAGTCTGGAGATCAGTTGTAATTCTTGCAAGTTAGAGACCCTAGTTTCTAACTTTTTTGTCTTTATGGGTGGTATTTGCACATGTATAGCCTTGCCTGGAGGTCAAAACAATAGCCATTGACCTACACCCAAGGTCCACAGCAAGTGCTAACTATTGCCATGGCTTTTCCCAAACAATCACAGCTTTTAGTGTCTCAGAATAAGATTACAGGGACCTGAGTTCAAATCCCTACTCAGCTATGAATGCTAGATATTCTCTCATCTAACCTCACTCATGGGATAGTTGTGATGATAAAAAATAGGAGGGGAAAGCCATGTATGGTACCCTGAGCTCCCGCATGGGAAAGAGATGTCATAGACATTATAAAAAACATTGTTACATATTCACACAACAAGGGTCATGCAATGATTCAGACAGAGCTATCCATGTAGATGGCAAGTCTTGGATGTTATCAGCCATTTTTATTTGTTAAATGGTACTTTCAACCATTCTGACAAAGTATAGAAAAATGCCTTTGTTTGGGGGGTGGGGGAAGGAATTTCAAGTGCACTTCAGGAAAGGATCTTTCAAGGTTACAGGACAAGATAAAGCAAGTCTACTCAGAAGTAAACCCCATTTTATTTAATGGGGTTTACTCCCAGGAAACTATCCTTAGGGTTGAAGCCAAAATGCATTAAAGTCCGGTTATTTGTTTTGGTACAGAAGGAACCCCTGGATTGACAATACTTACCCATAACTGGTTTCAGATGTGGGAAGTGCGGTGTATGTGACACTATACACTTGGTAAAGCTTAAAGGCACTTTTGGAGAAAGTCCATAAATCCTGAAAGTGCTGCCTTTTATAAGCATTTAAATTTGTCACAGAGTTTTAATTATAACCAGTATAAAATGTTGGTCCATAGAAAGGGAGTCTGATCTTATTTATTCATTAATGAGAAATAATACAGAACCATTAACTAAACAAAGTGTTTATGTGAGATTTCATTCTCTCTTTTTGCACTTTTCATTAGGTCTAAGCAAACTTTTCTGGTTTTGTTTCCTCTAATATTCATTCATATTTTTGTCAGTGGCTTTGACTGTCTATTTTTCACAGTCAGGGGGGGGGGGTTATAGTTTTGCTTGTATTGTGTACTTGCTTGGTGCGATTTTGAATGTGCATACAGTACAATCCATATTATTTCAGATGTAAGCCATTTATAAATATAATATGAGCATAATGCTGATTTACTGATGCACAATTAAGGTTGAAAGATGAATACCTGTTATGGAGAAAATTAAGTGAGAGGAAACAGAATATACAAATCACTAGAGAGCTGGTGTAGCATAGTGGTTAAGTGGCTGGGCTGTGAGGAAGGTTAGGCTGAGACTGTGTGACTGGCTCAAGGTCACCCATTAATGTTCCATGGCAGATTGGGGATTTGAACCTGGGGCTCCTCAGTCCTAGTCTGGTGCCCCCATCAATACATTGCACTGGCTCATGGGGGTTACAATGGGAAGAAGGAATCGGCCCTCCAACCTGTATCAGAAGTGCCCTTGTGTGGACAGAAAATTGCTATTGGATGCAAGTAGAGTTACCATCTCTAGGATGGGAAATTTCTGGAGATTTGAGTAGCAGAGCCTGTGGATGTCAGGGGTTTGGTAAGAGGAAGGACCTCACCAAGGTATAATATCATAGAGTCTAGTCTAGCCTCCAAGCAGCCATGTTCTCCAAGGGAACTGATCTCTGTTGCTTGGAGATCAGTCGTAACTACAGGAGATCTCTAGCCACCCCTCTATGTTATCCCTTTCTCCCCCAGGAGCAGCATTTCTTGGAGATCAGCATGTTGTTGTGGGAGACAGGAGGCAGGAAAGTTCCAGTCAGCCACTGGAAAATGTAGTTCGGGTCCAACCCATTGGAAGGAGTTTCTGAATTTGGCTCAAATGCCAACCTACCAGGGCTGGCTCCAGCATTGCCAGCACCTGAAGCAGCTTAACGCTGCCTCTGTGCGTGCATGCACCAGACTGCGTGATGATGTCACTGCATGTGAGGTCATCACACAGGGGCTGGCATCCACACGGGGGGCCTTCCAGCCCTCCTGTTCAGTTGCTCTGTGGGCCAGGTGCAGCTGGCTGCCCTGGCCGCCGGCTGCACCTGGCCTGCAGAGCAACTGAAGTGTGGTAGCATGGAGCAGCTGCCCCACGCTACAACCACCAGCATGCACTCCTGGCTGGTGCCAGCGGCGGCAGCTCTGTAGCATGTGCCCCTGCCCCCGGGCCGGCGCCCCTCCGGTGCCTTAGCACCCTGAGGTGGCTGCCTCACCGGCCTCAATGGGCGGGCCGGCCCTGCAACCTACATTTGCTATTCAAATATCACCTTCAATCTGCCTTGGAGCAAAGCCAAATGCAGGCCATCACCACGCAATTCTCTGCAAGAGGGGGAAAGAAAAGATCTAGCACATCGATTTGCAGACGTCCGCCCCAGAAAAATGTTACGGCATCTGCCAGCCCCATGCAAGTTTCTTTTTAAGTTGCTGCAGCTGCCTCAATTCATCCAGCAAAAAAGTGCCTTGAACTAAGGGGATTTCTTGTTCAAATCCTTCAAAGAGACGATTAAGTCTGTGCCTTTATTTATTTTTTTATTTACTGTCAAAGATCATCTCCAGTTCTACTCTGTAGTGTTTTAAAACTTCTGTTGCCCGCAGAGTTTTTTTTAAAAAAATTAAAATATATGTATATATCTGCAGCATATTGTGTGTGTGTGTGTGTGTGTGTGTGTGTGTGTGTGTGTGTGTGTGTGTGTGTCTGTATATATGACTACAATGAGCCGATGTGCTTGACTTTATGAACCAGATGCCAAACCACATCTGAAGAAGTGCTGAGCTTGCAAAATGTCACCCTCCTCCCCTTCAGTCGCTCCGTGTCTCTTCCCCACTCCTCATTCTCTATTTCTTGCTTTTATTTGTGAGGCCTCTGGCCATTCTGAACTCTTTTTTGTGAATTTTAACTATCCCATTTCTGCCTTTATCAGAGAAAGTGTTGGATCCTGACTCAATGTTTTGCAGCCAGAAAGGGAGGTACAATTTCTGCCAATCTCCCCCATGCCATTCTTCAGTGTCCTCAAAAGTGGCATTTTGGGGACACCGATGGCTGCAGAGGTAGGGAGAGAGGGAGGAAAGTTTTCTCCATTGATGGAAATGTCTTCTGTCAGCAGAAAACTGGGTCTGGATCCTATGACTCCCTTCTGCTAAGTTGAATCCTGTGACTTTCTTTCTCCTTCAAGGGAAAAAGACTTCTTCCAAAAGAGACTGACTTTTTTCAGAAGGAGAAAGTCTTCCTTTGATAGAGAAAAGTATTTCTTGAAGCAAGTCTTGGTGGAATGGAGTCATAGGATCCAACCTATATTCTTATTTCTGTTTTAGGTGGGTAGCTATATTGGTGTGCAGTTAAAGAGCAATATCTGGGTCCAATAGTACCTTAAAGACCAACTAGATTTCTAAGGTAGTTTTAGGTAGGTAGCTGTATTGGTCGGTAGTAGAAGAGCAAGATTTGGGTCCAGTAGTTTTTAGATTTCCACAATAAGAACTTTTGAGAGTCAGAGCTCACCTTAAAGGAGCCAGATCTTTCTCTTATTTCCATTCTCTCTCTCTCTCTCTCTCTCACACACACACACACACAAAATATGAGAATTTTTTCAGACTTCAGCTGAACGTAATTCAGTGACTGGTAGGCTTGTATTGGTAATGCAACATCCATGTCATGAGACAGATAATCCATCTAATTTGTATTGTCCTCTGCAACAAACAATGCAAATGATGAACTTGCTCAACTGGACAACAAGATTGTGAAAGGACTATTTCCACTTCAGGTGAGGACTAGGGCCCAGAGTACTGTGAGCACTCAAGGTTGGCTACCCAGAACGTTTGTGGATCAGCGAGTTGTTGAAGCCTTAATTCCGGCACATCCATGGAGGCAGGTTCGGCAACCACCATGAGCGCAGAGGCGCCAGAGGGGGCACCAGGGGAGGGGCGTGCACCACAGAGCAACTGAGCGGGAGGGCTGGGAGGACGCACGCATACCAACCATTCCCCCCTATCTCCTGCCTGTCGCCTCACAAACTGGAAAGGAAGGGAGGAGGAAAAGTGATAAGTTTCTTTTGGGAGACTAGGGGGGGATAGGATGGAATAATGACAGAAGAAAGCAAAGGGGAAGGGAAAGGAGAAAATGGGAAGGACCTAGAGAAACAGCTGCGCCTCAGGGTGTGCCTGTTGAATGAGCTGCTGAAGACGCAAATCCTTCTTCCAGGCACAAGCCTGCTGGATGTGAGGGCACCCAAAAACCATTCCGGGGTGGGCTGCTGCTGCTCTCTCCCAGGATGCCCTCGCGTCGGGGATGGGGATGGGGGCTTGTGCCTGGAAGAAGGATTTGCGTCTTCAGCAGCTCATTCAACGGGCACACCCTGAGGCGCAGCTGTTTCTCTAGGTCCTTCCCATTTTTCCTTTCCCTTCCCCTTTGCTTTCTTCTGTCATTATTCCATCCTATCCCTCCCCCCCCACCCCAGTCCTCCAAAATAAACTTGAGGCAACAGGCAGGAGATAGGCGGGAATGTTTTGGGGCTCAACCCCCCCCCCCCACACACACACAAACACACATGTTCAGAGAGGGCAGTGAGCAGCGACTGAGAGGGGAAAGTGTCGCCTATGTTTCCCAAGAAAACTTGCATGACCTTCATCTCATTTGATTCAGCTCTAAGTTGCCCCCTGCTGCTGCCGCCACTGCTAGCACACAGCTGTGGGTCAGGCGTGGCAGGTGGCCAGGGCACTGCGGGGCAACTGAGCAGTCTGGGTGTGCATGTGTGTACTTGTGTGCACATGCGCACATGGGGGTAGCCACAGCCCTGAAGCTGCCCCCTGGCCTCAGGCACCAGAAACTCTGGCACCGGCCCTGAATGAAATCCTACACTAGTTGAGTCACATCATGGAACTGTCAGAGGAAGATGCTGATTTTTCACTTCCCAGCAGCAACCCAACCCCAGCTCGGTAAGTGGCTGAAAAAAATGTGAAGGGTTGGGCGATTTGTGCGGACAAAAAAACATGGAAGAGTAAGCAGTACAATCAGCTCTTTCTGTTTCTTCCACTAGTTGAGCCTCACGCTTCAATGAAACTACCACAATTGAAAGAGGCAAATGCAGCAATTTCATCCACTTCTCAATGTAGTTGCCCATTTTGTCCATATGGGTCCTCCGGACTTCAGCATCCTTTTGGTCGCATATCAGAACAAAAGGGCTGCTGGGGAAGTGGAAGGGCAGGAAAAAGCTGGTTCCAGGACTGTCCCGTGCTAGTGGTGCACATAATGCAACCTGTTGTTTCCTATGCTAGGACATCTCTCCATCAAATGAGTCTATGATGATGATGATGATGATGATGATGATAAAAGATCATTGATCATTGATCATTGATCACATTCAGGATGACTTAACGCCCACTCAAGAGTGGTTTACAAAGTATATTATTATTATCCCACAACAATCTTCCTGTGAGGTGGGTGGGGCTGAGAGAGCCCTGAAAGAGCTGTGACTGACCCAAGGTCACCCAGCTGGCTTCAAGTGGCGGAGTGGGAGATCAAACTCAGTTCTCCAGATTAGAGTCCCGCACTCTTAACTGCTATACAAAATTGGCTCTCTAATCGGTTTAACCTGTTGTCAAGGTTTAAAGCAGGAACACTGCTAGAATCCTCCTCATCTGATTTCTCCCTATATTTGGAACTACCCGATCTTGTTTCCAGACTTGAACACTACACTGTTCTTGTTTGGCCTTTTGAAATTTTATTTCTGAATTGTGAGCAGGCAGAGCACCGGGCATGCAGTTTGCCATGGCTTCCATTTCCTTTATGTCTTTTCCATCCTTTGCATTAACAAGGTGCATTAATAAAACACTGCATAAAACCCCACTCTTCTTGCAATCATACATCTGATCACGTCAAGATACTCTTGGTGTGGTATTTTAATGATGCATATATACATTCCTGTACTTGGAAAAACACCACTGAGAAATAATCCTGAAACAAGCTGCCAGTATTTTGTTACAGATATTTGCATGTAGCATGTATCTTGTGCTGAGGTGGTAGCCTGATGCACATTTATATGGGAGTAAAGCCAAATTAATTTAATTCAGTGGAACTTTCTACTTGCACAGGATCAGACTGCAATCCTTAGCAGTTTGGTATAGTGATTAAGAGCGCGGGACTCTAATCTGGAGAACTGAGTTTGATCTCCCACTCCTCCACTTGAAGCCAGCTGGGTGACCTTGGGTCAGTCACAGCTTCTCGGAGCTCTCTCAGCCCCTCCCACTTCACAGGGTGTTTGTTGTGGGGATAATAATAACATACTTCGTAAACCGCTCTGAGTGAGCATTAAATTTTCCTGACAGGCAGTATATAAATCGAATGTTGTTGTTGTTGTTATTAAGCACACTTACTCAATATTAAATCAATTGAATGGGAGTTACTTCTTAGCAAACATGTTTGGGATCATACTACATTGCTAAAAACATGCACTTTTAAGATGCCCTGCTTACCCCATTAAGTGGGGCTTTCTTCTGAATTCAGGGCTGCATAGAACTAACCAAGAATGGAGGGACCATCTGTTCATTAGGCAAAGGTTTTGATCCTAATTTTGCACAAGCACAATAACACAGAATCAAACAGAAGAAGGGAACAGAGGCTTGTGGATTGAGGATCAAGTTTTCCAGTCTTTCTCTCTCTCTCTCTCTCCCCCAGATCTTCCATTTAACTTTAGACTACAACCCTTAACATTTTGCCAGTTGCCCAAGGTCTTTTGTCTCTGGGTATGCCCAGGCTTTAAGTACATAAGAACAGCATTAAAACCAACTCAGCTATTATTCAGCGGCTGCTTGTGCTTCCTTGCTTCTTTTCCTGCCAGTGTCTGTCAGTGGTTCCAGTGGATGACCCGAATTTTGACGAACAAAGACCAAGGAGCCACTGGTGGTAGCAAAATAGTAAAGAGTCCAGTAGCAGCTTTAAGACCAACCAACTTTACTGTAGTGTAGGCTTTCGAGAACCACAGTTCTCTTCATCAGATGCAGGAGAACTGCATCTGATGAAGAGAGATGTGAGAAAACTGTGGGCCAAGCTACAAGTGACGAATGACACTTGAATGGCAAGTAGATTGAGTGGAGCGCAAGTGAACAGGGAGAAATACACTTGCTGTTCAAGTGTCATTCATCACTTGTAGCTTGGCCCTGAGGTTCTCGAAAGCTTATGCTACAGTAAAGTTGGTTAGTCTTAAAGGTGCTACTGGACTCTTTACTATTTTGCTATTAGTACAGACTAACACGGCTAACTCCTCTGGACTGGTGGTCAGAGGTTCATATATATATATAGTTGAGATCCCTTCAGGGAAATGGCAAGATTTGAGAAGACGAGCTTTGAGAAGATTTGAGAAGACGAGCTTTGAGACTTTGAGATGAACCTGGAGAAAAAGCTTGCTTTGAAGGATGGTCTATGGCATTATACCCCAAAATCTGCCTTCCCCAGGCTGCACCCAAAATATCCAGGAATTTCCCAACCTGGAGCTGGCAACCCTAGATCCTGGGCCTGATTTGTGAACAGCTCTGTGTAAGCTGCAAATTAATGATCCATATGTGAGTAATTCTGCAAGTTCTAATGGTTTTCATTTCTGTTGTTCCTTTGTTGGTTTGTAACTGTGGTCATCCTTAAATAAATAATTATTCTCCATTGCACAGTTTTTGAACAATGACATCCTGTCACATATTTTCTACACATTGCTAAAGCTGATAGTTGTGAATTATGGTCTTCTTGCATGTCTTAGTTCATAAGAAAGGTTACTAACAAGGGCCAGATGTTCTCACAACTCCACATGTTTAAAGTTACACATATGAGAAGTACCACTGAAATCAATAGGGCTGCTCATAATTTTTTTTAAATTTAATTGCTGGATTTATTTAAAGGCATAATCATCTAATCAAACCCATCCCAAGAACTCCAGGGCAAGGAACAGCAAGTTAAAAATAGTTACCTAGAAGTAGGGTTTAAAAAAATCAGATGTTCAGTTTGAGATTTAGCACAGCTGTTCAGAAGACAGAGGACTGAGGCCTGGTCTACACATTCAGCAGAAGGTGGTAATGAAGTGGCTGAGAGCTGATGAGGTAGAATGAACTGTATCCAGGGGTCATTTCATATAAAAAGAGCTGGAGGTACTCATTAGCATAACTCATTAGCATAACTCATCAGCATATGCCATGCCCCTTGACATCACCAGAAGTGTGTCATTAGCATAACTGATTTGCATATGCCACACCCCCTGACATCACCTATCCTGGCTGTTTTGGACCCAATCTTGGCCATTCAGGGCCGAAATTGGGCCCAAAATGGCAAAAAGGGGCTGAAAATGGCCAAAAGGGGCCCTCAAATGGTCAGGATCTGTCAGACTTGTGGCTAGATAACGTTCTTACTCCAGACTACCTTCTGCAATTAGACAACAGTCCATTGTTTCCAAAAGGCTTTTACTGAAGAATTAGTTCATTATAGTCCACTAGCCTGAACACAAGGTCCAGGTTGGTACATGTGCATTGTTACCAATGCAAGGCAAAGCATGAGGTACAGAGTAACAGATCACAGCAGGCCCAACCTCCCCCCACAGTTCTCAAAACAACCCCTTTGAAGTCAGAAGAGCGAGAAGCTCCCAAGGCCGGTTCTTGGTGGAACGTCGGTAGCCAAAACAATCCTTTTCTGGGAGATAGCTGTCTGGGAACCTTGGCACCTGGAAGAGAGCACTTACACACTGAAAAGATTAAAATGGAGTCGGTTAAGCATAGGCATACAAGAAAGCAGTCTGGACCTGACATTCTGCCCCCTCTAAGATGCTCCCCCCCCCCAGGTTTCTGTGGGTAGCGAGAGTGGAACGCCTTAACTAATCTAGGGGCATGAACATGTACAGAGTTCACCCATTCATCAAACCCAGAGTCAAAGTCTTTCCACCTAATGAGATAAAATAACTGATTTCTTCGTATTTTAGAGTCCAGTATTTGTTGAACTTCATAGTGGGTTTGATCATCGATCAGAGTGGGGATTGGAGGTGCACGGGTGTGCCATTGATTAGCTGGAGGGGCTTTTTTCAACAAACTTACATGGAAGGTATCATGTACATGACGAAGATTCTTTGGTAGATTTAGAGCAACAGTCACTTTGTTGATTACTTTGCGAACAGGAAACGGACCTAAGAATTTCAATGCTAGCTTGCGGCTGGTTTGGGTTGTTTTCAAATTCTTTGTGGAAAGGTAGACCAGATCACCCGGTTGTAATTCCCATTCCGCCGCGCGGTGGCGATCAGCGTATTTTTTGTAATCCTGTTTGGCTTTGATGAGATGTTTCTTAATCTGTGTCCACTGTTGGGCTGCTTCCCCCCACCACTCGGTGACGTCGTTGGAGGCTGTCGTAGGGGGAGAAAGCGCTTCAAACGGGAAGGGCTTGAAGTGAAAGCCATAGACGATTTTGAAGGGAGTTTCTCCCGTAGAGGCGTGCACGCTGTTATTATATGAGAATTCTGCCAAGGGGAGCAAATCAAACCAATTATCCTGTTGGAAATTAATATAACAGCGCAGAAATTGTTCTAATATCTGATTTGTTTTTTCTGACTGTCCGTCTGTTTCTGGGTGATGGCTTGAACTCAGACCCTGTTCAATGCCCAGTAGTTGCAAAAGCTCCCGCCAGAAGTTGGCAACGAACTGTCCGCCGCGATCCGAGATCACCTTGGATGGAAAAGAATGTATTTTTACAATGTTTTTCATAAAAATGTCTGCTAGCTTTCTAGCCGAAGGAATTGTAGTACAGGGTATAAAATGGGCTTGCTTGGAGAATAAATCGACTACGACTAAGATACAATTGTGTCCCTTGGAGGGGGGCAAGTCTGTGATAAAATCCATGGATATTATTTCCCACGGTCGGCTTGGCGTTTCTAGGGGTTGCAGGAGTCCCGGAGGCTTTCCTTTCCGGGATTTAGCGCTGAGACAGATGGGGCAAGACGCTACGTATTGTGAAATGTCCTTGCGCATGCCCGGCCACCAAAATTGGCGTTGTACCAAATGAAGCGTTTTTAAGTATCCATAATGTCCCGCTGTGGGAGCATCGTGACAGCGTTGTAATACTTCTTTCCTTAAGCTTTTGGGCACATAGAAGCGATCTCCCCAGAGCCATTCCCCCTGATCAGATTGTTGCAGTTTGTCTTTGGGCACTTCTTCCCCCTCCTTTTCCACTTCGGCTTTTAATTTTTCTCTCCATCCCTGGTCGGGTTGGGGAAAGCGGGTGGTGCGGCTGCGTGTTGTCACCACGCCCCCTAATTGTGTAGGTGAGAAGACTGTGTCTATTGTCTCCTCCCTCTTGCTTTTGTGTTGGGGCATGCGTGATAGAGCGTCCGCCAAGAAGTTGGTTTTCCCAGGGAGGAAGTTCAATGTGAAATCAAATTTAGAGAAAAACTCCGCCCATCTCAGTTGTTTGGCGTTTAGCCTGCGAGGGCTGCGCAGGGCTTCTAAATTTTTATGATCCGTCCAGACTTCGAACGGATGGCGGGCTCCTTCCAACCAATGCCTCCAGGTGGTGAGAGCCGCTTTTACAGCAAAGGCTTCTTTCTCCCATACATTCCAATTCCTTTCCGATTCTGAAAATTTTCTAGAAAGGAAGGCGCAGGGTTTAAGTTTGTCATCCGCCCCCCGCTGTAGCAATACACCCCCAATTGCCGTGTCGCTGGCATCGACCTGTACTATGAACGGGCGACTGTCGTCGGGGTGTTGTAGAACGGGTTCTGATACAAACTGCGTTTTAAGGTGATCGAACGCCGTTTGGCATTCCGCCGTCCAAGCCAGTTTTGCACTTGGTTTTTTGGCTTGGTCCCCCTTATCCTTGGTTTTCAACAGTTCAGTTAGGGGGAGTGTGATTTGGGCGAAATTTGCAAGGAACTCTCTATAGAAGTTGGCAAAACCCAAGAAGGATTGTAATTCTTTGCGGGTTGTGGGGGTTTGCCAATTTAGTACTGCTTGTATTTTACTTGGATCCATTTTCAAACCCTCCTTAGAAATACAATAGCCCAAGTAAGTGAGTTCCGTTTTGTGAAATTCACATTTGGAGAGTTTAATAGGTAACTGGTTATTCATGAGGGTGGTTAGGACTTTCTTTACCAGTTCTACGTGTTCCTCTTCAGTTTCTGAATAAATTAACACATCATCCAGATACACCACTACCCCTTTATAGAGGAATTCATGCAGAACCTCATTAATCATGGACATGAAAACTGAGGGGGCTCCGGCCAGGCCAAAAGGCATAACTAAGTATTCATATTGGCCGAGAGATGTGTTGAAGGCTGTTTTCCATTCATCCCCCTCTCGAATACGAACGTGAAAGTAAGCATCTTTCAAATCTAATTTCATAAAGATCTTACCTTGAGCCACGACGTTGAGTAGATCTCTTATGAGCGGAATAGGGTAGGCATTGCTGGAAGAGACTGCATTAAGACCTCGAAAGTCCGTGCATAATCTCAAGCCCCCATCTTTCTTTTTTACAAAAAGTACTGGCGCTGCATGGGGACTGTTAGCTGGCCGAATAAATCCTCTTTGGAGGTTGAGGTCGATGAATTTGCGGAGCTCCTCTCTTTCGTTGGGACTCATAGGGTATAGACGGCCTTTGGGCAGCGAGGCGCCAGGTAAAATTTCCACAGCACAGTCTGTCCTCCTGTGAGGAGGTAACGAGTTGGCTTCTTCTTCTGTGAAGGCTTGGGTGTACGCCCTGTATTGTTTGGGTATTAGGTTGATTTCTTCCTGGGAGAGGAGAGCCGGTTCGGTTGTGGTCGGATCTTTTCCCCAATTTTGATCCCAATGATGACTTTTGCATGACTCATGGGTAAATGTGATGCTTCCCTCTGTCCAGTTGATGTAGGGGTTATGATCGCATAACCACCGGCTCCCCAGAATCAAGGGGTACTTTGCTGTGGCACTAATAACGAAAGATCTTTTTTCCCAATGTCGTCCCATGCCTGTGATAATTGGCATGGTTTCTGTAGTCACTGGATTCATGTTAGTGCCATCCATTTGCTCGAAAATGACCGGTATGTCTAATTCTTTGACAGGGAGTATTAGTCCGTTTACCAAGGCTGGTGCAATAATGTCTCTAGAGCAGCCCGAATCGATGAGGGCTTGTACCCGGATGTGCATCTTCCTGTCAGCATTCACTAAAGTCACTGGTATGAAGAGTATGGACCCATACGGTCGGTTCGGAACCGGAACTGACTGAAGTTTGATCTGCCGTTTGGGTCCTTTCACGACAGATCCATTTCGTTTCCCGAGGAGGGGCTTTCTGGATTCTCCCCTCCCGCCATCGCCGTTGGATCATATTCCATAACTTCTTCCAGTTCTAGCCCCCTCTCGGGGGGATTTCTCCTCGGCGCTCCCCTACCTCTTGCCGTTCTGGGGGCTGGGGTAGGGCGCGGTGGCGCCGGGTAGGCAGCGGGGGCTGGTCGTCTGAGTTGGAGCAGAGGTCTTTGCACAGGCCGATAAGGACATTGCGCTGCAAAATGACCACTTTGTCCACACTGCAAACACAATCCTTGTTGCCATCTAGCATCTCTTGCTCCTCGGATAGCGTAGCCAGCCCCCCGGCTCCCTCGAGCAGGAGTGGAGGAGCGTCTTTGGCCCGGAGGTTGTTGGTGTTGCTCCACCAAACGAACTTCCATCAGACGGTTTTCTACTTCACAAGTCAATTGTATCCACCCCAACAGCGTAGGAGGATTATCTTGCATTAAAGCTCTGTCCAGCAGTCTAGGGTTTAAACCCTGTTTGAACATGATTATTTGGGTGGATTCCTCACACCTTGGGCATTTGGCAGCGAGTTGTCGGAATTTGGTGGCATAGTCTCTAGCCGACATGTTGCCTTGCCTGATAGCCTGCAATTCTGTCCGGGCTCTGGTTTCTTCTAAGGGATCCTCATATTGAGCTCGGATTGCGTCTACCAGCCCTTGGAGGGTATCTAATTCGGGGGCCCCCCACGTTATACAGTCCTACATACCAGTCAGCTGCTTTGCCTTGAAGACGCGACCCCAGATGTTCGATTTGACTAGCTTCACTTCTGAAAAGATGTCCCCAACGATTGAAGAATTGCACTACTTGTACTAGAAAAAATCCCAATTTGGAAGGGTCCCCATCGAACGTAGCATCCAACTTGACCCAACCCATCGGGAGATCTTGTCGCGGAACCGGCGCCGGTAGTGGGTAGACATCAAGCGGTTCGAGGGGTTGTCGCGGGGCCGGGGGCCGGCATCGGATAGACGTCTAGCGGGCCGAGGGGTCTCGGAGCTGGTGGCATCTGGGGTCTCTGTGGTAGAGGTTGTTGCGGGTGCGGTCGCGGCTGGCGCAGTGGAGGTACTCCCGGACGCGGCTGGGGAAAAGGTCCTCTCGGTATGGGTTGCGTTGGCCGCGTTGGTGCTGGCCCTCTCGGCCGCGGCTGATGAGGGGCCGGTCGTAATGGTTGGGGATGAAGAGGTAGCGGATGAAGCGGAGGCGAATCACCTCGCGGCCCCGGGGTTGGTCCCGCTTGCGTTGTAGGTGGAGGGGCTACCGGCTGATCAGCTTGCGTCGTGGTTGGAGGGAGAAGCGGACCCCCCGGCAGTATCGGTTCCCCTCCGCCGTTGGTGGGACGGGGCTCCCCCGGTTGCGGTCCGTCACCCCCTCCACTGGTTCCGTCGTCAACTGGTCCGACCGGCTGGTCAGGCTGGGAATCATCTGGGCATGAGTCATCTGGAACGGGTCCTTCTCCGGGGCCCTCTTCCTCATCCCCCGTCTCTGGTGGCTGTTGCGGCCAGGGTTGGATCGGACCCCCCCTGCCAGGGCAGGAGTGTTTGGAGATTGGCCAGACTCTGACTGATGTCTGGCCATCCAGCGGGCCGTTCACGACCGCCGTCCCCCGCGACTAGCACCGACAGCAAGTGGACGGCACTGGCCAAACTTTCTTCCATATTTATGAGTCTGTTTTCCAAAAGCTGTACTCTCCCCATGGTTTCCTCACCCCCAGCAGCCTCGGCTGTCTGCGAGGTTTGCCCAGTTTCAGTCCGCGGCCCCGTGGTGAGCGTTTGCTGCCAAGGCAAGGGTGCCTCGTCTCCTCGCTCCTCTTGGGACCTCGTGGCTAAAACTCCTTTTGTCAGGCCGGTGATTGCCGATATACCTGAGTCAATGGCTAACGTTCTGCTCTGCAGTTGCACCCACTGGTGCTCACTTACTTCTTGTTGCCCCGACCACGGGGTGACTTCCGCATAATCCCAACTCAAGGTGCCACGGCGGGACGCATCCCACTCCGATTGTTCGGTCGTCCTATTCCAGTAAATCCAAGGTTGATCACCGGTTTGTTCGGGGATGGATTCCAGGCTACGCCGACTATCCAGCTGTAAATGCGTGAACATCGTGCTGGCCCTCCTATCCCTGGTTTCCCTTGGTCGCGCACCCCACTGTGTCGGGGTAGGCAGCGACAGCAGTGGGAGAGCCGTGGCCCGAGGCTGCGTATCAGCCCTGCTTGGAGCAAGGGTATAAATCGTTGTAACCGAGGAGTTATCCTCCCTCAGTGCAGGTACTTGAGTGTCCGAGCCTTGAGAGCCGGGAGAGGCATACGGGTCAAACAAAGGATCCCTGACAGGGACAGCTTTGGAGTCCGTCTGATCCGGCTTAGGCATTGGAAAATTAGATTGGTAACAAAATGTCAGACTTGTGGCTAGATAACGTTCTTACTCCAGACTACCTTCTGCAATTAGACAACAGTCCATTGTTTCCAAAAGGCTTTTACTGAAGAATTAGTTCATTATAGTCCACTAGCCTGAACACAAGGTCCAGGTTGGTACATGTGCATTGTTACCAATGCAAGGCAAAGCAGGAGGTACAGAGTAACAGATCACAGCAGGCCCAACCTCCCCCCACAGTTCTCAAAACAACCCCTTTGAAGTCAGAAGAGCGAGAAGCTCCCAAGGCCGGTTCTTGGTGGAACGTCGGTAGCCAAAACAATCCTTTTCTGGGAGATAGCTGTCTGGGAACCTTGGCACCTGGAAGAGAGCACTTACACACTGAAAAGATTAAAATGGAGTCGGTTAAGCATAGGCATACAAGAAAGCAGTCTGGACCTGACAGGATCGGGCTGCTGCTGAGTGGGAGAGTGATCCACCACCCGTCAGAAGCCCGATCCGGGCCGTTTCGGCCCCAATCCAGGCTGAAATGGGCCCAAAATGGCCGAGAGTCAGGTGGGTGGGGCCACCTGACATGCGACCTCTTTGGGACACTGCCGGAACTGCGTTCCTGCACGTTCCTGTGTGTTCCCCCTCAAAATGAGCCCTGACTGTACCACTTCAAGATTTAGGTGAGAGATTATGGCTGCCTCCATACACCAGTGTATACTGGGCTTTTAGTAGGCTATGGCAAATGGATTAGATGCTCCACATAGGATATCCCAGCTGGGAATGACTGCTATAATGTTGTCTGATGCTGGAATTGAACATTCCAGAGCCACAGCATGCTAGACCTTCCACTCTTGCTTCTCATTGGTTTGCTGTTGCTAAGCAAACTCCCAGGCCAATCAACATCCCAGTACTTAATGAATGTTTGCCATCTCAATGGCATTTGCAAGCTTCTCTTTTTCTCCTTCAGAGGGCAGTAACAGTTGCATCACTGAATTGTTACAACAACATCTGGCCTGTCAAACTGTTTCCAGCAACAGGCAAAACTGGAACGATTTTACTAATGGAAACTTAGAGGTTTGGCTGTTTGAAAGTTGTATTTAGTTTTTTTTCTTTTCTTTTTTTTAAAAAAAGGGAGCACAATACTCTGATTTCCTGGCATTTTATGATCAATAAGCTTGGAGGTTGCTCTATCCACAAACTGGGATAGCCCTGCTCCCAGACTTATGTAATGCACACATTAATTCTACTAGATTCAGCCTCCCCCGTGAGCTCATTTAACTCTACTGAGTTTTGGCTACTGACCTTTCACTGTTTCTGAAGCCCTTCTAATTTCAGCACCATTCAGACTAACAACAAGATCCTCGTTGCCTGGGGCTCTGGGTTGGAGGTTACATTCTCAAGAACAAGATTTTGTTATGCCAGATCCAACCTTTTTCATCTTTGCAAAAGCTGGAGACCTATAAGAGCAGTGGGCCCCAGAAAACTCTATATAGATCAGATTACTTAACTATATACTACATGAATACATCTTTTAAAAAGTTATTTGCTTGGTTTTTTTTCTTTTTTGTAATCTCCTCAGTAATGATGGGATTTTTAATGAGAAAAAAAGTTTGATTTTCATTGTGGAGACCCTGTACTAATAGGATTCTGCACCGTCCCCCTCCAAATTTTATTGAATTTTTTTCTTCCACTATCTCACCTTCCATAATAAATCGTCATAGAACTGTACATAGTTTCAAGTGTTCTGTAAAATGGGTGGATCAACAGGAAAATTACCTCAGGAATCTTCCCCTAAAAGGCTACTGAAGTAAAGCTTCAGGTCCCAGGTTGTAAATAATGTCTATGAAATCTAGAGAAAAGTGAAAATGGTATGAGAGCACTAGTAAAATGTCTAATCAGTGTTCTATGTGTCTCCTTCAATAATTTGAGGGTTCTCTACTTCACAAAAGCATCTGAAGAATTTTAAAGAAAACTTGTTCAGGTTAGAGTTGGGCAGGAACCAAAGTTCATCACGAACTGGGCTGGTTTATGGTTCACAAACTGGCAGTTTGTGGGAGCTCATTTCCATTATGAATTTTAGCCTGGTTCATTTGGTTCATATTTCAGTTCATAACTGCAGACAGCCTGGCGCCAATCAATCAGTTTCCTAGGCAACAGGGGACGGGGTCTCTCTGCAGGCCTTCTGCTGACATGGTAGTGACGTTTTTATGAACCAAACAAATTGGTTTGCGAACTGGGGCAAGTTTGTGAAAGTTTGTGGATTGTAAAATGTGATGGTTTGAAATTTTCCCAGTTCGTACCCATCTCTACTTTAGGTTTAGAAAAGAGCAAGACTGACAACATTTGTGGTAGGTTATGAGCTTTCGTGAGTCACAGCTCACTTCTTGAGATGTTTTGGTTTGACTAGGATTAATCCTCCA
The DNA here is from genome assembly GCF_028583425.1 of Eublepharis macularius. Classification (NCBI taxonomy): domain Eukaryota; kingdom Metazoa; phylum Chordata; class Lepidosauria; order Squamata; family Eublepharidae; genus Eublepharis; species Eublepharis macularius. The sequence goes on along the minus strand of NC_072791.1, from coordinate 27,760,961 downwards.
GCGGGGTTCTGCATTGCCAAATACAAAGTTTAAAGTGATTGTTGTGAAAGATTCATTGAAGGAGATGCTCTTTCACACCCAAAGATTGAATATCATAAAGAAAGGCAACATGACTCCGAGATTTCCACATAGGTTATAAAGTATTAGAACTGATTACTGGGAGTGATTTACCGGAAATTCAAATGATTTCTCAGATCTTCTAGTGTCTAGATTTGTGGTTATTTCATTTCTGTAGCAGTTCCTTTTATCTGCCCATAATAAAAAATATAAATAGAGATGTATGAATATTTTCTTTTTTGTTTTTCTTTTGTTTTGCAATTACCAGGGCCTGGCAGGATCTATCTTTCCTCCGGTCCTGTAAGACAGAGTTGTTCCGCCAGACTTATGGCTGAGGCTGGGCCTCCGCTGGCTGGAGGATACAAGATCTACCCCCCTCCCTATGAGAGCTGCCCATCACTGTTCTTAAACTGCTGCTATGTTCAACTGTACTGTTGCACTATTTGTTATTAACAGTATTGCCGCCATCAAGAAAAAGAGTGCTGCTATTTTATATATATATTTTTGTATGATGCTTTAAAATGTTTTATATGGAATGTTTTAAATCTTCTTAATGCTGTTATCCACCCTGAGCCTGCTTGCGGGGAGGGCGGAAGACAAATACGATAAAATAAAATAAAAACAAAATAAGAATGCATCTCCATGAGCTTTTTCATTTCACCTGGTATCATTGCATGTCTCAGCAATTATTGCTCTGAGGGAGGTCTCCACTTGAGCAAAGTGCTTTCTCTGCAGTGGCTCCAATCATGTGGAATGGGCTGCCTAAGGAAATGAAAGAGTGGAAATCTCTGCCCGTGTTCAGAAGGTGAAAGGCAGAACTATTTACATCATTTGTTTTCAGTTAATGTACTTTGGCACTGATAGGTAGTCTGATTAACATCTGGACTTTGGGCTGTCAAGAACCCAGTGGAGGTAGGAGATTCTTCACCCCCAACTCTGGGCAACAATGGGGAAAAAATTAAAAATGGCCATTGGGCTGATATGGAGGAGTCACTTTTGGACAAAACCTGGATGTCAGTCCTCCCTAGGAATCACAAGAAAATCTGTGGTTTTACCATTGTGTTTCCAGTGATTCCTAGAAAGTGCTGGTGTCACTGGGATTTGCCCCAGAAGTGACATCATCACATCCCCAATAGCAGCCACCCATATCCCACTCCCTGTCTCCTACATGTATTGTTTCCTGCTGATTGCCATGCCATGCCTGGCAACTGAATCTGGACTTCCTGTAAACTCTGTAGATATTAGGGGTGCACAAAATGAAACAAGCCAGAAAAACACCCGGAAATCACTGTTTCATTTTGTTAAAGCACCTTCTGGACAGGAAAACCAAATTCAGGAAACTGAGTTATAATTTCACACTCCCATGAAAACGTTTGCATGGGTTATTTAGGTTCGTAACTTGCAGCAGCAGCACTAGCCACTGGGCTCACACCATGGCATCTTGTTTTCCTTAACAGCACCCACTACTAATTGGATCCCAAGGGGAGATAGCCCTTACATTACTAATTAACTCTGTTGCAGGAAGGGGGAATGAGAGCAATGTGTACAGGTGCATCTCCCCCTGCCCTCCCATCACTACCCAGGAAATGGCATTGTCTCCCTGTCAATTGGGTCCTTGCGAGAAGAGACACTTCCTTGCCTATTAGCTTTGGAAACTTTTGGAAGGGGGATGTGCAGACTTCAATCATAAGCAGCAATTCAAAAGATACTTCCTTGGAAGTAAGTACTATTTAATAACATTAGACTTATATCTGCGTAGACCTGCTGGGGTGCATCTTGTTTTGTTTTGCAGTGTTACGCAGGCACTGGTCTCCCCAACCCCCATCAGGGCATTTGGATGTTCATTGTGAGGAAAGTGCTGCTAGGGGGAGGGGTGCAAATGGTCTGTTCAATCAAACTTGATAAAACCCCTGGAGGACTTTTATCATAAGCTGTAATTCTAAAGAAAATTCCTTGGGAGTTAGCACAAGGATACATGGCACCAAAGGTAATAATTTATAGGCAGTATGGAAAAAGAAAAAAAGTAAACATAAAGCAAGATTTAATGTCACTGCCTCCATCAGACTATCCCTTAGCCAGCCAGTTTCTCACAAGAGTGTGCACCCGCTGACACTTGCCTTCTTAAGGGCCCATTGTTGTGTGTGTGTAGTGTAACTGAGGAAAAACTCAGTAGGTTCATGGTTTAGAGGGAGGACTGTGTTCTGTTTTGGTTTTGGTGACATTAAGTACAAAAACAGTTTCCCCAAGGAGCCTGGAAGCCTGCATTGCGAAGAATGGGGTTGAAAATCATTATAATGAAAAAATCCAAATGGATTATGTCTGAGCTGGTAGCTCCCCAGCCAGAAAATAACAGTAACAGCAAATAGTTGGTTTAGAACCCCTGGATCCAAAACAACCCAGCAATTTTTCAGTGTATACCTCTTGTGGATATGATTTTTTCCAGATTAAATGTATTGTGGATTATTTATGGAAACTGCTTTGAACAAAATGGAAAAGCAGCATATTAATATTTTAAATAAATCAATATATTCTTTTTAAATTCCACTCATGTCATTTTTCACCACTTGAATGGGACGTAAAAATTAAAATCATGGAAAAAATAGCATGAGGAAACTGGAAATGGTGCAGAAATAAAGATGGGGGTTCAATTCACCCAAAGGAGAAGGAAAATCCAAAATGGAGTTGTTCAGTCCAGCCAGCAGGGATGAGAAATTCCATAGCATTCCTATTAATATATACATAATTCTCACTCAAAACGAGCTACTCAGAGGCCATTTACATCAACCCCTACTACCTACAGAATCTGCTTTTTAGATTCATGTTTGAAGAATCACATGGTTTTAGTATTTAAGCACTCTGCCATATTTCCCCTGTCATAATTAGATGGCTTTAAGGACTCCAGTGAACAGAAATTCCCCCTTGGCATATAACTGAAATGTAAGAAGTTATACTGTCACCTTTTGAAAATTCTTATAGCCTTAAATTCTTCTATAGGCAAGGCATACAATGTACAAAAGGTACATTATTTTCTAGTATAACTAATTATCTACAATGCTCCAAGAGTAAAATAATATTGTTTTAACATTTGTACTCTGAGGCTGCCCATGCTTTTCAATGTAAAGATGATTTCTTGGAAAAGTGATTAGAATATTAAATCTCAATAAAAGTAGGCATTAGCTGATGATCTCGTCATTATGTTGAGTACCCATCGATTCACCCCAGCACTCCTAGTGATTTCACAAAGGCTATTATCTCATGGCTATATCCCTATCTTTAGAGCTTATTACGTTAAATAAAAGATGTTAATAGTTTCTGAGAATCCCACGAGGCGCAGAGAATTTGTAAGTCAAAGAAGAGTTGCCTTCGAATTTCAAAGCTTGCATTAAACTTTCTGACGAATGCTTGAAACTCTCGGTGGATTAGTACTAAATCAAAGTAAATTTTAGGCTCACTTTGTGTTTTGATAACCAGGTGGGCACAGTTTATTATTACTATTTATTAAATTAGAGAGTTCGTATGGCCACGCATCATGCTCGAAGGTACAGTCTATGGCTTTTCATTCTGGATATCAACAGTGGCAAAGAGCCACTAAGTTGATGGGCACTTTTGAAACAGAAGGACGGAGAGCTAGACAGATGCTATAATTAGGCCTGTCCAAAGCATTCACTTTGACAGTACAATAAGAAAAAAGATACGTGGTTCTCTTTTGCATGCCAAAACACACTTATTAGGATTAAGCCCCATTGAGACTCATGGGGAGTTACTTCTAACCAAGTTTGTACATCCAGAACTGGGCTGCAACACTCAAAATCACACCTACCCCATAACTCTCCTTTTTTCTATCTATTTACCTCTCAAATTTCCATGTGCAGGATCTCCTTTTTCAAGTCAATGTACTTCACCCATCATTTATGCCTTGGCCTTTCTCAGGCCAAAGTTCGTGGCAGTGTGCATTCCCCATGGCTATATCCCTATCTTTACAGCTTACTAAGTTAAACAAAATATGTTAATTTCTCAAACCTCAAAAATCATTTCTCATTTCTCCCTTGAGCACATAGAACCTGAGAGTCTTTGTTTATACACCGCTTTCCGTTTCCTTATGCTGATTCCCCCCCCCCCGATTAAATGTAGTAAATTTTTAATGTCCTGTTTGCCTCCTTTGCTCACGAAAGGCACATAATATAGAAATGGTGTAAAAACACCCTGAAAGAAACAAATAAAACAGCAACAAAAGCAACTAATAAAGGACTAAAAGCCCACAACAACATACAAAAATAGAAAGAAATGGAAAGATAAGGTGTATTCATACTAAGAGGCAGCCTTCATATTATTCTCAGCCTTTACCTACACGTCTACAATGTATTCATTTACTTCATGTATATCCCACCTTCCTTTCTCCCCAGGAGAGATCCAAAGTGTCTTACATCATTCTTCTTTCCTCCATTTTAACCTTGCAAACCCCCAGTAAAGTAGGTTAGGCTGAAAGTATGTGACTGGCTCAAGGTCACACAGGAAACTTCCACAGCAGAGCAGGGATTCAAACCCGGGTCTCCCAGATCCTATTCCAGCATTCTACTCTAACCACTTACTGGAGTAATGAGACTAACCTGCCTTTCAGGATAGTTGTCAGGTTTACAAGTTAATGTCTATGAAGTACTTTGAATCCTAATATTTCTTGGGAGATCTGCAGGTTCTGTGTGAAATGGCTATGTGGAAATCAAAAATACCAGTTATTTCTATAGCATTCCCTCGTTTCTCCAAGGATGTCATGGTGGCATATATGGGATTATACAATTCACTCTCACAACAGCCCGTATTTGGTAAATTAGGCTGAGATATTTTGTTATTTTTGAATGGCCCTTCGGACAACGATCCGGCAGATCCAGTTTCAAATCCCCACACTGCCATTTTTTCAAACTTTATTTATACCCCAACTTTCTCCCCAACAGGGACCTAAACATTCCCCAGAAAGCCCTGTTGATGAGCAAAATGTCCAGACCAATTTGTACCCAAAGTATTTCAGCTATTTTCAGCCACATTTTGTGGACAGATTTCTTTCTGTCCTCAAAAGTGAGACTTCTTCATCTCCCTCCTCCCTCCTCCTGCTGCCCCCCTGAAAGACCCTTGAAATGCCATTCCTGGGAACAAAATAGTTGATGGGGATGTCTCACATCTCACAATAGTGCCTGGGTCATAGTAGTTTTCATAAATAAAATGAAATCAAATGAAAAGGTGGAGTTCCCAAAGGGAGAGAAAGGAAGAGAGGGGCTATAAAATTAACCACTTGCTAACACATGGAAGACCGAAAAAGTTCATGCAAGGGAGCTAGAGGTCCTGTACTATCCTGATGCCAAGGCAAAGACCTGAGAAGCTGTGGTATTTTTTTCTTTGCTGGTCCCATGTGGGGTACCCCGAGGTATTAGCAACCTCTCAGCACTACCCAGAGCAGTGACACAGCCAGGCAGCAGGACACAGGTTGGAGCTACGTCACCAGGAGTCACATGCAACTACCATTACTGCCACAATTGTATCTCTACCGGGACAGGAAGAAAACGGGGTGGTGGTGGTGGTGGTGGTCCTGCTTAGATGAACAAGAACCCTCAATAAGATGAACAGGATCAGAGACCAGCAGCATCTTAAAGACCAACAAGATTTTCAGGGTTGCCACTAAAGGTGGGGAATTGCCCTTTCTTTCATCTATGGAAATTTTAGGCAGGATCCAATCCTATGTTTTTAGTATGTACACTACAGCATTTCTGACTCTAATCTCATGGATACTAGATGTAAATAGCTAGACAGAAATGGGGGGGGGGGAATTTGAGATTCCGTTCAGGAGCAACACAGTCCAGTTTTCTCCAATCAAGCTCTAAACTCAGGTTTCTGTGGGGACTTCGCCGAGCAGTTGCTTTCTTTCATGCTAGATTTGTCTGAGTGACCTTATTATGAAAAGAGGGCTTTATATCTCAGTGCTTATTACAGGTTTTTTTTAAAATATTTGTCACAATGAAAACATTTCATTAAGGCCATTACTGAATGGCTGAACATGAATCTAGAGATAAAATAAAATTCATTTATCCAATCAGCATGAGCTGAAACCTAAGAATGCGTGGAAAGCAGCTGAAACCGTAAAATGCTTGGCAGGCCGCACTTGGAGTTCAGTGGTAAAACACTACACAATCTGAGTCTCCGTTCCTTCCACAATAGTTTGGCATCTTAATGTTCTTGAAGATATTCATAACTGCAACAGTGCATTGTGGCTTGGCTTGATGTTGCCACAATGGTTCATTAATGGCCAACCCATTCTACTATTCTGAACGTGCGCGCAGCCTATAAGCTCACCAGGTCTCAGACATTTGGAAACATTCTCAATATAGTCCTTTTCAGGCATTAAGCCAATGCAGAGGCCAGCAACCATGTGTTTTCCACTGATGTGATCAACATATTGTCTGAGCAGGGACAACACATTTATTTTTAGTTACAGTATATGCTATTCTACCCTGACCTGGATAGCCCAGGTGAGCCTGATATTGTCAGCTCTCTGAAACTAAGCAGCATCAGCCTTGGTTAGTAATTGGATGGGAGACCTCCTCCAATGAAGACCAGGATTGCGGAGGCAAGCAATGGCAAATCACCTCTGTTTGTCTCTTCCCATGAAAACCTTGCTATGACTTCAGGGCACTCTCCACCACATACATTATCCCAAACTCTGGTTTTTCAGGGTTCTAGTCTGTATTTTTACCCATTCGGACAACAGTACCTTGTGCTTTGCTTCTCATAGCTGTGGAAGCAAAAATATTTCTGCGTCTAGGGTTGACTCAGAGCTCACTATGGTATAATTATTTGAAAGATAATTATTCTAAAGATATATATATATATAGACAGAAAATAGCCACAACAAATGTTCTTAAAATACATTCTTTTCATATTGACCTTGATACAAACAGGTTTTTGGAATCTTCACACGCACACACACACACACCTTGCAACAGAAATGTAAAATTGGGCTTCTTTAACCAGTGCTGGGTGCCGAAGTTAATAGTGTCCAATAGTTGGTTTGCACTGTAATTCCTTTGTCAAGTGCCCTATCCTCTAGAGATGATCACCTCTACAGCCCCATAAGCCTAAATAAAAATAAAATAATCCTATCTCACACTCTGCGGCACCAGCACTATCCAAAGGGCCGTAAAAGAACATGTGCTGAACTGAAGTCAGCCTTGAGTGTGTTCTCATTAGTCTCTTCATTTCAAACCAAAGTGCAAAGCACAGAGCTTCAAACGATCATTTTCGGCCCACCCAGCCCTTGAAAGTTCAAGCCTCGACGAGTCAGAGCGAAGCGTTGGCTCTTAATTAAACACTATTAAAAACATCTCCATTTTAAAGAGAAAGCTTTAACCTCCGCTAACATTCTGACCAAAAAAATTGAAATGAGCACAGAGCGCATTTTCACCTCACGGAAAAGGAGCTTGCAGTAGACATTTTTTCTCTCTCTGGGATAACGGCTGGCAATAAAAAATATTGTGATTTTCATTACACTGTGCTCATTTATCACAGGGGGGAAATGCAAGGATGAGATCTTCCATGCAAGTTCAGACACATGCCCTTGAGAACTGAAGAATGACTTTACTATGCAATTCCAAATGCTAATATCCCCACAGGAACGCAGTTCCGACAGAGGAACCAGACCTACGACACAGCCATCATATTCACGTCAGTGAGCGAACACCATGCATCAATGTGGCTTGATGGTTTGATTTGCGCTTTTTTGGAGCTAACGCTGCATAGCCAGCAACAAAGGAAATCGAAACGTCAAGCTCTGGGCCCTTTTTATTGCAAAGGGAAAGGAATCTGCTTTTCCAAAGAGTGATAGAACTGAATGGTATATTACCCTACAAGTATTGATAAGAAGCAGAAATCTACAGCTTCCCCTCATAGTGGGCAGTTGTGTCTAGCATGGGGCGTCTTGCCAACCTCTGCTCTTATTTTGTTTGTATATGATCAGGATCATGTGATTTTATCTTTAGGATTATGAGGAGATAGTCTTTTTAGTCCATGGTACTCAAGTGTTGACGGATGACTGGGGAAATAAAAATCACCAGAAGTCTGGGGTGTGTGGCTGGGGTTCTCATTGGGCATATTTATTTTGGGGGGGGGGGGTGAACTTTAATCAGTTTAATCAGAAGGTTAATCAGCTATAACAATAACTTGTTATTTGGGAGGATTTTAATCCACACTGACAGATTTTAATGACTGGGGGGGGGTGCAGTTTTATGAGCACATCTGTTTGTGTGGAAGCTGTTGATTTTGAGGTGCTACTGAAATAGGAAATGGAAATATTGAAGGCTTTTCATTCCGGTAATATGCGCGTTAAAATGGTCTTATACCTCCCTCAGTACCTCAGAAAAGGCAACCATGTTGAAGCATAGGTAATCCACAGATTGGCATGACTGCAACCCAGTGGATAAAATGGAGGTGAGGAGAATGATGTCAGCAGCTTGGGGTCCCCTTTGGGGAGAAAGGCAGGGTATAAATGAGGTATGTAAAATAAATCCTGAGCTTGTTTACTTCAAATAAGTCCCAATGAGTTCAGTGGAAATTTACTTACAAGCAAGATCGCAATAGGATTGCATCCCTAATCAATTAATTAATCAGTTGGTTAAAAGGCAAATGATTAATCAACTAAAAGTCTTTAATCAGTTTAGAGCCCATGGGGTTTTTCTTGTTGCCATTGTTGATTTTACAGTCTAGTAAGGAGAAACTGAAAAATAAATGGGAAAATTACAAAAAAGGGGCTGTTCATTGACATATTTTTTTCAGACAATGAAAACCTGAGTGCCTTGATTTCAGAACAGCTTCCCTGTCAATGTAATTCACTTTTTTTTAGCCATAGTAATGTTTTACACATTGTTTGTGAACCCAGAAAGGTTTGCTGCCGATTCAACGCTAATATTTCCATTTTTTCTTAATGTTCCCCTCTTCCCTCAGTGACCCTCCCCCCACACACAAGGAAGAAAAACTTACAGTGCAAATCTAAGCAGAGTAACTACAGTCTAAGCCCATTGACTTCACTGGGTTTAGATTGGAGTAACTCCTCTTGGGATTGCACTGTTAACCTATTATTTCCTAAAAAATTAAATCTCCCTGGACCAACCCACTTAAGGACAGAACCTGGAACAAATGACCTTTGGGCCATTTCAGTTCTGCTCCAGCCATTTTCATTCTTATTGACTGGACCCATACAGGGCCAGTCAATAAGTGTCCATCTAGCTGACAAAATAAACCGTGCACAAAATGTTTGCCAGACAGCCATTTCCCACCTGTATAACATCCACAGAAGGAGGCATTTATATGTTCTGGGGTGGGCACAGGATGGACTTGCCTGGCTGCTTAACTTACTAGGAAAACTCCAGGGCCATTTCCACACAGCTTACCTTGTTGCGGAAAATAGCGAAATCTCACGCAAAATCACGCGAGAAGACACTGTTATCGCGTCTTCTTGTGCAATAACAGCGTCTTCTCGCGAGATTTCGCGTGAGATTTCACTATTTTCCACAACAAGGTAAGCTGTGTGGAAATGGCCCAGGTCCTGTCCTGGGGGGTGGGACTGGCAGCCAGTAAAAAGCCAAACTGATTGGTCCCAGTGGCGCTGACAGTACCTTGGGCATTTGGATCAGCTAAACTGTTTTAACTTTACAATTCAGTCTGTCTTGGAGAGAAGGTGTGGGAAGGTCTGCAAGAGCACTGAGGGTGCAAGAAGAGATGCAGGGTACCCCATGAGGGAAGGCAGGCAGGAGAGGAGCTGGAAGAGGCTCCTGCAAAGAATGAGACAAGATGTGGAACCATCAAAGAAAGGAAGTAACAATGTCAGCCCTGCCAGCCTGTTCCAGTTGGTGGGTGGCGTGAAGGGACAGCAGGGCAGAGGCAGTTCACCCACTTACCCTAGCTTAGTTTTAATCTGCTGCAAAGTAAGAACAAAGTCCACACTGAATTTTTCAACAATATTATTAATCTCAGGACAGCATTTACATCTCTGCACTTCCAAACTATGCCAACGGAGCTACTCACTGGACGATATTTAAAAACACCCCAGGAACAACACACTGGTATATGCGAAGTTCAGTGGAAGATCTTCCTCACTATGTTTCGATTTTCCCTTTATACTTGGAGCCCAGAAATAAATTTCTGGCAAAGACATTAGAGAGCTTACATTCCCTTTCTGATTCCGACAAACTAAAATTTATGCTGTCAGATGTGGAACCCATTGTTTCCAACAGGATGGTACTTTTTTTCTCTAGCTGCCAGAAAAATTAGAGCAAATGTGGTGCTTAAGAAAGCACTCTGTTGAAATGAAATGTAATTTTTGTGTCCAGATGTAAATTTTTAGGAAAGATGTAATTTTAGAAATTTTCAAAATTGAGAACTGTAAATATGTTTTTAACTTGTAAAGGCCTATGGCCGTATACAACAAATCTGTCTGTCTGTCAGTCTGTCTACTTACCCTAGCTATATCTCCTCTTCATCCTCTTGCACTGCTGCTGTCTCTGGAGGGGCTGCCTATAACAGCTCCTTCTTCCTCAGGCCCAGCCACTTCCTGCATTCTCCTAGGCAGGGGTCATTTCGCAGAAAAAGAGCGGGAGGGACCCATTAGCATAACTCATTAGCATAACTCATTAGCATATGCCATGCCCCTTGACATCACTGGAAGTGTGTCATTAGCACAACTGATTTGCATATGCTACACCCCCTGACATCACCTATCCTGGCTGTTTTGGACTCAATCCTGGCCATTCAGGGCTGAAATTAGGCCCAAAATGGCAAAAAGAGGCTGAAAATGGCCAAAAAGGGGCCCCAAATGGTCAGGATGGGGCCACTGCTGAGCAGGAGAGTGATCCACCACCCGTCAGAGGCCCAATCCGGGCCATTTTGGCCCCAATCCAGGCCAAAATGGGCCCAAAATGGCTGAGAGTCAGGTGGGTGGGGCCACCTGTCAAGTGACCTCTTTGGGGAACTGCTGGAACTGTGTTCTTGTGCATTCCCCCTCAAAATGAGCCCTGCTCCTAGGTATAGACAACAGGTTTCGGCATCTTCCTTACAGCCTCTGCTAGTGTGCAACTCCTCCTTTTGCTGCTGTCACAGGTGAAAAAATGAGGGGAGACCGAGTTTGAGGTTTGAGGTTCCTCCATGGTAGAATGTGCTAAGTACCCCAAACTGTGCCTTCTTTGCATGGTGTGTTGAGGGGGTGGGCATGTGGTTCCCTGGGAAGTGGGATAGGTGTGAGAAGTTTGCCAGCTTATCAGAGAAGAGTAGGAGCAGCGTAGGCTTTCATGGGGAGCTGGTGGGGCCAAAGATCGATTGTTGGGGAGGGAGCTGACTTCTGCAGGATGCTAAGCATAGTGAATCTAATTGCCCAAGCTGGGCGGGAGGGGACATTATTTCTGGGACATCACTGTAACAACATCCTTTACTCATGTGCTAAATGGAGTGCCAGAAGAGACCATGTATATGCTACAGTTGCCAACCTCCATGTGGGACCTGTGGTTCTCCTGGAATTACAACTGATTTCCAGACTACAGAGATCAGTTCCCCTGGAGAACACGGCAACTTCAGAGCTTTATGGCATCAACCCAATGGCTGGTGGGAGAAAAAAAAAATAAAAGCCATTGGTGTTGTTACTCCTCTCAAGGAATCACTAGGAACTCTATGATAAAAATATATAGTATAACTTCTGGAATTGATGTCAGTGCCCACTAGGAATCACTAAAAACTCCATAGAGTTTCTGGCGATTTCTAGGAAGACATGATTCCACTTCAGGGGTTTCCTAGAAGTGATGTCACTGTGTCACTGTCAGGTGCCACCCATGTCTCCCACTGGTTGCCCAGCCTGACAACCCTACCTTTTAGCCATGATAGCTGAATGGAATCCCTGTGTTCAGAGCCCTCTACTTGTTGGGTGCTGCAGAACATTTAAAAAGGCTGTTGTCAGCACACTCTGCTGGTGGACTTCTCAGTGATATCTGTCTGGCCAGTGTTAGGTATAGGTTGCAGCATTAGATGACCTTTTGCTGTGATAACATCAGGGATATTCCTATGACCTGACAGATACTGATAACAGCATATATGGTGGGAAGAAAGCAAATAGAAAATGTTTTATCTAGCTAGTGAAGGCACTGGAGTGTAAGTTCACCACATGTTCCGAAACATGTGAATGTTCTTCAGATATTATAGGGAAAAATATGGAAAGTCAGGGACCTGTCTTTTGCTGCTGTGAGGACACACCAACAATTGCACAACTGTGTGTGTGAAAGACCAATGATGCACCAAAATGAAGAGAAAATAAACCTAACCAGCTGTGGCTGGGGATGAAAATTAGGGAGACTTGAAGAGCAGTCCTAAGCATGTGTACTCAGAAGTACATCCCATTGAGTTCAATGGGATTTACTTCCTAAAAGTGTACTTAGGATTTTCGCCTAAAGGAGAATGTGCCAAACCACCCATTACATAATAGAAGGTTCTCTGTTACAATCCATCCCCAGGAGGCTGTAATTTGCAATGGAAAAATGAGGGAGAAAAGACATTTAATCCTTCTCCTCTGTGAGAGGGAAAGGTTGCTTAACTTTTCTCCTGCATGCTGTTCTTCCTTGGAAGTCCCTCCTCAGCCACTTCAGTCCCCCATCAGAGTTGCTGTCCCCCATCAGATGCTGTGAGGTAAGTCAGGATGAGAGTGTATGACAGGCCAAAAGTCACCCATCAAGCTTCATGGTAGAATTGGGATTTGAACCTGATCGATGGCTAACACTATAAACATTGTCTCAGTATGGCATTTTATGCAGTGCATAAAATAACTTTAAGGTAAAGGCCTTCATGATTGTAGCTTACGTCAAGCAAGAAAAAAAAATCTTTGCAATGAAGGCAATCTAAGCCCTTTTCAGATGTTATGTCTACACACACTGGGGTGCTGGTAACCGGCTGTATCAGGGGCATGCTCTAACAATATGCACAGTCACTATGCTATCTGAACAGTGTATTTTACATTCATGTACACCTTTGGTATGCATGATTCAGAACCCTGGAAAATCAAGTGATGTGAACGTGCATGAAAACTACATGTACCACCCCAGTTCAGACAGCATGGCAATTTATTTCAGATTTGTATTCCGCCCTCCCTGTGAACAGGATCAGAGGAGATAACATATTAAAAATACAATTAAAAATTTCATGTACATTAAAAACAGCACATTTAAAACAGGATGGTGGACAGCCTTCACAGGGAGGGTTAAGATTTATACAACCCTTTTTCCAGGCTGGTGGAGGCCCAGCCTCAGCCATATGCCTGGTGGAACAACTCTGTTTTGCAGGCCTGGCAAAAAGATAGTAGGTCCTGCCAGGCCCTGATTTCAGCAGACAGAGCATTCCACCAGGTGGGAGCTAGGACCGAAAAGGCCCTGGCTGTAGTCGAGGCTTGGCAGGCCTCCTTGGGGCCAGGGACCACCAACAGCTGTTTGTCCCCTGATCGGCGTGTCTTCTGGGGAATATATGGGGAGAAACAGTCCCGTAGATTTGCTGGTCCCAGTCCGCACATACTATAAGGATCGAAGTGTGATTGCTGGGCTACAGGTTTGTGTGGATGTAATATCTGAACCGGGCTCTAATCCCACCAGGATCAAGAGGGCTGAAATGATTTCAAACACTTGGTCTTAACAAGACTGTCGATTGCATTGTGGCATCCTGGCTTCCTCATTCTAGGAAGAGTCTAGGTGTTCCTTGGGCTTCTCGGATAAATATGCTTGCACTGTAACCCACTGAAAACAAGAAAGAAAAACAGCGGCAATCTAAGTGAACAGAAGCTAATAAACAGAATGTGTGAAGGTAGTAATTTGTTTCTCTTCAATTTCAGGAAACCAGCCTGAGATTATTGGGTTAATTTCTGGGCTTCTTATTACCAGAAAGATATTAAGAGATTGGAGAGACTTTCAGGCAGTGGTTAGAGGGCTAAAGAGATTGATTTATAATGAAAGGTTAACAGGAATATGCATAGCACTCAACTGAGGTGGGGATGTAATAACCAGCTACCGATGTGATAATAACTGACTACTTAGTTAAAAACAGAACCAACTGGGGTCTGGAAGAGCTCGGAAAGGAAAAAAGGCTTTTACAGGCTCAGGTTAGGCAGATTATTTATTAGTAGTTTGACTGCACATTGTTCAGCTTCTGATGATACCAAATTAGAGACGGACAACTATATCCCTTTCTGTCCCTTTTTATTTCTGCATGTTGCAGTTCTGAACAGTTTCAATTCACCAGGTTTTAGGCAAACCACTCCATAAAAAGTCTGCCAAGAAAACGTCGTGATGCGATGTCCCCCCGTGGGTCAGTAATGACTCGGTGCTTGCACAGGGGACTACTGGTCCCTCTACCTCTACTGGTGATCTACTGGTGGTCTCCCTGCCACACACTTTAAATAATAAGAATGTGATGTGTTATTATGTGTTATGTGTTATTATGAACATCCCTCTCAAAAACCTGAAAATGTTTAATAGCCTTCCATGACTTTCCAGTGGGATGGTCATAAAGAGCTGCCACAATCTCGCACAGCTAGAACAACATCTACAAATGGACGGAAGCACCCTGCATATATGAAGGAGGTCATTTTGGGCAATTTTCCTTTCTTGCTGACCCCAGGCTTGCCAGGTGTCCTGCTTTATCCAGAGACCTCCTGCCCCCTGCTGCTCTTTCCTGCCACTGCTCAGCTGGGTGGTTGGAGAAAATGGGGGATGAGGAATACAACCATTGTTGTCTTCTGGGCCATGATGATGTCACTCCTGGTGTGGCCAGAAGCAATGTCATCACATCACCATGGATACCCAAGCATTCAGCCAAAACTCTATGGTCAGACCAAATGCTAGAGCATCCCCAGCCATGTGATGACATCATTTTCAATCACCCCAGAAGTGACATAATTGCGGTGCCAGTGATGTCACTACACCACTGGTAAGGCCCCACCAGACTGGTTGTGTCTTCCATTAGTTTTTAGCGTCGTGTTGGCATATGTTGAGTTCCCACCCTGGCCCTCCAGAAGCAATTCAGGAAGTATAGGAGGCTGCTACAGGGAGGGGAAGACAGTAAAAATTGTTTCTGTAAATTCGTTCCATTTACTGACGCCTCAAACTTGACCCATACTATTTTATATAAGCAAGTCCCCCCCCCTCTTTTTTTGGTTTCATTAATCAAAAGATTCAGTTTGAATAGTTAAAAAAAATACTTGGCATTTTGGACCCAGTCAATGAAAGTGATTGGTTGAGACTCCTCCTGCGGGTTCCAGCCCTTGCCAAAGAGAAAAGGTCACAGATCACTGCAAGGTCACAAAAGCAAATTTGCCGACTCAACCACTCAAGCACGGGTGGGCAACTCTGTTTATGGTGAAACAGCTTTGTGGGCTGAAAATATTCTTTTCTTCTTGCAGTAAATTACAGAATACAATTGAAGCTGAAATAAAAGTTGGGGTGGGAATGAAGAAACTTAATTGCCTCAAAGTAGATGCAAGGAGCAGTAAAATGGCATGTTTCTATTGTACACAAAAGACTTGGCACAGGGGAGTAGAAGGACAGCTGGGTGAATGCATGCTAACATCACTCAGTTGTGGAATTTGAGGGGGGACACCACAAGCAGACACAATTTCTGAGTGTTCCCTCTGACTATTAATCTGCTTCTCCTTTTTGTCATGATCTACATTAAGCAGAAAGTCCATTTCTTTTATTCTAGAAAAGAGGAAAATAACTTCATTTAAAAAATCATATCTAAATAGCTAAAAGTATTTTTGTTCACTTTTGTTTGGCTTGCAGCTTCCTCTGTTGAGTGGTGGTCTTATTCGTATGAAGTTAGGTTGATTATTGAATTTCATTTTTTGAAATATTGTTTTTGCACCCCTGTCCCACTCCCCTTGTGTTAAATCTTGTTGCTTTACTTGTATATGTTTTCTATGATTGGGAAGAGGAGGAGGGCTTGTTCTTCCATTCGTAAGTGGAGTTGTTCACAAGATTAGCATGGTTTCCGCCCTGGGCCTGCCTCACAGGGAGGGTGGAATAAAATTCTAAGGCAAATAAATAAATAAATAAATAGATAAATAAATAGTTTGCCTACCCTATTTTAGAATTGTTTTTGTTGTCATTTTTAAATGGCCTTTCGAACTAGGATCCCCACACTGCCATGAAGCAAATTGGCAATGCAATCCTAAGAAGAGTTACTCTAGTCTAAGCCCATTGAAATCAATGGGCTTAGATTGTCGTAATTCTGTTTAGGATTGCACTATGGGTGACCTTGGACCAGTCACTCACTCTCTTGCTGGGAGATTACGGATATTCTTTTGTTCTGTAATAGCTGAACCACAGCCCTTCAACACAAAACTATTTAGGCTACGTCTAGACAATAAACTCACCACGTTCCTGGCTAGTGATGTGATGACTGGCAGAAATACTTTCCACAAACATTGATCATTGCAAATGTTAATTGCATTGCATAGTATGCAAGATTTTTTTAAAAAAAACTTTCCTTGGAGCTGAGGAGAACTTATTCCAAAAATTATTGCAAATTTCCTAAAGGAAGTTGCAGAAGTCAGTACTTTGAAAGGAGAACTATGAACATTGACAGCTAGCTCAACCATCTTCTTTCCAATGGAATCAGGCTTTGGATGCTTGGAAGCCATCCTGGAACTGTTGAGGTGGATTCCTGATATGGCAAATGCGCATGGTAAGTCTTCTAATGAGCGGATATGAAACGTGAAAGGAGAAATGTCCTCATGACAGCTGCATTGTCTAGACTAAAGTGTGAATGTTTTATGTCATATTTGGAACACGACAAAGGCTCTCCTGAAAAATGCAAGCAGATCCTCAAAAAACAAGATCAGGCGTACACAATGACTCAACCTCTAAGTATACAATTTTTACATTTACTCTTAAAGTGACTAGGTGCTTATTCAAAGTGCTATATATTTTAAAACCAGAATAAATATAATTTCATCAAAATTACATAGAAAAATGACATATATATAGGAATAAATAGCATCCATTCACAAATACAAACAGATGATAACTCACATGACTTACAAAAATACAATCTATATAACCGACTGTTCAAATTTATATCTTCAGAGAAACTGTCTTTAAAATCTCTTCTAACTCAGTCAGGAAGAAGCTCCACGGAAGATGCAACAAAGCAGGTAAGTAGTAACAAGGGTAAAGTGGATCAAATAAGTCTGTTTCATTACTTAGGAGCAGCTCCTGAATGAGAATGATCAGTAATAACATAAATTGAAGTGCGGATATGTTCCTTGCCCCTGAGGAAGTCATTGACGAAAGCTGAGACATGCAAGCCGGCCCCGGTTTGGGCAGGGCACGGACGGGCTTGGACTCCTTCCTCCATCCACGCTGCTTTCTACAGAGAAAATAAACAGACTTACTTAATCCCCTTTACCCTTGTTACTACTTACCTGCGTTGTTGCATCTTCCGTGGAGCTTCTTCCCGACTGAGTTAGAAGAGATCTTAAAGACAGTTTCTCTGAAGATATAAATTTGCACAGTCGGTTGTATAGATTGGATTGTATTTTTGTAAATCACGTGAGTTATCAGATGTTTATGTCACATTTGAGCATTTGAGAAGTTCAAACTTGAATCTTCTTTGTGGAAAGGAAGTCAGATGTAGATATCGTACTGGGACTTAGGACATTTGGAAAATTATAAGAGACACTTTGTTGGCCTACCTGGAGCATGTGCACACAAATACACTTTGGAGATAAGATGGTCAACGCCAACAATGAGAATGTGGTAATCTTCTATCTTAGTAAGTTATTGTGCTCCATCTGTACCACATTAGAAACAAAGCACAGGCAGGCAGAAACGTGTGGTTCTGATTTTTGCACTATGATGCTACAGTTTTCTGTTTACCACAACTAAAACTTTTTGTTGGTTAGAGAAACCCAAAGTTCATTTGTCAGGATGACCTCTAAGAACAATTTACAATAAAAATGGTATTTGAAATAACCACTCACTTTTCTGTTTAGCTCCATATCCCTCATAACTTTTATTCCAAAATCTTTCCATTTCTTTTGATGACTTCCTGAGTTTCCAAATACTATCAGTGGATATTTGGAAACAAGGATCTGTAAAGGCTCTTATACCATTTTTCACATCGGCAGGAGTTCCTAAAGCATCATTTTGAGCCTTTGTCACATATGCGTAAGTGGCTTAATTGTGCATTATTTCCTATTTAAAAGTATAAACGTGACTCAGTTATGCATGATACTCCCATGCCATTGCATGCACAATTGCTTAATGGTGCAGCAGATGTCACAAGGAGTCTCTCTCTCTCTCTCAGAGCCAATCTTTGACACTGAATATGCATCTTTCACTTTGTGGAAAAGACAGTCAACAATACTTGCAGTATCTATAGTTTTCACAGAAATGAAGACAAAAAAGGGTTTAATCAAAATAGAGGACCAGTTATTCTGAAGAATTTCTTTGACATGGGAGCTCCAATATACTCACAAATCTTCCCTCCACATAGGAAAGTTCTCCATTTGTGTTGATAAAAGGAGTTAATCCAAATATATATTTCTTAAAATTAGTGGAGACCTTATATGAGCATGATATATTTGTGCATACGAGGACACAAACAAAATGCTCTAGATCAGAGCATCGGGGGCCAAGCATGGAGAGCAGTCAATGCACTTTACCAGAGCTCCAGGAGAACTTATCCCAGGCTGCATACCTATGTATCTGTTATGGTGCTGTTGGAAAGTGACATCAAGTCAATGCTGACTTATGGTGACCACTGCTGGGGTTTTCAAGGCAAGAGACTAACAGAGGTGGTTTGCCATTGCCTACCTCTGCATAGCAACTCTGGTCTTCAGTGGAGGTCTCCCGTTCAATTACTAACCAAGGCTGACCCTTCTTATCATCTGAGATCAGATGAGATCAGGCTTACTTGGGCTATGCAGGTCAGAGCCTTTATCTATTATGGCATTTTAGAAATAACACATAAGCAGTATGTGGCCATTTCCACATGCCCTTATAGAGACAGCCCACTCCCAAAACGCTGGTGGCTTTCCCCCCAGGAATCCTGATGTCTCTGTTTTCAAAACAGTTGTGGGCTGTTTGGCTTCAGTTTTTTTCAGTGCCTTTTCTGGAAATGCACTTTCCCAGAAAAGGCACCGAAAAAATGGAAGCCAAACACCCCGCAACCATTTTGAAAATGGAGATGTCTGGATTCCTGGGGAAAAGCTGCCAGCATTCTGTGAGTGAGCTGTCCCTATAAGGTCATGTGGAAATGGCCTTAGTCTTGCTAGTAGATTCAGTGGACAAGCAATAGGGAAGGCCATCACTCGGTTATGTTTAGCCTGGAGAAAACTGAAGAGTGAAAAGAATACTGATGGTTACAGTCTTCAACTATCTGTCACATGGAAGAAGGCTAAGACTCGTTCTCTGCTTCTCTGGTATAAGAGTAGATCTAATGGGCTTAAGTTCTGGAAAAACAGATTCCAGTTGAATAACAGAAGTAACTTCCTAATGGTAAGAGCAGTTTGACAGTGGAACCAGTTACCTATATGTGTGTGTGTTGGGGGAGGGGCACTCTGCCTTGCTGGAGCTCTTTGAGCAGAGGTTAGATGGCTGTCTGTCAAGAATGCTCTCAAACAATATGACCTACAATACCCCTTCCATCTAGGACTGAAGGACTGTAGGGCTGCCACCCTAAGGATACTTTCCTAGGAGCAAGCCTCACTAAATACCATGGGACTTACTTCTGAGTAGATGTGATTAAGCCTGTTCCCTACAACTCTGACCTTTATTTTCAGCTTGTGTCCAGAAGCATCCAGCTAAGAGCTGCTACTGCAAAAGCCTGCGGACTGGATCTTACTCAGCAAGGCAATTCCTATATTCTAGAACAGTTCAGAAAGAGTGTTTTTTATTTTGCTTGCTTGCTCTTCAAAGACTTCACAGGCACAAAACACATACACTTAATTCTGTGCACATGAAGTAAGCAGGACAGAGAGTCACCCTGTGAAATGCCTGTGGTTAGTGGCTTCTTGGGCAGGAGATTCGTTTTTAATCAATGCGGTAATCAATGACATATGACATTTTGTTCCCCCCACAGACGTGTGCACATATGAGAGTCTGCAACTTTTAGAACTGGAAATGATGCTTTTTTTTTTTTTTGCGTTTTTCTTTGACATAAAGAGAATTTTGAAACACGGACTTTACTTTGGGGGCGGGGGAATGGTGGAACAAGCCTACAGCTTACTGGGAGATGCTATGTTTCAAACCACAGTTTGTTTAATGTGGATAAAATGCACATTAACTTGTCATTGTGGGTTTCTTTTTCCCATACCGCACTGGATCCAAGCAAGATCCTATGACTCTTAGAGTCATCTAGTCACATCTCACCCCCCCAAAAAACCCTAGACAGAAACTGAATATATTTCACAAAGCATTAGTTTTGCTTTTTTACCAAATTAAACTGAAGAACTAATGTGTGGTAAGCATGGCAAATATGGGATATCTTTCCAAACTAACTTACATCACAGTCAAAACTTTGAATTCTACCCTGAAACCTTGAGTATTATTGGAGCAATAGGACAATTAAATGATGGAATTCACTGCCGGTGGATACAGTAATGATCAAGAACATAAGTAGATGAATGGCTACTAGCCAAGATGACTAAGGGGACACTCATATCCAGAGAGACAGCAAACCTCTTAATACCAGTGTTAGGAGGCAACAACAGGGGAAGTCTTGATATCTATATCTTCTTTGTTGGTCCTCCAGGGGAAATGGTTTGCCGCTGTCTCAAACAGGATTCTGGACTAAATGGATAACTGATCTGATCCAACAGAGGTCTTTTTATGTTCTGGTTCCTATTTTACAGCATGAAGTATCATTTAAGCTCATTGTAAGGAACTATTTTAAATTTCTCTTTGATGTTGCTTTGATCCTGAGATGGAGACATGAATGACATAAACTGTCAGGCTTGCCACTCCCACTGGGGGGCAGGGCATCCCCTGCCACTGGGTCAGTTTTGGGGGAAACCTGGAAGGGGCGTCTCACCCACAGCAACTGTTGCCTGTTCGCATTCCAGTGGCCTGCAAGAGGGGGGGGGGGAATGTCATCAGTGAAGGCATGCATTACTTTCAGGAAAAACTCAAAAGTGATGTCAGTCCTCCCCAGGAATTTCAGGGAATGTTTTTTGTAAAACCATAGATTTTTCAGTGACTCCTAGAGAGGATTGATGTCAGAGGACTGATTGTGTCTTTCCTGGCTCCCACCAGTTGCCAGCTTCTGGCTGGCAATCCAATAAATTGTACACATAAAGGCTGTGTAAAGCCCATATTTAAAAAATGCAATATGTGCCCACAATACAAATCAATGTACAAAACAAACAGCAAAAGCACTTAAAACCATTGCCACAATACATAGACTAATTAGGAAAGAAACAAAAAACTTATGCTCATTCCTGTTTGTTATTTTACTGTACTTTTAAAACACCAGATCCACAAAGCCCAGACAAAATTGTCAAAAATGCAATAACATTCAAACGTAAGTTTAAAAACAGCAACTATCAAGCAAGAAAAGAAGCACTTCATAGAAGCCAGAGATAATGCTAATTTTTTTTTAGTTCAGTACAGCTTTAAAAACAAACTACTGTTGTACTTTCAAACCATTGTTGTTTTGTTATGAAAAGTTCATTTTTTAAGCCTTCAGAAATGGTTTACCATTGCTGAGTAGCTTGTTAACACAGTCATTTTGTTGTTTATTATTTGAGGGCGCCTTTTCAATTTTTTATTTATTTTATTATACAAAATCTACATCCCTCACAAAGGCCAACGAGGCAGCTGACAAATTAAAATTGTGTACTGGTTACCTCCCCCACCCAGTTGCATGATAAAAACGAAGTAAAATACAGTAAAACGACAATAAAACAATCGAAAAGTGGCAAATCACTAGAACAGGACATAAAGTAACCTGTAAATATTTACTAACCATGCAGTTTATCAGTTTAAATATTTATATAGCCATTTCTCCACAGATGATTTCCCCTCTTTGTTCTTGCTGCCCCTTCCAACCCTCCCCTCACCACAGAAGAACAATTTCTGGGGTCACACAATCTTTGTAAAGGAAGAGGATTGTGTGGGTTGGCAGGCCGGAGAGGGACAAGTGGATGAAAATCTTTCCTCAGTGTACCTACCCTTGCAAAAGAAGGAGTGATTTTACCCCCTTGTCCTTCCAGAGCCCTCCCCAATCCTCTGCAGGGGTCCTGCAACCCTAGAAATTATCATTCCAGGGGCTGGAAGAGGCTGCAGAAATTAAGAGAAAGCAGGCAAACTCCACATTCTCTATACACATCAAGCACAATTTTACCAAGTCAGACCACTGACTTATCTAGCTCAATATTGTCGACTCTGATGGTCAGCTGCTCCCCAAGGCTTCAGGTAGAAAAGGTTCTAACACCTGCTGGCTGAGATCCTTCATCTGAAGATACTAGGTACAGGATCAGGGATTCTCTGAATGCAATGCACTGGAGGTGTTCATCTACCAAGCTACCGCTCCTCCCCTATATGAACCTGCAGTGGTAGATCTGATTCATAAAATGTATGCAAGCCTACTTTATGTATACACATTCATATGCATATACAGGGTACCTATCACTCACTTCACTCACTTATTTTTCAATAAGAAAAAGAACATGTTGGCACAGCAGGCAATGGCATTCTATATCATTAATACAAATAATTTCCATTAGGGAGAGAATGGATCATAAGTCATGAGGGGCAAAGTCTCAAGTGAGTCATGAAGGTAATTCCCCCTTAGTTATTATGATCACTCTGCTCAATGGGCCTTTGATATATGGAGTCCCTTAGATTATTTCATTAGATAACTGCTAGAGTGGAGCACAGGATTCGTGACACATCTCTCAAGGCACACCATGTCAAAGGTTAATTTGACTTGCAGTATGTTATGGCTGCCATGAGGTTTGCCTTCGAATTTTGATCTTGTGAGAAAGGGTTCTCTTTAAAATTCGGAATATTCTTGACATAGTATTTGATCAGCTTTCCTTCCATTTCAAACACTGTGGATAAGATCTTTTGTTTTCTGGATGTGGGATCACTCATCAATATCTGACACCATGTACTGGAACTCTTCTTAGAATCCCCTTGGGAGATATTGTTGATGTTATCAAAACTATTTTGGTTTCTATTGATTTTCCTTAATGTCTTATCCAAAAAGTAACCACTAACTTCATTATGAATGCCCCTTCAGACAAAACCTATGACCATCTCAGGATCTGCAGAACACCACCGTTCCTTGAGAAATTGTCATTATTTAAAGAAAAAAAATTGTTTCCCTCAAAATTGCCTCAATGATTCACCCCTCCACACATTTCCCACACTAAAGATTATTTAGTTAATAAAGATTTAAAGTTTAGAGGCAAAGCCATCTTTCTTCTGGTGGAGTCCAGGAAAAAGAACTAATAGATTTTATAAGATGGCTGCTACAGTAGTTCTAGTTAGGGCCTGTAGGCACAAGTAGAGTTGCCAGGTTGAGTCTGGCAATCAGTGGGGGGGGGGGGCAAGAGATGAATAAATAAATGGCTCCAGCCCAGTTATCTGCAAGTGACTTCTGGGAAGTGTCAATGGGTAGCTCTAGGAGTTGCAGAACTCATACCATAGAGTTTCCAGCAATTCCTACAGTTACCATTAGCACTTCTGAGTTGTACCTTGGAAGTGACATGCCAGTGACTAGGCTGGAGATTTATTTTCATTCATTTTTCTCCCACTGTATGGAAAGACAAGAGAGAAAATTACCTGAAGATTGGCCGACTAATGGTAAGTTATATTACATGTAAATAAACATGTTGAATTCTTTCATAATAGCCTGGGATAAGTTCTTTGGGAGACTTGGAATAGCTTTTAAATTTCTGCTATGATACCCACCATTTGAACACCTTGAATTATTATAAATGTCCATGAAATGCAGTAGATATAAGGAGCTGATTTATATTTATATCAGACCATCAGAAAATCAAGCTGCTTAATATCAACCCAAATTATTAGCAACATTTCTATACCACCTTTCTTCTACAGAATTTAAAGCTGCATGTAAGGGGGCCAAGGAAGTCTCCCTTCCGGGCACAGAGTCAGCAGACCTGCTCAGCTTCAGCATGTTTATTATATCATGTAGAGAGCAGTCCAGGGCTTTTTTTCTGTGGAAAGAGGTGGGGGAACTCTCACCTGGGGCAGCTCCCAGCAGGAGGTGGCACCCCTGTCACTACACGCGCGTAAAAGTAGTTTGACGCACACAGTATGTAATATGAAAGACCTCCACCTGAGGCCCTGGAGAGCCACTGCCATTCAGACTAGACAATACTGATCACGATAGATCAATGGTCAGACCAGGGGTCATTTCATAGAAAAAGAGCTGGAGGAACTCATTAGCATATGCCACTCCCCTTGCCATCACCAGAAGTGTGTTATTAGCTTAACTGATTTGCATATGCCACACCCCCTGACATCACCAATCCTGGCTGTTTTGGACCCAATCCTGGCCAGTCAGGGCCGAAATCAGGCCCAAAATGGCAAAAGGGGGCTGAAAATGGCTGAAAAGGGGCCCAAAA
This sequence comes from Eublepharis macularius, assembly GCF_028583425.1. Lineage (NCBI taxonomy): Eukaryota > Metazoa > Chordata > Lepidosauria > Squamata > Eublepharidae > Eublepharis > Eublepharis macularius. The sequence continues at coordinate 27,736,249 of NC_072791.1, read as the reverse complement.
TAGTCAGGATCGGGCTGCTGCTGAGTAGGAGAGAGATCCACCACCCATAAGATGCCTGATCTAGGCCGTTTCAGCCCCAATCCAGGCTGAAGCAGGCCCTAAATGGCTGAGAATGAGGTGGGCGCAGCCACCTGACATGTAACCTCTTTGGGGACCTGCCAGAACTACGTTCCTGCATGTTGTCCCTCGAAATGAGCCCTGGGTCAGACACAATATAAGGCAGCTTCCCGTTTCATCTCAAACACTTATGCCCCAGACCTGATCATTGGACAGGGAAGTTTGTAAGAGAAATCTTCCATACAGTTTTAAATTTGCAAGCATAAGGCTTACTCCCCCTGCCCCCCCAAGCACAATACATTTCAACTTTAATAAGGATGCTATGCAGAAAGGACAATGAGATCTGTCTTCATTCTCCACATGTCCCTCGCCACAATTGGTAACACATTTGATGGTAAGTGTTGTGAAGAAAACCTCCAGTGTCTTTTATAGTTCTTAGACTTCCTTGACATCCTCAACAATTTCCAAAGTTGGATTTTGATTTGTTTTTGACCATATTAAATAGTAAGTTTCCATTCTTTTTCTAAACCTTGGGAGAATTTGAAAAGTGCTAATTGATGTCTTTCCCTGCTTGAAATTCTCTCCGTACTTCAGAATTTGCAGCATGTGGCTAAGTCTACCAGCCTGCCAACCATCCATCTATCTATCCATCCATCCAACAAGGAATTGGTCCCCCCAGTGCCAACAACAGTGAATTCTCCAGTTCTGTCAGCAACCGCTAAGGAGGCTCCTCAATATTTAACAACATCACTTCTAAAGCAAGCAAGCTCTTTGCCTATTTTTATTTTCTCATGAGAGCTTAAACCTTCCCTGTCAAAATATGTTCAATGGACAGTCAGCGGCTCACCTTCTAATGATGAACTTTTTAGCATTCTAAAAAGACAATGACTGCCACTGTCAGAAACAGATTTTAAAAACCTGGCCCAACATGGTGCTCTCAGCTGCAGTGCATAATATTGTTTCTGGGCTTGGAACAACGAACTTCCAAAAAAGCTTTTCTGTTATGATACTCTCGCTCTCTCTCTCCCTGGAGCACTGGGTACATAATATTGTTAGGGCACTTCCGCACTTCCAGTGTGATATTTAATTTTAATCACTTCCTTTGCTATCCAGTAATAACATTGGTTATGTTATGGTCCTCAGCACTACTTATGCATTTTTATATACATGAGGAGAAGAGAAAAGAGACTATTCACTGGAAGCGCTCTCAGTATTTGTAAATTGTAAGTTCTTTCTTTTGAGTAATACATCCAGTGGAAATTATTTATACAGTCCTGTCTGTCCAAACAAAGAGAAAAATATGATTTAACAGGAACACTCTCATTTTTATTTTTTTGATTTAGAGAAGGGGGAAAAAACATTTGATTGGAGGTGCATGCATATTATTAGTGCAGAGGAATATCTTTTATTTATACATACATACACACAGAGACACACATATATGGACATATATTCATGTGCACACACGTATATATACACACACACACAGAGTTTATGCAACTTGGATAGATGAGAAGAAATCACACTTGCCATAAACAAAGACAGCAGAGGGGAGTTCAGGGCCCAGGTCTTCAGAGCATCCACAATATGCCACCACGGAACATGTCCGTAAGATGTAAGCATGTTTTTTTTTTTTTCAGTGGCAGACTTCCTGGCAAAGATTTGTTGTTGTTTATGGATTGTGCATGTAAAGTGCCACCAATATAACATAGTCCTGACTCCCAGCTGACATTTCCAATGCCCTTGTAATATATTCAAGAGAAGAGCTCAGTTGTAGATTTGGAGATCTGCTAGTTCCATGAGCAGGTCAGGCAGCTCATTATACAAAAGAACTGGTTTAAGAAGCTACTGTCTTGGTTCTTGGATGTCAACAGCAACATTCCAACTTTTAGAAAGATCTGCCCTGTCTGTCATTTCTTGTATGCCAGAAAGAACATTTCTGGTGCTGAGCAATATGGACCAAGGCCTTTGTGGCAGGCTGGGGGAGGGTGAATAAGGCCTGGCCCCTCTTGGTACAGTTCATTTGCAGGCAAAGACAAGCAAGGCCAGGTTTGGAGACAGGGTGGAGGTGATCAAATGACAGTAGCCACCAGGCTTGCCAGATTCCTACTTGGAGTGGGGCATCCTCTACTCTCTGTTGGGTCTTTCCCGCTGCTGCTCAGCTGGACAGCAGGAGAAAAATAAAGAAGTAAATAGGAATGGGGTGGGTAACAGACACCCTTCTGGGGGCATGCTCCCAGGCAGCATGGCATGCTCTTGTAGGTCCGATCCGGCCCAGATCAGGGCTGAATCAGGCCACTACTGAGCGCAGGAGCAGTGGCTCATTCTGGCCTGATCCAGGAAAATCTGGGTCCAAATTGCTCTGCAGTGGCCTATTTTGGGCCTGATCCACCCCAATTTGGGCCCAAATTGGGTCCGATTCGACCCTCCACAGAGCTTGGGAGTGCTCCTGGGAGTGGCCACGGGCTGCATGATAACATCACTTTTCAGATGTGATGTCATTGCATGGGACCAGGAGCGTACACATGACAGACAAATGCCAAGGTAGAGGCTAGGTTGCGCACCTCCCACCGGGAGGACAGGGGAACCTGACAACCCTAATATGGGACCATTTCCCCCTGTATGTTCCCTGGAGTGCATTACACTCTGCAGACCAGCATTTGCTGGTGGTCTCTGGCCCCAAGGATGTTCGTGTGGCCTCAGCCAGGGCGACAGCCTTCTCAGCATTGTCTCTGGCCTGGTAGAATGCTCTCCCAGCTGAGATTTAGGCCCACTTCCTCTGGGCCTGCAAAACAGAGATGTTTTGTAAGGCCTATGAAAATGGTAGAGGTGCTGGTGAACTATCCTGCTGGTCCTTTGCCTGGTCTGCTCCACTTCCAAAACCTATCTGAGATCTGTTGTGCCTACCCACGGTGGTCTGTACTGAAGTCGTTACCCTGCCACATCTTAGAGGTCTTTGTTGGACTGTGTTTTATTGTTTTACTGTTATGTATGGTTTAAGTTATAGTTTATAGAATTTTATGATATTTATATATTGTTATAATTGTTATAATATGATGTTATGACCCATCCTGAGCCCTCTTGTGGGGAGGGTGGGATATAAACAAACAAAACAAGCAAAACAAATAAATAAATAAATACAGTTGTTTTATGTGTCCATGCGGATGGTGCTGGGAACAACCCAGTACTTTCCAAGTTGACTTGCAGTGCCTCTACACTGTCAGATCATCATCTCTTAATTCATAAACTAGACATACTAAGAATTGAACGTGGGATCTGTTGTGTGCAAAGCACATGATCCACGTGGCTTCTTTTCCTCCTTCTAAGCACTAGCTTCTTTGTGCTAAGTTGTGATAGCAAGCAGCCACTTTCCCCTTTTGCTCCATTAGCTACAGAATGGTGGTATTTTGCCTCGACAAGTCCAGTGGGCTGTACAACTCAGCAAGTTTTGACAGGCAAGGAAAATGATTGGTCTGATGAATGGTTGACAGCCATCAATAAATTGCCAGTAGACAGTGCCAGTAGAGATCACATAATTCATTGGGATTGCTGCCAGTAATGCATATACATATACATATACATATACATATACATATACATATACATATACATATACATATACATATACATATTATTTTAAACTGTTGTCTATGACTGAAAATGTGTTAGCAAATCAGATGCTCTTGGGGTAGAGGGGCATCATTCCTTAGGGGACAATGTTCTCTGTATCAATGCTATGAGTTCTAATAAAAATTCTGCAAATCAGAATTTTAACTACATTAGGATATGGGCAGGGCATTTTTTTCACTCTGCCTAGAATTTGGGAGGAAAGGATACTTCAGGTAAGAATTAACATCCCTGAGAATTGCATCCCAGTTAGGTAAGGTGAAGTTATACCTGACGATTTGTCTCCCATTGAAATCAATAGAAGTGACCAAGGGATTTTATTTGTTAACACTGGGTTGAATCCAACCAGTTTTTCTGTGGAGGAAAGAGGAAGCTGCGGTGCTCATGGACCACCAAAAATGGATCCTGAGACTTAATTGTAAAAAAGACTTGTGTGATGGAGAATGTAATAAAGAGCAGACTTGGGTGAGCTTGAATGAAAACTCTGGCTGGATCCAACCCTTTATTACCCTTTAATTGTAATATTATTGAATATGATTCAAGTTTATAAAATGACAAGCCCAAATCTAATTCTTGGTTGGAGCCAGAAGCTGATGCAGACATGATGACAAAATCCTGTCAACCATCCTACCTTATTCCTTTTGCAGGTGATGAAATCATCTTTGTTCCAGAAAAGAACCCAGGAAGCTTGGGCATTGCACCTATCACCGGGGATGTTATAAACTGCTACAATATTTGCAGTTTATCACACAATACTAGAGGTAAATTTTGATCCAGTATTTTACCTAGAATAATTCTAGCACTTTAGAATGGACTATATTATATTAAAAATTTTCCTCCCTTCTTCTTTTGTTATGGCTCTAGATAAAACAGCAGGAGCATTGCATGATTGTTTTCCATATGTGTGGGTGTGTTTGATCATAAATTGTTTACAATTCACCACTGAGGAAGGCCTAAGGGCCGAAACACGTCTGGTCAGTTTTGTACTGTACCTTGGTCTATTTGTGTTGGTCATTGCACTGTACCATCATCTGTATCTTGAGATGTTTTAGCAAGTTTTATTATATATATGTAGCCTGCCATATATATATATATACTTTTAGGTTGTTTCTTAACCCCTTTTGTTCTCATGCTACAAACTTCACCTGAACTGTAACTGACATTCAAACTTAACATGACAGAACTACTTGTTTATACATAAGCCAAACCCCTCACTTGGTTGCCTCACTGTTTTGTTTAAAGTTTGAATTAGATGTCATATTGATCAGCTTTGTGCTAGGACAGTCTGCAACACCCAGTCTGGCAGCTATCTATGTAGATGCTTCTTTAAGCTTTCATGAATAAATGGCTTGGTGTGCTACAGGATTATGTTTTGGGAAATAAGGTACATTTGTAGTTTATATAGGGTTACCAGCCCCCAGGTCGTGGCTGGAGATCTCCCGGAATTACAACTGGTCTCTAGGCCACAGAGATCAGTTCACCTGGAGAAAATGGCTACTTTTGGGGGTGGACAATATGGAATTATGCCATGCCAAAGTCCTTTCCCACCCCAAACCCCACTTTCTCCAGGTTTCTCCAGGTTTCACCTCCCGGATCTCCAGGAATTTCCCAACTTGGAGCTGGCAACCCTAAGTTTATATATTGCAGTCAATTAGAGGAGTTTTTCATTGTGATCCAGAACAGTAGCCACACTGTTACCTAGCACAAGGGTGCCCAATGTGGTGCTTGTGGGCGCCATGGTGCCTGTCAGTATCTTTCCTGTACCTGAATGGAGTTTTTAGGAACAGGGCAGGACCACGTGGTGCTTTTTCCCAGCAAAGCTTCTGATTGGCCACTGGAGATATCATCCGCTGTGCAGATTTTTTTTAAATGTTGCTATGGCAGCAGCTGCGACCACAACACAAGAGTCTTTACTCTGTGACTGAAGGGAAGCTGCAGAAGCCATTTTGTGGTTGGCTCCATCTCCTGCAACAGTCATTTTGTGGCAGCCATTTTGTGGCTCATCTATCACACTGAGGGCCAAGCTACACATGACAAATGACACTTGAACGGCAAGTGGATTGAGTGGAGGGCAAGTGAACAGGGAGAAATACACTTGCTGTTCAAGTGTCATTCGTCATGTGTAGCTTGGCCCACAGTCAGAATTCTAAAGGTCCCACATGATCAAAAAGGGTTCACGGTCCTTGATTTAGTGGATTCTAAATCTTCTAACTTGGAAAAAACCCTCCTGTTCCCATGAAATGTTGCAGAATGTTCATGCCTAGACCCCTGGTTTCCTCTTTTGCTAGTCATATAAATTGAAAACAGTAAGAATTTGGTGGATGATGGAATGTTAAAAAAATTAAAAAATCTCATGGGAAAGTTTGAGAATGGGTATGTGCAGATGGTTTCAGATCTGGACATTCGCCTGCTGTTGCAACTCACAAACATCAAGCCATGCAGACATAAGGGACAGATACAGACATCTTACAACTGGAAGTCATTAACTATGAAATGTTACTGTTTTGTGTACTTAAACCATGTGGCAGAAGGAGGAGGTGATGGTGGATCAGGGAGAAGACATGGGGAAGCAGTATGAGAATATGAATACGCCAGCTTTCTTTGCGTGATAAAATTGTCCAAATTGTTTGAACCAAACTAATTACAACTTGCAAACCAAACTGTCAGGTGAATAAGCATCCTCGTCAGTCTCTCGGATGCCCCACTGTCCTCTGGGCAAGGCATCAGATCATGTCTAGCATCAGCAGTCAACCAAGGCAGGGCAGTTGCCAAGGGCTTCCTGGAAGTCAAATCCTGCTGCTTCTAAAAGTGGCTGCTGCCATATTTCTCCCCACCGTATCCTTCCTGTTCCATGGAGGATGGAGCAGGAAGGATAAGGTAGGGAGAAAGCAGGTCTCCACCAGCAGCAGAGTGGCTGGATAGGAAGGGTGGAGCCAAAAGGGAGGGACCAGTGTGAGGGAGTGGCTAGAAGAGGAATGGATGAGGGAAAGGACAAAAGAGGCCTGGTGATATTCTGTTGTCTGGAGCATGCAAAAACTTGGAGCTGGCCCTGAATCTGAGAAATGCGTTCCATTTCTTGCTGGGAATCCCACCAAGACCAATGGGTTTACAAAGACACGGGAGCTTGGACAGCAGCGTAAGACAACTGTTTGCCAATGGGTAAAGGCTACAAAGCCCAGGATTCAGTTCTAAAACTCTGAGTGACTAACTAGCCAATGTGATTATATCACTATAATGCTGTAATGTCACAGTGCCTCTGTCATTAATCACAGGCTAAATAATAAATTTGCCTTCTCCTTGCAAAGAAAAGGCATATTATTCAACAACAGACTGATTTTGATACATCTTTTAACTAACCAAAAGTAGCATCTTGACAATTTTAATAGGCTAATTATACACTGATGGTCATCTAGGAATGTGCTCATTTTCAGGCCTTTATGTCCTGACAATTGTAAAAGTTATCAGCTGGAAAATTGGCATGCAAACACAGAATTTCAATCATGGAGAACCAGCAGGACTGGACTTAAAATATTGCCACTGCACAAAGAAGGTTCAGTCTGAGGTATGCAGAGGAAATGAAGGACTGTGCATGCAGCAGGCCCCAGAAAGAGGCAACAGCCAGATGCCAAGTGACTGAAAGCAACTTCATATGCGAGCTGTTTTTAAGTGGCTGTTACTTGGTGGTAGAGTTACGGTTGCCAAGCTGAGTCTGACAACTAGTGAGAGAGTTGAGGGTGGGGATATGGTGGGTGTATGAAGTCAGCATTGATGTCACTACAACACTTCTGGGTACAAGCCAGAAGTGACAGTGGGTGGCTCTAATAAGGGTTGCCAGGTCTCTCCCGCCCCCTGCCCACCCAGCTGGGAGGCTTGAGGCCTGGCACCTATCTTGTCTTTTTCCCCTTTGCGCATGCAGCTCATGCATGTTCCCAGTCTATGCGATGACATCATTTAGGGGAAGTAACATCAATGCGCAGGCCATGTGCTGCCCTGGGAGCGTCCCCGCACTCCGCTGGGGGCCGAATCAGGCCTAATTTGGCCCAATTCAGGTGCTCTGCAGCAGCCCAATTTGGGTACTCCGGACTGATTCAGGTCTGATCTGTCAGATTCAGCCCTGATTTGGGCTGTTTCAGCCCAGATAGGCTGCTGTGGAGCGTAGGAGCACTGCTGCGCTCTGCAGCAGCCCGATTCAGGCAGATTCGGCCCCAATTTGGGTCTGATCCAGACCGATTTGGGCCCAATTTGGCCTGATTCAGCCTGGATCGGGCCACTGCAGAGTGTGGGAGCACAGCTGCGCTCTGCAGCAACCTGATTTGGGCCAATTTGGACCTGATACAGACCACTTTGGCCCAGATCGGGCCACTGCAGAGCACGGGAGCACTGCTACACTCTACAGCGGCGTGATTCAGGCCCAATGTGGGCATTTATGGCACACAGGAGCATGCTGCACCACCTGGGAGTGTGCGCAGGAACCACGTTCTCCTGTCTTTCCCCCCTGTCAGTCAGGTAAGCTGTGGCGGGGGGTAGAGGGTGGGATCAGGGGATCCTTTGCCCCCCCCCCCCCAGCAGGGAACTGGCAACCCTAGCTCTAATAGTTGCTGGAAACTCTATGTTGAACTCCATGGTTTTACCATAAGTTTTTACCATAGAGTTTCTGGCAATGCCTAAAGCTACCCACAAACATGGGTTGTACTTGGAAGTGATGTGCTGATATGGAGGATGCCAGCATTTTTGGCTTTGTTTTTCTCCTGCGCCGCTCTGAGTGGCAGTGGGTAATGAAGGTAATGGATGGGAAGCCTCATGCCTTAGCAAACAGGCCTAGGAACCTTAGGTAGAATGCAAGTTTTGTAATGCAGAAGGTCTCACATTCAATCCCTGCCATCTCTAGTTAAAGGACTGGGAAAAACATTTTGTTGCCTGAGATCCTGTAGCCCTAATGCCTGTGGCATGGTTCCAGCCATTCTACTCAACAAAACTTAAACCCTTCCTTTAGCCTAGGGACACTTCTTCCAACTTAAGTGGCTCTTCCTCCAGTTGAAGAGCGACTTCTTCAGTGGTAGAGCCCCTTAAGATGGAAGCAGTCTCCCTAGGCTGAAGAATGGCTTCAAACATTGCTGAGAAGTATGAGTGTATGGACCAGTGGTTCAACTCAGAGTATCCACCTGCTCAGCCATCCTAATGCAGAGAGGATGGACAGTGAAAAAAAGCAGAAGCCATCGCTGCCCATTTTTAGTCATTCTGTTTGTCCCTGTCAGCTAACTGTAAGAATGGAGACGACCAGAAGCTGGCAGCAAAGACAACAACAGCTCACACTGAGGGCATATTTTTAAGAGTTTGCCTAAACCAGGATTGAACTTAGATATAATAAAACAGTTTGCAGTGCTGGGGTAGAACAGGCACTTCTGAATGCTGGATAGGCTTACTGTTTGCCCAGTGACAGTGGGCAACAGCCTCCACAGACCCCTGTGGAGGCTGGTGAGAAAATATAAGGAGTGACAGAAAAATGGGGATGGACATTGATGATACGTTAAGGAATTTCCCACAATCTCTATGATAAAGACCAGAGAATTTTGTTTGTGTGTGTTTGTGTGTGTGTGTGTGTGTGAGCCAGTTTGGTGTAGTGGTTAAAAGCACAGGACTCTAATCTGGAGAGCCAGGTTTGATTCCCCACTCTTCCACTTGAAGCCAGCTGGGTGACCTTGGTGAGTCACAGTTCTCTGGAGCTCTCTCAGCCCCACCCACCTCACAGGGTGATTGTTGTTGTGGGGTAATAACAACATACTTTGTAAACTGCTCCGAGTGGGCATTAAGTTGTCCTGAAGAGCAGTATATAAATCAAATGTTGTTGTTGTTGTTGTTGTTACTTACCCTTACTGAGTACCATCACCTTTTTTCTTGGCCCTTCCAAGTCCATAAAGGGGGAACTGTTAGAAATAGGTGCAACCATTTATATGAGTACTGGTGCTTTTCTTTTTTAACAAAAAAAGCTCTGGTAAAGACTAGGGGTGTTCATGATGGGGAAAATGAGCTGAAATGACACACAGTACTCAGTGGTTCGGCTCATTAAATCAACCTTCGGAACACAGAACCAAATCCAGGAAATGAAGCTGTTATTATGACTCCCCCCTACTAAAAGTTTGCTTGTTTCATTTAACTACTCACCACTCAGATGCTGTGCAGGCAGGCCAGGCAGTCAGGGGCCGTCTGGGAGCATCTTGTTTTCCTTAATGACAAGCCATGCTGCACATGCTCCAAATTGGCTCCAAAGGGGAAAGACTGAGCCCTTAGCATTAACTCCATTGGCAGGAAGGGGATGATCATGGGTCACATGAGTGCATTTTTTCCCAGCACTTCCTGGGCAATGGGGTTGGCATTGGTATTGAGTGACTCATAGGGATTAAAGATTTGCTTTGCACTGGAGAGAGGAGCAGCAGCCTTTAATAATTCCTTTTTCTTTCCATTTTTTACTCTAATGGAGTAGAATTATTCAAGAACCCCCGGAACAGAAACTGAAATGGAAATTTTCTTTGTGCACACCCCTAGAAAAGACCATAGAAAGTGGGGGGTGTCTAGAGCAAAATCTGGAAGTAATGTCATATTTATGGACCCGCCACCTGCTAGTGATGTCACAAACTCTGTGCCGCTCTAGGAATTCCCTCAGTTTCTATGGTCTATGGGGTAATTCTTAGAGCCAGAAGTGACATCACATTCCTGGCACCTCCAGAAAAATTTCCTGGTATTTGCTAGCATGGGATTGACAACTTCAATGCTGGATAAGATCCATCTACTTGAGAAGGCTTTTGGAACTAAGGATTTAGTTTGGAAATGTTGGAGAGGTTGACCAAAATAGGGGGGAAAATCTTTGCTTTGGGTCCTGTTTGGGGCAGGGTGGAAAAATCAGACCAAAAGTATGAATAAATAAATATTGTTTGGTGTAAATCAGTTTGCAAATGGTTGGTAGGGAGGAAATGGCACCAGATAAAGCTATCTTTCATTCCAGTGTGTGAAAGAAAGAAAGAAAGAAAGAAAGAAAGAAAGAAAGAAAGAAAGAAAGAAAGAAAGAAAGAAAGAAAGAAAGAAAGAAAGAAAGAAAGAAAGAAAGAAAGAAAAGCAATCACCTACCCCTGGGTCCCCATCCTGTGCCAGCTCTGGCCAGCCCTCCCAAGAATTGTGCCAGGACTGGAACCCAAGGAGGGTGTTTGGGACAAAGGGCTCTGGCAAAGCTTTCTGAACAAAAATGTAAAGCTTTGTATCAAGATTCCTGGCTCATGCTTCTGCCTCCCTTCTTAGAAGCATTCAAATTCACCCACGAATGTAGAGGGAAAAAAAGAAGGAAAGAGAAAGAAATGTAATGTAATACAGGCTGATCATCTTCTTCATGTTACATTATCCTGCCAGCCGTTACCATCCATCACCGTTGTTAAGAAGCCTGGTGACATTCTAAATGGCCTATGAATATTACTTTGATACTGAGACTAATTCTGTGGATGAATTTTAACTTTGCTCTGCCTCTCGCTCCTTTTTAAATTTAGCTCTGGCTAACTAACTCTCTCTCTCTCTCTCTCTGCCTTTTTAAAAAAGTTTCCATGGTCACTGCTATCCTAGTGCACTGTAATTAAATTAGCAAAAGAGCAGGTAGAAAGGAAATCACAAAGTTTCTGGACAGTGTCTTAAATCTTGCTTGGAAGTGGCGTTTGGCTGAGTCAGGAATATATGGTGGAAAAGCTGCATGGCCCAATGGTAAATAGATAAAATCCCTGATACATCACAATTTGCCCACTTGCTTGGACACAAGCATTGTGCATCCCTCCCCACCTCCACAGAGCTATAATTAATACTATCTGGGCATCCCCTCTCACAGAACATTATATCGAATTTTAATGTCATTCTTGCTTTATTGTATTCTTGTGGGCTGCTTTGGAAGACAATTATAGCAGAAAAAGTGAATCAAAATGTAAGAAGGTAGATAGATAAATAGACAGAAAGGCAGATAGATAGAAAGAAGTAAAGTTCTATTTGAAAGCCATCAAGGTTATATCCCATCCAGATATAATGCAGGCTACAGTATGATAACAATCATGCCAGAGGTTGATATCATCTGCAGCTGTTAAAAGATTGGGAGAAATGGATTGTATCCCATGACTCATCTTTAAAAGGGGCTGATTGACCTAGAGAATAGTCCAAAATGTAGTGTTTGGGCTTGAGCTGATTTTTAGAGAATCAGCCTTTGGCAGGAACCTGTGCTTCCACATCATGCCTGAAGTGATGTCATTTTCTGGTGACGTGGTTGGGTGTGCAGGAGTGTATGTGGGTAAGTACCCCACCACCACCTTCCATCACCCAGTTTGCCCTGTGGGGGACTTGGCAAACCTGCCAGCAGTCATTTGTGAACCCAGGAAAGCTTATTCCTGGGGTTGCAGGATCTGCACAGACTACTAGCACAAAGTTCGGGGAGTGCAGTGGGGAAGGCAAAGAGGATGAAATCTCTCTTTCTGCCTCTTCCATCAGCACAGCTGGCTATTACTCCATGCAGGTCCCATGATGCCCAGAACAAAGTTTCCCAGGAGAGAAAGGAGTTGTAGGAGTGAGGGAGGACAAGACACGAAAGGTCTCTGGTCCATACATCCATAGATCATGGATTCCAGCCCAGTATTTGTACCAGAACACAGAATGAAGGCATAATACATTTGAACTGGGTTAAACTATCCTAAATGGTTGATCTTCAATGAAAGGCCATAATTAACCTGGGATCATAATTAAGGCTGGGATTATAAAGCATTTTTCTTAAAAAGTATTATAGCATTAGAGTTGCCAGCCATTGGCCACTAGGGGGAGAGAAGTGCAGGGACACAAGAATGTTGTTGCACCAACGACAAACCTAGAAGTAACACTTTAGGATCCCCCCAAAACTCCATGATTTTACCACTCCATGGTTTTACTACTACTATGCTAATGACATGACAATGCTTTCCCAACCATAGTACCAACTGGCAGTGGGTACAGCAGGTGGAAAGTTGGAGTTCTCCCACCATAGCAGGAGACCTGGTAAGCCTATCAGATCCTCTTATATGTATATTAAAACTGATATTTCCATTTAACCCTGGTCTTACTCCATTAACTTGTTGCAGTGGGATTTTAAAATTACTTTTTTAAAACAGCTTTTGGGATTGCTGAGTTTCAGACAATGACAATACATCTGTGAACTGTGACACCACGGCCTTATTCTTACCAGTTGTATGTGTTGGATAATAAGCTTTTGATCAGTTTGGCCTACTTTTGAGATTAAACCTCAGTGAGATCGTAGGAAGTGGTCACAGCAGAGCTGTATAAGAGCAACCAATTTGAATATCCTTCCTTTACCAGACTGCACCCACGCCCCCTTCTATACCTCCTATTGTGCAGTGTTTCTTCTACTAGCCCACACAATGTGTGGTTCATATGGTGAGAGACAGAGACAATTAAACTTGAGGTATGTTGCCTCCTTTTTGTCAGTTACAGATGAAACCTTTTTTTAAAACAATTGTGTTGTCTGAGACAATAAAGCAGACTGAAAAGGAAAAGAAAGTCAATGTGTGAGAGAAAGACATTTGTGCATTCTTTCCCTTTTCTAAGTTTCAGAAAGAATGAACACAATGAAAGATAATTTACTTTTCAAGTGTCAAGATCATGTGAGGTATGTGTATTCTGAAAGTTGAAGACTGAAGGATGTATTCTATATGTCACAAACTGCGATTTGTTTGTGGCAAGAACGAACCTTAGTTCCTGAGACTTTTAGTGCAAACCTATGCAGAGTTACTCTAGTCTAAACTAGAGATGGGCCGGTTCGTGGTTCGCAAACCAGCGGTTCATCAGAGCCCATTTCTGATGAACCACCACGAACTTTAGGGTGGTTCGTTTGGTTCATCACTACAGACAGCCTGGAGCCAATCAATCAGTTTCCTAGGCAACAGGGGTTGGGCTTTCTGCAGACCTTATGCTGACCATGAAGTGACCTTCTGCTGACCCAGAAGTGGTGATTTGCTGGTCCAGAAGTGGTGTTTTCATGAACTAAAATGAACCGGTTCATGAACAGGGGCAGGTTTGTGAAAGTTCATCGTTCATAGTTCGTGAAACGTGATGAACCACAAGCTGCATGGTTCATTTTTTCTGGTTCGTGCCCATCTCTAGTCTAAACCCAGTGATTTCAATGGCTGTAGACTGAAGGAACACTCGTATACAACTGTATTGATAGTCGTCAAAACTGAAAGCTGATGTGTGTAGATCTCAAGGGGCACATATATTTCAATGTTGGTAGGTGTCAAGTGATGCCTACTGGAACAAAAAAAAAATCTTTTCAGGCTAGATAAAATACAACTAAAGGGGACATGATAGAGGGTATAAAATTATATATGAGATGGAGAAAGTGAATAGGTTTTTTCCCCATTTCCTATAATATGAGCATTTGAAGCACCCAATGAAGCTGACTGGCAATAGATTGAGGTTCTCTACTCAATAAGTAATTAAATTGAGCAATTCACTGTCAAGGGACATAGTGATTCCCCCGGTCAGGACAGGGAGTCCACAGGGGTTGTGGGAGTCAAATTAAGTTACCTTATCTGCTCATTTGACCATAAAAAAAAATTGCTTCCTCTATTGATATCTGTTTAAGGCTAAGGTTGACTTGTGGCAGGAGATAGTTCAGACACAATGATTGTTTATTTTATTACCTTGTCTGACTCTGTGTATGCCCCTGGCCTTTTGGCATCTGTGAGGGGCAGAGTGTCCTTACATTGCCATTTCCCCATGTTCTAGGGCATCATGAGGCACTAGAAGCCTACGGGATTTGGGAAGTAACAACTTATGTACTCCTTCTCTCCCTCCCTCTCCATCCTCTTCTTCATCCATAGTGTATCTATTGAAGTCTTCTTGGTTTAGGAAGGTTCTAGATCTGAGATTGATTTAGAACCCTAGTTAATGAGAAGGAAAGAAACTCCTTGTACTGATCCATCCCCAGACCCACCCCTGCACAGTCAAAACCCCAGATGCCTCCCTCCAGATGCCAGGGGTCTTCCCCAAGTTAGAGGTTCCAGCCTGCTAGACCCACTAGCCATCATGGAGACAGGCCGAGGGATCACATGGGGATGTCCCCTGCTGGCAGAAATCTGGGGGAAATGGGAGGCACCATTGGGTGATAGCATTATGTAGCTTCTAGGAATAACCAGAAATTGAGGTCAGTCTGTTCTAGGAATCTCCTGAAACTCTCTGTTTTTACCTGAGTTTTCCTTGGAACTAAAATAAGAACATCAGCCAACAGCAATTTTAAAACTTTTTTCCCTCCTGCCAGCCACTGGAGCAGGAGGGAAATGGGAGGTTGGGGATTTCTCCTCTCAGGTAGGAAGCTGGAAGCCCTAGCAGGCACACAGCCAGTAGTTGGGGATAGGCCTTGCCCCAAGTCTTCAGGGGCTACAAATTGGGGGGAAGGCCAAGGATGGCATGGCTAAAGCCAGAGAGACCAGTGGTGTCTTCACTTTCAGCTAGGAGGGGGCAGGATGACTATTTAAGGAGGGTGCGGGATTCCCCTCGCAGATACTACCTTCTTTCATCATGAGTTGGGGGGTGGGGTTCTGGGCCCATAAAAGAGGGCTCAGGCAGACAAGGATGGGGTTGGCAATACACTTCTCTTGAGGCTTAAGAGATGACAGCATGAGAGGAGGACACAGGAGGGCTCTGTAGGTGGAGCCACCTGGCCCTTTTGCTAAGCCCTCCCTACACTGAGGTACCACTCTCTCAGTGGAGGCCAGACCCTAGAGGCCCTGACAAGACCCAAGGCACCCACCACATCATCAGCCCCTTGCACTTTCCTTTGTTAAGAATCCTGAATTTAGACATTACAATATATTGGAGTTAAATCAAAAACTTCTTATACTCAGTCAGAAGTCTTGAATTAAGACAGAGAACACCGAGGGGTTGGAATCAAAAGCTGCAGTGCACACACCTGAGAACATGAGGCCGTCAAATTAGAGGCTATTTTTATATATAGCCAAAATGAACTGGCAAGAGGTCTTTTAAAAAAGATTTCCCCCCTTTTTATTTCCAGTGGCCGCTGATTTTGTTCGAAAACAAAGCTTGAGAGATAGGTTTGGATGTTTTTAGGTGAAACATTCAAGGGATATCAGGAAAAGCTAAAAAAATGGTCCGCTAACAAAACTGACCGAGTGTTGGTATTTGTTTTGGTGCTGCTGAGTTTCCCCTACCGCAATGTGACTCCTTGAGGAGAATTTGGGGGGTCTTTCTCAGGCAAAATGCTTGAAGAATTTCAACGGAACCAAGAGTTTTAATCAGAGCTACAAAAATCCTTGGGGTGTGGGGCTGTGTATCCCTAATGTCTACATCCCTGCAATATCCATACACATGAAGTCTACACACTTGGAACGACTGAGCATGGCATTCTGTGTGGCTACATCTGCACTATAAATCTGAACCAATTTCACACCAATTGGCCTGTGCATTTTGTCCTAGAGTTTTAAATTGGGACTTCAGTTATGGTTGGCTTTTGATGTTTTTGATGTTGAATTTTAAATCTTGATTACAAGGCATTTGGAGCCCACATTTGAGTGGAAGTACATGTACATTTTCCAAAATAAAGGGAAAAAGTATATAGCCACATACAAAGAACCTCGAGCATTGTAGTAATGTAAAGTTGCTGAAACTGAAACCTTTTTAGACAGCTCTCATGGTCTACATGAGGGAAATGTCACTTTAAGAGGTCTGAAGCTGATTTAAATCTGCTATATTGGCCCTTTTCGCACATACAGTTTAAACCACCATTTATGAGCATTCGCCCCGATTGCAGTGGCTTCGGCATTGCACCTGTTCATTTCACACTGTCCACTGCAATTTCGATTTGGTGTCTGTGCTTCATTTCAAAACCTCGGTGCAATTTTGGGCTTTTGGGGCCTTGCAATTCACGTCACACTTTTTTAAAAAAAATTGAGCATGCATAGTAACGTTGCAATGTTGGAACCCTTCCCCCCTTTTTGCTGATTGGGCTGTCCCCTGCCCACTGGAGAGGCAACTGGTGGCAGAGTTCTGGGGGAAAACATGTACCACTCTCATTTTTTTAAATCAAGCCAGGAAAGGGTTAAAATGCTGCCGATTCATCTCCTCCCAGGAAGCAGAGGCTTGTTTCCAAAGGGCTGTGCTTGGGTTTTTTTCCCCTCTTTGGCAAAGTCTGAAACATGCCTGGGAGGGAGGGAAAAGCAGCCATTTAATCCTTTCCTGGCTTTTAAAGCCAGGAAGAAAGTGCAGGAACATTACAACGTTGCAACCCATTCTTGTCTTTAAAAAAAAAAGAATGTGTGTGCATACCCTAAGGGAGGAAGGAGAAAGCAGCTATTTAACACTTTCCTTGCTTTTAAAGCTAGCAGGGCATTAGCAGCAAGCTTAGGAATCATTCCTGGCTTTTGAAAAAAAATAAAAGAGCATGCATACCGGGAGGAAGGAAACCAACGAAGAAGCAGCCTTATGACTCTCAGCTCGCTTTACTAAAAAAAATGGTGGACAAGGAGTTCAGAGAGCTGAGGAGGGTGGGAGTGGTTAATTCTGCACAAACCAATCAGCTCCCAGGGAAACGGAGAGGGGGGGAGAGAAGCAAAAAGGGGGCAAAAGTGTTCACATTAGCAAAATGCGGTTGGCAGCGAACTTAAAAAAACATCGGGGTATGTCCGCAGGGGGAAAAATCGGGGATACATCGGACAAAAAGTGGGACTGCATCCCATAACTGCTTTTAAGTGTGAAAACCTTGCAAACATGGGATGTGGAACAGGTACAAAGGCGCTCTAAAAACCGAGTGCGAAATGTACCATTGATGGGCCGTGTGTGCACACATGCGAGTGTTTGTGTTACATTCTTTCAATCCTGAATACAAAATCCAAAGTATTGGATACATGCCTATACATAACCCTCATCACCACCACTCTCCGTATGAACTCAAAGCCTGAAAAACTTCTGCTCAGAGAAGACCTAGTTTTCTGATCCAAATCAATTATCTGAAAAATCCTGGAGTGTTATGACCTGTTCCTCAGCGGGTAATTAATAAATTCACTTGGAAAACTCATAGCAATGCCTTTTATTTAAAAAAAGAGTTGTAAGTCACACTTTCCAAGAAACACAGATTAAGGTGCTCCAAAAAGCCCCCTCCCAAAATGGTCATGTTTCTTTCATAATCGTATTTTCCAGTTTTTCTCGTGATGTTCCTTATTGTGGCGTTTTCTATATTGTGTCCGTCATCCTGTATTACATCAGCAGGCGTGAAAGACAAACTCCAAAGTGACAGCACAGTGCTACACATCACAAGGAAATTAGGAGGCGGCGGGGGGGGGGGGATTCTAGCTTTTAAAAAAGCAGTAATAAAAATGCTTGTGGTGATGATTCCCCCCCCCCTCAATTATATTGCACTCTCTGTTCTCTTGCCACGGCGATTCATATTTCAGAAGCTTTGCCCATAAGATCTATCAAGAACAAAGTTTGTCCATATGTTTTGGAAGGCAGAGTTCTGTGTATCCAAACCCCTGTGTGCAGTTTAGGAAAATTAAGAGTGTGTGTTTGTGTGTGGGTGTGTTTGAGGAACAGGGAGATAGCTAATAGTAATCAACCGTATGGTTTTAAAATGTAAAAGATCAGGGGCAAGGTATTTCATAGAATTTAGAAATGATTTTTAATTTCTCATCTCTGTTGTTTTGAAAAAAACCCTCCTCATTTTGATTCTGGTTCTTTCTTTTGCAAATATAATTCACATTTTTCCTAACTTTTTGCTTCCTTACACCACTGTGCTTATTTCTTCAGTGTTCTTTCTGTGACAATGGTTCAGCACTCCAGAATGAAGACATGACACACCAGCGTATGGGTTATTTTATTAACGGCTGATCTCCATAGTTATGAAAATTTCTCCAGCCTTTACTTCAGCCATTTCCACACAGCCAGTCATTCCCATCCTTTGTCCACTTTTTGTGTGTGTTTTGCTGAGTCGCTCTGAAAACTCAGGCTCCACACACACTTTCCAAAAAGTGCTTACCTTGCACTTTGTGGTCACAGGACAACCTCTACAGTTGTTAGAAAAAGCTGTTTGGGAGGGGAGGTTGGATACTTTCGTCATTGTCACCGGCCTCCCTTTCAATTTTTTTTTGCTCTGCACATGTGCAATTGCATGCTGAGAGCTTCGAAGGAGGAGCTGGGCTGTGATCAGACGATTCCTCAGAACACTTTAACCATTCACATGCCCAAGAACACAGAAGAAGTGCTCCGTCGGCCCATGGCAAAAGAAAAGACCAAGGAAAGTGCGATTCCAGAAAAGGTGCCGAAAAAATGAAAACCAAGCAGCCTGTACCCTTTTTGCAAATGGAGAAGTCAGGAATCATGGGGAAAAGCTGCCAGCCATCCCTATAAGGACATGTGGAAAAGGCCCAGATGTGGGAAGCCTACAAGGGCTGCCGGCATTATTGCAACACACCCAGACTTCCTACTCAACCTCCATTACTACTGACCTTTTTCATTATTACCCAAACCTGTGCCATCTCCAAAGGTTCCAAGTTCCACCCTACATGGTATACAGTAATTACTATTCAGTTGATGCTGCTCATAGCACTAGGGAAGCTGCAAATGGTGCCATGAATGTGTTCAGCAGTTGAATGTACCATGCTCCGAGGTGTCAGTCAAATGTGAGCCTATTCGCCTGCCTGTTGGTTTGTGCCGAACAGCCACCAACACCTGCCCATCAGGTTGGCATCAGATTTTTGTGAATTTGTGGATGCTCGAAGATGCTGCCAATGGAAACTGTTAGGCAGCTGTTAGTGTCACTAAGGATGCATACATCAACACTGGAGGTGTGGGGGGAGGTAGTTGTGAATTTCCTGCATTGTGTAGGGGGTTGGACAAGATGACCCTGGAGGTCCCTTCCAACTCTATGACTGAGTCTATGATTCTATGAACACTAAAGGGAATGACACAACCCTTTTTTTAAATGACTGATTTATATTGTTTGCTATCTATTTACACAATTTCTGGCTGTGCATAACACTTCACTACCAAGGACAGGATGAGTAGGGGAATTCAATCAGGCTGTGTGAGTGCAAAAAGCCAACTGCACTGTACAGTATGGTTGGGAAGGAATGCAGTGAAGTAACCTGTTATGCAGCCAAGTATGGCTCGTTGAACAATCCAAAAATCATTGAAAAATCATCTCTCTGTTTGTGACATGTGAACAGGATGTGAGCTGAACCGGTGGATGTCTGATCACTCCTACCAGGGTTGGCATCAACACGCGGCGAGGTGGGGCAGCTGCCAAGGCCTATGGTTTCTGGTGGGGCCAACTGCTGCTGACCCCCTACTCACACATCTTCACTGTTGCCTGCATTCACACCGTTCCACTGCTTGCTTGTGAATGCTTTCTCACCTTTGCTCCCAGCTGCTTATGCTGCCTAGTGCTGTCGGAGAAGGGCTTGTGGGTGGTGCACAAAACATCAGCATTCCTGGCGGCCATGGCTGTGGCACTCCTAGCAGCATCCACCACCCAGCGTCATTGGGGAAAGGACATGCAGGCAGTATGGGAAGCTGTGACTGCAGGTGGTGGGAGAGCTTGTGAGTGGCAATTATCCCTGTGCTGTAACAGCCCACACTATTCCTGCAATCTGATGTTAGGTTCTCCTCACCAGTCCCCAAGGGCCAGACCTAATATATCAACTCCCAACCTTGTCAAGCAATGCAGAACTGTTGAAAAATGGGCCTCTTCTAAGCCAGTCTGAAGAATTCCTAACGGTAACTGGCTATGCTCAAATGGTCTGTCATGAAGACAGGAAAGCACCAGCTACTGGCTTAAATAGCTGTTCCTCATGTCTCTTTCATTGGTTAAACCAAATGTCTTGTACCCTCGGCTCCACCCAGCCCCATGGAGCCTTGGTCTCTAGTGTTAATGGTTGTGGGAACAAAATGGGTGAGCAATAAATATACCAATATATTGAATGATGGATATTGAGCTCTGTGTAAATTGTCTGTAAATCTATGTTATGTGAGTAGACAGTGCCTGTAGAGAGTTTAAATGCAGAGCTTGTATAAATCTCAAAATAACTCCATATGTATGGTTTATATAGATTGTATAAGACTCCATTCAATTGCCAACCTAGTATTTGTATAATCTTTTATTATGCACTTTCTATTTTTCACTTTCACATATTTTCTTTTTTAAATAAAATCTCTTTAAAAAACAAAAACAAATGTTAATGCAGTGGGGAACAGTTGTTCATCCACCACTCCAGGTGGTGGTTGGAGATCTCTCAGAATCTCAACTGATATCCAGGCTACAGAGATCAGTTCCCTTGGGGAAAGTGGCTGCTTTGGAGGGTGAACTCTATGGTATTAGACCCTGCTGAGGTCCCCTCTTCCCTAAACCCCGCCTTCTCCAGGCTCCACCCAAATCTCCAGGAATTTCCCAACCTGGAGCTGGCAATCCTACCCCCAACAGAAATATAGAATGCTCTCTAATTCAGTTTGCCATGTCTATTCTGAAAAGTGAAATGCTCTGTAGGTTAGTCAGAGGCTATGAAGGTCAATGTGCTTTTGTGAATAAAGTAATTAAATCAGGAATGTGGCTTATGCAATCAAATTTTGAGCCTATGTAGTCTATCGTGGTCTGCTGTGGCTTGTTGAGGCTCTTTAGTGTCTCAGGCAAATAGCCTTCCCAGTCTGATGCCTGACACAGCCCCCTACCCCAACCAGGGTCCCTTTGTTTTTGGTTAGAGATGTTATGGATAGAGATGGGCACGAATCGAATTACGACCACAAACACTGCACAAACCAGTGGTTTTTGGAAGCTCTTTCCCATGAACTTACACGAACTGGTCTATTGGTTCGTTTGGGTCATAAAGGGGCAGTTAAAATGGCCATTTCCCCAGGGAAATGGCCATATAAACTTTTCCTGCAACTTGCAAGTGGCAGGTCCCTTTAAACTATCAGCTGGCAGGCGGCAGGGGGGATCCCCCCTTGCTGCCTGCCAGCTGATAATTTAAAGAGATCTCCTGCTTGCAAACTGCAGGTCCCTTTAAACTGCCCAAACCCCAGCCCCCCCCCCCCAGCGCCAGCACCACACATACCTTGTTCTGTGGGTCTGCAGTGTCCTCCCCCTCCTCCCATGATGGGTGGGAAGGCCATTTTTGGCCTGTTCCGCAGCTGCATGGGCCTTCGGGATGATGGAGGAGGCAAAAAACAGCCTTCCCACTCTTCAAATGACCGCTGCGGTGGCTATTTGAGGGGTACAAAGGCTGTTTTCAGCCTCCTCCACCACCCTGCAGGCCTTTTTCAGCTTCCTCCACCACCAAAAACAGTCTTCCCACAGCAGCGGCAATTTGAGAGGCAGAAAGGCCATTTTCAACCTCCTCCACTGCCCTGCAGGCCCATGTGGTGGTGGTGGAGGCCAAAAACGGCCTTCCTGCCCCACACAGGAGGAGGAGGAGGATGCAGTGGGCCCGCAGGGCAAGGTAAGTGTGGGGCAGGGGCTGGGGCTGGGGGCTGGGGGTGGGTGTTGGGCAGTTTAAAGGGCCCTGCTGCTTGCAAGTGCAGGTCCCTTTAAACTATCATCTGGCAGGTGGCGAGGGGGATCCCCCCTGCCACCTGCCAGCTGATAGTTTAAAGGGACCTTCCACTTGCAAGGCAGGAAATGGCCCTTTACACTGTCAAATTCCCCTTTCCCTGCTTCTGCTACACGGCTGGAAAGGAGCATTTAAATCCCACGAACCACAAACTGGTTCATAAACTTGCCCCAGTTCATGCCAGTTCATGGTTCCTGGTTCATGAAAACCCACAAACCTCGAACCTCATGGTTCGGGTTTTTTGTGGTTCGTGCCCATCTCTAGTTATGGATTGAACCAGTGATCTTCTGCATGCAAAGAATATGCTTTCCTACAGAAGCTGTGAGTTCTACCCAAATAATGTTAGAAGCAAGTGAGAACACATATAGTTGCAGTGTTCTCCTTGAAGCTCTGCTCAGATTGCTGTGTTGATATAGCAAATGTTTGGGCCATCCAGTTTGTTGGGTTAAAAGATAGTAACTTTCCATATGGTTTCTTTCCAGTACACAGTGAACATTCCTATGTAACTATGGACATTATTCCAACATTGTGTCAGTTTGTCTTTTATGACTCATTCTTTCAAATTAAAGATTGAAGATCTTTTGCATAAGCAAAGAAATGTTTACAATTGTGTCCAGTGACCTCCCAGTCGGAGCAATGTCACAGTCGGGGAATAAAGTCTGTGCTGACTTCATGTAACACTGCAGGACATCACAGTTAACTCTGTTGACTAGCAAAGCAGTATGGAAATGGATGAAGAGAATGTGCTGAAAGGATACAGAGATCATCATGAGTAAAAGATGTAGAAGGAAATAAACCAGGAGACAAGCTATCTGTGATTTATTATTCCAGTACCAATACGCATGTATAAGATTTTCATATCACTCTTCCCTTTCATATGTAGGTGGAGCTCTTTTGGAATGCCTTGCCTTTGGGCCATACAATTATCACTCTGGTGAACACTGAAATAGTTAGCAGTTTGCTGTTTCTTTAATAAAAACCATTGCTGTTGAGCACCTACCTGGTTCATTGAGAGAGTTCTCTAAGGGAACGATCCTGGTATACATTGGTGGAGAGATCCCTAGTTACCCCTCTCGCTGTGTCTCCTTGAATGTTAATTCCTCCAATTCACAAGGAGACCCCCCTATTTTGGTAACAAAGTGGCTGGTCCATGTGCCACGCATGAAAGCAGAAAAAATAGGCAATTCACAGGCACCACAGAGTTTGTTATATACACAAGAAACGTCCAGTTACTTGAGAATGGATCATATTCCAAGAGGCAAAGAATATTGAGAGAAGCTTGCAGTGAAAGAGAGCTGGAGACCAGGCATACCAGTTTGCTCAAGCCTTTATAAACTTATAAAATCCTAGAGTAGGAGACCCCTGGGGTGTATGGTGCAAGTGGGATTTCCAAATTGTCTATCCCCTCTGTGATTACAGGGCCCAGCCTGTATTTCATTATCATTTATAGGGATATAAGAAGAACTCTGCTGAATCAGACCAATGATTCATTTTGTCCAGCATCCTGTTTTACACAGCGACCAAGCGGTTGCCCTGAGGGGCCAACGAAGAGGCATAGACCCCTTGATTCTTCCATCTTCAAAGGATGAATTCCTCAGCAAATTTGAAAGGTCCTGTTCAGACAAAACATCCAAGGGTCTCTGCGGGAAGAAGAAAGTTTCCCTAAGATATGTGAAAGGACTTCAGGAAGAAGCATTCACACCTCTATAGTGCTACTGAATTTCACCTACAACAAAACTTCAAATCAAATTTGGAGGTTCTTCCTTGGATAAAACATGAAAGGAATTTTGAGAGATGAAGAGGAGTTTTTGATGACAGTACACACATTTCTCTGAACATTCTTATTTCCACCCATCCCATTTTACATTTGTATTAATGGTGTGCTTTTTATTTTTTTGTTAGAAATGCTGTACAACTCCCTACGTTGACTTTTTAGCTTCTTCCTTGAGAACAAAATAGGTTTTTTTCTTCTTCCTGTAATAATTCTGGCTCCACAGATAGAGGCCACCAGAATGAGGAATGGTTTAAAAGTAGAGATGGGCATGAACTGAAATATGAACCAAAATTAAGTACGAACCAGGCGGGTTTTTGTTTTGCGAACCACGGTTCGCCAGATCCCATTTCTGATGAACCGCCATGAACTTTTAGGCTGGTTTGTTTGGTTCATTTTTTGGTTCGTCACTGCAGACAGTCTGGTACCAATCAATCAGTTTCCTAGGCAACAGGGGATGGACTTCCTGCAGACCTTCTGCTGACCTGGAAGTGAACTTCTGCTGACCTGGAAGTGACCTTCTGCTGACCCAGAAGTGATGGTTTCTGACCTGGATGTGATGTTTTCACGAACCAAATGAACCGGTTTGCAACCCAGGAGCAGGGTCATGATAGGTTGTGGTTTGTGAAATTTGACGAACCATGAACCACATAGTTCAGTTTTTTTCTGGTTCATGCCCCTCTCTACTTAAAAGAGCTTTAATATGAACAGCAATTAAAGCATCTTGTATAGCTCTCAGCTTGTTCTCGGGTTGTAATCTTAAGGCAAACCCACAAACTATTAAGGGAATGTTGTCAGAACTGTGGCTAGATAATGTCCTTACTCCAGACTACCTCCTGCAATCAGACAACAGTCCATTGTTTCCAAAAGGCTTTTACTGAAGAAATAGTTCATTATAGTCCACTAGCCTGAATGCAATATTCAGGATGGTACATGTGCATTGTTACCAATGACCGGCAAAGCATGAGGTACAAAGTAACAGATCACAGTAGGCCCAACTTCCCCCCATAGTTCTCAAAACAACCCCTTTGAAGTCAGGATAGCGAAAGTTTCCCAAGGCCGGTTCTTGGTGGAACGTCGGTAGCCAAAACAATCCTCTTCTGTGAGATAGCTGCCTGGGAACCTTGGCACCTGTGAAGAGAGCACTTAAACACTGAAAGGATTAAAAATGGAGTCGGTTAAGCAAAGCAGTACAATACAGCATTCTGGACCTGACATTCTGCCCCCTCTAAGATGCTCCCCCCCCAGGTTTATGTGGGTAGCGAGAGTGAAATGCTTTAACTAATCTAGGAGCATGAACATGTACAGAATTCACCCACTCATCGAACCCAGAGTCAAAGTCCTTCCATCTGATGAGATAAAACAACTGATTTCGTTTTATTTTAGAGTCCAATATTTGTTGAACTTCATAGTGGGTTTGATCATCAATTAACGTAGGGATGGGAGGGGCATGGGTGTGCCACTGGTCTGCAGAAGGGGCTTTTTTCAATAAACTAACATGGAAGGTATCATGTACGTGGCGTAAATTCTTTGGTAAATCCAAGGCAACAGTCACTTTGTTGATTACTTTGCGAACAGGAAAAGGTCCTAGGTATTTTAACGCTAGCTTGCGGCTGGTTTGGGTTACTTTCAGATTCTTTGTAGAAAGGTAAACGAGATCACCAGGTTGTAATTCCCATTCCGCCGCACGGTGGCGGTCGGCGTACTTTTTGTAATCCTGTTTGGCTTTCATGAGGTGTTTTCTAATTTGAGTCCATTGCTGAGCTGCTTCCCCCCACCACTCGGTGACGTCTTTGGAAACTGTAGTAGGAGGGGGGAGCGCTTCAAACGGGAAAGGCTTGAAGTGAAAGCCATAGACGACTTTGAAGGGAGTTTCCCCCATGGAAGCGTGTACGCTGTTATTATACGAGAACTCTGCCAAGGGGAGCAAGTCAAACCAATTATCCTGTTGGAAATTAATGTAACAGCGTAGAAATTGTTCTAATATCTGATTAGTTTTTTCTGACTGTCTGTTTCCGGGTGATGGCTTGAACTTAAACCTTGTTCAATGCCCAGCAGTTGTAAAAGCTCCTGCCAGAAGTTGGCAACGAATTGTCCGCCGCGATCCGAGATCACCTTTGATGGAAAAGAATGTATTTTTACAATGTTTTTTATGAAAATGTCGGTTAATTTTCTGGCAGAGGGAATTGTGGTGCAAGGTATAAAATGAGCTTGCTTGGAGAACAAATCAACCACGACTAAAATACAATTGTGCCCCTTTGAGGGGGGTAAGTCAGTGATAAAGTCCATAGAGATTATTTCCCACGGTCTGCTTGGCGTTTCTAAAGGCTGTAATAGTCCTGGAGGTTTGCCTTTTTGGGATTTGGCGCTGAGACAAATGGGGCAAGACGCTACATATTGGGAGATGTCTTTGCGCATGCCCGGCCACCAAAATTGGCGTTGCACTAAGTGAAGCGTCTTTAAGTACCCATAGTGCCCCGCCGTGGGAGCATCATGACAGCGTTGTAAAACTTCTTTTCTTAAACTCTTGGGTACATAGAAGCGATCTCCCCAAAGCCATTCCCCTTGATCGGAACGTTGCAGTTTGTCTTTGGGCACCCCCCCCTCCTTCTCCACTTCAGCTTTCAGTTTTTGTCTCCACCCTTGATCGGGTTGAGGGGATAGGGTTGTGCAGCTGCGTGTGGTCACTACGCCCCCTAATTGCGTAGGCGAAAAGACTGTGTCAATTGTCTCCTCCCTTTTGCTTTTGTGCTGGGGCATGCGTGATAGAGCGTCGGCCAAAAAGTTGGTTTTGCCTGGGAGAAAGTTTAAAGTGAAATCGAACTTGGAGAAGTATTCTGCCCATCTCAATTGCTTGGCGTTTAACCTGCAAGGGCTGCGTAGGGCTTCTAAATTTTTATGGTCCGTCCAGACCTCGAACGGATGATGGGCTCCTTCTAACCAATGTCTTCAGGTAGAGAGAGCCGCTTTTACAGCAAAGGCCTCCTTTTCCCAAACATTCCAATTCCTTTCCGCCTCTGAAAACTTTCTGGAGAGGAAGGCGCAGGGTTTGAGTTTTTCATCTGCCCCCCACTGTAGCAACACCCCCCCAATTGCAGCATCGCTGGCGTCAACCTGCACTATGAAGGGGCGGTTTTCATTGGGGTGTTGTAGAACGGGCTCTGAAACAAACTGCGTTTTAAGGTGATTGAACGCTGTTTGGCATTCTGGTGTCCAAGACAATTTTGCACTTGGTTTTTTGGCTTGGTCCCCCTTGTCTTTGGTTTTTAACAGTTCGGTTAGGGGGAGTGTGATTTGAGCGAAATTCGCAATGAACTCTCTGTAGAAGTTGGCAAAGCCCAAGAAGGATTGTAATTCTTTGCAGGTCGCGGGGGTTTGCCAATTTAATACTGCTTGTATTTTGCCTGGATCCATTTTCAAGCCCTCTTGGGAAATGCAGTAGCCTAAGTAAGTGAGTTCTGTTTTGTGGAACTCACACTTAGAGAGCTTAATGGGCAGTTTGTTATTCATGAGAGTGGTTAAGACTCTTTTTACAAGATCCACGTGTTCCTCCTCAGTCTCCGAATAGATTAACATGTCATCTAGGTACACTACAACGCCTTTGTATAGGAATTCATGCAGCACTTCATTGATCATGGACATGAAAACCGAGGGGGCCCCGGCCAGGCCAAATGGCATAACCAAATATTCATATTGGCCGAGGGGCGTGTTAAAAGCGGTTTTCCATTCATCCCCTTCTCGGATACGGACATGGAAGTAAGCGTCTTTTAAGTCTAATTTCGTAAAGACCTTACCTTGAGCCACGACATTGAGTAGATCTCTGATGAGCGGGATGGGGTAGGCGTTGCTGGAGGAGACCGCGTTGAGACCCCTAAAGTCCGTGCACAGTCTTAGGCCCCCGTCCTTCTTTTTGACGAAAAGCACTGGCGCTGCGTGGGGGCTGTTAGCCGGGCGAATGAATCCTCTTTGAAGATTCAGGTCTATGAACTTGCGGAGCTCTTCTCTTTCGTTAGGACTCATGGGATATAGACGGCCCTTGGGCAGCGAGGCGCCCGGTAAAATTTCCACGGCACAGTCCGTCCTCCTGTGAGGAGGTAAAGTATTAGCTTCTTCCTCTGTGAAGGCTTGGGTGTACGCTCTGTATTGCTTGGGTATTTGGTTAAGTTCTTCCTGGGCGAGGAGAGCAGGCTCAGTTATAGTAGGGTTAATACCCCAGTTTTGATTCCAGCGATGATTTTTGCACGATTCATGGGTGAACGTGATGCTTCCCTCTGGCCAGTTGATATAAGGGTTATGATCGCATAACCACCAGCTTCCCAGGATCAAGGGGTATTTCACCGTGGCACTAATGACGAATGATCTTACTTCCCAATGTTGCCCCATGCCGGTTATGATTGGAGTGGTTTCGGTAGTAACTGGATCCATTTGCTCGAAAATTACAGGTATTTCCAGATCTTTCACAGGAAGTACTAGTCCGTTTACTAGAGCTGGTGCGATAATGTCTCTGGCGCAGCCCGAGTCAATTAGGGCTTGTATGCGGATGTGCATTTTCTTGTCAGGATTCACCAAAGTTACTGGTATGAAGAGTATGGACCCATGGGGTCGGTTCGGAACCGGAACTGACTGAGGTTTGATCTGCCGTTTGGGTCCTTTTACGACAGATCCATTTCGTTTCCCGAGGCGGGGCTCTCTGGATTCTCCCCCCCCCCCCGTTAGGGCTGTTGGATCGTATTCCATAACTTCTTCCAATTCTAGTCCTCTTTCGGGGGGGTTCCTCCTCGACGCTCCCCTACCTCTTGCGGTTCTTGGAGCTGGAGTAGGGCGCGGTGGCGCCGGGTAGGCTGCGGGGGCTGGGCGTCTTAGTTGGAGCAGAGGTCTTTGCACAGGCCGATATGGGCATTGCGCCGCAAAATGACCACCTTGGCCACACTGCAAACACAGCCCGTGTTGCCATCTAGCATCTCTTGCTCCACGAGTAGCATATCCAGCCCCCCGGCTCCCTCGGATAGGAGTGGAGGAGCGTCTTTGGCCCAGAGGTTGTTGGTGTTGTTCTACTAGACGAACTTCTAGCAGGCAGTTTTCTATTTCGCAGGTCAATTGTATCCACCCTAACAGCGTAGGTGGGTTATCCTACATGAGGGCTCTGTCCAACAATTTAGGGTTTAAACCCTGTTTGTATAAAATAATCTTGGTGGACTCTTCGCACCTTGGGCATTTGGCAGCAAGTTGTCGGAATTTTGTGGCATAGTCTCTAGCCGACATGCTGCCTTGCCTAATAGCCTGCAATTCCGTTCGGGCTCTAGTTTCTTCTAGGGGGTCTTCATATTGGGCTCGAATTGCATCCACTAGCCCTTGGAGTGTATCTAACTCAGGGGCCCCCACGTTATAGAGTCCCACATACCAGTCGGCTGCTTTACCTTGGAGACGTGATCCCAGATGCTCTATTTGGCTGGCCTCACTCCCGAAAAGATGCCCCCATCGATTGAAAAATTGTACTACTTGTACCAGGAAGAATCCCAATTTGGAGGGGTCTCCATCAAACGTAGCATCCAGTTTGACCCATCCCATGGGAAGATCTTGTCTGGGAGCTGGTGCTGGCATTGGGTAGACATCGAGCGGGGCGAGTTGTAAAGGAGGCTGTCGCGGCGTTGGCGGTAGCTGTGGTGGAGGTTGCTGAGGGTAGGGTTGAGGTTGGTGCGGTAGAGGCGCTCCCGGAATCGGCTGGGGAGGTCCTCTCGGTGCCGGATGCACTGGTGCTGGCCGGAAAGGTGTCGGCTGCCCCCGCGGTAGGCCTCCTGGCACTGGTTGAAGGGGAGTGGGAGCCGGCCGCAACGAAGGTGGGTGAGGAGAGATGGGTTGGAGAGGAACCGTATCCCCTCGCGGCCCCGGCGTCTGTAGAGGCCTACCCACTCCTGGGACGACCGGTGGTGTGGTTCCTCCCGGTAGGCTTGGGGGCTGGTTCGCTTGTGTCGTGGGTGGTGGGACTATCGGGAAAGCCGGCTCTAGCGGTCGTCCTGGTTCTCCCCCTCCTCCTCCAATCCCACTGCCAGCCGGAGTGATGGGGCGATCGGGACGAGGGTCTTCCAGACACGGTTCTCCACCTCCCCCATCGGCGCCGTCGTCCCCTGGTGTAACCGGTTGCTTGGGACGGGGTTCATATGGACATGGATCTTCTGGGCAGGGTCGTTCCCCGGTGACAGAATCCTCGTCTCCCGTTTCTGGTGGCTGTTGCGGCCACAGTTGGATAGGACCCCCCGGACGGGGCAGAAGATTTTGCAGGTTGGACAAACTTTGGCTGATGTCAGGTAGACCAGCTGGCAGATCACGACCTCTGTCCCCTGCCACTAGCACTGAAAGCAGGTGGACGGCATTTGCCAAACTTTCTTCCATATTTACGAGTCTGTTCTCCAACAGTTGCACTCTATCCGTGGTTTCCTCCTCCTGTAGTTCCGTGTACCCCACAGCTCCCGCAGTCTGTGAGGTCTGCATAGTTTCGGTCGGTGGTCCCGTGGTTAGCGTCTGTTGCCACGGCAAGGGTGCTTCTACCCCTTGTTCCTCTTGAGATCTCGCGGCTAACACTCCTTTTGTCAGACCAGTGATTGCTGATATTCCTGAGTCAATGGCAATCGTTCGGCTCTGGAGCTGCACCCATTGGTGCTCACTTACATCTTGCTGCCCTGACCACGGGGTGACTTCCGCATAATCCCAACTCAGGGCGCCACGGCGGGACGTTTCCCATTCCGTTTGTTCAGTCGTCCTGTTCCAGAACAGCCACGGTCGGCCACTGGTTTGCTCGGGTATGGATTCCAAACTGCGTCGACTATCCAGCTGCAGTTGCGTGAACATCGTGCTGGCCCTCCGGTCCCTCGTTTCTCTTGGTCTTGCGCCCCACTGCGTCGGGGTGGGCAAGGAGAAAAGTGGCGTGGCTGTGGCTCTAGGCTGAGTATCAGCGCTGCTGGGAGCGAGGGTATAAATCGTTGTAACCGAGGAGCCGTCTCCCCGCGGTACAGGTTCTTGGGATTCCAAACCTTGAGAGCTGGGAGAGGCATACGGGTCAAACAAAGGATCCCTGACTGGGACAGCTTTGGAGTCCGTTTGATCCGGCTTAGGCATTGGAAAAGGTGATTGGTAACAAAATGTCAGAACTGTGGCTAGATAATGTCCTTACTCCAGACTACCTCCTGCAATCAGACAACAGTCCATTGTTTCCAAAAGGCTTTTACTGAAGAAATAGTTCATTATAGTCCACTAGCCTGAATGCAATATTCAGGATGGTACATGTGCATTGTTACCAATGACCGGCAAAGCATGAGGTACAAAGTAACAGATCACAGTAGGCCCAACCTCCCCCCATAGTTCTCAAAACAACCCCTTTGAAGTCAGGATAGCGAAAGTTTCCCAAGGCCGGTTCTTGGTGGAACGTCGGTAGCCAAAACAATCCTCTTCTGTGAGATAGCTGCCTGGGAACCTTGGCACCTGTGAAGAGAGCACTTAAATACTGAAAGGATTAAAAATGGAGTCGGTTAAGCAAAGCAGTACAATACAGCATTCTGGACCTGACAAATGTCTCTAAATTATAAATTCTGACTATACATTTTCCAACCTCTCCTACACACGTGTCCATACAGATAGTGTCTGTCTTTTAGCAGTATATATTGTATTCAGTATCACAAGCTCATATTAGCATATGACCAAAAGTGCACCCAGGCTGTGATGCCACTATTATATAGTCAGGTTTAACCTGGCAACCAGCAGGAGACCTGGAGGATGGAAAGGGGGGGCATCTGTCTGTAGCAGTGCAAAAGAGCAAGAGTAGCACCTATAAAACAATCAAAATTTGTGGTAGGATATGAGCTTTCATGAGTCACAGCCCTGAAGAAGTGAGCTGTGACTCACAAAAGCTACCTTACCACAAATTTTGTTAGTCTTATAGGTGCTACTGGACTCTCACTCTTTTCTACTGCATATTTTTCAGTGATACTTAGAGAGGCATGACATCTCTTCTAGGTTCTCCTGTGACATCATGCCATAGGACTGTTGGCCCTTTTATTTTATTTTGGGATAAGAGCACAAAGGGTATGAAAATTTAGAGGGTTTATTTATAAATAAAAAGAGGGTCAAGAAAAGTCTACTTTTCTTGTGTAGTGTTCCCTATGAAACAGTTTGAGATAGAGCATCTAGGCCTGGTTTTTTTCACGTGTTGTGAGAGAAATTTAATCCTTATTGAGAGCAGCATAAAAGAAGAGGGGTCAGCTCAGCATGGCAGACCCTAACATCTTAAGACGGATATAAAGTTTTATAGGAAATTTCACTAGGCATTATTTTGAATTTCTCATCCTTACTGTTTCAACCTGAAAATCTAGATTTTATTTTTGCATCTCCTCCAAACAGAAGTGAGAAACTTTACATTTGTGCCATTTGCTGTTTCGTCAGACAAAATTTTCTTCAGAAAATCTACCCATTTTCAACATTGGTTGTGTGTCAATGACCATTTTCAGTCATTATGATTGTGGTGGTGGAATATACATGCATTGCCCAATTTAGACAAAATGGCAGTTGTGTGAGTATTGAAACTATCATGTGTAGTGGCTCTCCCACTATGCACAGTAGGAACGCTGCATACAGAAAGAGCCAGCATTATATAGTGGTTAGAGTGTCAGATTAGGATCTGGAAGACCCAGGTTTGAATCCCCATTCTGCCAAGGAAGCTTGACTAGGTTACCTTGGACTAGTCACACACTCTCAAACTAACCCACTTCACAGGATTGTTGTGAGGAAAAAAATGGAGGAGACAAGAATGATGTAAGCTGCTTTGATCCCCATTGGGGAGAAAGATAGGGTATAAATGAATTTCATCATCATCAATTGAAAAGGGCTAATAAATCAACATTACACATTTTACATCACACATGGCTGTCCAGAGCCAGCTAGTAAGTTTTGTAGAGAAATTGGACTGACGTTGTTTTCCTTATGACGTCTTTTAACTTATTTTGGTTCACAGCCATATCTCATCCAATGTTGATGCATTCACTACAAAGTGGTGACAAATGGCAGAAAATACAATATCTCCCCTTTTCCAGTGGTCTACAATATCCTTTGAATTCTGAAGCTGGACCAATCTGCATTTCCCTAGCATTTTGGTACTCATTGTCTCTGGAAATGTGCAAAGAAAATAACGAAGAACATGATAAAATAGAGCATGGAAATGTCTTTCTATTTAAAGCAGCTGTTTGGGTGCCAGCTGCTTAGTTAACAAATACATCTTTAATGAAATCAAACAATCCGGCAGGATTTATTGATTGCTAACAATTGTTTTAAATACAGTCTGGTAGACTGGGCTGTTAACATCCCTTTTTGGACCAATTAGTTCAGTTGGTTTGAATTAGAGATATCTATTATCTGAGAGGAGGAAGACGGGGAGGGGGACCCCCTCTGCTCGCAAGATGGTTCATCTTTCCCCTTTTAGAATAAAATACAGCAGAGCTGCATGCAGGAAAAAGGATTTGGATGCTCTGTTCCAGCTGTTTGGGGAGAAGGCAACTGCTTTTGTTATCAAGGCCTTTTCACCTCAGAAACGGCAGTTCAAATCCATCCTGAGATCTTGAACGAAGAGGCTGAGGTATTTTTTGATGCCTCAGAACCCATCAAACAGCAAAAAGGACAAGGATCCCCACGTCTCCATGGCACTTCAGAGCCAATTTCTACAAGGGAAGGATAAGAAAGTCCTGTGGAAACTTAAATCTCGAGGCTGACCTCTATCTGCCTGTAATTCTATCCATGTTATTGCAAGGAAAAGAAAGTCAGCGTGATTGCAAAGGGGATGACCAGAAGGCACCAGAAGCCCTTGCTGTCCTGCTTGCTACAAATCAATGAAAATCCACCTTTGACTGCATAATTCCACAAGTTCTCTTCCTAGTCAAATCCCCAGCTTTGCACAGAATTATTTATCAGTCATATCCAGTGCTGGCTGGTATCCTCAAAACAAGTTTTCTCCTAGAAATTTACACTTAAGAGACAGGCCTTCAGATGTTTCTGGTTGTGGGAAACAGTGAAGCAGCTTTTGGCTGAATATATCAATGGGGAGAATGAAAGGGTGCCAATGAGGATGTCTGCATATCAGGAGTCACTGTATTTTTCTCCCAAGAGGGGAACCTGGTTTCCCCTAATTTTGCATCGAATGCAACATTGATGTAATCATCACTTTGGCTCTTCCTCCATATTTTAGGCAAGCTGACCATAATTTCAAAGATACTTGAATATTAATACAATTTAAATCAAGATGAGTAGCTGTGTTATTCTGTCTGTAGCAGTGGAAAAGAGCAAGAGTCCAGCAGCACCTATAAGACTAACAAAATTAGCGGTAGGGTATGAGCTTTGCGAAGAAGTGAGCAGTGGTTCATGAAAGCTCATACCCTACCACCACTAATTTTGTTAGTCTTATAGGTGCTACTGGACTCTTGCTCTTTTAAAGTTTGTGTATCACTTTTTTAAAAATTGAAAAACTGGGGCCTGGGGGCGGGGGGCGGGTAGCATCCCATGTTTCAGCTGATATGCACCATTGACTGCTACTACAAAAGTACCAAATCTGATTCTGCTAAGCTCAGTTATCCATGGTTTGCAATGCTGGTTTCCAGGCAAACTATGTTTTGATTGAATCACGTATTTATCCTGATACACAAGTATGCTTTGCTGAGTAACTTGCAGAAAGGGAGGGAGACACAAGTTAAGGAAGGAGGGATAAGCCCAATGCTCATTCATGTAGTGTCAAAGCATGGCTTGGCATTACATCTCAAAGAGGAGGACTTTTTTTTTCTTTAAGGGTTGGACTATTCACACAAACATTACAATTAGGACTGTGAAAAATGAAGCAGATGCGCTGGAAATACACCTGGAATTTGCTGTTTTGTTTTATTAAAGCAGCATCCAGAACAGTGAACCCAGTCCAAGAAACCAATCTATAATGGTACCCTCCCACCAAAAAAATTGTGTGTTTCGTTTCAGTTCTTACCATGCAGCAGTAGCAGCAGGCGGGCAGGCAGGCACTGGGCTGGCAGCATCTTGTTTTTCTTAACAGCATTCACCAATCATACGTCAAGGAGAGAGAGACCTTATGATATTAATTAACTCTATTGGTGGGAAGGGGGAATGTGTGTAATGCATGAGTGCATTTTTTTTCCTGCTGCTACCCAGGCAATCCATTGGTGAGAAGGGGGAGCATGCAGATGAATGTATCTATGTTTAAGGTGTTACCTGGGCAATGTCATTGTCTTCCTGCCAGTTGGGTTCTAGGAGCACTGCCCCCTCCCATCCCATCAGCTATGGAAACGTTCCAGTTCTAGTAGTTTAACTATAACTAAACCTGTTGGAGGGAGGATACATCTATCCCGTTTAACATTGAGTACTGCACACAGCATCCCCTTCTCCCTCCTGTCATCAGTGCAATGGCAATAAAGGAGAAAAACTAAAATTCTGCAACCTGTTCCAAAATGAGAGAAGGAACAGTCTTTCTCCCCTCCTTGGGTGCTGCAGAAGTCAGACTAGGTGTTTCAAAGCTTGCCTGACACCACTTTCGGCAATTGGAAAAGGGTTGTAATCAGACTACAAAAGCTTTGATCTGCACTGGGGAGGGAGCTCTTTTCTGTGCTCTTCTGATTAAAAGTGTTAATCCAGTGTTAAACCAATGGGAAATAGCAGAGCTGTGCACTGCACACTTGCATGCAGACACCCAAGTCTTTCCAGATCAGTATTCCATGGGTATAACTGATCTGGTTATTGACTGGGAATAGACACTTTTAATTTTCTTTCTTCAGGCTGCAGCTTGGCTTCAGTTTAACTTCTTCTTTGTTTTAAGTCTGAGTTAATGGATTTAGTTGGAAAAGAGAGGCCGAGCAACCTGCCAGGTCTTCCCCTTTTATTATTAAAAAGTCGAGAAAAGAAAGAGGGCCATCCCTCATTTCCTCAATTCCATAAACAAAACCCAAGACCCACCCGCATCCTCTCCCAAACTGTGGTGCAGAACTATTTAGGAAGTGGAAAAATAAAACAACACTGGCACACTCCCATGGTGCTGGTTTGGCAGCATCCCCCATCATTTCCCTGCCAGTGGGCAAGGCTACACATTTGGGGTAAGTGTCCTGTGAAACAACATTATGGTCCTGTCATTAAGTCAAGACAGAGAAACAGATTGAGGGCTGAATGCAAAGGAGCATTGTACTGGGGCGTAGTTTACCCTTTTGGGCAAAAACTTGCAAGGTACAACAAGCACTCAAAGGCAGAGAACATTGAGTTAAGTGCCAGTCAGTTCCTTCAGCAGGTCCCTCTGATTGGCCTACCATGACAAGACATCTGATTCTGAAATTCAGGCCTATAAGGGAACACGTCCCTTTTAATTTTGACGCCTGGAAAGAGTTCTACGCTGCTTTTTCCAGGCTTTTGGGTTCCAGAGTTCAATATCAGAGCTGAGGATGGAGCTCAGTCAGATCCACGTACGTTGACTCCGGAGGGTGGCTCCGTCCTGAGCCTTGAAAGGAAAGATTCACACCTCACTGTGGGAATGCAACTACAAAGCACAGGGAAACATAACATCAACAGGCAACAGCATGACACAAAGGTAATTTATTGGCATTATCATAAAACAGGAATTTTTTAAAAATGCTGCACTGCATTGGTTGGAGCACTCCCCTGCTTGGGTACCACCCCCAACAACCACCACCACTACTTTGCCAGCAAGCTTCCCCACCATAGTGTGCACCTGCTGATGTCTGCAGTCTCCGGGGTTCGTTTTTGTGTTACTGTGTACATTGGGTTTATTGCATTTGGTGGATTGATGGTTTAGACTAGGACTGGTTGATGCAGTTTTGGTTAAGCATGAATAGAGCTTCAGCTCATTTCCCCACCCCATCCCTTGAAAAGAAAACTGAACTTGTGCAGCTGCCCAATACTCACCTCACCTTTCCCCAGATATTCTTTGGGGTCCATAAACACCGAACCCTGTTGCTGTGTGTGCTCGAACTCAGTGGGTTGATGGTTTTGACGGAAGACTGTTCTATGAAACTTTGGTGCTGTGAACTGCAAAAACAGTTACCTGGAAAGCTATCATTTTCAAGATAGCTTCGCAAAGAATGGGTCTGGAGCTCATGATAATGAAGGATTAGATCTGAACCAGCAATGCCCCACCCAGAAAAAATAATAATAAGGGAAGGGAGTTGATTCAGAAACCCAGGATTCGAAACCGAAACGATTTTTTTCAGGGCACATTCCTAATTACGATATACCATTGCTACATCAATATTATGTTTACATTGCATCCAATGATTCTTCACAGTGTCGTCTTGAATGCAATTGCCACCATGCAACGTTGAGTTTCTGTACATGCATGTATTCATTTCCCACCAAATCAATTCAGTAATTGAACCCATTCGTTGCTTAAGCAGGCCACAGCTTAGTGATAGAGCATCTGCTCTGCATGCAGAGAGTCAATCTCCAGTTAAAAGGAACAGGTAGTCAGTGATATGAAAGACCTCCACCGGAGACCCGAGGGAGCTGCTCACAGCCTGAGAAGACAATACTGATCTTGATTAACTAATGGTCCACCTCAGAATAGGGCAGCTTCGGGAGTTCAACTGTGTGGATTATGCCTATTATATGGATGCAACCACCACTCACTTTGCATACATTATTTAAGATTTTGTAAATCTCTTTTATTGTAATAAAAATACAAAGGAAAACGGGGGAAAGAAAGAAAAAATATCATCAGATTTCCATATACCTCTAAACAGGACTAACATAGGCACAAGGTTATCCAGCAAGATATATTCAGAATCTACCCCATAGTTGAATTACATCAAAACAAAACAAATACAGACCCTCTTTTATCTTCGATGTAATGGTGAATCACAAACTAGATTTTGCAAAGCTCATCAATGTGAACTCCTTGGTGTGAGTTTGTTCCTTAAAAAAAAAATTATAGTGTGGGGCATTTTTGACTAAAGGATGCCAAAATAAGGAAAGGAAATTGGAGCTAAACCTATTTTTAAAATTAAAGTCTCTCCTTAATAATTGTTAAATGCAGGATAGCATTGCTTCCTGAACATATATAAGTAGACTTCAGTTTGAAGATAGGTCATTTTGATTCTGCCGCCAAGTGTTGGGGATCTTCTGAAGATTGGAGAAGGCTATACAGACAAGGCATTTGGATGAAGTGTTATCTACCTTTCTATTCACCTAATAGATTAAAAAAGGCCATAGCTCAGTGGCAGGAGTCACAGCTCAGCAGCAGAGCACATGTTTTGCCTGAAGAATGACCGGGTTTAATCCCTGGCATTTCTAGTTCAAAAAGGATCTCGAGTAACAAGTCCAGGAAACATATCTGCTGGAAAGCTGCTATGAGACAGAACAGATAAAGTAGATGGATCAGTGACTCTCAGTATAGGGCAGTTTTATATGTTTTTTTAAGATGTATTTTCATCTCTTCTTCCCTCTATGGAGTTCTGGGTGGCATGCTCGGTCCCTGCTCCCCTATCCTACTTTGTCCAAACAATAACCTGCAAGGTGGGTTGGATTCAGAGTTCACAAGTGTCTCCTTCATAAGCACCACACAAGTTTTCTATCTATTTGATTTCTACCCCCCTTTTCCTCCAAGGAGAATAAGACAAAACATATGGTTTTTCTCCCCACCGTTTATTCCTCACAATGACGATCTGAGATAGGTAAGGCTGAGAGGTAGTAACTTTTTACACAGAAGATTAATTCTACAAACACTTCCCTGGCAGTAAACCCTGACTAGGATTCTGAGTTTCTCCAGCCCTAACAATTACACCACACAGGCTTTATGGGCCTAAGTTAACAAGAAGCGGGGACATCCATGATCAGATGATCTCAGAATTTTCAAAAATCAAATAGTTATGCAAGATCCCAATTTGGAATGGGGTTCCCTGGCATGATAGGGAAGGTGGTGCTTTCGAATTTTCTGCTCAAAAAGGAATCAAAACTATGTGGGGATGGAAAATTTAAATGCTCTTCCTCCTTTCTCCCAATAATGAGTCAGTGCTCCATGTAATTGTTATTTGGTTTTTAAATGTCCTGGGGTCCAGTCACGGATCTCCCAGAGACTCTTTAGTTAGATCCTGTGGTGGAACAGCCCCACTGACCTGTGAGCACTGTGGCCTTCCCTCTGAGGCATCTGGGGATTTACCAGTGGCAGTCCAAGTCTCTGTGTGGCACATGCAACCTACCCAGTTCCTCATAACCCTCAGAGGGGCTTTTCCTTCTTCTCTCTTCTACCTGCTGCCACCACTTAGCCTTTGTGGGAATTGTTCATGCAGGGTTGCCAGGTCCCCCTGTCCTCTCAGCGGGAGGTGGGGGCCTCGGTACCTATCTGGTCTGAAGTCTGCAATGATGTCAATTCCGGGAAGTGACATCACACAGTCTGCAGCCACCCTCAGGAGCACTCCCACACTCCGCAGGGGGCAGATTCAGGACAGATTTGGGCTGAATTGGGCTACTGCGGGGCACGGGAGCGTTCCCGCACTCCACAGCAGCCCATTCCAGGCCAATTTGTGCCTGATTCCTGCCACACGGGAGCATGCCCCAGGGACACCCATGCCTCCCCTGCGGGCCAGGTAAGTGGGGGCAGGGGGTGGAGGGTGGGAGCAGGGGATCCCTTCCCCCTGTGGGGGAATGGCAACCCTATGCCCATGGGGAGGTCCAAGGCTCTCCACTTTCCTGTGCAGGCATACCACTCTGAGCCCTGCCTTGTGCCCAATCTCCTGCTACCCAGCCACTGGTTATCACAGTCTCTGTTCACTGTACTTGTGCACCACTGGGGGATCAGCAAATTGCCAACAAACCACCCCCTTCCTGTGGCACCTGTTTTAAAGAGTGTGGTTGAGCAGTGACAGTATATATGGTACGGAGAAGAACTACCAACATTTAAGGATTTTAAAAAATCATTTATTAAAAAAAGAATTTTTTTTTCACATAGTTTTAAGCACAGCAACAGATTTGAGCAAAGGATCCCAAAAGAAATGTGTAAAAATGTAGTTCCTCTGTCCTTCACTCTGTACGTGCCCTAGTTAGATCTCATCATAAGGCAGGCTCTCTAATTTACAAGGCTGCAGGTTCCCTACTAGTCCTGGTTCAGGCCTCCGGCCTCCCCATGACCCATGGCTGCCTGCAGGAGCCGGCTGTCTTAGCTCTTTCAGCCTCCAAATGTAATCAACCAAAAAGAATCTCCTCCCTGTGCTGGGAAATTTTGCCCACACCCTGAACCGGTCAAAGAGACAGGCAAGAGAGGCTTTTATCAAAGGCTCTAGGAAGAATAATCTCTGTCATTTCAGTCCTCCAAATCTCTGTCCCCCTCCAAACCTAGATGAGTCAGCTTTTAGCAGAAAGTCATAATAACCAGTCACTCTTTTGTCTTCAGTCAGGTGGGGGCGTCTGAATAATTTAAGATTGGGCTTGCCTGGGAAAGCATTTGGCTTCTTCTGGCTATGCCTGTCC
Organism: Eublepharis macularius; assembly: GCF_028583425.1. NCBI lineage: Eukaryota > Metazoa > Chordata > Lepidosauria > Squamata > Eublepharidae > Eublepharis > Eublepharis macularius. The sequence continues at coordinate 27,695,677 of NC_072791.1, read as the reverse complement.
TTAAGAGAGAGACTTTTTAAACTAGGAATGTAGATTTTGATCCCATCCAAACCTACAAATAAAGCATTTCTCTACAGGCCCTATTTGGAACTAGCTGATTTATCATAAGCAGGGTTAAGCTTTTAATGGAATGTGAGAACTTGTCTTATTTAGCTCTAGTTCTTTTGCCAATAAAACATTTGCCAATAAAATCCACCCCTACTGGTCTATAAAACTAGCACTTTGCTATTTAGATCAGCTCTTTCCCCAACCTTATCACATGTCCATTACGTTATCCCAGACTATCAACTTCTAAACATTTAGCATTGCAGCTATGCAACAGTAGCAATCAGCCTGCCATCAAAATATTATAACATAATTAATTGAGTCTCTACATAACCCCCCCTCCAGCATAATTGGCAAAGCATTGCATTATTAACATATTAATACATTGACCCTTGCTATCTGAGGCTCATAAATTGAGATGTGTTAGCGCTGCTAAAGGATGCTGCAATAGAAGGTGGGAAAGAGGAATGGAGAAAGTTAATGGAGCTTACTTATTCCAATCAAAAGGTAGTTTTGTTCAAAGGGAAGGATTGGGGTTAATCATTTTCCCCCCATGAGGGCAGAGGAATCTAGCTACCTTTAAGGCTTTGCAATGTGGAGAAAAGGACACATTTGAGAGGATCTCATAAAATATGACTACATTTCCATGAGGAGGGAAGACACAATTTGGAAGGGGACAGGAAGGTCTGTCCCTTGGCATGGGCACCGTCATTTACAATGCAATCCAAAGAAGAGTTACACCCATCTACACCCATTGATTTCAATGGGCGTAGACTGGAGTAACTCTGCTTAGAATTGCACTGTTAGGGAATGAAGGAACCAATATGAAACAGTTCCATTTTGCTATCTTGTTCCTTTACAATGATATGCCAGTGATGGATTGTTGGCCAGCCTGAAGGTCTAATAAGAAGTGTAAAGGAGGCCACAATATTTTTTCTCAATATTTTTTCTCAATATTTCTAAATATTTTTTCTAAATATGAATAATGTTTTGGAAGAAAGAGAAGAAGCTATGTGGAGTAGGGAGCCATTTGGGAAAGAATTATCAAGGGAGGTTAGTTTTGATGTTGCGTCTAGATGTGTAACGATGAAGAGAGACAACAGAGACTGAGAAGGACACTTGATTGGAAATTTGCTTCTGTTAGTATTTTTTCAGCATCTCAAGTTAATGTGGTAAGGATAAGAAAGAGGGTAATTTCCTGTATAGTAACAATGTTTGAAGCATGTGTACAAAGTTCATTTCCCATACAACCTATTGATTGGATTTAAATGAAAATTGAAGGTGCAATTTTCCAAAAGGCTTCAGCTGTTCATCTTGTACTTTAGTATATAAACCATAGTTTAACTTTAAAAAAAAATTAGCCTTTAAAAAAAAATATGACTATGAGGTAGACAAATGCTGCTTTTAAGAACAATGACTTTCAAAATGTTTTACCTGTGAAAGAAATACTTTTGTTATAAAAGTTCCTTGACGGCAAAGGCTCTAGAGAGTGCCTAATTAAGTCTAACTGAGAGATTAGAAGTGGGGAAATTAGCAATACAAGGAAAGGAATGTGCAATGATCTTCCAGATTTCTATTGTGCTCGGCATCCCAAAGGAACCCCAAACATTTGACAAGAAGCAAGGGGGAAAACTGACCTGCGGAGCTCAGGTGAGTTCAGAGGAAAGAGTACGTGAAGTCACATACACCTCAGTCAAAAAACACCCATGGTACAATTTGTCGCATTTTTAATTCAGCTTTTTAAATTCATGCCATCCGTTACAGAACAATCGGAAATATTTGTCTTTTTCACCTTTCTTTGACGACAGATATGAAGTTTGACTCTTTCCAATGGAGTACAAAGTAGGCTTCAATTCAGCTTTGTCAGAGAGGAACTTCTCCAGAAGGGATCCACAGACAAGCTACAAGGAGTAATCAACGGAACAGTCCATTTTGGATCTGGAGAATTCTGTAGTTCACAAAAGCCTGGCCGACAGAGTATAAGGAGGAAAGTTCACATACGTGAGGAGCAAATAAAGATTCAAAGTTTATCCAAACTTTCCAAACAAACTGGAAATTGTGTGTTGTTTAGGATCATGCTGGCCATCGTAGATATTTATGATGAATTTTATAGAAAAGATCACAGCTAAAACTAATACAAATTTACATGGAATTCACTGATAATCATATTTGGTTAGATGTAAACTACCTCAAACATGAAGTAGTTGTAGAATCCCGATGTATTCAAAATTAGGAATGGTCTTTTGCCTAACAGCTGTAGACAACACAACAATGTAAACATAAGGAAGGTACAAGCAGGGGGACCCACAAGGACTAGAGGGGGCATCACATTTTCCTCTCCCCCATTATTTCTTCTTTCCCCTCCTGAAAGCCTTCGTGGCCTCTCTCCTCCTTCACTCCCTCTGGAAGCCATCACCAGGGAAAACTATGGCACTGTTGCACAGTGCCGACCACTGGCCCCTTCCAATTGTGCAGAGGGGACCCATAAGAACTTGCAGAGGGTGCCTCATTTCCCCCTATATCCCCTTCCCCATAGTATTTCCTCTTTCTGTACTCCTGGCAACACCTATATCCTCACCTTTCCCTGTTTCCTTTTATCCTGCCCACCCACCACCCACCTTACCTTGCCCTCCATCTTCAACTGTATTTATTATTTATTTACTTATTTTCCCAACAATGGATATCCTCCAAAATAGCTTAAATCATTCTCCTGTCTTCAATTTTAGCCTCACAACAACACTGTGAGATAGGTATGACTGGCCCCACAATCACCCAGCCATGGCACAATGTGGATTTGAACCTGAGTCTCCAAGATCCTAGTTTGAAATTCTAGCCACAGCACCACACTGGCTTCCATGTGATGGCTATTGTTGAACAGTGGCTCCCAATCTGTTTCTGGGAACAAATCAAGCTGCTGACCTTTAAAGGCTTATATGGTTTGGGGACAACATATCTGAAGGACGACCTATTCCCTTATGATCCTACCCAACCACTATGGTCATCTTCAGAGGCCCTGGTTCAAAAGCCCCCGCTGTCTGAGATTAGGTGGGTGCATGGCAACCTTTATATTTTTTCCATAAAGGGAAACAAAACAGCTGACATAATTCTTCTCACCACCATTTTACTCCCACAACAACATTGTGAGGTAGGCTAGTTGAGAGAGAGAGCAACCAGCCCGAGATCTCCCACTGACATCCATGGCAGAGTAGCAATTTGAACTTGTGTGTCCCCGATTGGATCCAAAACTCTAGCCTTGCTGTTCTCGAACAGTAACAAGCAACTGGGCCTGGCTGAGTCATGCAAGTTGTGTGGTAGAAAGTTGTCTGGCCGCGATTTTTTCTCCCAGCAGCCGATTGGCCATTGTGGGTACAGGATCCATTCAGTTGGGCCAACGGCCTCACCATCGCCTGGGCCAGGTCAGCCCTGTTACTGAAGGGCTACGTATGGCCAACCCAAGCTGGTGGGGAAGAGGGGGTGTCTAAGCCCTGCTTAAGGTAATGGAAACATTGCCTGGCCCACTCAAGCTCTGTGATAAGCAGAGGAGCTGTTGCCCAGCCCACTCAAGGTGCACAAAAGACAAGGAACACATTGTCCAGCTCACCCTATGCAAGGTCTACATGAAGCAAGGAGTTGCCTGGTCCATCTCCTCCAAGCCATGTATAAGGCTAGGCATTGTCCAGCTCATCCCACCCAAGTCCCCTGCAAAGTGAGGTATCATTGGTGTCCTGCCCAAGCTCCAGGAGAGGTGTCAACTCATACAACCCCATGTGAATTAAGGGAGGTTTTTCCCAAGGCAAGGGAGATAGCACCTGGGCAATTGGGAGGGTGCCCAGCCTTGGGAGGGGGAGAGACTTCCTCTTCCTTCATCCCTCCCTCTTTTTTGGTGGGCAGGGCCCTTTTCCAGGGATGTTTTTCATTTCCAGTCTTCTGCTGCCTTCTCCCTCAAAGGCCAAAACAGCCCTAGGAACAGCCTTGCCCACTGTTACACCCCTAGCCCTTACAGCTGAAAACCAGGCCTTAAAAGCAGACTATATAGTGTGGTTGCCTAGCAATGGCTTCTGAAGGCTTTCGTTTCTTAAAGCTACAGTCACTGCATCTATGGGAGTTATTGTTTGGTATCTTCTTTCAATTGGAAGTTGAGGAAAAGGTTATTGAGCAGATGGAAGATGCTTCATGAAGCGAAGTCAATAGGGTGGGTGAAAGGTAAGGGCATTTAAAGCCTTCCCAGTTACCTGGGCCAAACCTTTGCTGCTGTTGTTGTCCTGATAGCTTTGAGAGTGAAACTACAAGAGACAAATCACATGAGGATGCTCACGTGAAGGGAGTCACATTAGCAGGGAAGCTGAGTTTTAAAAGATTGGAAGGCTCTGTCAATTTCCCCTCTCTACAGAGCCACAAAGATCTCTCCTCAGAGGGTTTGTTTATTTCTTCTTCACCTCCTAGAAGGGGAGGTGAAACTGATAGTGCCTTCCAGAGGTGAAGAGGAAATTAACAAACCCTCTGAGGAGGCATCTTTGCTGGCTCTGTAGAGAGGGGAAATTGACAAAGCCTTCCACTCTATCTTTTAAAACTATGCTTCCTGGCTAACATTGTGACTCCCTTCACATGAGCATCCTCGTGTAATTCATCTCTTGTAGTTTAGCTCTGAGACTGAACAGGACTTTGGGGGACCTTTTATAAATCAGCTAAGATGCAGGCCTTTCTCTGCCTGCTTCACACTGTGAGACCTGGTGAATGTGTTTACTAAATTGACCTTTCTCTTAATAAAGACTAGCTAATTAGGTAGGGTTACCAGCTTCCAGGTGGAGCATGAAGCTTTCCTGGAATTACAACTGATCTCCAGTCCAGACTACAGAGATTTGTTCACCAGGAAGAAATGGCATCCTCAGAGGATAGCCTTTATGGCATCACATGCCTGCTGAGGTCCCTCCTCTCCCCAAACTCTGCCTTCCCCAAACACCACCATCCAGATTTCCAGGAATTTCTGAAGCTGGAGTTGGCAAACCCTAAGTAAGATACCTGCAAGATTAGAGTGGGTTAACTGCTCAAGTTAATCAGATCAGAAAGTACCCCAAGGTAATGAGGAGAGGTAACCAAATCAAATATTTGGGGCTGACCAGTTCAAGAGGCAGGGGAAGGTTCTGGACATCATTACCTGGACCTGTAAACTATGGTATACGTCAGGTACACCATTTCCTGAATGGTTAGGCTTATGGGAATGGTGGTGGGCAGCATTTGTCAGCAGAGTCTTGTTTTCAGGCAAGTATAAGCAAGGACAGCTACTTTACGGCTTTGACAGGTTGGGTACCCAGATCCAACACACCTTCCCCACAGGTGTAGAGAAAGGAATGTTAAAGTTCCTAAGGAGCCTGATTGGGATTGGTGAGGAGGAGGAGGAGGAGGAAGAAGGGTTCTTGCTTTCTCCCTGTGCCATTTTCCCAAGATGAAATAGTGGCAAGGGGAGGAATTTGTCCATCTTTAGAGTTCCATGTGGAGTATTCTCTGCATGTGAAGCTCCAAACATGGGCAAATTACTTCCCCTGCAGCTGTTATAGCTCAGGAAAACAACACGGGGGAAGACAGGAGCCCCTCTCCTTTCATGCCATCATCCCAAATCCAGTTGATCTCCTGGGGACTTTAAAAATGCCTTTCCCAGCAGCTGCTATTTCACTGCAGAGAACTTGGATTTGCGTTGTCAAAAAGTGTAACGTGTAGTTTGGCCCTGAACTTGGAGCCAAGGTAGGAGTGCTGAAACACTAGCAAACTCCATCAGGTATCTTCATTGGCAACCTACACTAAAAAGGCAAGGGAAAAGATGTAATAACTTGCAGTTCAGTTCTTAAAATTTAATAAACCTTAATTTAATCCAGTGTCAGTGTCTATTTCTTCCTTTGGGTGTGTGGGACCAGCTAAATATATTTGCGAGAAAGGAATGGGAAACTGAAATTTTATATGCAACTATGAAACAGCATCCTTATTTTATCCTTTGCAAGTCCACAATGCAGTATACAGTGAATGGATTGTTTATAGAAGTGCTGTAGAAACAATTCTTCTTAAAATTTCAACCTCAGCATACAGTTCAGGCTTCCTACTTGTTAAGGTAAACTAGGGGATAGGACTGAATTTCACAAGCATTCTGGTTCTATTTGAATATTGCTACTTTGACTTTGTTTTGACCTTGTGAGAAAAAAAAATAAGTCTGTATATCTGCACTATTTTCTGTTCACAAAGCCTGTCTAGTGTGATGGATGGAGTGTCAGACTAGAATCTGGAAGACATGTGTTCAAATCCCCATACTATTATGAAGCTTGCTGGCATGACCTTGTACTAGACATGCTTTTGCAGTGTCACCTACTTTATAGGTAAAATGAGGAAAACCAATATAACCCTGTGAAGTAGGCTGAACAGAGAAAGACTGATTAGCCCAAGGCCATTCTGTCAGGTCTGTTGCCCATTGTCCCTCCATATTGTTATCCAGCTTAAGATATGTTGCAATAGCCTCGTGTACCTGTTCCCTTGTTGCTTTCCAGATTCCAGGATGGTTGAGCCCTTATCTCGGATGGCTCGCCGCAGCAGCCTTGGGACAGCTCCTTCCCGTCCCGCTACTGACTGGGAGAACCGGAGGGGTGGGGGGACATGTGGAAGGGTTGATATAATGTATCATGTACTCAGTGCGTCATTCTTAACAAGAGACCTGTGTACAGCCAGACGCCTTTACTTGCTTCTGTGTAACCTATGGACATATGTATGGTGAAGCCTATGATATCACAATAAAGACCCATTTACTCAAGAGAGCTTGGATTTCTTGCTGCAAGGGTTGGGAGTCACCTTCAATGTATCCTGTCTTCCACAGACTGACACATTCAATGAGTTTCATGGTGTGGTTTAACAGTTGCTAAAGTGCCGGACTAGGATCTATGACACCTAGGATTTAATCCCTATTCTACCATGGAGGCTTGCTGGGTGATTTGGGACCAGCAACTGTCTCACAACCTAACCTATCTCACGAGGTGTTGCTGTGGGGAGAAAAAGGAGGAGGGGAAACAATGTTGTATTCTGCTTTGGATGTCTGAGAGCCAGTGTGGTATAGTGGTTGGAGTGTCAGACCCAGGTTTGAATCTCTGCTCGGCAATGGAAGCTGGCTGGGTGACCTTGGGCCAGTCATATATTCTCAGCCTAACCTACTTCACAGAGCTGTTTTGAGGAAAACATGGAGGGAAATGCTGTAAGCAGCCCTGGGTCCCCATATCAAAAGGAAGTGGAGTATATAAAGTACGTAAGTAAGTAAATGGCACAGTGAGGGGAGGGTGTGTTGGACCTGAGTGTCACAGATCCTAGTCCCACATTCTAACCACTTCACATTTGTCAACATTATTATGTGTCAGCTGCATAACAACTGCTTATAAACGGCATGCAAATGGTGGTTTTAAAGGAACCCTCATCATCAGTAGCAAACAAAACCAGATAGAAACTGAGAATATAAAAATGAAAAAAACAAAAGGAAAAGAAATAGTCATAGGCACTCATCCTTATTAGCAACCAAGGGCAGGTCTTGCATCACTCTCCTTCCTCCCATTGAAATTTCCAACAGTAACGTTTTAACTCTTCATTTAATTTTTTAGCCATATGTTATTCTTCTTTCAAAGATGGTCAGCAGCAGTCAAAGGACTTTTGTTATACACCATGCCCCCCACACCCTTTCTTCTTCTAGATTGACAGTAAAGCTGAGGAGAAAATTAGTCTAATTAGATACAGCTGCAACCTCAAGGCTTCTGAAACATGTTTCCCATGCAAGAAGAGCATTGACTGACCTTAGTTAGGTCATGGATCCTGGCATGATCTCAGCCCCAGGTGGTCCTGTTTGCTTTGAGAAGTGCAAAAGACTTCAGCCCTGCGGAGTACCATAATTACTGTGCTTGGCAGATATTTTTTAACAATTAAATGTATATCAGCTTATTAAACATGTATCTGTCTTTATAGGCCAGTTTGTAGCTTAGGGGCAAAAGATAAAGACAGAGACGTTTTTGATGTTCAGCACCATTTTAGTTTATAGATTGGGAAGGCATGTGTTGGAATGTCTCATATACTTTGCCACCTAATAAAACTTCGAAACAGGTGGTATCATTGGACGGTATCCTCTTCCTTTTCCCTGTCGAAGGTTCCTTTATACCTTGTTCTTTCTACTGCCTTCTTTCTCTCGCTCTTCTTGCTCCTTTCTATTTGAAGAGTAACTCTGAAAGGACTTTTCCCCTACTAAATTTCATGGAGGCAGGGGAAAAGGAAATACTTCCGGGGGGGCGGGGGGCGGGGCGGGATTGTATAGAAGATTGTGCTGAGTTCTATCTGGGACAAGTCTTCCTCTTTCCGAAGATACTTGCAGCTTAGGTTGGAGGCAAAGGGCGAGAGCCCAAAGACTTCTGGGGTCTCAGCCCTGCTTGTATTACCCAGCTTCATTGAGTAGAATCAGCCTGGAATCTATTTCTTCTGTTTTCTTTGTTGGTTTATTCTTTTATTGTATTTTTTAAAAAAATTATGTGCGTGAGATTTTGTGTGTGAGAGATGAATTCTCCCTTCAGGGAGAACAGCAGAATATAAAAGCCCTAAATAAATAAACAAATACATAAACATAATCTTGAATTAGCATTTTTAGAAAGTGCTGGGTAGACTTGCACCAGTAGAGCAATTGTCAGTTTTATTTTCCCAAATAAAAATTTGGGATGAAAGACCAAACATGATGTCCATGTGTTTTTAGAGCTTTTTAGATACTACAATCACATGTTCTGGGAACCCACGAAGTACACATAATGGGGACATTACCCATGATCCTCCTGATGGGCATGGGTACCATATTGTATGAAGAGGAGCGATAGATGTATGTATGCAAATACCTCTTTGGTACATGTCAACTAACTACTGGATTTCTCATGGTTCCTCTTCATAGTTATGAAGACCATGCAGTCATTGTACATTTAAACCCACATTAACCATTATTTAAAAAAAAACCACAATAGCAAGCAGAAATAAAATCCAAACTAAATCCATTACACGCAGAATATTACAGTTGGACCATTTCCACATGGCTTAACTTGTTCCGGAAAACAGCGAAAACTCACATGAAATCGTGCAAGAAGACACTGTTATCGTGCAAGAAGACACGATAACAGCGTCTTCTCACGAGATTTCGCGCAAGATTTCACTGTTTTCCGGAACAAGGTAAGCCGTGTGGAAACGGCCTTGGTTTGGAAATGTTTGTTAAAGAAGCTGGTCTTAAGGACTGGATTTAAAATGGGGAGGGACTTAATTAATAGAAAGGCTTTCCGGTGATATTGCATGGAAAATTTCATTCCTGCCCCTCCCCATCCAGGGTTGCCCTGGGGAGGGGAGTTACACAGGTGACCCACCAAGGAGAGACATACTCACTGGCACATTGAATGGCTGGCCAGCCCATGGGAGTAAGACCATGGGCGACCTATTTGAGGCACAGGAGTGTTACCCTGGCCACTTTAACAACAGTCACTACAATGCTCATCCACCCCCCCCCCCAATGGCTTGGAGTAAGTAGTTCTGTTTATTTTATTTATGTCATTTATAGTCCACCTTTCTCACTGAGACTCAAGGTGGATTACACAGTATGAGATTAGTACAGTCAGTATCAAGGATATTTCCATAAACAATGCCACAGAGTAAATAAATACAAGTTTACAAGACATAGCATCATCAAGAATCCAATAAAGAGCTGGAGAAAGGCTGAAACAGAATGTAAGCAATTCTAATAATACATAAGCAATAATAATAATAACTGCACTTATATACTGCTCTCTTAGACACATTAGTGCCTCACCCAGAGTGGCAAACAAGTTAGTGTTATTAATATTCCCTCAATACAGCTGGGGAGCTGGGCTTAGAGAAGTTGCTTACCCTAGGCCACCTACTGAGCTAATGGCAGTAGTGGGATTTGAACCAGTAGAGTGCTGATTCACAGCTGAATAGGGGAGCCATTCCCCTGCCTGGGGCAGGGGATCCTCTGCTCCCACCCTTCCCTTCATACCCACTTATTTGGCCAGCAGGGAGCATGCTCCCCAGGGTACCCCCCCCTGGGAGGTGCAGCATACCCCTGGGTGGTGTGGCGCACTCCCACGCCCATAGTAGCCCGATTCGGGTTCAAACACAGCCCACAGGAGGCCCATTTTGGGCTGAATCTTGCCCCACAATGTGGCGATCCAGTCCCTTGGTGGGCGTGGGAGTGCTCCCGGGCTGCCCTTTGACCAGTGCAATGACATCACTTCCCAGAAGTGATGTCATCTTACAAGCCAGGAGCATTCATGTGCCATGCTCACACTCGAAACCAAAACCCAGGGGCACAGCAAGGTAGGTGCTGGGCTTACAATCTCCCTCCGGAGGAGTCATGGGACCTGGCAACCCTACAGCCGAACCACTTAACCATTGTGCTGCATCAGCTAGACAACATAAAGCACAGGTAGTACATAGGAGCACATATATATTGTGACAGTATGTAAGGCAACATAGTGGTGAAGTCTGTAGTCCCTAACTCATTAGCAAAGCATCTGAGACCCTCTCCTTACAGTACAGCCCTCCTATCTGAGTACAAAGCCTTTTTTAATAATTTGGTTTTGCATCGTTTGCAGAAAGTCAGGGCCATGTTGGAATTTTTTCCTGATTTGCTTAGGTCTGTTTTTACCCGCCGGCCCCTCCTCATCTATACCACTCTGAAAGTTGCTGGCTTTTATAGGCTTCTTGGTCACAGCAGGTGGTAGTGGATAAAGTGTTTGAGTATAAACTTCAGTGAGCAACCTGAGGCTTCATTTGAATGATGAAGGGCTAATGTGGGGACCTGAAAACAGGAATCCTTCCTTATGGTTGCCATTATCTTTGACCCAACTTCATGGCTAGAGAGCAGAGGTATAGCATGCCAATATGTTTTTTCAGGGAGGGCCTCGAACAGTACATGTAACTGTTCACGGACTATTGAGTTCAGGGAGACTTTGATTCCAGCTACAGGAAAACAGGAATCAATAGAGCATTTCACAACCTTAACATGAGCCTGATTTTAAGATTTCGTTTCAAATGCATATTCTTTGAGCATTAATTACTGCAAAAAGGAGATGCTGCCACACGGTAGCTTTTGGGTATAGAAGCGCACCGGGAATACGTGGTCCTTCCCTTCACAGCTTGGGTTGGGAGGCCAGATGTTTTCAGCCTCTGATGTGACCCAAGAGAATCTGACTTGCCCACCCTCTTAAACAGGGGGTTGCAGGGGGGTTTGACATGGGGCCATATGAATGAAAATGGGAGGGAAGTGGAATAATCGGATAAGGAGGAGGGAACAAAATCTACCTGCGTAAAACCAGAGCAGAACGTCCAGTATCAACAGAAAGCTCTTTTTGTACATGACAATTGGCTGTGCCTGAAAAGAAAAAAGGGAAACAAACTTCTTTCCAGACAGTAACTAACCCAAACTGCACAGCTAAAAAAGAAGTGCTCAGAATTTAAACTTTAATGAGCGCTTTACCACTTGCCTTTATGATACTTAAACTAATAAACACATTTTATATATAAAGTGATGATGTCCTTCATATTTATGCGGCTGCTCATGCTTGGATTCTGATCACTTATCTGGATAATTAAGCAATATCAGTGAGGAGGCAGATAGCAGAAATCTGATATTAATCCATCCCTCTTAATAGCAATGCAAAACCACTGGGGTGGAAAGCCGCTCTAGCTGCCTTAATCCCCTTTTACCAACATTTTGGCATCAGCACATCTCATTTATTCTCGAAAAGGAGTCCAACACATACTATGGCTGGCTTATGCCTAATTTAGGGCTCTTTTTTAATAAAAAAAAAATCAAAGTACGCTAAGGAAATTGCAAAAAAAAGGGGGGGGTGGCGGAGTAGAGATTACAAAGATTACTTGTGGGAATAATTCATAACTGGTTCATGGCTTTTCAGCTGAAAGAGGTAAAAGCTAAGTGTCTGGAACCTGTTTGTGTTGTTCCCTAGCACAAATACTCTGTTCAGAATTCAAAAGGTGAAGCACATATATCACAGGGTTTCCAAATTTATATATTTAAAAATAAATTAAAATGTACAGGGCCAAATCTGTGGATACTTATATCCAGAGATTGGAGCCATAGACAGACAAGGCAGATAGCGTTACCAGGTACCTGCCAGTAGCAGACAAACTCACAGTGATTTTCCCCCTCCGCATAATGATCATTGGAGATAGGTGGGAGGAGGCAAGCTGACTAGTGATCACCAGCCACCAGCAGGCGGCCTGGGCAAAGAGGCATACACGCCTCCATGCCCCACTGCAATGGCATCACTTCTGAAAGAGAAGTTGTCACATGGGAGCGGGGAGTATGTGACCTCTTTATGCCAGGGCCAATTCCTTAAGAACCAGTGAAGTAGGTCCTTTGCTGGGCACATGAGGGTTACCAAGGTAAGTACTGCACCACAGACACACACGACACGCACACCCAACCTTCCCAATCTCCCGCTGGTTGCCAAACCCTAAAAGATCTTTCTACAAACCTGGAAAAAACTTCAGTTTTGAAAGAAAACCTGAAATTTAATAAAGTACAGGGGATGTGTATAAAAACCATCTGAAATAACAGAAGCCACTCCTGTAGTTGTAAGAAACAAATACCCTCTGAGTGATTGTTGTGACCATGGCTAGGCAACCTCAACAGTACTGTCAACCTTCCTGCTTTGGTTTGTCTCAGTATCTTGAAGGAAGGCTCATTGAGAAGAGAGACGCCTGCAACCACTAGGTGACTTGCTACCAGACGACTTGCATGACTCACCCATGGATACTTGCTACTCCACCACTCCAAATGGGAGTGAAAAATGAGAAGGGCAAAATGGTGTTCCTCAGCATCGCTTCCAGTTATGTAACCAGAAGGAATGTAACTACATGGTGGGGCACCATGTTTTGCAATGTACTGATGTCACTTCTGGTTACACAGCCAGAAGTGATGCTGCGGCATCACAGAATGCCATCTGAGTAGGTCTTCCCCCCACCCCCCAGTCTCCAGGGAGCTTCCAGCCAAAGGCTGGCAACTCAAAGGCATAATTGTCTGCAGGTCTCTGCAGAGCCTGGTTTTCTCTCTGCATCATATGCAAAATAGCAGGACGTCCCCATCTCCCATTGAAACAGACTACTTACTGTCCATGCTTGCATTTTTTACAGGGCGCTGCCTTTTCTCTCTTCTTTCCCATCCCTTCATTGTCCTTTCAGTTGACAACTCCTTCTGCTGCTGGCTGTCTTTTTGTTAATCCATGATGTTATAAAAAGGTCAGTGTTCTTCATCCTCTTCAGACGCAGGGCCTTCTGAGTATAGAACTCTGTGAGCTGCAATCATGTGACATAAGTCATGTGATATTGGGGTTAAATGACAGGTAGAGAGGGAACTAGAGTTATGCTCTCATCTGCATCAAGGCCATGACCATGGGCAACAGTCCAAAAGGACTGGGGACAGGAAACACAAGATTAAGACCAGGAAGTGAATGGTAGTGAGCAGGGCTTTTTTTCAGCTGGAACACGGTGGAACGGAGTTCCGGCACCTCTTGAAAATGGCCACATGGTTGGTGGCCCCACCCCCTAATCTCCAGACAGAGGGGAGTTTCGATTGCCCTCCGCGCCATGTGTGGAGATCAGGGGGTGGGGCCACCAACCATGTGACCATTTTCTCCAAGAGCAACCCACTGAATTTCACCACCTCTTTTCCCAGGAAAAAAGCTCTGGTAGTGAGGATGTGAGCTATGGAAGAATCCTTTCCACTGCTGAGTAAACTTTCATCACTATTCTGCTGCTCTTCTTAGCATGCAGGCAAAGAGAGGCAAGAGGCACATCAGCCTGTCCCCACAGCAGGTCCTTTCAAAAGGCAGTGAAAAAAATGGTTTTCAGCCTTCGCTGTGGCTGCAAACCAACAGAGGCTCTCGCAGGTGTGCAATTGCAAAATCAAGAGGACGCTAGTCCATCGTGAGCCCCAATAAGTCACTACATCAATATAAATACCTGTTTTATGTTTCTTAAAGTGCTAAGTGCTACCAGTAATCAAATAACATCTGATAGCACATAAGCAGTATGTCCCACTAAATCTACGCACCAAAAATCCTAACATAAAATCATAAACACAAGGAGAATGCAAATCGCAGATATCACTGTGCTAAGTACACTCATTACAGAATCCAAGTGTGCAAATATGCTGGTACACCCAATAGAACTGCTGGTGGAGGAATCATGAGTCAAGTTCATACAGTATCTATACAAGAAAGTTCATCTCTGAGGAATCCCAAATAAAGTGCTCACATGCGTCAAAAGGAAGTGATATTCCTTCACTGTTAGATCATTAGAGAATGATTTCATATCCATTCTTGATTAGCAGGGATGTGATGCCACAGAGGCCGAATCCACACTCACTCACCATCCGCTTATCTTGCGCAGTCGTGGCAATCGGGTTCATTCCGCTACCATGCTGTGCATCATCACATTCACCCTTCCAGTGCGTCTTCATGGCACAATAATTTCTCCACACGCCACTGAGTAAAGCGTTACAGTGGGCGGTTCCATCCTCCGCCGTCATAATTGACGGTGCATGTCACTTCCCTTTTTTTTTTTTAAAAAAAAGGTCAATTTTCCGGTATACCAATATTCCGACTTTTAAGAAATGGCAATGTACCCTCCCCCTCATCTTTGATTGGCTCATTTTTTGCTCATCACAGACCACTTTCTAACAATTGGCTGGTTGGTATGGCGGGCAAATTTGAAACTAGATTGTCATATTAAAGGCATTGTCCGGAAATTCTGCTGCTCAGAGTGGTTTTCTGCTTTTAGTAGTTAACAACATGGATGCTCAGAGTGTGATATTTATGAGGATGGCTCAGATTGTGGTTGGCATGCTTCGCAGCACAGCCACGCGACACCACAAGATGATGCATTCTGTCTTTCGCACATGGTAGAATCTCCCACCTGCATCCTAAGCTTTCAGGAATATATTTGTTTTCCGCACCTGCCGTTTACTGGAGGCGATCGTAGTGGGAAATACAGGATTGCTCGGCTTGGCTCCTTGCACTCTTAAAAATGGTGGGACACAGTAGGGAAACGGTCCCCATGTGACATGCACATGCTCCGGTGACCGTTTCTTTTCCGGTGCAAACCACTGCTCACTACAGTTGGTTTACCGGTATACCGACCTTTCTGCACTGTGCAAAAAAAAAAAGAAGCAGGGAGAAAACGGATTTCCGCCACTATCACGTGGTTTGGAAGGAAGGCACAATTGTGGTGTGGTGATGGCAGGGAACACGCAGAATGGGAGAGCATGTGAGTATCTGCATGAACAGTGCACCGCTTGCAAAAAAGGCATGGAAACAAAAAGGAAGTGTGGATTCGGCCAGAGTCTATCATCTGAAATTGCCCTTTTCTCCAGGGAAGCTGATCTGTGCAGTCTGGAGATCATTATAATCCTAGGAGATCCAGGTTCAAATCCGCTTTCTGTCATGAAGCTCGATACGTGGCCTTGGGCCAGTCATTTTCTCTCAACCTAACCTACCTCACAGAGTGGTTTAGGTTTACCAACCTTTAGGTAGGGTCTGGAGATCTCCAGACCACAGAGATCAGTTTCCCTGAAGAAAACAGCTGCTTTGGAGAATGGACTATATGATATTATACCCCACTAAGATCCCTTCCCTCCCCAAAACCCTCCCTCCCCAGGCTCCACCCCCAAACCTTCAGGAATTTCCCAGCCTGGGGTTGGCAACCCTGCTTGGGCACCATCTCTACAAAATCAACCAGTGAGCTTCCATGGCAGAGAGAAAATTTGACCCCGCATCTCTCAGATCCTAGTGTGAAACTCTAACCGCAGGATTGTGTCCAACACATTTCAGATGTGCCACGGCTTTTCCTTATCTCCATATTGTCTGTGTACAGTATTTAATAAGCCACTGTGCGGATGGGGGAAAACCTATCACTTTATTTATAAAAATAATTAGTCTTCTCTTTCAATGACAAGAAGCAACAGCAGTGTGTAGGCAGGAAATGGGGCTGCTACCTTTACCTACCTGCTCATTTTTATATTTGTACAAAAACACTCCAATGTTTTTACAGGATAGGCCAACAGTGCCACAGGAACTGAATTAGAGCATCCTTAATTAATATGTCAGAATATAAGAAATGGGGGGAAATATGTATAATTAAATTCTTTCACTAAAAACAAGAATTAAAAAAGTGACTAAAATAGAGCACTGCCTCTTTTTATTCCTTAAAAAGGAAGTGTCACTTTTTCTCCACCTTTCTCTCCTTGCTCTGCGCTGCTCAACGATGAGCCAGGCCTTCTGAGTCTGCATCGTTGCAAATGAGTAAGACTGGCAACTGCCCATACTTGGGCATTCTCTGGTGTGGCTCCCACCTTGTGGAGGAGGTCAGGACGTCTCCCATTGTTCTGTCGATCTGCATAACATGCAAAACAAATATGTTCCAGAGGGTATTTCTACAAAGGGATTGCAATCTCATGGAACAGTCCAGGAGGTCGCTTTTATAAAGGAACAGGACTGTAGTCTATAGCAATGTTTATTTTATGTTTCATCTTGCTTTTAGTGCACTGCCTTCTACCTTAGGCCATTTCCACACACATTGAATAATGCACTTTCAATGCACTTTAGTAATCCTTTCGAAGTGGATTTTTTGTTCCACACATGGAAAAGCAGTTCCAAATGTTCACTAAATTGTATTGAAAGCGCATTATCCAACGTGTGCAGAATCAGCCCATGTCTGCTTTTTATATTGTTTATGGCTTGTCTTGCCTTAGATAGGGTTTTTTTGGGTATTGTTTCCTAATTTCTGTAATTCTAGTATTGCTTGCTACTAGGGTTGCACAGTGTCCAGTATTTTCTAATTAAGTAAGCCTGCAACCACTGTGGTCAAGCTCCGTGCATACGTTCTTTCATTCCCCTGTAGCTTGCTAAGCAGCAACACCCCCATCCGCTTCTTTTCCGTAGTAGTCAGTAAAGTTGAAAGAACCAAATACCCCACTCAGCAGCCAGACAAAATGTTCCAGGAGAAATTCTATTGGATTGACTGCAGAAAACTGGAAAGCGAAAGACATTCACGGCCAACCAATTGGCTTCCCTCATTGGTTCCAGCCGACTGTGGGGATAAATGTTGGCAGAACTGAATCTTCTTAAGAAAAAGTGAAAAAGAGATCTGGCAACCTAGGCTTGGGAACCCTAGTGACATGACCAAGAATGCCCTTTCTCAGGTTGCCATCCATCTTGCCTCAGATGCCAGGGGCACCTGAAGCAAAGCCTCCAAAAATAACCTCAGTGGTTGGGTAGGTTCATAAGGGATATGGTAATCCTTCAGGTATGCTGGGCCCAAGCCATATAGGCCTTTATAAGTCAATACCGGCACCTTGAATTAAGCCCAGAAGCAAGGTGGGAGCTAGTGTAGATGGAACAATACTGAAATTATACAGTCTCCTATAACCCACTTCAGCCAAAATGCTGGCTGCGGCATTCTGTATCAACTGTAGCTTGCAGACAATCTTCAAGGGCAGCCCCATATAAAGTGCACTGCAGTAATCTAATCTACATTACTACTTGTATCCCCTCTGGAAATCTTTGGATGCTCCCCACCCCAGCGCTCCACTAACACCAGTGTGACTTACAGAAGCTGTAATGTAGGTTCACTTGCTGTTGTCATGAGGTCATCAAGTTATGCCTTTCTTCCCCTCTGCTAATCACAGTCAATGATGTAGAGCAGCGACAAGCAAGTGGTCAACATTACTGCCTCACTTTATCATAGAAAACTTGTCACTTGGAATACCATCTTCACCAGCAGCCCTGTGTTATATGTCACACACATCCACCACTAAGTGTGGTGTGGCCTTAGTGTACGTAACGTGACAGCTAATATTTAAAATTATACATGACAGTAGATACAAGCAAGTACCAGAAGGCCAGCCTATATTCATTGCATCTTTCTGAGATGACTTTGTGGTGCAAGGAATGCCACAGACTCTGTGTAATGAAAGAGGGGAGAGCGAAGAGCAAAATGATAATCAGAGCAGCGCACAGAGAGCCAAAAGCCAATATCCCGATTGGTTAACATTTAACCCAAGAATAATCGTTCCTATCTCAGATGCCCAAACACATCATAACGCATTTTTCAATTAGTTTGCACTTTTGCTTGCTGCTGTCCTGAATAATTATGGAAACAATTCACATTGTGTTGGGAAATGATCTGGAGTGTTTTTGCCTGTGATAATTACCACACTTTGCCTGCTCCCACCAGGTCATTAGGGCACAAAAGAGGACACCGAGAGAGCATTAATGAGCTCTCATTGAAGATGTTAAAAAGCTCATATTGATCTGTTTGTCCAAGGAGGAGATATTTAAGCCATTGTGCGGAGGGCATGGGAGACAGAGATTGCTATCACAAAGCCTTTTATCCCAAAGCCTTCTGTTGCTGACTTCAATATTGTCCACCCTCAGCATGTCTGGTTCCGGAGGTCATGCAGTGCTAAGAGGGTTTTTTTTTTTTTTTTGGTTTTTGCTTTGCTTTTCTCTCTCTCTTTAAAGAATATAGAATTCACTGTTAAGTTTTACCACAGGAACCTTTTCTGATTCTCAGAATAGGCTGTCCTCTAGTTCGCATACACCTTGATTTCAGATTCAGATAAAACAGGAATCTGTCCGAGTAGAAATTTGGTGTCTTTCAAACAGACGGTCTCATTAACACCCCCCTCCCCTTTATGGAAACCAGTGGAAGGTTTGTTTTTTTTTAATCCTCCTGTATAAACTTGCCATACTTCCAGTAAAATGTACACTTGCTATTTCTGTTTTGAAATTACACAGCTGAAATATTGTAAAAATGCAGGAAATCTCTGAATTTTAATACTATTTTTTTCAGTAAGTACATAAGAAGAACAGTACATGGGTCATATCAAGGTTAAGTTCTGGATGACCCTAGTATCCTGTTTCTATATAACCATAGTGCCAGAAGGGTTTTTAGGGCTGCCGACCTTCAAGTAGGGCCTGGAGATCTCCAGAATTGCAGACGCTCTCCAGACAACAAAGATCAGGTCCTCTCAAGAAATTGCTGGTTTGGAGGACGGACTGTATGGCACTGTATCCTGCTGCTGCTTTGCCCGAAGCTTCTCAAAGCGATACCAATTGCCTTGGAAAGCTTTGCTTCGGGATTCCTGAATCGGCTCAGCAATGCTGAGGCCAATTTGGGAATCCCGAATCTTTCCAAATCGGGCCCAATTTGGGTTAAAAACCGGAATCAGAAACCCGAAGCGCATATCCCTATTCTTCAGTATTATGCTTTGCTCAGTGAATGACCTAGCTGTTGATTATCTTATATTTTCACTTGCACTGTTGTAATCTGCCTAGATCTCAGTGAGAAAGATGGACTATAAATAAAATAAAAAATGGCTATCATGTCTACCTCATAGCCATATTATTTCTTTATTTAGACTAAGGTTGCCATCTCTCTTACTTTCAAAGGGAGAGGCAGAGGGTAGCATCGGAGGGTGTCTGTTGGCTATGTTTTAGGCTGATTTGGGCCCATTAAGCCCCCTTCACTTCCCCCTTAACGCCCACTCAGAGTGGTTTACAGAGTGGATGACATCACTTCTGGAAGTGATGTCATCAGAACCCCCCCCCAAGCATGTGTGTGTCATTTTTTCACATGCTCCAGGGAGTTCCAGCCAGCCTCCCAACACTCCCCCACCCCAAGCTGACCAGGTGAGCAGAAGGGGGAGTGACAAGGGGAATCCTTCACTCCAAGCAGGCGGCCAGCAACCCTAGTTTAGAGTAGGCATTTATCTCACTCCTGCTTAAAAAGTATAGCATCCAAGGAACTTTTCAGAATCTGAAACATTAAACCAATCTACTTAAAGCAAAGTACAGATCCAGCAGTAAAACAAGTGATTGCTTTCTGTTTGAGTGTTATTACAAGCAAAAGTGAAAAGGATGAACTTCTCCTGGTGCCTAAAATGTTGGTGCCAAGCAAACACTAAAGGAATTGCACAGATTGGGCGTAACCACAAAAGGCTATATCTCAGGAAGCCACCCACCTACATTCCGTGTCCTCCTAGCCATAAACAGGGGCTGCCAAATCCTCATTTCTCAAGTGATATTACAAGGAATATAAATTATTAATTTCTAAATGGGAGCTAGACGCTATATTCCCTTTCAGGGTATAGCCAGACTTCCTCACTAGGAGCTACCATACTCACAGGCTTCAAAAAGAATGGTTGCCAAAGCAGTGGTTTCCTTATATCCCTGCATGATACCAAACCTAAGCACCCTTGTGGATTTTAGTGCCTATGAACTGTTAGCATCATAAACGTGCAAGATGAATAAGCAGTTGTTTTTAAGCCCAGAAGGCTTTCCCCACTCACACTGCACCACATCCTTAAAGAAACAATAATTTCCTAAAATTATCCACTACCCTCTCTAAGCATCATGCTATACTCACAGCCACCAGAGATATTAAAGAAGGATGTTTTTCACTTAAGCGTGATACGGGCAATAATGATTAGAAAAGGCTGCCCTGAGCCTTGAGCAGTATTACTTGAAGAAACTCTCGCTAGTTGTTGTTGTTGATCTACTCCAGAAAATTTTGTATTTTTCTTTTTTTTAAGTTTTCATTTTATACCGTGGCATCCAATCACACATTTTAAAGTCTGTCTTCTTGTGAAGTTCATAGGTGGGTGAAATCAGCACATGCATTGGTCCCATTCTGTACTGCAGCCCTGATTATATCACCAATCACTAATCACAGATTGTGCTTTTCTACCAGGTTTGCCAAAGCAAGTGAATGATCTTGGGTGCTGGATGGACTAGTTTCAACTCCTGCCTTGAAAAGTCTTAACTTCCATTCCCCACAGTTCAGGGGCTGATACCTCTCCTTGCCAGCCATATCAACTAAGAATCCTTGCTGTCTTGCATATAGACTGCCTCTTCTTGAGTTAAACCTTTTGTCTATGAGGTCAGCATTGTGTACTCCAACTGGCAGCTGCTCTCCAGGGTCTCAGATGAAGTTGTTTCATATTGCCTTCTACCTGATCCTTTCACTTAGAGATGCTGGGGATTGAACCTGGGACCTTCTGTATGCAAAACAGATGCTCTATCACTGAGCCATGGCCCTTCCCAGATTATTTCCGCCATACAGCTGGAGTTCTGGGGCTGATGGTTTGGTGTAGTGGTTAAGAGCACAGGACTCTAATCTGGAGAACCGGGTTTGATTTCCCACTCCTCCACTTGAAGCCAGCTGGGTGACCTTGGGTCGATTACAGCTTCTAGGAGCTCTCTCAGCCCCACTTACCTCACAGGGTGATTATTGTTATGGGGTTAATAATAACATATTTTGTAAACCACTCTGAGTGGGTGTTAAGTCATCCTGAAGGGCAGTATATAAATCAAATGTTATTACTATTACTATTACTATTACTATTACTATTACTATTACTATTACTATTACTATTACTATTACTATTACTATTACTATTACTATTACTATTACTGTTGTTGTTGTTCTGGTGGATTCTATGTAGTTCATACTAACTGCCTGGATGCTAAACTAATGTCAATGCTGGAAGAAAGCTCACAAAACACAACACAAGAAAATTAAGGGAAGGGGGGAGAAAAGAGGACGAAGGAAAAGCCACCCTGGACTGAGCTAGGCTTCTGATCTGGTCTGACAATGATTTGAAACCTTCAGAGACAGACAACCTTCCTCTGGTAATGACATGTTATTGATATGCTAATTTTTATATTAACAAACATGTGGTGGAAAGTAGTCTGTGATGTTGTCTTGCTTGGGAGGAAAAAAAAAACCTGAAGGCTGCATGGAGCATTCCAATAATGATATGTTAATAAACCAGTCCCCGCGTAGGACGTTCCCTGATCTTGCCACTGTATTTATAGGTGGCCTTTCTTTAGAGTTGTGAAAGGATGACCTGAAAAAGACTATGATTTCAATACCTGAGTGACAGCCAGCAATGTAACAGGAGCGACTTTTTCCCACCACAAGTGCAGTTACTGGAGGAGAGATCCTAATGGCTTTATTCTGCAATGTTGGCAGTAATGGTTGCATCTATACTTTGGCAAGACACAGAACTTTGTTTTGAGGATTTCCTGAAAAAACCTGGAGAGCCAGATACACCTTTTTGTTAAAGTAAAGGAGGCAAAGGTAAAAGTTTCCATTGCTTTAGGTAGTTGTGTAATGGGGTACAACTGATGTCTAGTCAACATGATACATTAATCACAGAGAAATTTCTGCTTTCTCATGACATATGTGTTTGTTTATATGCGTTACCGCATGCATTTGACATTTTGAGTCATTAGCTTGCAATCAGGAATCCACATCAAGAATTCTGTGATGATTTCATTGATCTTTTTGGCCCATGTTCACATAAAATTCTAGGAACAAGGCTTTCAGTAGCTGCTGGTCATAGAGTTCTGATGCCAAAGAATGGAGTCTATCCAACCATCAGTATGTCTATGGTTCTTCTTCAGAGTACTAGCTTAGTCCTTAGCATGCTAGTCTAATTTTCTACTAACAGGTCATTATTAATAAAAGGGAACTGTGAAAAATGACATCCCCCCCCTCCACAGTCTGAAATGGATCAGTCCACTCTACTACCGCTAGCCTGATGCACACAACAGCCTCACATATTCATTGAACATGCAGGGAGGGAGGAGAGTGAGCACTCTGTCCCAGCTCCATGACTCTGCATGATCACCTGATCATTCACAGTGGCAATAGAACAGAGAAAGAGGACACATGAACGCTCCCTCCCCATGATCACTGACATTCCAAAAGCAGCAAAACTGATTACAAAGAGGGAGAGTTTGTGTGACCCCTTCTCCATGCAGTCACCTCTGCAGTAGGGTTGCTCGGTTGAGCCTGGCAACCAGCGAGAGGCTGGGAGGGGGGGGTGATGAGAGAAAAATAAATAATAAAAATAAGACTCCGGCCTAGTCATCATTGGCACCTGACTTCTGGAGTACAACCTGGAAGTGACAATGGGTAGTGCTTGGAATTGCAGGATTCTCTAGTAAAACTCTATGCTTTTATCATAGAGTTTCTGGCAATTTCTAGAACTAACCATTGTCACTTCTGGGTTATATCTGAAAGTGATGTGCTGACAACTAGACAAGAACCTTTTTTTTAAATTTGTTTTTCTTCCACTGCTGCTCCAAGTGGCAGCAGGCAACAGAGCAAATTACCAGGAGATTGCTCACCAGAAATAAGCAAACGATGATCCTACTCAACAGATAATGAAGTGATTGTGCAGAGGCAGTGGATAAAGCCACCCCTCTCATGCCTATTCTCCCTCCCCAGGCATCTGACACCATACTACCACTTCACCAAGCCTTAGTTCTGCGTACATGCATGCATGAAAGCAACATCATAGAAAATTTAACTCTTGTTCTGAGAAGTCTATCCTCACCTAAAAACAAGAAGTTAAGGCATACTTTGAAACTTCAGTGCTAGATTTAGTTTTGTTATGAAATCTTTTCGTTTTCTTCAGCTCAGCCCTGCTTCCAATTTTCAAGCTGTTAAATTAGTACTCGAGGTACTGGGCTTTCTGCCGGTGTTTAATCAGCATGTTATGGCTTCAATCAGCTTTTTCAAAAGATGGTTTTTGCAGGTGTTGCTGTGTAAGCAGCACTTGACAATTCCCCCCACCCCATTCTTAAATGTGTGCTCCATGCATCTACTGGCTCATTTTTGTGTGGTGGTGTCATAAAGCTGAAAGAAACGTATATGCACACTGGTGTGGGTCCTATACTGTGTGAGCACTGCTGCCCTGTGTAAACTTTCCTACCTCTCCCTCCTGCTTCATTCTTTTTTTTTTGTCCTGATTACTCCCCTATAGTGGAAATAACATTGGAGTTGAAGTGAGGATGGGTGGGCTGCAGCGAGCATGGAGAATCGGCAGCTGGAGTTGCCTCCAAGAAAGGACTCTTAGAATCCAAACCAATGGTTTACCAACCCAAATAGAACAATCTAAAGCAATGCTAACAGATAGTTCTTCAACTCTTTTTTGAAAATCTCTAGGGAAGATGATTCCACAACCTCCCTAATGAGTTTATTCCATTGCTGAAATGGTCTTCTACTCAGGTGGCAAGAGATATTTAGGTATATTTGTCGGCTGCAAACGTTCCAATGTTTGCCTTTCAGATTTGAATCTGGAATGTAAAACTTGACAACTGAGAGCTTTAGATATGCTGGAATATCTTTATTGCTCTGATACAAAAGAAACGCTGAGTTCTCAAATACTAAATCTGCAATGTCAACCACAAAATATTGTTAAATAGTGAAAGAAACTTTATACTATTTGAAATTTTTCAGTATTCTTAATACTTTTGACACATTGCTGGTTGGTTGTTTTTTGGATTTTTTTTTTAAAAAAGAGGAGCCAAAATAAAAGTTTCTTACAGCCTAACTCCACTTGTCTGAATACTTTAAACAAAGCCTGTCCCATTGCATGTAGCTTGCCAAAACGGCAATCAACCACTGTGCCTAAACAAGCACTTCTTTTCTGCTTATTTCACACCAGTGTTAGCACAGCGGTCCCACTAAGAGAAAAAGAGCAAAACCTTGGCAAAGGCAAAAGAAACTTCAGAGAGATCCTGGAAAACGAAACCGGTAAGGAAAATAAATAGCATATATTTGTGTGGGCAGCAGCTGAGAAGATAATAGAACTAAAAGATAGTCTTACTTCCAGTTATTAAAATGCATATTTAACTATCCCAGGGTGTTTCCGCACCAGTCAATTGTGGCTCAGTTGCTGTCAATAGCACATGCAGTCATAGCTGTGGTTCCAGAAGACACTAGTAGCAAACTGGATTTCTTCTGTTCTTTCCTTGTAATATTCCTGATTCTTCCAAGAGCGGATTTGTTGCAATCCCCTGCCCCCTGCCAATTGTTGTGGAATAGAACCACAGTTTCTGTGGTTTGGATATGAATAGCAGGGCCAGTCCAAGATCTATTCTTGCTCCAGGGCCTTCCTTTGTACCTTTGCTGCCCAGATTGCAATAGGAGCACATGGGAAGAATTATGGAGCAGCAGAGATAGCAGCAAAGAAATGTTATTTTTCTGCAACCATTGTATCAGCTGGTTGATGTCCATCCCAACTGTTTAAGGACTCTCAACATCTTTTGACTCCTAAATCTGAACCCCCACTGGATCAAGAACAGACAATTAACCATGGCACCTCTGCAAGGTATTTTTTGCTGATAAAATAGCTCGAATATGCTCTGATCTGGATGCCAGATGTAATACAGGTGAGGTAAAAGTAATGCTTAACACACCATCCAGTCCATTTCTGAATCATTTTGACCCGATTACAGTGATGGATATTGAAAGAATTCTAGCAGCTGTGAAGGCCACTACTTTTACCCTGGATCCTTGCCCACCCTGGCTGCTCAAATCTTGTAAAGACTACATAAAGGAGGCCTTGATGTTTCTCATAAATCAGCCACTAACCTAAGGGACCTTCTCGCAGCATCTCAAAGAAGTAGCAATTCACCCACTGCTTAAAAAAAAACAAAAAAAAAAACCTTTGACAAAAATGATGTGGGTGGCCAATTATCACCCAGTTTCTAATCTGCCCTTTCTGGGCAAAGTGATTGAGAGAGCAGTAGCTGACCAACTCCAGCCCTTCTTGGACAACTCTGGTACTTTTGACTAGAGGTGGGCACGATCCAAAAAAACCCAAAAACAATCAAGCTGATCGTGGATCGGCGCCGGTGATGATCCTGAATTAACGATCCCCACCGGTCATCTCCCGTTTCCAATCCGGGGATCGGGGAGGCAAAAGCGGAGGGGCTCCCCGCTGTTCCCAGCGATACAGGAATGGTGGATGATGCCGGCGGCATCTGAGTTTGTGTTTGGCTGTCTGTGTTTGGCCATCAGAGCTGCCTATCAGGGTTTGCAGGGATGAGATTGGAGTGCCCATGGCTACAAAAAAACCCCTCCCCCTCCCTCCCTTGGGTGTCTTCTCTCAGCTGATGACTGCTTTGCTGCTCTGTAGTTGGAAGGAAGCCCTGCTGATCAAGACAAGCTGGGCTTCAATTCGGGTTTCCAGGGCAACAGAAGGAGGGCAAACACAGCTCAGGCATGCTGGCACCTGAGTGTCTGTCTTCCCGATCCAAGCACGATCGCCCCGATCAAGCCCTGATCCAGCCCCCCTCCCGACTGCTGGATCGTTGGCCATGCCCGAGCACAATCCACCGGGTCCTGATCGCGCGATCGCCCTTATTGTGGGTTTTTTTATCATAATGTGGATCGTGCCCATCTCTACTTTTGACCCTTTTCAGTCTGGTTTTAGACCAAGCTATGGAAAGGAGATGACTCTGGTTGCTCTAACTGATAACCTCCACCTGAATGTAGACAAAGGCCTTGCTTTATCGTTGCTCTTCCTGGATCTATCTGCAGCCTTTGATGCAGTAGACCATGTCATTCTATTGAGACATTTAGAGTCAGAGATAGGTATCAGATGTGCCTTGGGCTAGTTTAAATTGTTCCTCATGGAACAGACTCAAAGGGTTTCTATCCTCAGTATGGGAATTATCTTTCAGGGTTCCACAAGGCACAGTCTTATCCTCCATGTTATTTAGCCTCTATGTAAAGCCTTTAGGAGAATTCATTCCTAAACATGGAATTAGATGCCATCAATATGCAGGTGATACCTAGCTCTATATGCCATTATCCAAGTCCCCTGGTGTTACAGAAGAGGTACTGAGTTGCTACTTGACAGTGTTATCAATTGGCTGAAAGCAAACAAATTGAAATTGAACCCAGATAAGAAGGAAGTAGGGTTGCCAGCTCCAAGTTGGGAAATTCCTGGAGTTCTAGGGGATGAAACCTGGAGAAACCCGAAAAAATTGGGGGTTGTGGAAGGCATGGCAAAATTCCAGAGTCCACCCCCCCCCCAAAGTAGCCATTTTCTCCAGGTGAACTGATCTCTGTGGCCTGGAGACCACTTGTAATTCCGGGAGATCTCCAGCTACTACCTGGAGGCTGGCAACCCTAGAAGGAAGTGATGGTGGTTGGAAAAGCAGAGATCTTGAAGGATATTGTGCTTCTGACCTTTGATAGTGTTCAGTTGACCTAGCTATCTCAGTTAAGAGCCTACAGGTTATACTGGATCCAGCACTTCTATTAGAGAAGAAAGCAAACGCAGCTGCAAAACATGCCTTCTCACAACTCAGACTAGCCTGGAAGGTGGCCCCCTACCTTGACATGGCTGATCTGGCCACCTGGATTCATGCCACAGTAACTTCAAGTCTAGACTTCAAAATCAATTTGGGGATTCCAGCTGGTGCAGAACACTGCAGCTCATTTACTTTCAGGAGCTAGACAGAGCAGCCACATTACTCCCATTCTGTTTTAATGGAAACATAGAAAACAATGCAGAGAACATTACATTTTACAAGGTAGACAGAGGCTTGGATCCTATGAACAAGTTCTGTGAGTACTCGATAGTTTCTCCTGCAGAGCACACTTCCTTTTCCTTTAAAACCGTCATTTGCACAAAAGCACTGATCTTGCACTAATGGAAGTTTTATAGGGAAAGTAAGTGTGCTTTATGATAGAGGCTATCTAGAGTGCATGGAACTCTTTTATAGGATCCAAACAAGAACGATAATTATAAAAAAAAAAACAAATTACAAAATTAAGGGACAGTGTAAAAGAAAACAGCATAATATGCACAAAGAAGGCTACCTTAAATTCACTTTATACAAATACAAAGGCAGGAGTCCAGGGGGTAGGGACATGGGGGCCACTGTCAGCTGACAGTGTTGCATTATTTCCAGGGAAAAGCCACAAGTGTGGAATCATCAAAAACTCTTATGTTAAATCATATGATTTCTGGTGATTCCTACAGGGGCATGACATCACTTCTAGGCTTTCCACAGAAGTGATGTAACATAGTTTCTAGATGGTTATTTTTTCCTCCTGCTGGCTGCCAGAGTGCCAGTGTCCAACAAGGGCTGGAGGGAGGGGTCTTCTGCCCCCAGTGGGAATATGAGAAGCCTCAACCCTCAGAGGAGTTTCTGCCTCTTCTTTCTTGTAACTGCTCCCACCACTTTGCCTTTGTGGGAATTGCCAAGTCTCTCCACTTCCCTATGCAGACTTGCCACTCTGAGCCCTTCCTTGTGCCCTGTCTCCTGCTCTCTGGCAAAAGCATGATTTCCCAAGAATTCTCCATACGACTCAGAAAGACTCGATCATTATGACTCAGGGGTGGTCTTTGCCATCCATGACTGATGGTGATTGACACCCAGTCCAAATGATGCATCTGTACACTTTAATTTTGTAGCATGCTAGTTGAACACTTTGGGCCGAGGAATACTAGTCGACATGTTCAAACCGCTAGGTAAATGCAACTAGCCCTGCATGGATTTCAGGTGAACCAAGTTGTTGATACCAGTGGCCGAGCCTGACATCACAATATCCTTCCCCATGGAGAAAACTAACAGCTGTAAAGAGCTATTGATATGAATGCAAACAACAGAAAACCTTTATAGCTACTAGACTAGCAAGCAGATCATAACACAACCTGATTTTTAAAAGGGCTAAAATGCACAAAGGCTCATCATCTCGTAAGTGACGCTGCTGATAGCAATCTAATGAAACTTCCCCTGATTTCATGGGGTGGTCTTGAATTTATACCAGCTCAAATAAAACTGGGAATTGCCTCATTGACTGAGACCTTTAGAATCAGAGTAGGAAACTAAAATTTGCTCATCTGTAAAATGACGACGATTCTAAGCCTATTGCTTAAATATTGTTTTATGTAAAATGCAAAATAATAAAACCTCACAAAAATAGCAATAAAACCTGATCATTAAGTATTCTCTCACATTATGCTTCTGAGCTGTTCTCTCTATACTAGCAGACATGTAGGGGACATATGCTACACTCTGAGCATAGTCATGACTCTTGAGCATTTGTATAGCACTTTGAAAGTTTGTCTATGTAACAACTATACATATAGTTGTTGTTTTATGTATAGGTGGGAAGCTGAAGCAGGCAGATAACTTGCCCACAGGCACTTTAAATGAGTGTCCTGGTAGGTTGAAATGGTGGGTTCAATAAATCAGTACAAAGTTTGGCATGCAGAGAAAGAGATCTTTTGTATTTACATCATCCCCTGGCCCACTAGTAGCTTATCCTATTTGCCACTATTAAGTTTTGTGATTTCGGCCCATAGTGATTTCAGCCAGGCAGTGATTTCAGCTCATCTTTATTGCAAATACAAATAACAACCACGGTCCCGAAAGAGCCAGATGTATACACCCAAACTACGTCCCTTTTCAACCACCACCAATAGGAACACATGCATCTAGGATCCTTCATTTGCATGCCCTGAATACAACGTAACTTGTTTACCAAACAGCAATTGGCCCGAATCCCGGAGAATCGATGGGCTGCTGCTAATTTACTATCCAATAGGATTTCAGACCTGAAGCTAGCCCAATACATAACAGCCACATTCAACCTTTCATCACTTTTGATGTGGCACATGTGTGTGCATGTGCTTTCAAGTTGCAGTTGACTTGTGGTGACCTCAGCAAGGGGCTGTCAAGGCAAGTGGTCTGCCATTGCCTTCCTCTGCTGAGTATTTCTTGGTGGTCACCCATCCAAGTACCCACCATGCTTAGCTTCTGAGATCTGACGAGATCAGGCTATACCATGCCACCTTTATTTATGTCATGTATAGTCTGCCTTTCTCACTGAGACTCAAGGTGGATTACACGGTGTGAGATTAGTACAGTCAGTTTCAAGGACATTTCCATAAACAGTGCCTTAGGGTGAATGAACACAACGTTACAAAGACATAGCATTAGTAAGAATCCAATACAGAGTTGAAGAAATGCTGAAACAGAACATAAGCAATTCTAGGGCTGACATTAGGCCACATGAAGCACACGTAGCTCATAGGAGCACATATTTAAGACAGCAGGTAGTATATAAGGCAACATAATAGTGAAGTCTATGGTCCTTAATTCATTAGCAAAACATTTGAGAGCCCCTTCCTATAATACAAAAGCTTTTTTGAATTATTCGGTTTTGCATTTTTTGTGGAAAGCCAGGAGAGTGGGGGCTCTCCTGACCTCCTTCAGCAGGCTGTTCCACAGGGTAGGGGCCACCACAGAGAAAGCCCATGTATGGGCTGCAGTTGATATCGCCTATGTGCAGGGTGGCACCTGCAGAAGACCCTGTTCAGATGAGCAAATCTCCAGAGCATGGAGCCTTTGACTGACTCAAGAGACCCTTGCATCAGCAGAAATCTCTCTGAGCCTGAAGAAGCTACTGCTCTTAGCACATGGATTCATAGGATCCAACCGAATGTTCCCAGCAACAACCACCCAGTAGCTTCTGAAAATGCATATGCAGAACGTGAAGGTTGTAGGCATTCTGTTCATTGTCTCTAGTATCTGGCATCTGAAAGAATATTTGCATCCACGCATGGAATTTCCATTTAATTGTAATGGCTGATAGCCTTTGGCAGGAAGTGACCATTTCCCTCCATAACAAAGAGGGCACATGTTTAAATTAGTATACATAAGTAGTGCCCACTTATGGCAGGCAATTTCCCGGTAGTCTGTGCCTCTGCATGCTGATCACCAATGGATTGGCAGGAGGAGGTAGGCCAGTGAAATGGGGGGGAGGCATGTCCCCATTTCAGCTGATGATGTCACTACTGGCATGACCCCAAATCTATGGCATTGCTCTGGGCCAATTATTTAACCATCAACCAAAACCACAGCATTTTTATCCAAAAATACTGGGTTTGGCCAATCGTTAAAGAATCAGACTCAGTGCAATGCATCATTTCTGGGTCACACTGTAAGTGAAATCATCAGCTGGAAATGACAAGTGTGTATGCCCCAGTAAATTCCCCCCAACTTCTGCCAATTGCCGGGAGGACTAAGCAATCCTACTTATACCCCATACTAAAACAACAGAAGATGCTTTTGTTGTCCCAGTAGGATACCAAGTGGGACACAGAGACCGTATCACTCCATACTTGTTCTATCTAGATTGGTTCCCAGTTTGCTTCTGGGCTTCATTCAAGGTGCTGTATATTGCTTGGGCCAAGCATCTCTTCTCTCACATGAACCTATCCATCCACTCCTGTCATTTTTAGAGGCTCTGCATCGGGTTCCCCATCATCTGAGGCTAGGCAGGTGGCAACTCAAGAAAGGGCCTTCTCAGTTGTGGCACCAAAACTTTGGAACTTTCTCCCCAGGGAGATTCTTTGGCCTCCCTCTATCGTTATCTTCCAACAGTGGATGAAAACCTTTTCCATTTTATTTTGTCTTGTATATCCCCCATACTCTTATTGGCCCTTCTCCCTGGTTATGTTTTTGTGTGTAAGTTTTTATAGTATTGTTAAAAATTTATATATGCATTTCAAATATTGTATTGCTTAAGGTGATAATTGAAATGCTGTATAGAAGATTCCTTGATGAAGCCTTAAAGCGAAATGCATTGGAATCTCATTAACCCCGATAAATTCTTTCACCTTGCACCTGTTTTTTTTTTTTTCTTGTCTGCCTACTGGTGTAGCCATTGTTTCTCCAAGAAGATGTGCACAACAGGACCCAGTGAAATGAGTTCCAGGTGGCTTTTCTATGACTCTCTGTTCCCAAGGTATTTCATCAGTTTGATTACTATTACTATTACTATTACTATTACTATTACTATTACTATTACTATTACTATTACTATTACTATTACTATTACTATTAGGTAAGGTAAAGGTAGTGCTCTGTGCAAGCACCGAGTCATTACTGACCCATGGGGGGACGTCACATCACGAGTCACGAGTCTCACGACGTTTTCTTGGCAGACTTTTTACGAGGTAGTTTGCCACTGCCTTCCTCAGTCATCTACACTTTACCCCCAGGAAACTGGGTACTCATTTTACCGACCTTGGAAGGATGGAAGGCTGAGTCATCCTTGAGCCGGCTACCTTAACCCAGCTTCCGCCGGGATTGAACTCAGGTCATGAGCAGAGCTTGGGCTGCAGTACTTCAGGTTACCTCTCTGCGCCACGGGGCTGTTCATTATTACTATTATTACTTAGTTATATTGATGATGCTTGAACAGATATGTTCAAAACCATATATCTGAGATTTTCATTCTTTTAAAATATTCAATAGCTCCATGAAGTGTTTCTCTAGAGAATGTGATGGTAAGAACATTATTTTTGACAGATTATTGTTTTTGACAGTCATATTGTTATTTTTGACAGAGCCAGCATAGTGTAGTGTTTGGAATGTCATACTAGGATCTGGGATAACTTGGTTTGAATGCCCACTCTGCTATACAGCTTGCTGAAAGACTTTGGTCTAGTCATTCTCTCACCACCTAACCTACATTACAAGGTTGTTTTGAGTCCCAGCTGGGGAGAAAATCAGGGCAGAAATATCTTAAATAAATGTTACAAACCCACAACCTCAAAGTGGATTAGCAATATTAATAAACAGATGCAAGAAATGCACATTATCTGAAAACCTCTGAGGTGTTATTCTCTGTAAAATTTTATCCCAGTCTAAATCTAAAAACTCTAGAAAAAGAGAGAGTGAATATAGAAATATGTGTGTGCTGGAAATAATATTTATTGGTGTGTTCCTGCCTTCTGTCTATATAACTAGGGTTGTCAGGGGTCCTAGGGACACAAGCGGGGGAGCAGGAGGCAGGGGGCAGGGGACAGCATGTGTACACTCCTGCACTCCATCTCCAAAGGGGAATCCCAGTCCATGCTGAGCAAAAACCACCCCTTTGGAGGCTGTTGATGTCATCACACAGGTCAAAGGGCGGCCTTGGAGCATGAGCACGCTCTACAAAGGGCTGAATCCCCCCCACAGACCCAATTTGGCCCCATATGTGCCTGTTGTGGGGCATGGGAGCATGTTGGCAGGATGCAGGGGTACGCTGTGCTGCCTGGGGGTGCGCCCCTGCCATTGGAGGGTACCCTGGGGGTGCGCCCCCTGCTGCCCGAGTAAGTGAGGGCAGAGGGGAGGAGGTGGGAGCAGGGGACCCCCCACCCCCAGGAGGGGAATGGCAAGCCTATGGGGAAGGGAGGGGCTTCAGTGGAGTATAATGCCATAGCGTCCATCTTCCAAAGAAGCCATTTTCTCCAGGGGAACTGATCGCTGTTGCCTGGTGATCAGCTGTAATTCCGGGAGATCTCCAGCCACCATCTGGAGGCTGGCAACCTTAGCGGCAGGAAGCCCTCACATGGGTGGGGGGATGGGAAGCCTATATATAACTTACATCAAGAGTTAAATTGTCAATAGCCACAATTCACTGAAAATTACTCCTATGCAAACCCAATGAAATTAATAGGAACTGCACAATACTGTATTCTTATACAGCTGTCATCATTTCAGTGAAATGTGTGCAGAAAAAGTTCTTAGTGGACCATGCCCCTTTTCTCTGCTCTTTCTTTGTTGTGGTTGTTGTAATTATTATTCTAAACAAAAGCTTTCTAGGACTATAGCTTCAAGCATTTTTTAAAAAAACTCACAATTCATCTTTCAAGTGGGAGGCAAGTTTAAAAGCAAAATCTACAAATTGATTCATTCCAAAGGGCCTGTTACAGTTGCCATGGTGACAGATTACTATAAAGTAACCTGAACCAGCCCTTTGACATGGAGGGAGTTCGAAGGTCGGCCCTGCCTGTGCTGCGACTCTTTTGACAACTTCCTGTATAATTTGACTGTTATTTGCGTGTCTGGTCACTGTCTGACCCCAAAGTCTGGAAAGAATTGAGAGGCAGTGTGTACATCTGTATCACAGGAACCTATAAAAGGGCACTTTTAATCACATTTTGGTGAGAAACTTCTGCTCAAAGCCAGCAGAATTGACAGCTCAAAGAGTGACTGAAATCCTACCAGCTAAAGATCTCTCTAAATCATTTCACCAAAATTTGGAGTAATTCTGGCTGCTGAGGATTTTCCCCCCAGCAGCAGGATTCTTGTATTTATTTGTTCATTAGGTGTGAGCAGTGCTTTTTTATTTCAAAAAGAGAGAGAGCAGAAGAAAGAGCGAGAGAGATGCCAGTACTCATGATATTCACCACCTCGGAGGCCCAAGCTCACTTGCTGAAAGACGTGCAGGCATTATGCACCTAGGATTGCCAGCTATGGGTTGGGAAATTCCTGGAGATGTGGGGGGTAGAACCTGGAAAGGGTGGGGTTTGGGGAAGGGAGCAGTCTCAGCAGGGTATAATACCATAGAATCCACCTTCCAGAGCCGCCATTTTCTCCAGGGGAACCAATCTCTGCTAGCTGGAAATCAGAAGTAATTCCAGGAGATTTCCAGGTGCCACCTGGAGGGTGGCAACCCTATATGCACCAGTGCATACCACTAGAAGAAAACCCCAACCTTGGTTGTGAGAATAAAAATCAACTTCTGATATAAGCCATTGCACAAGAG
This sequence comes from Eublepharis macularius, assembly GCF_028583425.1. Classification (NCBI taxonomy): domain Eukaryota; kingdom Metazoa; phylum Chordata; class Lepidosauria; order Squamata; family Eublepharidae; genus Eublepharis; species Eublepharis macularius. The sequence goes on along the minus strand of NC_072791.1, from coordinate 27,661,135 downwards.
TTTGTGGTCATTGATCAGGTGCTTTGCCTGTTCCAGATACGATAATACTGCTGAAAGAGAAGTTTTGCAGCAGAGATGTAATCCAGAGCTCACCTTTAGGTCTTTATTCATATTTGTGGGGGCAGGTAGGTCCATCACATATCATTTCTGGATTGGCTGTTTAGTTCATGAACTCAATCATCCCATTTACCAGAGAAGAGAAACAGTATCGTCCTCAGGTCAGACTGATTTGGGTCATCAAAACTGCCAACGTTTATAAGGCATGGGATCATTTACAGTTCACCCCTTTTTTGCTCCTGCAAAGGCAGGTGCATCCATTAAATGACCAGCATCAAACAGACTGGGTTTGATCCAACCGGCTCATCCACTGGATAGAGGAGTGGGTTCCGTTTGCATGGACAAAATGCATGTGGGGCAGGGGGAGTAATCAGGAGGGGAAGTAAGAAAGATTCAATTAAAATTCTGGCTGGCCCCAACCCATAATGTTGTTTGCTCTTTGTACCTACTCTGACAGTGACATCCATTCAAGAAGCAATTGCAAAAAGTGCTTGAAAAGATACGCTGGGTTCACAGACAGATGCCACAGGTACACAGAACAACTAAGCAGTAAGTCTCAGCTCAAAAAATTCAAGCTGGTCCCCCCCCCCTAATTTATTATATGCCTTTTAAAAATTGGAGGCGAGGACTGGCAGATAGATGGCAAAAATGTGTGCATGTTTATGCAACAGTACAAAAACCAGTGGTTTGAGGAAAAACATTTTCATTTGCACAAATTGCACACATCCAAATTCACTCGGACACATTGGACGTAGAAAAGAGCAAGAGTCCAGTAGCACCTATGAGATGAACAAAATTTGTGGTAGGGTAGCTTTCGTGAGTCACAGCTCACTTCTTCAGATAGTGTTATTGTCATTGGTGTCATTCACCATTTGACATCTGAAATCACTCCCCTCTCCTAGATATAAGGACAGATGGACTCACATTCTAGCTGTATCTGAAGAAGTGAGCTGTGATTCATGAAAGTTCATACCCTACCACGAATTTTGTTAGTTTTATAGGTGCTACTGGTCTTTTGCTCTTTTCTACTGCTACAGACAAACACAGCTACCCATCTTGATCTGCATTCAAGAAGCACACTAAAGAACTGGCTCCTTGCTTGCAACCAGAGAGCAGACATATGTTGAACCTCTGAGTGATCGAGTGCGACTGTTGCAGATCTTCTAATGAATATACTTGGGTTAAGGGTAGAACTGCCTCTGCATTGGAGAACTAGCATGGTGCAGCAGTTACGGTATCGATTTGGGAGACTCGGATTCCAATTCCCACACTGCCACTGACGCTCATTGGATGGTTTTGGGCTCACAATCTGCTGTTTATGGGGATGGAGGGAAGAAAAATGGTGTAAGTTATTTTGGGTCCTCATTGGGCAGAAAAATGGGATAAATATATAAATAGATAATTTCATTCTGCACCCAAATGTCAATCAAAACGGATGAATAACAAATGTTCAATTAGAAGAAATTAGGCAGGTCATGAGAGGGAGGGCAGGAAGGAGTGAGCTGGTGTTTATTTGCCCAGAGTGATGCCAATTGCCACTCTGGGGTCAGGAAGGAAGTTTCCTCCAGGCCAGATTGGTCAGGGATCCTGGCATCATGGTCCAGAATAGAAGGATATGGTAAGGTAAGTTTATTGTTTGTGGCTAAAGGCCATTACAATCCATGCAAATAAAACACATAAAACACTCTAGCATGTAAACATATGTACAAATATTAAAAGATTAAAATGATCTAGGCAGAAAATACCAGTCAGATAAAAACATTGCTATGATTGAATGTATTATGAATTAGGCACCATTTCTCTTCTCCTTCTTGAAATATAAAATATAAAAAATTAACTTTTGCCCATGCACAATCAGCACTCATGCTGACCTAGTTGTTTTATGGGTATATGAGTATGTTCAGTGAGAGAGAACATCTGAGATACCTACACAGCTGATTTTGAAATTATCACTCATTAATTGTGAAAGATTTTAAAGATTGCAATGGTCAACACCCAGATTAAAAAGCAGCACTCTGTCCTCTGGAAACAACTCTAGCCCGGATTTTCTTGGCTGCTAAGGCGAACAGAGAGACTCTATAAGAATAGAAGAAAGTTTGCCAAAACATTGATTTCTTTTTTCCCCCATTTAATTTATTTCATTTAATTTATAGATTTTAAATAAACAGCACATCTGAAACCTCTACCATAACGGAACCGAGCTGCTAATAGCATACTAGTTTGAAGCTAGATTAACCCACATTTTAAGCACATGCTTATTCAGTATGAAAGTTTACAGTTTACAGTTTCTACCTGCTCAGGATGCAACTTCAGTCCTCTTTGTTTCCAGACCATGCTAATAAAAACGGATTGAAATTTTGCCACTTCAACTGATGCCTGGTTTTGCATCAATTGCACATAAATGCCATTAAAATAGTGCAAAAAGGCCATAAAAGACTATTAAAATCCGGACATTTCCCAAATAAATAGGTTGGATGAAAATGCCCTCTGTGATCATAAACAAAAAATTTAAGGGAACAAACAAAGAAGATATTTGTACATTCTTATAGCAGACGTCTGAAAGCAGTACCTACGTAGAAAATCCAACCCCAGATTTTTTTAATGTCAGCAATCGCTTTTTGGAATGTTCAAAATTCAGCAGGATCTGAGTAGGGCAGATACAAGTACAGCAGAGATGCTGTTTGCTGTACATCTATATACACCAAATACAGGTGATGGAAGGTATTGCACTTAAAAGGTTAGCTGTGCCATTCAGCCTATGGCAAACCTCGTCTTTGATTATAGAGTACCATACTGGATAGGCAGAGTTCCTTCAGAAGATAAGAAAGATGTTCCTGCATAAACGAGGATGGAAAATGTGTTTTCTGTGCATGTTTCTCTCTTCTTTTTTGCAAACCATCCTACTTAAAGCTAGTAAAATTACACAGGGAAAAAGAAGTGGCGCTATTATGTGTTATTTTTCCATTCAGTTAATGATGCATTTCAGTTCACTCGGAAATAAAGAGACACGCTTGAGTCAATAAACAAGGACTAACTGAACAGAGCCTCTCCAAAAGGCACTGTCTGAGCTTCTAGACTCAACATGATATCTCTGCAGCAGAGAAAGGCGAAAGGGGTGGGTGGGTGGAGGAATACTGCTCTTGGATACTGCTGTTTATTTATTTGGGAAACATTATGGTTGCTCAACAAGGCAACAAGGCAAACCATAGAAACAAGTGTGCGTCTCAAGGAGCTCTGGCTTGATAAAACACAGGGGTCCCAAACTTTATCCAGCCTGCAGGCAGCTTTTTGGAATTCTGACACTTGGTGGAGGGAGCTATCATAAAATGGCTGCCACCTGCAAGTACCAGGGAGTGCTATTTTATATAACTCTAATAGTAACTCTTCAACATTTCAAACAGAAGCTCTGTTTACCAGGATGCCTTTTAAAACAAAAATTGTTTTATTTTTATTTCTTTATTTTGCATACACACAGCTTACCTTAAGTCACTCAGTGAAGATCCTTATGTTGCGGTGACAGCTGCTGCCACACCAACATTTTAAAAAATCTGCACAGCCAATCAGATCACCAATGGCCAAATAGAAGCCCTACTTGGCAGAAACCCCATCTGGCCCCACCTACTTTCTAAAATCACTTTGTGGATGCCAGGAAAGGTGTTGTTGTGTTCCACAAGCACCACCTTGGGGAGCTCTGCAAGGCACACTGGGAAGCTCCTTCCCTTCAAAGTCCCCCCTCTCCTCCAACCGGTTGGAAAGGGGGATACCTTGAAGGGAAGCAGATTCCCTGCGCAGCTTGCAAGCTGCACTAGGAAGCTCCTTCCCTTCAAAGTCCCCCCCCCCTCCTCCGCTGGTTGGAAAGGGGGATACCTTGAAGGGAATTATGTTCCCAGCGCAGCTTGCAAGCTGCACTAGGAAGCTCCTTCCCGTCAAAGTCCCCCCCCTCCTCCAACCAGTTGGAAAGGGGGATACCTTGAGGGGAAGCAGATTCCCTGCGTGGCTTGTAAGCTGCACTAGGAAGCTCCTTCCCTTCAAAGTCCCCCCTCCTCCAGCTGGTTGGAAAGGGGGATATCTTGAAGGGAATTATGTTCCCTGTGTGGCTTGTAAGCTGCACTAGGAAGCTCCTTCCCTTCAAAGTCCCCCCCCCTCCTCCAGCTGGTTGGAAAGGGGGAGACTTTGAAGGGAATTATGTTCCCAGCATGGCTTGCAAGCCGCACTGGGAAGCTCCTTCCCTTCAAAGTCCTCCCCTCTCCTCCAACCTGTTGGAAAGGGGGATACCTTGAAGGGAAGCAGATTCCCTGCGCAGCTTGCAAGCTGCACTAGGAAGCTCCTTCCCTTCAAAGTCCCCCCCCCTCCTCCGCTGGTTGGAAAGGGGGAGACTTTGAAGGGAATTATGTTCCCAGCATGGTTTGCAAGCCGCACTGGGAAGCTCCTTCCCTTCAAAGTCCTCCCCTCTCCTCCAACCTGTTGGAAAGGGGGATACCTTGAAGGGAAGCAGATTCCCTGCGCAGCTTGCAAGCTGCACTAGGAAGCTCCTTCCCTTCAAAGTCCCCCCCTCCTCTGCTGCTTGGAAAGGGGGAGACTTTGAAGGGAATTATGTTCCCAGCATGGCTTGCAAGCCGCACTGGGAAGCTCCTTCCCTTCAAAGTCCTCCCCTCTCCTCCAACCTGTTGGAAAGGGGGATACCTTGAAGGGAAGCAGATTCCCTGCGCAGCTTGCAAGCTGCACTAGGAAGCTCCTTCCCTTCAAAGTCCCCCCCTCCTCCGCTGGTTGGAAAGGGGGAGACTTTGAAGGGAAGCAGGTTCCCTGCGTGGCTTCCAAGCCTCGCGGGGATCCTCCTTACCTTCAAAGTCTCCACCTACTCCCCAGCAGGCTGCACTCAGCTGCTTGTCAGGGAAACCTCTGACAAGCAGCTGAGTCCAGGGTGAAATGCTCCTCTCCCTGCCACTGTGCAGCAGCAGGGAGAAGGGCATTTAACCCGGGCAGGCTGCACTCAGCCGCTTGTCAGGGAAACTTCTGACAAGCGGCTGAGTTGGAGATTTAAATGTCCCTCTTCCTGCCTGAGCAGCAGCAAGGAGAGCGAAATTTAAACCCCTTGGGGCTGTACTCAGCTGCTTGTCGGAAACCCTGACAAGCAGCTGATCGGTTTAAATGTCCCTCTCCCTCCTGCTGTACAGTGGCATGGAGAGGGACATTTCAACCCCTTGCCCCGAAGCTTCGGGAATCTTTGATCCGGGGTTTCTGAAATGGCCGTGTATGCTGGGGCCATTTCGGAAATCACAAATCTTTGCGAATCAGGTCCCATTCGGGTATTTTTCCCAAATCAGAAAACCAAAGTGCATATCCCTAGTAAAGAGTCCAGTAGCACCTTTAAGACTTTCCAGAGATATATAGGTGGTGAGGGGAAGGGGGAGAGGGTGCAGGGAATGAGGGCCATGTAAATGTAAAAAGTTGGCTGGTTTGTCCTATGTACAGACCAGATGGGCATTGTTGGCACATGAGGGCATATATCACATTGGAGGATGCACAGCTGTAAGAGCTAGAGATTTTGTAGTTGACACCATTGGGTCCTGAAATCGTATTTTCTGTGTAGAAATGAAGGGCAGTTAATTCAAGACAGACAACAGGAAGTATTTTTTTTTACATAATGGATCCCTGAGTTGTGAAACTCACTGCTTCACTGCCTTTAATGGTGTGCGAGGGCATAGACAGATTAGACCGATTCGTAGAATGATTCACCAGAGCTGTTGGCCAGGATGGCTAGATGAAAGGTCGATGTTCAGAGTCATTATAAGTGTCAGGACCTGGAGGGCAGGGAGAGGCTTTGATCTCTGTTTTTGAGCAACTGGGACATTTGGTTGGAGACTCTTGGAAAAATGATGCTGGAGTAGGTGAACAGTTGGTTTGATAAGCAGGACTGTTTGTATGTTCTTAATAAAAACAATAAACAATTCTTTAAATATATTAGAAGTAGGAAACCAGCTAGGGAGGCAGTGGGGCCCTTGGATGACCAAGGCGTAAAAGGATTACTAAAGGGTGATAGGGAAATGGCCGAGAAGCTGAATGCGTTCTTTGCTTCTGTCTTCACTGTGGAAGATAAGAAGTGCATGCCCACTCCGGAAGCACTGACTTTGGGAGGGGTTTTGAAAGACCTGAGTCACATTGAGAGAGGAGGTTATGCGACTGCTAGATAATTTAAAAACTGATAAATCACCGGGCCCAGATGGCATACATCCAAGAGTTCTGAAAGAACTCAAGTGTGAACTTGTAGATCTCCTCACAAAAATATGTAATCTGTCATTAAACTCTGCATCTGTTCCTGAGGACTGGAAGGTAGCTAATGTTGTCCCCATCTTTAAAAAAGGTTCCAGGGGAGATCCGGGAAATTACAGGCCAGTCAGCCTGACGTCAATACCGGGTAAGTTGGTGGAAACTATTATCAAAAATAAAATCAAAACTATTATCAAAAATAAAATTAGTGGGCACATTGATGACCAAAAGCTGATGAGGAAAACTCAGCATGGGTTCTGTAAGGGAAGATCTTGTCTCACCAATCTGTTAGAGTTCTTTGAGGGAGTGAACAAACAAGTGGACAAGGGAGACCCGATAGATATTGTTTATCTTGACTTCCAGAAAGCTTTTGACAAAGTTCCTCATCAAAGGCTCCTAAGTAAGCTCAGTAGCTATGGGATAAAGGGCCAAGTCCTCTTGTGGATCGAAAACTGGCTAATTAATAGGAAACAGAGAGTGAGTATAAACGGGCACTTCTCACAGTGGAGGGTGGTGAGCAGTGGGGTGCCACAGGGGTCGGTATTGGGTCCAATGCTTTTTAACTTGTTTATTAATGATTTGGAATTGGGATTAAGCAGTGAAGTGGCTAAATTTGCAGATGACACGAAATTGTTCAGGGTGGTGAAAGCCAGAGAGGATTGTGAGGCACTCCAAAGGGATCTGTCGAGGCTAGAAGAGTGGGCATCCATGTGGCAAATGAGGTTCAATGTAGCCAAGTGCAAAGTAATGCACATTGGAACCAAAAATCCAAAATATAAATACAAGTTGATGGGGTCTGAACTGGCGGAGACTGACCAAGAGAGAGATCTTGGAGTCATGATAGATAACTCACTAAAAACGTCAGCACAGTGTGCGACTGCCATAAAAAAAGCTAATGCTATGCTAGGGGTTATTAGGAAAGGGATTGAAAACAAATCAGCCGGTATCATAATGCCTCTGTATAAATCGATGGTGAGGCCTCATTTGGAGTACTGTGTACAGTTCTGGTCGCCACACCTTAAAAAAGATATCATAGCACTGGAAAAAGTACAGAGAAGGGCAACTAAAATGATTAAAGGGTTGGAACACTTTCCCTATGAGGAAAGATTGAGGCGCTTGGGGCTCTTTAGCCTGGAGAAAAGACGACTGAGGGGAGACATGATAGAGGTTTACAAGATAATGCACGGGTTAGAGAAGGTCGAGAAAGATGTGTTTTTCTCCCTTTCTCACAATACAAGAACTCGTGGGCACTCTATGAAATTATTGAGCAGTCGGGTTAGAACAGATAGAAGAAAATACTACTTTACACAAAGGGTGATAAACACATGGAATTCGTTGCCACAGGAGGTGGTGGCAGCTACAAGCATTGCCAGCTTCAAGAGGGGACTGGACAAATATATGGAGCAGAGGTCCATCAGTGGCTATTAGCCACAGGAGATAGATGGTATTCTCTTTGTGGGGAGGTGGTGCTCTGTTGTCTTGGTGCTGGAAGGAAGGCAGTGGGAGGGCTTCTGGTGTCCTGGCCTCACTGACAGTCCTTTAGATGGCACTGGATTTCTAGCCACTGTGTGTGACAGAATGTTGGACTGGATGGGCCACTGGCCTGATCCAACATGGCTTTGCTTATGTTCTTATGCTTAATATTATTTCCCTAAAGAGGGGGGAATGGAAATCATGCAGACAACCCATTAAGCTCTTACATCACATATTAGGGGCAGTGGAAGATGGAGGAGAGAGGTATATAACCACTCCAGGAAGGAACTATTGTTGGAATTAACTATTGTTGGAATTAACCAGGCCTTAGCATTGACATTGTGTTTTCAAGTATTTAATGTGCTTCATCCTTACGGTACCGTCCTAAACAGAGTTACAGCCTTCTAAATACATTGATTTCGATGGATTAAAAAGTTGTAGCTGCTTAATATTGCACTGTCATTCTAGTACGACAGACAAAACTGGACATGATGCTTAGAGACAATGGCTTACCAAGGTGAATTTACTGAATTTATGGCAGAAGTGGTGCTTGAATTGGGATTCCCAGGTTCCGAACTCGTGTTTTAGCAACAGCGGAATGGTGTCCAATAATCTCAAACTCTTCCAGAGCTATGACCTACTTTAATCCCTTCCTAAGATATGAAATTCTCTTTTAATTTTTGCCAATGTAACTCCATCTTTCTCCTTCATTCTGGTTCATCATACCATCATTTGCTCAGTTTAGAAACTGGTTTGCTTCACAGTTTGGAAGCCCGAGGAATAGTTTGTAGCTACTTCTCTGTATGGTGGGTTTCAAACTAAGGTTCCAGTCTCTCCTCTCCTCTCCTCTCCTCTCCTCTCCTCTCCTCTCCTCTCTTCTCCCCTCCCCTCCCCTCCCCTCCTCTCCTCTCCTCTCCTCTCTTGTTTTTTTATCTCACAAAAAAAGAGGCTATGGTTTTGGGGAGAGGCCATAGATTGGTTGTGGCTTACTAGTGGAGCATCTGCTTTCCATGCAGAAGATCCCAGGTTCAATCCCTGCAGGTTCAATCCCGGGTATCTCCAGGTAAAAGAATCAGGTAATAGGCAGTGTGAAACACCTTTATCTGAGGCTCTGGGGAGCCACTACCAGTTGGAGCAGACAATACTGACCTTGCTGGGCCAGTGATCAGACTGGTAGTGCTATCCTAAGCAGAGTTACTCCAAGCTAAGCCCCTTGAAATCAATGTGAATGTAGTAACTCTGCTTAGAATTGTACCATCAGTCTATGATTCAGTATAAGGTAGATTTGTATGTTCATATAAATCTTAAAGGGTGTTGATGATACCCAGCTCAGGTCAGTACATACAACCCAGTTTTGGATCAATGGTACAAAAGCCCTGACTAGTCTGAATTATGCCTTCTGTAGCATTTCTTTAGCAGCTTCACCAGAGAATGAACCTTTATCCTTGTAGCTCGATGGCAGAACGCATGCTGTGCCCCTGCATCAGTCCTTACTTAGCATCTCCAGTTAATGGATCGCAGAAACAGTATGATGAATGACTCTTGGCTAAGACCTCAGAGAGTTGCTGCTAGTCAGGGCAGACACAATAGTGGGCTTGATAGACCAGTGGACTCACGTAAAGTAAGGCAGCCTCATAGGTTCTTATGAGTACCACCTTCTTTGTTGTGCACAGCTGAAAAGTTTTCATTTTGTTGCTGTTCCTACTTAGGATAAAATAGAAAAATCAATGAAACGTTAGAGTACAGCCCAGCGGGAGAGCGCCTCCATCCTGATCCTATATTGTGGGAGACATGAAGGAGTCTGTAGCCCGGCTCTCCCACCTGGCCATTCCTTTGGGTCCTCCTGGCCTCAAGCAATAAGAAGAAGGAGGGGAAAAATTAGAGACATGTAAATAAGGAAGGAAAGTTGCCATTTGTCACTTGAAAGTCCTTATTTCATGGCCTGTTCCCTGTACTCTTGGAATTTTGTGTCATTATCTTCTGTTAAAAGGATTCAAATGACATTATTTGCATGGGAGCTCGCATACAAATTGTGTCGCCCGTGTCACAAAGTTGCATTACAATGAAGGGAGTGATGGCTGTGTCACATGTACGTGACATTCTTTGTGTCATTAAATTTAAAGTCAATGCTGGCAGTTATAAACCACTCACGTCTCCGGCAAATACATCACTTCTGATCCGAAATGAATATTTTAAAACGCCAACTCCAACTGCATCAAACGGCAATAACCTGCAATGTCATCTTTTTTCTTCTTTTTTAAAAAGCTGGGCATCTAAACAAAGGTGGACTTAGGGGAGTATTATTATAATGCAGAAAAGCAAAACAAAACAAAAAAGCCCAAACATTTTTTTTACAGTCTCAAAGCAAATAAATCCATAGGTGGATAGTGCTAGGGTCTTGGGGACATTTTTAAGCCCTTTGTCTCTTTTCTTTTTCCGTGACAAATAGGTCATAGATTCTGTAGTTTTCCATTCAGAAGGTCTGATAAATAATTGCATCTTTGAGATCTCAGCAGAGGCAATTGTGCACAATAGTATCGCCTGTTGTCTTGCCATGGATGGCCAAGAAGACAAATAACTGGGTACTAGATCACATCAAGCCTGAATTCTCTCTAGAAGCTAAAATGACAAAACTGAGGCTACTGTACTTTGGTCACATCATGAGAAGATTCTCTGGAAAAGTCAATAATGTTAGGAAAAGTGGAAGGCAGGAGGAAAAGAGGAAGACCCAAAACGAGATGGCTTGACTCGATAAAAGAAGCCCTGTCCTCCAGTTTTCAGGATTTGAGCAAGTCTGTTAATGATAGGACATTTTGGAGGTCTTTCATTCATAGGGTTACCGTGGGTCAGAGGCGACTTGACAGCACATAACACACACACACACACACACACACACACACACACACATTGTCTTGCTGGAGCTCAGTGCTGTCAATGTGGCAAAGTTTGAAAATTTACTACCAATGGACATAGTGACAGCCACTGGCATAAATAGTTTTAAAAGGGGATTAGATCTGTCCATCACTGACTACTAGTCATGGTACTTAAAGGGAACCTGCACTTTCAAGGGCAGTATACCAGTGCTACGAGGCAACCTGTGTGGAAGGCCTTAGCCTCTCTGTCCTGTTTTTTTGGCCTTCCAGGGCAATGGATTGGCCACTGTGTGAAACAGGATGCTGGACTAGTTGGACCGCTGGTCTGATCCAGCAAGGTTCTTCTTGTACTCTTTTCCACATGCCTCTAAAGATTCAGAGGCAGAAGATGGCAATGAAGTCTCGAGGAGGCTTTTGCTCTACCCATATTTACAAGGTCTCTTCAGCATGGTAAACAGAAAGGGGGTGGGAATAAGGGAACTTTCTGCATTATAGGGTCTAGCAATTGGCTTGGAACTGGAAGCACTGAAGGAGCTGCCTAGTCCCTCACCCTGTGTGATATATTGTATATGTATATGTATATGTATGTATGTAATTGAACAGTCCCCTCCTCCTCTAATATCTGTGTGATTTAGTTTGGTCCTGTTGGGTGGAACTGTAGTTTCAGTTTCTAGTTTTGTGTGATAGTTGAAGTTGTCGGTTGCTGGAATTGTTTCCTTGTAAATTAATGGCTGATGTTTTGAGGCACCTTGTCTCTGCTGAATGAACCTGGATGGATGCCTGAGTGAGTACTCTAAACCAGGAACTCACAGCCAAAGGGGAACATTACACCCTGACTGCATTGCTGGTGTCTTATACTTGGCACCAGTTGCCAGCTTATGATTTTAAAAATCCTTTTCCTTGGGTGGTACCATGGAAAGGAGAGGAATTGGGTGGAGCCTGTGACACTGATAAGATAGGAGGCTGTTTCTGTTACTTGTGGTGGCAGGCACTGTGTGGATGTGTGTTTTGTCACCTGTGTGCTATGTCACACTGCGTGGAGGCTAAGAATCACACCAGACACTTGCTTGGGTTAGAAATGGCCACAACTTTGATTACAGCTGGGTGGAGCATTGGCCTGGCATCTGGGCACGGATCCCCCATTGGCATCATAGGCCTGGCTGCCGACTGATGCATCACCTGCCAGCCTCCCACTGGCACCTCGGCATACATTGTTCCGTTGCCGGCCCTGCCTGGCTACATTTGCTTCCAGATCCAATGGGATGAGCAGTCTCAAAGGCCCACTCATTCTATTAGGATCCGGCCCAATGCCTCAAAAACCGCCAACTGCCAACCGCCATACAGTTGTGACAGTGCCCCCCAATAGTCCTTAATCAGCGGAGGGTGGGAGGGTAACAAGCTGCTTCTGCAGATGCTCAGGTATAATGGCGCTGACCATGCAGCTGGGCCAGCACAGGATGGACACTCTTCCTCCATCACCTGATCCCGCCTCCACTCCCTCTTGCACCCGGCACCAACCCAGCTTGCCAGTAAGTCGTCAGCTTCCTTTTGTTATGGGAGGTCAGAGCTGTTCAGGGAAAACTGATCTGAGTGCAACAGCTGCCAGGCTACCTTCTCTTGTACGTTCTGGTTTGGTTTCCATTGGCTCAATGAAACTTTGTAGACTGGTGAAACCACATAGATGTACAGTGCAGTCTGTCACAGTGAGCATGGTGCACTGGGCATAAGAGCACTAGCATGGCTTAATAGTTAAACAGGTGAATTAGGATCTGGGTGACCCAACATCAAACTCTCATTCAGCCTTGAAGCTAACTGGTTGACATGGCAGTTTTTCTCTCAGCCTAATCGACATCACAGGGTGTTTGTGGGCATTAACGTGAGGGAAAGCATTTTCTGTTGTGCTGAACTCTGTGGAGGAATGGTAGCCCTAATATTTGATCAAAAGAAGGTCAACAATGGGGGTTGTGCCTAATGCACAAGCATGCTCACACAGTTGTAAGCATGTGCATTGTGTGAAAATGCTGCTGACTTCATGAAAAAAATTCTGCCATCCACATTTCTGTTTTTCTAGACAAAAATGATAACTGGTACAGTGGTTAAAAAAAATGCAGGCCACAAGATGGGTTGTATTCTGCTTTTATGATGATGGACGGCAGAATTCTAGTAGAGAGAAAGCAGAGGGTGGGGAAAGAGAGTTGTATATTTAAAGATCTGAGTTCACCCCACAAGTGCTAGTGAAATCATGCATTACAGACTTCAGTATCAGCATACCAGTGTTTTCATGTGGGAGGAAAATCGGACAAGCAGCCAGTGACACATCCATGAGTATTAACCGTAACAAAATGAAGACAGATGGTTCCCCTGGCAGTGCTCATTTATATCTGTAGTCCAGGGGTCAACCAGACCAAGGAAAAGGGGAGGAAGCAAGGCAACCTAGGCCCACAGAGGCCTGTGAGAAGGCTTTTGGCAAACAAACAATACACGGCAATAGAGGATTATCTGAGTCCTATGCAGCCTTTTGAATTGTACTGATCAGGATGAATATACAGAGCTCAAGACAGTTTTCTTGATCAGTCAAGAAAGATGCAAGGAAGAGCTGACTTGGGGCCAAACTATATGAGACAGAGGTGATCCATAATTGGATCTCACAGTGTCTTTCATTTTTACCTAACATGGAGCAGAGGAAAGTGGTACAGGCCAAGGGAAATAGCCCTTTCCCCAATCTGACCAAAGAGGACATCAGAGGACTAATGACTAGAGTATTAAATATGTGTCATGCTCAGAATTCCTAGAGTCAGTCAGTTGAAAGCAGGTAGAATCAGGGAAGGACAATTAACTCATGTTCAGCATACAAGCTAAAGGACTCCAAGGGAAGAGACATTGGAAAGCCGCCTAAACCTCCAACCACATGGTGCCAAGTGACTCAGCAGAAGACTATGAGTACCATGGGGGCCTCCATCAGTAGAAGGAAGCAGCCCTGGAGATGTGGAAGCATCACAAAAACACTAGGCATCATGAAGATGGCAGACTATACCTCCTCCTGGGTTGGCATGCGGCTTGTTGGCACATAAGTGGTTGTGTGTCCAGGCAGGAAGATTGTTAAGTGGAAGTGGATAAGGAGGAAATGAAGTTGGGTAGGAAAAGGAAGAGCTAGACAAGGAGTAGAGGGTGGAGACACGGGCCAGGCACCCTTAGGCTTTGACCACTTGAGTTTCCCCTTAGGATAACTCTAAGGTAGGAAGGAGCTACATTATTAGGACTACCTCTATGGTCCAGGGGATTTCTACTGTGAGGGCAGAAGAGGAGGAAGAAAGCATCAGGGACAGAAAGAGATGGGGAGCAAGCAAGACCAATGGAAGCAGCTTAACTTAAACCCCAACTGGAGAAGAAAGTAGAATGAGTATCTATTGTGCTGTAAAGAGATGGGTTCATGTGCCCCTTTTGCTGGAGGTGATGATTAGAGATGGGCATGAACCTGAATATGAACCAAAAAAACTCACGAACCAGCCAGGTTCATGGTTTGCAAACCAGTGGTTCATGGAAGTTCGTTTCCACGAACTTCCACAAACTGATCTACTGGTTTGTTTGGTTCATATTAAAGGGCAGTTTAAATGGCCATTTCCCTGGGGAAATGACCATTTAAACTTTTCCTGCTGCTTGCAAGAGGCAGGGCCCTTTAAACGCCCAAATCCCACAAACTCCAGCCCCAGCCCCAGCCCCACACTGACCTTGTCTTCTCCATGGCCGCAAACTCCTCCCCCTCCTCTCGAGAGGGGTGGGAAGGCCATTTTCAGAGGTGCCAAAAATGGCCTTCCTGCCCCTCGTGGGAGGAGGGGGAGGAAGCCGTGGCCGCGGAGAAGACAAGGTAAGTGTGGGGCTGGGGCTGGGGGGCTGGAGCTAGGGGTGGGGGGTGGGGCTGGGATTTGGGTGTTTAAAGGGCTCTGATGCTTGCAAAAGGCAGGTCCTTTTAAACTATCAGCTAGCAAGCAGCCAGGACCACCACCCCCCTGCTGCCTGCCAGCTGATAGTTTAAAGGGACCTGCTGCTTCCAAGCAGCAGGAAAGGGCCCTTTAAACGATTAAATGCCCCTTTCCCTGCTGCTAAGCAGCTGGAAAGGGGCATTTAAACCCCACAAACCACGAACCACAAACTGGTTCAGGAACTTGCCCCAGTTCATGGGAGTTTGTGGTTCCTGGTTCGTGGAAACCCATGAACCATGAACCGCATGGTTCAGGTTTTTTGTGGTTCATGCCCATCTCTAGTGATGATACCGTAACACCCATTCACTTCATTTTAATTATTATCTTCATACGGGTAGCAATGCAGAATGCACTATATTGACAGAGGACTTACTGACTTAGATACATGTTACACTTATGAAAAATAGGCATACTCTGGCTTCTCAGGGCTTGCCTTAAAGTTGTTGTGAAAAGGAACAGAATGCTGCCTGCTGGTGGACTTCTCCTGTTATCTTTACTTACTGCAATCAACAAATCTTCCGATTACTTCCCATCCTAATGATAGATACAAGGTGACCTATTGCATCTTCCACACCTGGCAATATAATTCCCTATCAGCATTACTTAAAAGACTGCATGATCTCATCGGTGACCTGTGTTCCACTGAGACCTAACAGGTTGTCAGAGGGAAGGTAGAATGTTTTTCAGAAGTAGGGCTTTTTCTTCATTGGCCACTTCATAATGAAATTTCACAACCGTTCTCCTGGCACCCAGTTCAGAGGCTTTTGGGGATCATGTTAATATGCTCTTTGGTTGCTTAACAGGGTCATCCTAAACAGTTACACCCTTTCTAAGCCAATTAATGTCCATGGACTTAAAGGTGTAACTGTGCTTCGGATGGTGTTGGTGGTGATTTAGTTGCGTTGCAGATTTAGTTGTGTCTCCCAATTATGCTCCTTTGGTTATTTGACTTTATTTCTGTTATGTTGGGCTATGAGAAGCAGTGTTTTTATTGATATTAAGTGTTACTGGTAGCATGCCATTTTTTTTTTAAAAAACCTACTTTAATTGATGACTATTTCTGTTTACCATCTCAGAAGTCATACAGCTGAGAGGCAGAATAAAACTCTGTCGAATACACAACATATCTGTTTGAAAAACGGCCTTCCCAGCTCCCCACAACTGTCTGGAGAGAGCCATCCAAACTCTGCACACCACTGCCGGGTTGCTTTTCACACAATGAATGTAACCGATAGCCAGACTCCAACTGAATCTAAGTGAAAATGCCTTCAATACCTCATTCATGCAAAGTATACGAACACAAAAATATGGAGAAATTCCCCATGAACAGAGCACAGGACAGAGGGCCATCCTGACAGCTCAAGATAAGCTGAGGGGAAAGGGAGTGCCTGAGAATACTGGCACTCTCAGAAACTGAGAAATGGCCAATGTTATCAATCTGACCAGCCAGAGGTGAGGGGGTGAGACATGCATGCTTGAAGTTGTAGGACTGTGGCAGGTAGGGATCTGATTCTGCCGCTGAAGGTGAAGAATTCCCCACTCCCAACTTTTGGCCCCTGCCACCACTTACCTGGCTGGTGGCGGGGAAGGCAGGAAATGGGCCTCCCGGGAGTGCTCCTGAGGCCAGCAAAATGATGTCAGTTCCCAGAGAGTCCCTGAGCACTGCGAAGGTAAGCATTGGGTTCCCCCCCCCCTTTCCTGCTGGGAGGGTAAGGGAACCTGATAACCCTCGTGGCAGGGGAGTATGCTCTCTGGATAATCCCGATTAACTGCGTTTTCCAGATACTCAGGTGTCAGATAACAAAGCTTTTACTGTATTTTAGACAGAGTTCCCTAAATACAAACACTCCAGAAATATTATAAATGTGTAACAACATGGTGCCAACTCTGCAGTGTTCTCCAGGGAGGTCCCCTGTCACACTTGGAGAACCATCGCTGCAGCTTTTCTTCTTACAACGTGCTTTCTAACCCACTTATCATCTTTGTGGCTCTCTGAATTATACTTAATGTCGACATTCATGAAATGATGTGGGTTGAGCTGAAGCGATGGTGCTATGAAGGGGAGACTTTTGTGAACCTAATGGGAGTGTCAGGTCTGGCCGGCTCTGAAATATTTCATCTTTCTCTCGGTCTCTCTGACTCTGTCTCTTTCTAGGAAACTCCCTCTTGAAGCTTCATCGGGATTTTCAGCCATCAAAATAAGAGTTCATTTCAGCTTCACATTGAAGAAAATGCCTCATGTTGATAAAAATCAATAGCAATTTATTCATTTGTATAAGTGGCACAGAAGTATGGAATTCAGAACAGTTCCTTCAGAATTATTTTCTGAACAAGTTTCCTGGATTTTTTCCAGGACTGTCTGAATAATTTTAGATACATGTTTACAGAAAAGTTTTTTAAATGTTATACAGCAAAAACAATATTTGAATATATGACTTGCTAAAAGGCAGATGTGAAACTAGGAATTAAAACTATAACATTCAGCCAGATGTGGTTATAGGGTCCAAATTTTACACCTCAGCTAATATCAGCTGACTTTTGCTTGTTCCCCATGCTTATCAATACTTTCCCCTTTCAGCACTGACTGGGCCTGTGGCAAAAAGAAAATAAGAGGTACTGGGAAAGTATAAGATGCTGGAGGAATGGGCCAAAACACAGCTCAGAAAGGTGGGATATTAATTTTGTAAAATAAATAAAATATTCTAATGCAAGAAACATGCCCTGACCTGGATAGCCCAGGTGAGCCTGATTTCATCAGATCTCAGAAACTAAGCAGGGTTGGCCTTGGTTAGTAATTGGATGGGAGACCTCCAGTGAAGACCAGAATTGCAGAGGCAGGCAGCAGCAGACCACCTCTGATAGTCTTTTGCCATGAAAACCCATCTAGGAGGTTGCCATAAGTCAGCTATGACTTGAAGGAACTCTCCACTAGAGATGGGCACGAACCGCATTACAAACGTCAAAAACCCACGAAATTGGCGATCGCGTGATCGTGATCTGGCAGTTCGTGATTGTCCTCGTCCAACAAACCTGCGTTTGGAAGAGGCCTGGTTCGGTGTGTTCGGCCGCAGTTCAGGAAGCCAGACAGTCAGGCGCCAGCAATCAATTCCCCCAGAATCAGAGCCAGGGGAATGCCTGAACTCTGTCTGCGCTCCTTCTGTCGCCCTGGAAATCCGAATCAAAGCCCAGCTTACCTTGATCCAACCACAGAGCTGCAAAGTGGTTACAGGTTGGGAGAAGACACCCAGGGGAGGGAGGGGGGAGGGGGTGTTCTGTAGCCATGAGCACTCCAATCTCATCCCTACAAACCCTGATAGGCAGCTCTGACGGCCAAACACAGACCTCCTGCATTGCTCAATGGGAACTGTGCTTATAAATAGCCATGGGCTCCCAGGCTGGGTTTCACTTTCAGTGAGCAGTGGAGTGGGACAGAACTCTTGCTTGCCACTTGCTAGCCTTTGGAGAGAGAGAGAGAGAGTATAATTGAGCTTGGATTTTTGTGGGAGTTTCCTGGGGGCCTTGGATTGGAGAGGGTATAACTGCAAGATCCCTTTTGCAATCTTGTCCAAACTTGGGTGATGGCTGTAGGAAAGCCTGCAAAACACTCCCCAGGAATATGGGCTCTCTAAGTGCAATGGGGGCCGTTCTGAGCCCCACAAACCGTGAACTGGTTCAGCAATGGAAAATGTTAGTTGCGGTTCGTGACCTCGGGATCGTTGGCGGCACTGAACCACGAACCGTGGATTCGTTAATTTTTTGGGGGTTGTGCCCATGTCTACTCTCCACCACCAATGCAACAATATATGCCACATGTTTTTACTGGTCATATCCAAACTCCTTTTATTTATTTCAGACTGCCTCCAAACTCAGCTTCTTCCTGGAGCTGCTGTGACTTTAATTAGGAACTAGAGCTGGGAAATGAAAGGACTGAGAGTTGGTTCCAACATCAGACTGACTCTTATTGGGCCTTTAAGATTTACTGGTGAGTTATCACTCTTCTACTTGAATCATAATTTAATAGCAAATTGCAATTTTCAAACAAATTGAAAACAAAAAAAAAGTTTGATCAAGTGTTCTAAACAGGGTCACAAATACTTCTCGGGTGATTGATCTTTCCATGCATTATGGAAACTGTAGTTTGAAGGGCAAAGTATTGCATTATCTAAACAACCATGCATCATCATGCATCGTGATGTCTTGTCCCATATATTCTGAGCACGTGCCAATAGCACCTACCAGTTACCCGCCTACTGTGATGATGAATGATAAGCAATCAGAAAAATACAGATAATTTCAAATTGCACATAGATTAGCAGTTTGAGAGCATGAATGAAACATGAGAAAGAGAAAAAGGTGTCAGGTCTTGCCAGGTATTTTCCCCAAGCACTTCACTGCATCTCTCAGGTATATGAGTTAAAGTTACTTTATTAAAGAAGAATACCAGTATCAAGATGGTCAGACAGGATCATTGGCTGAAGTGACTCAAGGCAGCAAAGCAAGGTTAATTATAGGACAAAGTCCATGCCCCCCAGTTAGAAAGAAAGTATGGATTTTGGCATGCTGAGCCAAGGAGCCAGGGAAGAGGGGAGGAGAGAAAGGATGAGCTCCGCTCAGTCTCTTAGGAGGTTGGTGCAGCCTCGGCTGGAACTTCAAGGCCACATTCTCAGGCCGGCCAGGAAATGGAAACCAAAACACCTGCAAGATAAGCAGCTAGCAACCAGTCAGCAAAACACGTTTCCTCTGCATGTTCTCAGAGGTACACTACACGCTGCAGCAAGAAATCCATAACCCATGACAGATATGCTGGCGTATCTGACAAAAGGCATTGCAAAGAAGGCATGCTCAGTTTTTGAGTGCACTATTTGTGTATTGCTTGTCCTGTAGGATAGTCTCATAGGACTGATCTCTTTAAGAAAATTCTGGAAAGGGTTAAAGCAACAAGATGGCTGCAATGAATCATCATCTCAAAAGGCCTTTCACCTCTTTTGCCTTGGCTGGGCTACAAATTTGCTTCAATGCCATTTCACCCAGGTGCATTCAATTACAAAAGGGATCAGGGTGGATAAATCAACATTAATTAGTTTAAGATAATATAAGAACTCTCATTAATTGGGTTGTAGGAAGATGATTGGATCGTACCAAGGCTGAAGAACAGGTGGGAATAACTTGGTGAGGAAGGTGGGTGGGGGAATTGCTTCTGCCTGCTTTAAGCTCCTTTCTGCCTTGATGGTAGATGAGGCTGCTGTTTGATGCCTGGTTCAGCCATTCTGGCTTGTAAATAGAAGAGAACAAAAGGACGTTGTAGTCAACCCACTTCAATCAAGAGTGGCTGTGGCATCTAAGGGGCCTTCTCAGCAGTTGCTTAGAAAGAATGAGGAAGGAGGAGGGGAAGGGAAAAGGTGTCTCAATGAGTTTAACAATTAGAAAGGGACTACAGCATCGAGCTGAGAACTTTGCACGTTCTAATTTTGGAACACATGCATTCTGCCTGTTTAGGGACCTTGCACAGTACAAATGAGCAACCACTGAATATCAACAGGTGTCTGCCAGGCCCAAGCAACAGACAATTTAAGACACAACATAGTGAACACTAAGGGCCAAACTAAACAACAGGGATCTGTGGTCTGATCTCTGGCATGCAGCAATTGATTGATAAAAATAAATTGGGGGAGACGCACTGTTTTAGATTAAGGTAGTGGAGCTGGGAAAGCAGGCTGGTCTATCTTCTCCTCCTGTGCCATGTTCTCAGTAAAAATGCTCCTCCCTCCATCTACTTTAAGTCTCATTATGGGAACAAAAAGACAGGCATAATGCATGGGATTGTCTTTTTTCCTTACTGGGGTTCGCCTTGGGGGTATTTTCAGCTGGAGAAATTGCATGGGTGGGCAAAATTTAACTTCCTCCCAGGATTGCAGTCCCAATGCCCATGATCCTCCAGGTTTATTTTTTTTCCTAGTTAAATTACTTGGTCTTCACTGAATGGCTGGAAGAATTTGAGTAACTCTAAAGTTATTTTCTACCTCCTGTAGATTTAGCCATGACTTTCATTTGCCTTTCATTTTCTTATTTCCAACCCACTCTACCAGATGTTTACTCAGCAATAAGTTCCACTGTGTTTAGTGGGGCTTACTCCTATGTAAGTGTGCAGAACATGGTAGCTTTAAGAGCACAGTCAAGCATGAGGAGAACCAGGCAAGACGTAAGTGGAAGGAATGTTTCCCTTTCCTCTTTTTCTACAGTAGAACATATAGTGGATTTCACCTTAGATCAGTCAAGAATTCTCTTATTGCCATTTTATAGCAAAAGCAGATATTGCAGGATGGCAGGGGCATTTTAAAATGACTGGTGCAGTCTGGCGTCTCAGTCTTCCTCTTCTGAGCCAGTAACATCAACCCAGTATGGTACAGTGGTTAGAGTGTCAGACTCGGGTCTGAGAGAACCAGGTTCAAATCCCCACTTTGCCATGGAAGCTTGTTGGGAGACCTTAAGCCAGTCACACTTTCTCATCCTAACCTGCCTCACAGGGTTGTTGTGAGGATAAAATGGAGGACAAGAGAATGATATATGTCACTTTGGCTTCCCATTGAGGAGAAAAGTAGGGTATAAATGAAATGAAATGAAATGAATGAAAATCATGCCATACGGAGATGGTTTCATGGTGAAATGTGAATTTGTGGTGAAGTAAAATTTGCCCCCTCCCCAGCTCAAACTGGACATAAGCCTCAGACCACCAAAAATGTTTCCCTACCATGGTGTGAAACATACCCCAAAGGAAAACTAGGCTTTCATTCAAGTGTGAAACCAAGAAAAAATGGGTCATCTTATATTTACATTCAAATTAAAAGTATAAACAGAATAACTTTTGTATATAATATTTTTCCAGGGTGGTCATCTCATATTCAAGGTAGTTTTCCTTTCAGGTAAATATGATAGTTGCCCTCAGTCACCCTTATTTCTGGTGTTTTGTAACTTACCAAATGGGTTTCCACATTCACCTGACACTGGGGAGGGCCAGCCCAAGGGCTTTTCATGTCCTAGGTTGGATGGCCGCTCAGGAAGGATTCCCTTGCCTGCTGATGTTGATGAGGTGAGAGAAAGTAGAGGAAACTGCATATGAACTGGAAGTGATGTCATTTCCAGACAACACTCTAGGAATCCTCCCCAAATCTCTATGATCTTTACTATAGAGATTTTTTGCATTCCTAGAGCATTGCCAGTCACTCCCCGCCCCTCCACTTTTTGCTGCATTAGCAGGAAAGTGAGCCCTGTGCTGACTGGCCAGCCAGACAACAAGGGCAGCAGTGCTCAGGCCGGGTTTGTTATGGCTGCTGCCAGCTTTTGGTGCTCCTGCTCCCCCACCTTTTGGCATCCTAGTTAATTGCCTAAGGCCATGTAGCGAGTGGGATGTCCCTGACAGCGGGCTGACCCACAGTAATGTGGGTAATGTAGTAATGTGATTGCTTCACAATGCACATGTATTTTCAACATTTTACTGAGGTTGTCTCCTTCTGAAGTAACTGGCATGGTTTTCTTGTCATGGCTCAAATTTGGGGGTATGCAAATTGTCCTGAGAAAATTCACTAGTCCTATTGAAACTTTTGGATACTTCCCCAAATCTCACATCTTTCATCGTAAGATCCCCCACCAATCACTTTGCTTTTGGCCAATTTGGTGTCAATAAAGCACAGAAAACACCTGAGAATTTTGCAGGCATCATCAAAGCTTCCTTTGGCTGCCGTCTAAACTCCTCAGATATGTCACCTGAACAGGAATGCTAAATTCAGCTTCATATTCACTTTAGCCAAAATTTTGGTGACAACACACATCTGTTATCAGAAACTTGAAGGCACCTCTAAGTGTCCTTATTTCCCAACCAGAGGGGGTCAAGTAGAGCATTAAGACATGAGCCCAGGTGAATTCTCCTCACCTTCTGCTTTCATTATAAAAGTTTTACACTTCCCCCAAATATCTTCCTAATTGTTCTCAAACATCTGCCCTTTTGAAATCACCTTCTTCTGATGGAACTGCAAAAGCCACGACTATTTTAGGTTCTTTCGATGCTAAAGCTGAAGCAGTAAGCTGGGGACTTTCAGAAGAGATTGCACGGAAATGTCAACAGATGGCTTGCTAATCATATTGAAAAAAATACTCCTTGCTGTTCTAAAATGGCATTTTTTTCCAGTGACTCGATCAGAAAGGAATGTTTATGATATAAAACATATTACTCACAACGTCTTTTAATTATCATACTTAATCATCAAGGTCAGGATGATAATTGTTTCTAAAAATTAGCACCTAATTTTTCCACAAAGCTTACCCAAATGCATGGTCAGATTCATGAAATTTCCTTGCACAATTAGAAAAAAATGCATTTGCTCCTCCATTGAACCAAATATATATGCAAATACTTAGGAACCTTTTCATCGGCATGCCCATTAAAGGCACAACCTAATTAATCTGATTGCTGCCTTGTGAATGCACACAGGCTAACAGGGCTGCCATGTGGGTTCATTGCGACAATACACTCTGAGGCTGCACTTGTCACAAGATAATATTACTCAGAGCACACAAAATTGTGTCCATGGAACACAACGTCATGGAGTGTTATTTCCAGGCTGCTGGAAATGACAAAGTTTGAGCAGACTGCTTTGGTGACTTGGTAGATTCTCCTTAACTGAGGATAGGTGAGTAACACTTTTATTCCTTCAAACGTAAGCACAAAATCTCTCTCTTTAAATGTCTGGTCTGGATCATTTGTTCCCTTCATTTAACTCGAAGCCTAACAGCTAGATTGAATTGCTGTTGCATAGAGGCAGGGCTTTTTTTCAGGGGGAACGCGGGGGAACGGAGTTCTGGAACCTCTTGAAAATGGTCACATGGCCGGTGGCCCCACCCCCTGATCTCCAGACAGAGGGGAGTTTAGATTGCCCTCCACGCTGCTTGGCAGCTCAGGGGGCGGGGCCATGTGACCATTTTCTCCGAGGGCAACCCACTGAGGGCCAAGCTACACATGACGAATGACAGTTGAACAGCAAGTGTATTTCTCCCTGTTCACTTGCCCTCCACTCAATCCACTTGCCGTTAAAGTGTCATTCGTCATGTGTAGCTTGGCTCTGAGTTCCACCACCACTTTTCCCAGAAAAAAAGCCCTGCATAGAGGTAGTATTATAGCAGCCAGTGTGGACAAGGGCCTCCAATATTTGTAACCTGTGGTGAGCACTGGTTGAAATTTTAAGCAGAGGCAATGGGAGGTGCCACCAATCACAAAATGGCTGCCATGGGGGCTGGGCTTGCTTATAAAACATTGAGAGGTTCCAATTCAAGTATCTTCCCATGATGAAGACAGCTGTTCCCAAATAAATGTGCCCTGCAAACATAAATATATGGTGCTTCCTTAGCAGAGCTGGGTGTTTGTTTTATGCAAAGAGATACTTTGGGGGAGAAGTAAGAGGGTGCCAGAAAATACAACAATGGGCCCCACAGCCACCAGATTGCAGAGCATTGGGTTCGGCTGTCAGTTTAGAGACTAGGGTTCAGATCTCTCTATTGAGAGTATTTTAAGTTGCATTCTCCTTTTAATCTGCACAGTTCATTGGATCAGTTTCTGTCAGCCTAATCTACCATACAGAGCTGTTGTGAAGATGAGAGGACATTTTCATTCTCCTGAGTTAGGATTACCATTTAGCAGGTTGGAGGGGGGATCTCTAACTCTGCCCCCCCCCCATTGCCCACCCTCACTCTGGCAAGCGGCAGGGAAAAAATGCAGTGGCCAGAATGGCATCACCCAATATCATGACATTTCCAGCCATGTAACTGGAAGTTATATCACTGTATTGCCAGCTGCTGCAGCATTCATTCAAGTTTCAAGGGCTGACCACCCTACCCTGAGCTCTTCGGAGGAATTGCAGAATCAAAATCTGATGCATTATAAGGACCAACAGTACGTGGTTGGTGATTTCTTTAATGGTGGCTATGCAGTATCAGATTCAATAGTGGTGGTAGAAAGTACCCTCAAGTCATTGAGGACTTATGGTGACCCCTGCTACAGTTTCAAGGCAAGAGATTAACAGAAGTGCTTTACCGTTGCCTTCTTCTGCATAGTGACTCTCATCTTCCATGAAGATCTCCTATCCAATTGCTAACCAAGACCGACCCTACTTAGCTTCTGGGATATGATGAAATCAGTTTTATCTGGGCTGTTCAGGTCAGATTTAACAGACTGTGTATAAAAAGTCCAGGAACAGGATCAGAGATCTCAGCCTGGGGATAGTTTCAGTCGACCACCCTCAAAAAAGCTTAAATCAGTGAGAGGTGAAAGTGAGTTGGGAATGGGTCGGAGTTAACAACAAAGTTATTTTCAACTGGGGCTCTTACCTAATGGTCTATGGATGACTCAGCAAGAGGTGTGTGCAGAATAGCCTGGGGTTCATTGTTTGTGAAGAGCTTGAGAGCTGGCCCTGCCTAGAGATCCATTGTAATTCCACAAGAACTCCAAGACCTATTTGGAGGATGGCAACCCTAATTCAAGCCCTATACAGAAACTTAGAATGTAACACGTATCTATGTGTGGCTTGATTTGAGGCCTAGCCTACTGCAAAATTCCATCAGATTCTTGCAGCAAACTGGCAGTAAATGAAAGCAATCTGCTTCCGAGGATTCACAGTTTTGTAGAGGACACAAGACTGCTGAGGTCCTTTCCCAGAAGGCAGACCAGGGCCATTTCCGCACATCTTACCTGCCTGTGGAAGATCGCACAAAAGACCCGGAAGACAGCATCTTCTTGCGTGAAATTGCACCAGGAAGACGCTGTTATCCGGGAGTTTTGCGTGAAATCCTGGTGTAATTTCACACAGAACTCCTGGATAACAGCATCTTCCTGGAGCGATTTCGTGAAAGAAGACGCTGTCTTCCTGGTCTTTCGCACGATCTTCCACAGGCAGGTAAGATGTGTGGAAACAGCTCAGATCATCCCAAAACAGCCACTCGCTGAAATTGCAGCAAGACACAACAAATGGTAATCACCAGCTCAGTGCGGATAACCACCACTTCCATTCATTATAGGGTGTCCAAATATCGGGCCTCCAGGGTCTGGGCTTCTCTACATAGATGGAGAAGATATAGTTCTCTGTTGTGTTGGGCACATGAACCTTAACTTTGGGAAGCTATCGAGGCAGACTACAGACCATGCTGAGGTCCTTTCCAACAGGCAGACTACCACGAGAGAGGCAAGCCAGGTGTGGAGACAGTAGCAGGTAGTACAGCTGAAGATCAGAAGGCTGGAGCAGGAACTGGCGGGGGCAAAGGGAGGAACAGAGTTGGTGAGCTGAGCATATGACAGCACAGATAGAAGTCAGATAACAGGAAAGAAAATTTATATAGGAAAGAGCAGGGAACAATTCCTGTGGGAAGAGGTGGTGGTAGTGGAGAGTGCCTGCAAGTCATAGCTGACTTATGGTGATCTAACAGACACGGTTTCTCATTGCCTGGCCCTGCAACCCTGATCTCCATTGGAGGTCTCCCATCCCATTACTAACTAAGGCCAACACTGCTTAGCTTCTGAGATCTGGCTACCTTGGGCTATCCAGATCAAGGTTTGGGGAGAGGTAAAACAACACAAAGATCTAGAAGAGCTACTTCAGTAGATAATGGGCTTCCACTGCAACATGGTGGTGCAAAGAGTCTAGCTCCCAGCCACTGATGACTCTAATAGTCACAACACAGAGGTCATTTAAAGTACACAATGCACCATGCTGGTAACATGGAGTGGCTAACCATATTGCCTAGTGGTATTTTCCACATCATAACAAGCAGCCAAGAAAATTTTAGGATGGTGCAGACAAATTGGTGTCAATCCCACACAATGTTTGCACAAAAACACCTTGTTGTGTGCAGCAGCTTCCCAAACCTGGTATTTAATGGAGCTGCTACATGGCATCAAAACCCCTCTGAACTCCCTCCCCTCCTCAAACTCCATCTTCCCAAATGCTACCTCTGAATCTCCAGGAATTTCCCAAGCCAGAGCTGGCAACCATACATGCTGAATGATCATGGTTTGATCGCTCACACATTGCTCTCCCCAAAGGATTATCAAAGATAGGACTCTTTTTTTTTGGTAGAGCCCGTATAGCAATGTGAAACATCCTTTAAACAATGGGTAGCTAGAGGTCAGATTAGAGTGAAGGGTTATAGAAGAATGATGACTACTATTATTTATCATTTCTATAGCCCTTTTCAGGGAGCCAAAAGCTTTATAATCTTCTCTCATTTATCTTCAAAACCTGCTCTGTGAACAGGCTAGACTGAAAATAAGTGACTTACAGCTCAGTATGAAGCAGAGTTACATCCTTCGAAGTTCAATAGAGTCAATAGGCTTATTTATTTACTTATTTACATCATGTATAGTCCACCTTTCTTACTGAGACTCAAGGCGGATTACATGGTGCGAGTCAGTACAATCAACATTTCAACATACATGTAATGGGTATATATACATGCAATTTACTAGATTTAAAGAGAAAAAAATGAAAAAGTTTAAAGATTTAACAGTGTTGAAACAGAGCATAGGCAAATTCCAAAACTGATATATTAAACAACGTAGGAACTACCCAGTAGGATCATACTTATAGCAATAGTAGTGAAGTCTATGGTCCCTCACCGTTTACAGTAATAGTGATAAAGTCTGTGGTCCCTTCTTATCCCTTTACTGATGGATCTCTTGAGGCCAGTTTCTTACAGTACAGCCCTCCCATCTGAGCAAAAAGCGCTCCCGAATAATTTGGTTTTGTATCATTTATGGAAGGCCAGGAGAGGGAGCTTTCCAAACCTCCTCAAGCAGACCATTCCCTAAAGTGTGTGTGTGGGGGGGGGGGCACTACAGAGAATGCCCATGTACAGGCAGCTGTTGATTTTGCCCATGTGAAGGGAGGCACCTGCAAAAAACTTCTGTTCAGATGAGCAAAGGTGCCATGGTGGAATATAGGGAGAGGCGGTCCAGTAGATATGGCGGACCAAGGCCGTGGACAGCTTTGTAGGTGATAGCCGATATCTTGAATTGGTATCAGTAACTGATAGGAAGTCAATGGAGGGACTGTAGAATGGGACTAATATTAATGGTTCTCCTAGTTCCCCAATAATAGCCAAGCTGCAGCGTTCTGCACCAACTCATCTGCATGTAAGTGCAAAAAAGAACCTTTGTTTTTCTTTGTTTTGCTTGAAACCAAAATATTTGACAAATAATCTTTTCCTTCCTCTTTTTTAAAAAAAAAATAAAAATAAAACCTGCTGCAGGAAATTATACCTGAACTTTTAAAACCACTCTGCCATGACAGGAGAATAGATATCAGGGTCTTTGTTTTATATGCCTTATTGAAATTTGATGTCCTTTGAGGAATATTTTTTTCATAACCCACTGTTGGCTGCCCTGTCTATCCAATTATTCAGAACAAGCAATCTGTCATTTTATTGTTTCTTTCCAATTATATAACTTTGGTGACAGTTGTGATAGAGTCCTCTTTGAACAACGAGCCAAATGATGCTATGCATCCCAAAGATTACTCCATATATGTGTGTGTTCACATGTCTGCATTACTTTTTAAGCATTCTGGTGGTTAGATGGGCAAAAGGCCTCAGAGGTAAGTTTATATGAGCACTGCAGCATTTTAAGGGAGAACAAGAATCCCTTAACTATAAATGGAACTGACCAGATGTCAAATGGTATTATCTTGTATATATTAACATATAAAAAGAAAAGGGGAAAAAACATATAAAGAGATAATTGAATAAGCCAATCTGGATCCCCTTTAAGGAGACAAGTGGAGAACGAACGAACGAACAAACAAACGAACGAATGAAAAATGTAGTATGAGAAGAAGGCCTTCAAAATTGTGAGCTGCCAGGCCTTACCCTGCTTATCAATAATGTTTGGTCAAACAAAAGGGTCTAAATCAAATGCAATTTTTTAGGTCCATGTGTTGAAAAATAATGTCATGTTTACCTATGAAGATGCTGGTGTGCTGGCAAACCAAAGGGGGAGAAACAAGGGTTATACTTGGACAGACACCCAGGGAGCAAGCCAAACCCCAGAAGCGCTTTTAGAGCGGAAAGGGTCTCACCTCAGACCTGACTGGCTGGCAGCTATACTGACTGGAAGGCTACAATGGGCATTAAACCATGCCTGTTGCTTGCTCCCAAGTATGGTTATTTCTTTGTTTCCTTATTGCATTTGTAATTTGCCTTCAAGGCAGATTACACAATTAATGCAGTAAGAACAGTATAAAACTTACACCCAACAGTGAGTAAAACTGTAATACAAAATTAGAGAATGGTAGGGTTGCAAACTCAGGGTTGGGAAATTCTTGGATATTGGGGGGTGGATCAAGGGGAGGGCAGAGTTTTGGAAAGGGGGAGACCTTGGTATAATGCCATAGAGTTCACCCTCCAAAGAAGCCATTTTCTCCGGGAGAACTGATCTCCATAGTCCAGACATCTATTGTAATTCTGGGAGATTTTCAACCTCCATGTGGCAACTCTGTTCTTCTACCCCTGGTTTTTTCCCCCAGGTATAATACAGGGGGAAAGTGATGTAGCAGCACAGATTTCAATATCTTTTTAAAAAATTCTCCTGCCACTGCTTGGAATAACAACAACAACAACTGCACTTATATACTGCTCTTCTCGACAGATTAGTGCCTCACCCAGAGCAATGAACAAGTTAGTGTTATTATTATCCCCACAATACAGCTGGGGAGCTGGAGCTGAGAGGAATGGCTTACCCAAGGCCGCCTACTGAGCTCATGGTAGTAGTGGGTTTCAAACCAGTAGAGTGCTGATTCGCAGCCAAACTAGTTAACCACTGTGCAGTGGGCAACTAGCACTGCCAGCGGGAGGCATGGCAGCTCTACACAATAGTAAAATACAAATAGTAGGAATGCACATAAAGCCAGTTTGGTGTAGTGGTTAAGGACCCGAATCTAGAGAACCGGGTTTGATTCCCCACTCCTCCACTTGAATCCAGCTGGGTGACCTTGGGTCAGTCACAGCTTCTCAGAGCTCTCTCAGCCCCTCACACTTCACAGGGTGTTTGTTGTGGGGATAATAATAACATATTTCGCAAACCACTCTGAGTGGGCAGTAAGTTGTCCTGAAGGGTGGTATATAAATTGAATGTTCTTATTATTAATGTTATTAAAGCTGCCTTACAGTAAGTCAAACCACTGGTCTATCAAGGTCAGTGCTCTGAGTGGTAGCAGCTCTCCAAGTTCTGAAGTGCAGGTATTTCAAATCACCTGCTATCTCATCCTTTTTTAAGAGGAGATGGCACTGAGGACTGAACCTAGGACCATTTAAATACAAAGCAGGTAATTTTCCACTGAGCTATAGCCCCTCTCATGAGACACAAGTTAGTAATAAGTTCTCTTTCTATGTGACGGAGTTATTCCAATACTTGAAGTTTTCCCCACCCACTCCCCCAGCAAGCCTGTAATACTAGGACTCAGTCAGGCTGGGAAAAATATGCTGAAACTGAACACAGTGAAATAAGATGGCGGAGAGGGGGGAAAGTGTTAAGACGCCCTCACTGGCACATGCTGGCTTTATTTCCAAATAGATCCCCTATTGTCTACTTGAGGATCCTCAGAAATTCACTCTCATACCAATTCATGGCTCCCTGTATGTGGAAATCTTCATTGCTTTGAAATGGAAGCATTTTATCCTGTTTGCCTGACATTTGCCGTTTGCATGGGGGCCATTATCTTCCTAAAAGGCTGAAATGTTTATTTGGCAAATTTATATGCTGCTTCTTCAGAGACCTTCTCAAAGTCGCTTACAGTTCAAGTTATAAAACATTAAAAACAAAGCCATAAAAACACAACTATTAAAAAATAGGAAGTATGTCTCCCATTGCAATAATTTAAATAAATCAGAATAGAATAGAGAACGATAATAAAGAAAATTCATAAATATAAAAGAACAAAAAGCCCAAATGAAATTTCTAGGTACATCCTCACCTTTCTGCATCATGCAACTTCAGATTAAGATGTCAAAGTAAAGCTCCACAATTCCACATACACACAGGGCTCACTGAGTGTCCCTACTAGAGATGGGCATGAACCGGAAAAAAACTGAACCATGCAGTTTGTGGTTCGTCAGATTTCACGAACCATGAACCACAAACTTTTATGAACCTGCCCCTGGTTTGTGAACCGGCTCATTTGGTTCATGAAAACATCACTTCCGGGTCATAAAACCATCACTTCCGGGTCAGCAGAAGGTCACTTCCGGGTCAGAAGGCCACTTCTGGGTCAGCGGATGGTCTGCAGGAAGTCCACCCCCTGTTGCCTAGGAAACTGATTGATTGGCACCAGGCTGTCTGCAGTCACGAACCAAAAAACGAACCAAACGAACCAGCATAAAGTTTGTGGTGGTTCGTCAGAAATAGGATCTGATGAACTGCGGTTCGCGAACCATGAACCAGCCTGATTCGTGCTTAATTTTAGTTCATATTTCGGTTCATGCCCATCTCTAGTCCCTATACAAGGCAACTTACATGGGGATGCTCAAGTGAAAGATCTTACTCTTGTTCTCCCATTGTGGATACACATGCATCTCTAGGGAGACAGAGTACTCTTGAATATAAATCACACAGGAAGTAAGCCACTTGAGCACACCTGTGTAAGATGTCTTGTGTAGAGAGACTCTGACTCAGGGCTATTATAGTTAAATGTGTCTTGACATGTATCTCCCGACCACTCAAGTTACTGTATGCATTGAGTTCGCCTGGTGATGACTAAGGATGTTAAATTATTCTCACCCTAAGAGACAATCTGTTTATGCATAAGTCAACAGGTAGGACATGTTATTATAGGAAATCATAGCACTTCTTAGGGATGAACATGAGCCTTGGCTAACTTGGTAGTCGGTCAGTTATTTCTCTGTTTCTTGGGCACTCCTATCAAAACCTGGGGTGTGCCTCCACTTTTTCTAAGAAAGAACTCCTGGTGGAAATTGTCCATGCAATTTACATGCCGGGTGTAAATTTTCTAGGACATTTTCCAGAAATCTGCATTTAGATAGAAAGTTCTTCGGAAAGGCTAAAACCTGAGATTTTATATGTATTGTATTTCCCCTACACACATACTCCAAGTAGCTAAAGAGAAGGTGATTTTCTTAAATATATACATACTCTCGGCTAAGTAAGACTCCTGCACGAATTCCAACAAACTACAAAGACTGAAAAATACATGAATCTTTTTTGCAGTGAAACACCAGAGCTCACGGAGCCTCCATGATCCATCAGCCAGATAGATAGCAAGGGGTCTCTCAAAGTCCCCATTGACTTGAGCCTTAAACAATTGGAAGCTGGCCTCGTCTTTCACTGGGAGACAAACAGATTTGAGAGGCCAGCTTAATACACTGGTCTCTCTTATGTTTAAACTCCTGCGCTTTGTTGCTGACACTTTGCAGGCATTTAAAGCCCCAGGTCTTTTTTTGTTCTCTGTTTAACTAGCTGCCGTGAGTTTCAATGTAGAAGGACCAAAGGAGTAAGGAGAGCCCCAAATAGGGATGTGCGTTTCGGCATTCAGAATGCCGAAAGAATGCCGAAACAAAAGTGTTTCGGCTTCTTTCGGGGAATGCCGAAACGTTTCGGGGAATGCCGAAACGTTTCGGGTAGCCGAAAGAAAAAAGCCGAAACGTTTCGGGATTCTTTCGGCTTTCTTTCGGCTTTTCTATGGGAAAATGCCTCCGTCTTCCAGGACGTCTGGAGGAGGCATTTTCCCACCGAATAAGCCCAAAATTGGTGGGGACCTTCCTCTAACCCTTCTCTAACAACCACCCAAGTTTCAGACAGATTGGACTTTGGGGGGCCATGTTATGGCCCCCCAAAGCAGGTCCCCCCATCCTCCCATAAGAAAGCGAAGGAGCAGCATATTGTTAGCATGCTGCTGCTGATCTTTCTTCATTATTTCCTATGGGGAAAAAATGAAGAGGCAGGCTTCCTTTGCCAGGGGTGGCATTTTGCATGCAAAATGCCCCCCAGCACTCAGGGGCCCTTCTCCCACCCCTCCTCCCACCCCCCACCAAGGCTCAGCCTGCTCCCACTTGGGGGGGGGCATTTCATGGCCTCCCCAAGTAGGTGCTCTAATCTCTACCACTGACAGCTGGGGGAGGCTTGTGTTGCCAGGGGTGGCATTTTGCATGCAAAATGCCCCCCAACCCTCTGGGGCCCTTCTCCCACCCCTCCTCCCACCCCCCACCAAGGCTCAGCCTGCTCCCACTTGGGGGGGCATTTCATGGCCTCCCCAAGTAGGTCCTCTCAGCCCCTAAAGTCCACCCCTTACAGCCCCACACAAACCCAATTCCCCCCCAGCTGCCACACACAGACCCAAATCCCCACATTAGCCCCTCACAGACCCAAATCCACCCCCACCTGCCCCACACCCATAACCCCAGGAACAGGCTGGCAAAGGCCAGCCCTCTCCCTTTGTTCCCTATGCTGGGAACTTCTAAACTCTCTTTCCCTAGGCAATTCTGCACAGCCCAGGGGTGCCACAATGGTGGGCACACTTTTGAGTGCCAGCTGGTCCCTGTGAAAGAGCACCTGAACCACAGACACCCTCCCTCAAATTCCCCCACCACCTACAGAGATGGCTGGCCAGCCAGCCCCATTGTTCCCTATGATGGGAACCAACTGCACAACAAAGAATAAAACAAGAACAACACAAAATAAAGTTTTAAAAAAATTATATTCTCCCTTCCAAAGTACAAGTAGGCAAAGCATTATGACACATTACACCAGCAGTCCCCCACACAGAAAAATTAAAACAAAACTCACTTAACATCAGAGAATCACAAAGCATGATTCCTGTCAAAAACACTTTATTTCTTGAACAGCTTTAGGTTACACAGCAGGGGGGAACACCAAAGGGCATGGCAGCACTATCTTACACAAAAATAACACAACTCACTTCACATCAGAGAATCACAAAGCACAATTCCTGTTAAAAACACTTTATTTCTTGAACAGCTTTAGGTTACACAGCAGGGGGGAACACCAAAGGGCATGGCAGCACTATCTTACACAAAAATAACACAACTCACTTAACATCAGAGAATCACAAAAACACAATTCCTGGCAAAAACACTTTATTTCTTGAACAGCTTTAGGTTACACAGTAGGAGGGCACAACAGGGCATGATAGCAATGTACTGCAAAAAATAATACAACCCACTTCACCGTTTTTGACAGCAATTGTGTTTGTGTGATTCTCTGATGTGAAGTGAGTTGTGTTATTTTTGTGTAGTACACTGCTTTCCTGCTCTGTGGTGCCTTCCTAAAGCAGTTACAGAAATAAAGTGCTTTTGACAGCAATTTTTTGGGGTGATTCTTTAATGTGAAGCGAGTTGTGTTATTTTTGTGTAAGATAGTGCTGCCATGCCCTTTGGTGTTCCCCCCTGCTGTGTAACCTAAAGCTGTTCAAGAAATAAAGTGTTTTTGACAGGAATCATGCTTTGTGATTCTCTGATGTTAAGTGAGTTTTGTTTTAATTTTTCTGTGTGGGGGACTGCTGGTGTAATGTGTCATAATGCTTTGCCTACTTGTACTTTGGAAGGGAGAATATAATTTTTTTAAAACTTTATTTTGTGTTGTTCTTGTTTTATTCTTTGTTGTGCAGTTGGTTCCCATCATAGGGAACAATGGGGCTGGCTGGCCAGCCATCTCTGTAGGTGGTGGGGGAATTTGAGGGAGGGTGTCTGTGGTTCAGGTGCTCTTTCACAGGGACCAGCTGGCACTCAGAAGTGTGCCCACCATTGTGGCACCCCTGGGCTGTGCAGAATTGCCCAGGGAAAGAGAGTTTAGAAGTTCCCAGCATAGGGAACAAAGGGAGAGGGCTGGCCTTTGCCAGCCTGTTCCTGGGGTTATGGGTGTAGGGCAGGTGGGGGTGGATTTGGGTCTGTGAGGGGCTAATGTGGGGATTTGGGTCTGTGTGTGGCAGCTGGGGGGGGGAATTGGGTTTGTGTGGGGCTGTAAGGGGTGGACTTTAGGGGCTGAGAGGACCTACTTGGGGAGGCCATGAAATGGCCCCCCCCAAGTGGGAGCAGTCTGAGCCTTGGTGGGGGGTGGGAGGAAGGGTGGGAGAAGGGCCCCAGAGGGCTGGGGGGCATTTTGCATGCAAAATGCCACCCCTGGCAACACAAGCCTCCCCCAGCTGTCAGTGGTAGAGATGAGAGCAGAGCATCTACTTGGGGAGGCCATGAAATGCCCCCCCCAAGTGGGAGCAGGCTGAGCCTTGGTGGGGGGTGGGAGGAGGGGTGGGAGAAGGGCCCCAGAGGGTTGGGGGGCATTTTGCATGCAAAATGCCACCCCTGGCAACACAAGCCTCCCCCAGCTGTCAGTGGTAGAGATTAGAGCACCTACTTGGGGAGGCCATGAAATGCCCCCCCCAAGTGGGAGCAGGCTGAGCCTTGGTGGGGGGTGGGAGGAGGGGTGGGAGAAGGGCCCCTGAGGGTAGGGGGGCGTTTTGCATGCAAAATGCCACCCCTGGCAAAGGAAGCCTGCCTCTTCATTTTTTCCCCATAGGAAATAATGAAGAAAGATCAGCAGCAGCATGCTAACAATATGCTGCTCCTTCGCTTTCTTATGGGAGGATGGGGGGACCTGCTTTGGGGGGCCATAACATGGCCCCCCAAAGTCCAATCTGTCTGAAACTTGGGTGGTTGTTAGAGAAGGGTTAGAGGAAGGTCCCCACCAATTTTGGGCTTATTAGGTGGGAAAATGCCTCCTCCAGGGGTCCTGAAAGACGGAGGCATTTTCCCCCCAAAAAAAACCCGAAAGAATGCCGAAAGAATGCCGAAAGAATCCCGAATCCCGAATCCCGAAAGAGATTCTTGTTTCGGCTTTCGGCTTTAACGGTAGAGAATCTTGTTTCGGGTAATCCCGAAACAAGAAAGCCGAAAGTTTTTTCCTTGCACACCCCTAGCCCCAAATGCAGGGTTTTTTTTTTTGGTTGATGGAAAAAGATCTTCTGTGTTAAATAAAAATGAGGCATGCATAGCAAGTTGAAATTGCCAACTGGCTGAATAAATTTGAAATGTGCTGTCTTTCATTTCAATTCTTTGCCTGCCTGCCTGCCTACCTACTGGAAGTAAGCCCCATTGAGTACAGTGAGGCCACCTGTTGGTACTACTGAGACCAATTAGAAAACAGTGGAACTGATCTTTACTCTTTACTAGTATGTTGGATCTCCAAATACTAATCCAAAATTAGGCCAAGCTAGACATGTGGGTTCCCCAGACCCAACCTGAGTTCCCTGCAGCTACATAGCAGCTTTGGATAGTAGCTGTTAAAAATAAGGAGACCCTAAATGGCCTCAGAACGCCAGTTTATTGTAGTGTTTAAGAGTGGCTGGACTCTAATCTGGAGAATTGGGTTTGATTCTCCACTTCTCTACTTGAAGCCAGCTGGGTAACCTTGGGTCAGTCAAAACTCTTCCAAAGCTCTCTCAGCCCCATCTACCTCACATGGTAATTGTTGTGTGGGGATAATAATAGCATACTTTGTAAACCAGTCTGAGTGGTCATTAAGTTATCTTGAAAGGCATTATCTTGTTGTTGTTATTATTCACAGGGGGAGGAGGGTCTCCCCCCTCCCCCCTCAAGCCATTTCTCCTGTCAAAATAGCAGGAGAAAGAGGTTTCCCCCCTGTTTTTTCTGCTCCACGTGAAATATTCTGTACACGTGGAACAGTAAAAACAGAAGGAAAAAAACTCCTCCCATGCTATTGTGACATGGGGAAATGGCTTGAGGGAGGAAGGAGGCGCTCCTCCTTCCCCCACAGAGGCATTTTGAGGCCATTTGGCCTCTCTTTTCTTTTTTAACAGCCATTTTAACAGCTGTATGGCTGCGGAAACCTGAGTTAGGTCTGGGGAACCTGTATGTCTAGCTCGGCCCTTAGACAATATGGTATGTGTCTGTATGGTTGCCACCAAATTCAACATCTCTGGATTTTCTTCTTTCCCTCTCTTTGGTAACATGCAATAAAATAGAAGAACCCCAGTTTCCTCACATTCACAAACCAATGAACCTTTCTACTGGAAGCAGATTTCCATTTTTCAAGGTTTACTACATTAATCTGGTACTTGTAGGATTCATGAGTGTAGAAGGACTCTCAGAGTGGTTCTTAGCCATGTCCCCTTCCTACTGCAGCCCACTGAGGACTCCAGAATTTCATTACTGGGGGTCAGAGGGCTGCCCTGAAATCACAGGGAGCATAGTCCAGGGTCTACCAGTGGGGCAGGGCAGGGAATCAGCAAAAACTGCATTCCCCCATGCCCCCATGGTTGTAGTTTCCTGCCACACCCAAACCCCACTAAAAGATCCAAGCCACTGTGTCCATGACAGGTCCATAATATATCACAACATAATAACACATAATAGGAAATTATAAAAGCATTTCTCTTAAATAAAATTCTGCCTAAGCAGGAACTTCCACAAATTAACCTATATATGATATAATACATAAAGGTTTATCTTTTTTAAAAAGAAAAGCATTACACATCTGACCACTTCAGGCAGCCTTTATGAAGGCCAACAGAGAACTGAGGTTCCTTTTAGATAATTTTTACATGCAGAACACAACGTTCAAGTTGTACTCTGCATGACTCTAAGTAGTTCAAGTCAGCTATAAGAACTTCCCTATATTACACCGTAGTCTCTAAAATCAGCCCAGAGTTAGCATTGGGTTCCCCCTGCCATCCCAGAACTGGCAAGTAAGAACATAAGAAGACCCTGCTAGATCAGACCAGTGGTCCACCAAATCCAGCAACCTCTTCCACATAGTAGCCAATCTCTTTTCTTGAAGGGCCAGCAAGCACAGGTTATAGGGGCTAAGGCCTTCCTTGATGCTGCCTTCTAGCACTGGTATTCAGAGGTTTGCTGCCTATGAATATGGAGCCCTTCCACATGGCTTAGAAAGGGGCAGGTCTCCTGCTATAGTGCTGTACTGTGATAGCATAATACCTCCCAGGCCAGGCCTCCCATTCCTCACCAGTGCTTGATAGCGCATTGGGGGAAATGGGGTGGGGTAATTCAGCTTTACACCAACATCCAACATGACTTCCAGTCTGAAAGAGACATCATCACATCAGTGGAAGGCTCTAGGACACTCTATGGTTTAACCATAGAGTTTGGGATGAAACCTAGGGTTTCACCCTGACACGATGATGTTGTTTCTAGTTACAAGCCAGAAGTGATGCCAAAGAACATGGTTCTGCCCCCATGTTCTCTGCTGGATTACCAGCTTGGTCTAGCAATCCTAACATGACTTTTAAATACATTAGATTTCCTTGGAGAAATGTATGCCCCAGCAATCCTAGTAAATGACACATAAACATGGAGGAGAGAGAGATCAAACACTTCCTCTTTAGTGGCTTCATCATAGAGCCAGTTCACACATGTAAGCCGATCCTTTGATCACTGAAACTTAAAACTCCATTGAAAAAGTACAACATGTGAGGTTTAAAATCTATGACTGCTCCTTCACATGTGCAAGTCGCCACCTGAGATCATCATGTAAACATGCAGGTGTGAGCCAGCCATAATGATAGGAGACTCTCATTTTGGAGATTAGCCAAAGTTTATACCTGAGTATCTCCCAGAAGTACTGCAAAATCTCTCTGTTTTGTTGGCCTATAGTGCTTTCATGGGATTTTTATGTTACATTATTTTAGATACCCAACTTTTTACATAGCTGAAACTGGTCCAAGCCAATCTAAATCAATGTAGAAGTGCACTGAAGCAATATTGCAATTCCCCATACCAGGGTGGACTGTAGTTTGGCAGTAATACCAGCACAAATCCCTTCAGTGCGTAGCTGTCCCTTCAAAACACTGATCAGATGATGGAGGCTGATTTATTTTGTGGGTGTGGTGGATTGGCAGGGGATGGACTTGGGTTTCAATTCTCTGTCTCTTACCGACAAAAATTCTCTTCGCATGTCAGCCAAAACCAGGCAAGCAACAATTGGCAGCTTGGGGTGGAAAGTGAAATAGAGAATTCAGCAGGATTTCCCCCCCTGTCATCCCTGAAGGTTTGCTTTTATGAAGCGTTCTCTTGTCTAATGAAGTCCATTTGCCTGATCGAAGAGATGTCAGCTGTGTATAGATGGCTCACAAGGAGTGTTTTTTTTTTTAAACAGACTTGTTCAACTGACGCTTTGCTTGGAGTTGCTAGAGAAAAGTTATCTCGTTTTTGTCATATGTTTCTGATGGGGTTTCTGGAGAGCAGAAGTCAAGCTGTAATGTAATTTAATTTGAGGTCCCACGCACTGATTATATCTGAAAGCTCACCAAATGAAAGGATGAATAATGAAATGTAAAACATCTACCGCTGCTACCTTTGATCAGTCTTGTTTGTCTCTTGTGCTATGTTCAGAAGAGCCCCTGGAATTTCCAAGGAAAGGTTCGCTTGAGGCATTTTGGCTCTCCAAAGGTTTGGGGTTGACCAGGGATCCAATCCCAGCTCAGCCAAAGATTCTCTAGGTGGCTTGGGTGAGTCATCTTTTTCTCTGCTTGAGCTCTTGCTTCCTTTTCTCCAGAAATAGAAGATTGGACTGTTGCCGACCATCTGAGCGGGTCTCTGTGTGTGGAGTCCTAGCTGCTGGCTAAGGCTTGAGCATAGCAGCATTGGCCTACATTATTGGATTGGGTCCAGAGTGTCCATTCAGTGCCATAACCAATGTGGTCCAGTGACTGACTGGTACATTGGCTTATGTTCCAGTCCATGTTGATCCAGAGACAAGAGAGATGCACCAATCCAGTGACAAAAATGAGGGAAAATATGTAAAGGAGATGCACAATATCTTTTTGTTATTCTCAGAAACATCCTAGACTGAAGCCCACACATCTTTTTCTTAAGGGTGTGTGATACAACAACAATAGCAAGAACAACAATAATAAATCATCCAATTTACGAACCCACCTTTAAAAGAGGAATAACGGTAACCTTTTCATACAAGATGTATACTGACTGACAGCCAACTTCCCCTCAGTTCATTTTAGAAATGGCTCAGGGCTTTTTCAATAAGTGTTTGGGGAAAGATCATACATGTTCTGAGAGTTCTCACTCCATGCATAATTTTAGTGAATTTGTGCTGAATGGTACATTGTTGTAGGCTGCTCTCTCCTGTAATGAACATACCCAGCCACAGCAGAGAGCTTCTTGGAAATTAACGCCCCCTGCCAACCCCCCCCCCAAACAAACATGAGAACAAGAAAGACTGAAAGAATTCTTCAACTACTCTGCTGAACAAAACGATGAACAAAGCACTGAACAGACACCATCACAGCAGCAATCACCCTCCCAACCCAGCAATACACAATCATCATTACAAAACTCCAGAAAAAAGAATTCCACATGGACACCCCCTGAGGGCCGGAACTCTTCATTGGACTTTTACATTGAATGCTTCCGTCGACGCACCCAGGCTGAAATAATTGACAAACAACAACACCTAAAGCAGAACCTCAGCCATGCAGAAAGAGATGCCATAAACAGCCTCCAAAACAATTCTGGCATCGTAATCAAGGAAGCCGACAAAGGTGGAGCAGTGGTCATCATGGACAAACAGAACTACCTACAAGAAGCAGAAAGACAACTCTCCAACACAACATTCTATAAAATACTACCTTCTGACCCTACGGAGCAAAACAAAAGAGAACTCAATAAAATATTAAAGACTTTCCCCGTGGACATACAAGAATGCATCCATATGGACACACCCCAAGAACCACAACCAGGAAGATTCTACCTACTACCCAAAATCCATAAACCAGGTAACCCGGGACGCCCCATTGTTTCAGGAATAGGCACTATCACAGTAGGAGTCTCAGGATACATGGACTCTATCCTCAGGCCCTATGCCTCCAGCACACCCAGCTATTTACGGGACACCACTGACTTCCTCAGGAAAATACAGTCCATTGACAACCTACCAGATGACATCATCCTAGCAACCATCGATGTGGAGGCTTTATACACCAATATCCCACATGCAGATGGACTGCAAGCCATAAGGAATATTATCCCGGACAAAACCACAGGACACCTCGCCACTGAACTTTGTCACTTCGTACTCACAATTACTTCGAATTTGGTAACAGCTTATATCTACAGGTTAATGGCACAGCCATGGGCACACGCATGGCACCACAATATGCTAACATATTCATGGCGGACTTGGAGCAACGCTTCCTCAGCTCCCATCCACTGGAACCACTACTATACTTAAGATTCTTGGATGACATCTTCATCATTTGGACCCATGGGAAGGAAGCCCTTGAGAGATTTCATCAGGACTTCAACAACTTTCACCCTACTATCAACCTGAGCCTGGACCACTCTACACAACAGGTACACTTCCTGGACACCACTGTACAACTACATAATGGATGGATAAATACCACCTTATACCAGAAACCCACAGACCGATACTCATATCTACATGCCTCCAGCTACCACCCTAAACATACCACTCGGTCAATTGTCTACAGCCAAGCCGTACGTTACAACCGTATCTGCTCCAATGCTCTTGATCGGGACTCCCACTTAAGAGATTTACAACAAGCATTTTGGGGGCTACAGTACCCACCAAATGAAGTGAGGAAACAAATCAACAGGGCCAGACTAGTACCCAGAAACAGCCTGCTCCAGGACAAACCTAAAGGAACTAACAACAGAACACCACTGGTTGTCACCTATAGTTCCCAGCTCAAACCCATCCAACGTATCATCAGTGAGCTACAACCCATCCTGGAAAATGATACCTCTCTCTCAGAAGCCCTGGGTGGAAGACCTCTCCTTGCTTACAGACAGCCTCCCAACCTTAAACAACTTCTCACTTACAATCATGAATCGGCTAGGAGAGTCACCAGCACAGGTACCAGGCCCTGCAACAGACCCAGATGCCTGCTCTGCCCTTATATCTACCCAGGGAATACAATTACAGGACCCAATGGCATCAACTACACTGTCTCTGGCTCTTACAGCTGCTCATCCTCCAATGTGATATATGCCCTCATGTGCCAACAATGTCCATCTGCTCTGTACATCGGACAAACCAGCCAACCTCTACACAAAAGAATAAATGGACACAAATCTGACATTAGAAATGGCAACGTCCAGAAACCAGTGGGAGAACACTTCAATCTACCATGACATTCCATCAAAGACTTAAAGGTCACTGTAGTTCAACAGAAACCTTTCAAAAACAAAATCCAATGGGAAGCTGCTGAATTGGAATTCATATGTAAATTTGACTCTGTCAAGCTGGGACTGAATAGGGACTATGAATGGTTATCTCATTATCAGAGGTAACTGATTTCCTCAACAGAAGCAAACTGATCTCCATATCAGAAGGAGCTGTTTGCATCTCCATATCAGAAGGAGCTGTTTGCATCTACTCCGCCCTCCCCTCTTTTCCTCTATATCTGATCAGTTTCTTTTTGCCCTCCATGCATGTGACGAAGAGAACTGTGATTCTCGAAAGCTTATGCTACAATAAAATTGGTTAGTCTTAAAGCTGCTACTGGACTCTTTTTGATTTTGAGAACAAGAAAGGATTTACAACCTTGGTGGGGACAACTACTGCATAAAAAGAAACAACCAGGAAAATTGCCCCAATGGGAGGAGAGGCCGGACAAAAGGCTGCTCATGGGGGGGGGGGAGTCTGAAAAAATAATTCACACAATCAATGATGTTTATAAAGGAGCTGGGTTTGTACACCTGGTATGAAGTCTATACATGCCCAGAAT
Organism: Eublepharis macularius; assembly: GCF_028583425.1. Lineage (NCBI taxonomy): Eukaryota > Metazoa > Chordata > Lepidosauria > Squamata > Eublepharidae > Eublepharis > Eublepharis macularius. The sequence goes on along the minus strand of NC_072791.1, from coordinate 27,618,682 downwards.
CTCATTTAACATTCCATGTAAATGAAGAACCAGGGTTGTCAACCTCCAGATGGGGTCTGGAGGTTTCCCGGCATTACAGCTGATCTTCAACTACAGAGATCAGCTGCTCTGGAGAAAAGGTTTTCTTTAGAGTTTGGACTGTATAGCATTATGCCCCACTGAGGTCATACACCTCTCCCAAAACCTGCTTCCCCCAGGCTTCTACCCCAAATCTCTCAGAATTGGGAACCCTATGAAGAATACCTCAGGTGTCAATGGTCAATTTGTAGGACAGTCAAGCTGGGCAATGTTGAATCTTTATTTATTTTGAAACTCCTTTTCTCTCTGAGACGCAAGGGGAATTATATATATATATTTAAAAAAGCAATGCAGTGGAGCAGCATGAGCCATTCAATGAACAATGCCATTGGACTGGGGTTACAGAATAAGGCTGGGCAAGGTATAGCAGAATTAAAAGGCAAAAGACAATTCAATATTATTGTTAAGAGAAATGTTCTTAATTCATCTTATCTCAGCAAGAAATTGCTGAATCGGGAGGAAGCATTATTAAAATGCTTTATAATAGATAGGAATAACAATATCCTGTGAAACACTGGGAATTGTTCATCTGAATATCCCTTCAGCAAAGCCTCTCTCTTTGGGAACTGCAGGTTATTTTCTATGCATGTCAACTCGCTGCATCCCACCACTTTTAAGTCATATTGATTCCAATGAGAGAATTAAGCACACTCTCAGATTTTTCCTGTTGAAATCACTGGACGGTCAAGTGCTGAATCGTGGCAGGATTACACCCTATGCTTGCTCCAATATTGCCAGGTCATACAAAAAAACATGAGAAGAATAAAACTGGCAGAAACAAATGTTTCCTTTCGAAGAATTATTATTCAGTGCTTAAATAAAAAGGCCCTTTCTTAACTATCAGGCAAAACTGTTCAAACTAAAAACACATTTTTCTACACTGTTATGGCAAACATGCCTGTTTTAACCACAGTGGTTTGCGATCACGGAACTACTGTAAGCAAAAAAAAAAAAAATCTTCCTCCGGCACTCCAATAAAGATAGGATGCTTAGCTAGATGGTCTATCTTAATGCAAGATGTTGATTAATAAAATGTGTTATAATAGGTGAGACAGGCTCTTTAAGATTTTCAAAGCTTTGTAGTCACCTATTAATTCAAGTGCAAATTGAAATATGGTTACATTCTGTGGAAGTAACGTACCTCAGACTTCAAGGATCCCCTTTTTACTTACACTTAAGAAGTATGAGATAATTCACTGCAGACAGAGCGACAGTCAGTCAGACGGTATCAGTCCCTCCCATGTCTACCAGAGGACACAGCTCTGCCATTCTCAGGACCTGTTTGTTTAAATGCAGTTCTCATTTTCAACTTTGGACACTGGCATAGGTCAAGAGAATAAGGTTGTACTTTCATTTGACTTTATGCCAAGCTGTTGGATTTGGTGACATGACAATGTCATGGAAGGCAAAGGAAAGCAACTGGTAAATGGAGGCTAGTGAAAGAAATGTAAATGAATTGGTGAACATTTTAGCGAAGGGATGTTAAAAAAAACCAGCTGGAAAGGCAAGTATTTTTTGTCATGGCTGTCAGGGCTTGTCGCTGCTGCCGCTGGGCGGGGCCCCAGCTGGGCCAGCCCTGGCGTCAGAGGGGCGCCAGGGATACTGCAGGACGCTGCTCTGTGGAAGGAGGGGCGGTATACATCACTAAGACTCCCTCTCAGTCCACTCGCTGGCCTGCTCAACCTGGCCTGCTTACCCTCTGAGTCCTCCTTCATCTCCTTCTCCCAGAACCCTCCTCCAAGCCTCCACTCTCACACTGCTCTGCTCTCACTCCACACCATCACTCCTTACACACACACCACCTCAGAGCTCTTCCTAGCCACCTTATATAGGGTTTCCTTTTCCCGCCCCACCCTCCTTCTAGGGTTGTTCCCTCTCCTGACTTGGCCCAGCTGTGCCTTCCCTCAGGTGTTTCCCTCCTACCACTAATCCCCTCTTGGCTTCCTTGCCTTGCTGGCAGGGTGGGGTTGAATGCGAGCCATCCCCAGCTGAGGTCTCCTTGGCCTTGCTCACGAGGAGCTGCCCCAGCCAGCTTCTGTGCTGCTGAGCATGCCTGGCCTTGCTTGCGAGGAGCTGCCCCAGACGGCTTCTGTGCTGCTGAGCATGCCTGGCCTTGCTTGCGAGGAGCTGCCCTGGCCATTGATGCCGGGCAGGGCTACCCATCTCCTCCCCCAGAATGCCTGTGGCAGCCCCACCTGGAGGGGCTTGGCTCCTGGCACCTCCTGAGCCAGGCTGCTGTCCTCTAGCCAGGGTGTGGCTCTGGGCTGTAGTGGCTGCTTCTCGTCCTTGGCAGGTAAGGGCTCTGTTTGGGCTGTTGCTGGGTCCCTTTTCCCCCTGCCTTGGCCCTTTGCCTCTGTCCTGCTTAGCCCCCTCTCTTCCCCCTGGAGGGTGGGACTGGCTAGTCTCCCCCTGCTCCCCCCAGCCCTCTGAGGCTTGGGCCTTTCGCCTCTTCCCCCTGGAGTGGGCAGGTTCTGGACCTGGTTGCTGGCTGGGGTGGTAGGGCCACTGCCTCCCGGTTGCCTCCCACTGCTCCCTCCTACCAAGTCTGGGGGCTGGGACCCAGACCCCGGACAATGGCTATTCGGCCCACTTGGACGGCAGCACTGCAGCTTGGAAAGGGGCTGCGTTGCAGCCCTGGAAGAAGGAAAGGCAGTTGGACATTTCCTAGGCATCCAAGGGCTTTGCTGGATGGGCGGAGCCAAAGACATATTTGCCTGCTCTGCCCTTCTCCAGCACACAGTTGTCTTTGTTGCTCGGCCCACCCCCCCTCCCTATAACAGTGCAGGATTAGCCGGTTTCTGTTTATCAGGGCCAGGTAGGAATTTTTTCTCCTCTTCCAATTGGCATAAGGAGAGGTGGTTTTTGCCTACCTTGTACTGCAGGATGGAGTCCTAGTAATTGGTATGGTGGAGCTGTAAATATTTTGGCCACTGGCAGGTTAGGATGGGAAAATGAGCGGGACAGTGACCCCCTTGGCACATCCCCATTGGTGGGGAAGTGGGGTCTGTCAGGAGTAACTGGTGTGGCTCCACGGCAGCCAGTTGCCAGGGCAGACTGCCACCTGGTTCCCTTGTACAAGTAAGGCCCTTCTGCTGTATGGCAAGGTGCTGCAGGCTTGGAGGGGGAACCATTTGCCTGGCCGGTCGGGTCACAGCCATGTTTTATGGCTCACCCCCGTGGCAGTGGGGGCTCGCCCAGACAGGTCATGATGGAGGTCATGGGTGACCCCAGGGCTTGACCTGTACCGCTAGTTAGTTAGATCCCTTGCCGTATTGACAGTTTATGTTGAAATAAATAAAGTGGCCCAATTTTATACCCAAGCTTTGTGTCTGCCTTTTATTTCGACTGGGGGGGCAAAACACTCCCATGGAAACCGGAGTAGTTTGGGCTCTCAGAGAGCCAGTGTGGTATACAGGACAGAGTGCTGGACTAGGATCTGGGAGACCCAGGTTCAAATACCCACTCTGCCATGGAAGCAGAGAAAATATCAGTTCCCCTGGAGGAAATGGCTGCTTTGGAGGGTGAATCCTGCTGAGCTCCCTCCCGTCCATAAAGACTGTCTCCTGATCTTCAGGAATTTCTGAAACTGGAGCTGGAGGAGAGAGTAATGATATAAGCCACTTTGTGTCCCCACTGGTGGAACAGGTGGGCTATAAATGAAGTAAATATATATATATATATATATATATATATATATATATATATATATATATATATATATATATATATATATATATATATATATATATATATACACACACACAAAAAGCTTTGCTTAAGGTTTACGGTGTGATCTGCTAGGCATCATATTTTGCCTCCTTTGTCTCCATATTTGATATTCCAATTTGTGATGCCCAGGACAGCTCTTTTAGTAACCACTAAGACTGTTTCTTTCTGCCTTTGGAGCCATTCTTTGTGAGCACCATCTGCCACCTCACCTTAGTTTAGTCCAGTCCACAGGCTTTTAAATGGTCTGGGCAAATTGCCTTTCAATCCCTGTCCAATAAATCCAGATCATGTGCCTCAGCAAGGTGATTAAACAGCAACTCCTGTACAGTTCCTGTTCAGAAAGAGCAGGCATGCTGGATAAGAACATCGGTCCCTCTAATGCAGCTTCCGGTTTAACACAGCAGTCAACCGGAAGCCCCATACAGACCAAGACCTCCCTATTACTGGTACTTTCTCTGAACATGGCTTTTCCAGTCATATACCTATCTTCCAGAAAACAGTTGAGCACCAAGCCCCATGGGCTTTAATCACACATTATTAATGTGGTTTAATTTTTCAGAGGTCATTCTAAGAAAACTATTTTTCAGAATTGTTGTTTATACCAGTATTCCCAAATACAGACACATGTAAGGTTGCCAGGCACAGCCTGACAATCAGTGGGGAGCATCGGGGGAAGCCCTCAGTGACAGCACGATGTCACACCTGCTAGAAATCACTGGAAACTTTGTTGTAAAATGAAAGAGTTTTTGGCTATTCCTAGAGAGGCATGACATCACTTCTGAGTTTTCCTGGAAGTGGCGTTATGTAGTCACCAATAGAGATGGGCACAAAGAGCAATATGAACAAAAAAAGGCCACAAACAGCCTAATCTACTGTTCACGAACAAGCTGTTCATGAGGCCCCATTCTAAATGAACAGGTGGTCGTTGCAAGCCTCCTTCATTGCTGTTCATTGCTGTTCATCAAGCCAGACAGTCTGGCACAGGCAATCAATTCCCTTGGCAACTTAGGCAGGGATTGTCTGAACTCTGTCTGAACTCCTGCTGTTGCCCTGGAAACCCCAATCTAAGCCCAATTGAGCTTGATAGGCAGGTCTTCCTTTCAAGTGTGGAGCTCCAAATTTGTTACAAGGGAGGAAAAAGAGCAGGGGGAGGGGGTTTCCCAGCTCTGGCTTAGTTTGCAGACAGTGGAGAGGGAGAGAGTTGCTGTTGGCATTTTGATAGAGAGAGTGCACTGGAGCTTGATTTTTCTTTGTGTGTGGTGAGATAGGGATCTACCCCTTCAAGTTCCAGGGCTGCTGCCAGGCTCTGGGCCAAGCTATTATTTTTTTATTGGTACTTTTCTTGCTGCCTGCTCAGGTAAGGTTTCTGGGAGTGGTGCGGTAGGGATCTACCCCTTCAAGTTCCAGGGCTGCTGCCAGGCTCTGGGGCCAAGCTATTATTTATTATTGGTACCTTTCCTGGGGCCTGCTCAGGTCTGGTTTCTGCGAGTGGTGCAGTAGGGATCTTGACTTGGCTGGAGAAGAGCCTGCTGGCCCCCACGAACAGCCAACCACGAACATGTTCGTGAACAGGGCCATGTTTATGGTTGTTTGTGAATCCCTGTTCATGGATAGCAATGAACAACGAATGTCATGTTCAGTTTTTTTCTGTTCGTGCCCATCTCTAGTCGCCAATAGCGATTTTTATTTTTTTTCTTTCTCCTAGACAAAAAACCCTAGACCAAAGTCATCAGTATGCATATTAACTAGTTTATTAATGGCTGGACTACATCAGTTAAATATCACTTAATTAGTGCAAGTTGGTGCTAACAAGCAGACTACCATGGCTACCAGAGTTTTGGGCCACCTCACACTGGATCCAAATTTAAGTAGGGTTTTCACTGGCTTCTTTTATCCTCACCTGTACATAAAACAGTGCCAAGAGGCATTAAGCCACACAAATCCCTGCCCAGGCTCTCAAAAGGCAACCAACTACTCCCACACTATCCATAGGGTGAGTGGATGGGTGATAGTGTTGCCAGCCAGCCATAGAGATTTGGAAAATTCCTAGAGTGTTCTGACATTGCTTCCCATTTTTTTCTGCGTCTGGAGCAAAGAGTGGCAGCAGCAGGGTCTGGCAGCCATTGCTGGGAGATTCCCCACATGGTGAGCAATCTGTCAAGCCTAATAGGCCAACTTGCAGCAAAGGCCAGCAGTAGACAGCAGGGAAGAGCTTAAAAAAAAATCTCCACCATCCTTCTGATTGGCTGGTGCCCACGAGGCAGCAAATAACTCACCAAGAGCCAACAGTGCTCTCATTCCTTGTTTATCATTGGAACTTGGCCAAAAGTAGTACCCCAGCCATATAGACTGTGAATTAAATTTTCTTACTCAAGCTCATCTTTGATATTCCATTCTTCTGTGATCACAGAAGTGTTTCCCAATTGTTTATTTTATCATTGCTTTTTCTGAGTTCTAAGACGGATAGTGTTGATGTGAAATGTTAACCTGGTGTCTCAGAACCTCTAATCCTTCCAATTATAGGAAATGAGATTGTGCCATACTCCCCCTTCCCAATTCTTTCAAGTGTTTCTTTTCAAGATACAAGTCAATCAATAGTTTCCCAAAGTGTAAGTAACTTTTAATTCTTTGTTTGCCTGCATATAGCATTTATCATACAAAGATGTTTTTACTAAAGAAGGTAGAATATATCGGAGTCCAAAGAATACATCAGCAAATGAATGCCCTGAAGAAAACAGAGTGGAAAAATAAAATGTCTCTTCTTCTAGTTTAAATGAAACATGCTTAGTAAAAGCTTTTCAGGCTCTCTGTCCTAGGCTTGCACAAACTGTGACTCCACTACAGACCTCACAACATGGTATAATATGCAGCCAAATCCTTCTCACCCATTGCCATTTCTCTTTCTCACACAGATGAGTCTCCTCTGCTCAGCCAGGTGCCGGCATTATCTAAATATCTCTAGAGATGCATGCTATTCCCAGAGCCAATCAGATCACTGAAGTAGTACTATTGCTTCATTTAAACTCAGTTAGAAAAGCAAGGGGGAGCCCCTGCCCCACTAGAATTTTACATTTGATGGATGGTTGAAATGAAAGCAATCATTTCATCTAGTCCGAGAGCATAAAATTTAGTTCTTAGCTTATATGACTGGAGTGCTGGTTTGAGCCCCTCCCACTTTTAATTATGGCAGTAGGGCCCTTGGGAGCTGTTGGTTGCCTCTGCAGCCAGTGATAAGGGGGCTATTAGAAAGGGAAACCCACGGGGGTTGTGTACAAACTATGTACAATGTATAACTTACAAACAATTATTTAATCAACAATTTTACATATAGTCCATAACGTATGTTTATCATAATTCAATGAAAATTTATACAGAATGAACCTTCAAAATAAAGTAACCAGTGTCCAATCAGTATCTTCTTAAGTGCCACTGAGCCACTTCAAACATAAACAGTATCTTCTTAAGCACAATACAGCAGTTCAAACACCAGTATGTAATCAATAAATCTGGGGGTGAAATGTTCCCCTGAATTCCTCTCCGGTGCAGAAGTCACCCGTTTGAAAGAAAGAGACGCGCCCAATCTGGGGCCGGCTGAAGCTCAGATTTCGTTCAACGCCTCGTCAGGGGCGTCGGTCTCCGTGGTGTTCTATTCTCAAAGCCGTGCGTCTTTTATATCTAGAAACAAACAAACCTTGATACAAACTGCATCTTAGCCTAAATTTCAACAAATTCACTTAAAAATTGTCCAAATACTTATTCGTGCGTTCACCTCATAGTGTTCATAACCATTGGTAAGGTTATAGGGATTTCTCTATCCCGGAATCAGCCTGGTGGAACTCTCTGTCTGCTGAGACCTGGGCCCCATGTGATTTACTATCTTTTTGCCAGCCTTCAAGATAGAGATGTTCCAGCAGGCATACGGCTTAGGCTGGGGCAGGGACAAGCCTTCCAGCCAGCCTCCTACAAGAGGGGTTCCCACCAGGTGGTTCATCTTGGTTCTGGTTTACACCGATTGGTTCATCTGGGTAATCTGGTTACCTTCTTCCACCCCATGGGGTTTGTTGGCTTGGGTTAAGAAAGTATAGCTTCCGTTTAGGGTGATGTTTTATGGAATTGGACTGTCTGCTATTTATGATTTTATTGTTGGTTTTAAATATTGTTGCTATCTACCCTAAACTCATTCATGGGGAAGGCGGAATATAAGGTCAATCAATCAATCAATCAAATGGACAATATGAGATTCCCCAGTCACATTTTGAACTGCTGAGCAGCCCAAAGGGGCTTCCTTCAGTTTGGCCTGGAAGAAAGTCTTCTGCAGTGTTCTGCAGCAGTTTCCTCACAAAATAAAGGTATAAGACTCTTCCATGCAAATTAATTAGTTTATTGATGGCTGATCTACATCCCTAAAGTAGTGTGAGTCGTAACTCACAGTCCACTACAACTGTTAGTGTTTGGGGCAACTTTCCCCTGGCTCCACACAAAGATAGAGGGGAGACTTTTTAAAAAAAGAATAAATAGGGTTGCCAACTCTGGGTTGGGAAATTCCTGGAAGTTTGGGCTTGATGTCTGGAGACAGACTTCAGTTTCTCCAAGGTAAGTTGGTACCTTGGAGAAACTGAAGAATGTGTGATATATCCTCCAAGAAGTTGCATTTTCTCTGTCATCTGGAGATCAGCTGCAATTCCAGGAGATCTCCGGGCCCCACCTGGAGGTTGGCAACCTTATGAATAAACAACAATCCTTGTAATGACTGCAAGCAAATTAAACAATACCAATGAGTATCTATTCCATACTATTTAATCTCCTAAAGTATATGCTTTAAGTATGTAATCAGCTTGACTGGCAGTGGGAGTGGGATTGTCTGGGTAATATTTTATTGTATGCCTCATACAGCAAAGAAAATGAATGAAATACTTCTTTGTTAAATGAGTAAATAAAACTGTGGGATTATCTGCTTTTGGATGTAGTGATGGCCACAAACTCGGATTACTTTAAGAAGGGGCAGGGCTTTTTTTCAGCGGGAACGCGGTGGAACGGAGTTCCGGCACCACTTGAAAATGGTCACATGGCAGGTGGCCCCGCCCCCTGTTCTCCAGACAGAGGGGAGTTTAGATTGCCCTCTGTGCACATGCAGGGCAATCTAAACTCCCCTCTGTCTGGAGATCAGGGGGCGGGGCCACCAGCCATGTGACCATTTTCGCCAAGGGCAATTTAAACTTTAAAAAACTCCCCCCTTGTTCCGGATGACCCAAAGTGACATCATTGTGTGGTCCTGTGCTGGCCACCCACTGAGTTCCACCACCTCTTTTCCCAGAAAAGAAGCCCTGAGAAGGGGTAAGACACATTCACCATCAATGGCTACTAGCTACAGTGATGAAAGGGCACCTCCATGGTCAGAGGCAGCCATCCTTTGAATACCAGCTCTAGGAGGCCTTTACCTCTCTAGTTTGTCTGTTGGCTCTCCAAGGCAACTAGTTGGATGGTATGTTAAACAGGTTGCTGGACTAGATGGACCGCTGGTTTCATCCAGCATCGATCTTCTCAGGTTCTTAATGAAGTTATGTAATAGGTTTGCAGAACAGGCAGTTTTCCTGAAGTTCTGTGTTTAGTAATGACGCAGAAGAGAATGAAAAGCCAGGGTTTTTAATCTACATATATTTCTAGAGATATTTATATTGCAGGTTGTAAGCAATTTTTATGGGGTGGTGATACGTATAGTTGCTAGGTTCTCTTTAAATTAAAGCACAGTAGTGAAAATAGTATCACATGGAAAGAAAAAAATAACACATGCACAAACCTTTAGGAAAAAGAAGTCTTTTAGGTACCCAGCACTGAAAGGGTCAAAGCCTTTGTGTGAATCCTCCTGAGGATAAATGTTGTTTACAGTATATGTTTAAAATAATATTCCTGGCTAGTAGGTCTTTCCCCTCAGGATAGTGCAATTACAACAGTAACCGAGGATTAATTAAAGCCTTTCCCACAGGTGGTGCCGGAGCTCTTGAATCGACCAAACGGGGATACATTACCAACTTGGCACTGAGGTGAACAGACCAGAAGCCTTTCACAATAATTACTGATGTACTGAGGTTCAGAGCAGACTTTTGTCCTCTTTTTGCTTCATGCCTCTGATTTGGATTAATATTTTCATTTCATAAATATAACACGGGGAGGCACTAGGGGGCCCCGTTTATGTGCAAGAGAAATGAAGGTGGCCCTCATCAATGAGGAGGGGCTTTCTCAACCCAAGGAGAGTGTGTTTTCTTCTATTCCTGCATTTGCCATACTTTGCCTCACTTTCCAAAGGGATTGGCTCCATCCTGTTGCAAGGAGAGAGAGCCACAGCCCACCTCCTCCAAAAACACCATCCTGAATCCTTGGTACTCGAGTGGTAATGTGCTATGCCTCAGGATAACTCTGGTTTGCCAATATGCTTGAATCATCTGGTGCTATCTGTGCTGCTGGCACCTTTGTTATGGTGCCAGCAGCATACTCGAAAGTTACATCAGTTAAACAGGTGCAAGGCTGTAGTAGGAAACTTCTCAAGGGCAGGGAGTTGGTCTTGTCACCCTTTTGATTCGATTGTTTGACTACGTAAAAATGTAAAGTCAAGCTGTATTCACATGAACATGCAAATAGAGCTAAGTTGTTCTGACAGAAAATGGACAGAAGGTGTATTCCACCTTTGGAGATGAGGTGAGGGGATACTAGAGATAGGGTGCTTTTTTTAAGGCGGGGAATATCATCTCAATGGTGGTTTTTATTTATCTCTTCACCTCTAGGATTGCCAACAACCTGGGAAAAAATGTGTCCTGTCACTTTAACAGAGATTTAATTTGTGGAAATGGGCAGGTGAAGCTTTACATGGCATGTAAGTAACATCACCTGGTCAATAACAGCTCATTACGCCTCTATTAAAGGGACAGAACACCTTTTCTCCAGGCTCTTGGTAACCCTAGCTGGCACCTTAGACGTTTTATTTTCTGGCTTTATTAGTAGTTAGTTTAACTACTTGTTCTATGCTGCTGTTGTTTTGTTGTTGTGAACTTTTATTTATTGCTTTAAACTCAGTGTGGTACAATAGTTAGATCTGGGTTTCCCACATCCAACACTACAGCCTAGGGGTCCACAATCTTATTAAGCCTATAGGCATTTTTTGGAATTTTGAGAATGGTGACACCACCATAAAATGGCTGCCATGGTGCGCAATCACAGAATGGCTGCCTTGGGGTATTGAGGCCAATTACAAAATGTCAGAGACTCCAAGCCAAGCATACTTATATGATAAAGACAGCTGTTTCTGACTAGGTGTTCCCTGCAGACACAAAGGTAATGCCTCCAGTGAAGCAGAGGAAAGCCAGAACTGGTTCTTTGCTTTGGGGAAAAGATGCTTTGTTGAAGAAGCAAAAGGGCACCAGGAAATAGATTGGTAGGTTCTCCCTAGTGCTCATAGGCACCATGTTGGGGATCACTCCACTAACTTTTACATCACTCTGGCCTCTGGCTCCTCTCTGTGTCAGGCTTATCTTAACCTAGACACATTCTTTAAGTCCTTCAATTGTACAATAACTTAGCCAACAGCATACTCTGCCGTCTTTAAGTCAGCTAACTGCCAATAACAATGCATATGTGATGTGCAATAGGAAAATAAAGGATCAGATTTGTACTATTCTAGAATATTCATGGCAAACTGATAGCATGAATTAGAATTTAACATTTAATTGATCGTTTTGTTCTTGGGTCTTTTTAAATTGATCTATATTTGTTTAACCTGACCTTAGGAATGGATCCCACAGAATGCTTCCTGCAGTTAGAGGGATTTCTTGACTGCCCTCTGCTGCAGCAGTCCAAATTGTCTCTCAAAATGTCTCCTACAGAGGACAGAGGATCCTGAGGAACAAAATTTCAGGTGCCATTTTGGGTTGTAGCTGTGAGGGGGAGGTAAGAATGTTACGGTCAACCGGTAGAAAACTTTCTGCCTATGGAAAAGCTCTGCAAAATCTGCCCACAACTGTTAGGAAGGATGCAGAAGACTTGAAGATATAAACAAATGCTTCCTGTTGTCCTTCAATAATACATAGGCATGTAATCCCCACCTTCCTGTTAAAGTTTTCATCACCCTACTGTATCCTTCCACTGCAGCTCATGAGATATCCCTTCCCCTTTTCAAAAATTCAACCAAATTGTAACTCCATGAGAAAGTTACCTTTGCTTTTTTTTATTGATACTTTTGAGTTTTCCTACAAGTCTGTGCTGCATGCAGCAAAAACAGAAGCCACTGAGAAAAATATAAACTCAATATCTACCCTTCCGATAATTCTGAAAAGCAGACATGAATAATATGACCCACTATGGATTGCTATGTGCCGTCACGTCTCACAATTGCCCCCTGATACCTAACTTAGTCTATGTTGTGGGTTGAGATTCATATTTGTCCATATAAATCTGCTTTTGCACAGATCTCCAAGAGTCCAATATCCTAAAAAGATACAGTTATATACTATCGATTGAGTGTCGTTATGTGCATATTATTGGAGTAGTGTACAAGACACATTTGCTTGGTGGGGTTTCTGCTTCTGATGTTTCCCAAGTGATTCTGTTCATATTCTGTGCATACAGGGAGTTTATACATATCCATCGGCACCATGGGGATTGATTTCAAAGCTTATGATGTGAGCAGTGTGTGTATTGTATTTCCAACCTACCTGGCTATCTTGAAAGTACATGTCGTCTGTGCACATCTGGGAAGAATTTCATTGATCACACAGGGACTTTAAATGTGGGCTTGGTTATTTTATGATTTTAGGAAGCAAAGCCGTAAACCCCCTTCCTGCTGCAAACGTTCTAGGTTTGCACAAAGTACGAGAAAGAGGGAGGGAGGAAGAGAAAGGCAGGCAAAGCAAACAAAATCAAAGTGTTGGAAAGGGGGCTGACAAGCCCCCAATTTTAACCTGAGCTGTAAGTTCTAGTATCTGTAATGCCTCCAAACTCTCTGTTTAGACTTTTCTCAACACCAACAAAGAAAGGAGATTTCACAGTGGTAGAATTTAGTAGGCTGTAATTCAAAAGCATTCTTGTGTGTGTCATGTGCCATCAAGTCACTTCCGACTTATGGTGGTCACAGGAATGAAAGACCTCCAAACTGTCCTATCATTAGCAGCCTTGCTCAGGTCTTACAAACTGGTGGCTGTGGTTTCCTTTATTAAAACAAGCCATCTCATTTGGGGGGGGGGTTCATCTTTTCCTACTGCTTTCTTATATCCTATGTCCATCCTATCTCCACCGTACTAGGTGGAAAGGAAATGAGGATGTGTTGCAGAGCCATAGACAGATAAAGAAAGACTTACTTGATTGTACAGAGAGCCTGCAAATTAGAAAACATGGAGGGTTTCTTTTTATTTGAAAAATCTGTAAAAAGGAAGGTGGAGTATACAGTGGCCAACTTCTTTCTTGTGGGAGGGGAATCTGAAGCAGTTCATTACTGATGAAAAACAGTGCAGAGTTATACCTAACAACAACAACAACAACAACAAATTTATACACCGCCCTTCAGGACAACATAATGCCCACTCAGAGTGGTTTACAGAGGATGTTATATCTCCACAACAAAACACTCTGTGAGGTGGGTGGGTCTGAGAGAGCTCCGCAGAGCTGTGACTAACCCAAGGTCACCCAGCTGGCTTCAAGTGGAAGACTGGGGAATCAAACCCAGCTCTCCAGATTAGCATCCCAGGCTCTTAACCACTACACCATACTGGCTCTTGGGGTTTCCAGGGTTTCTAGGTTCCAAGTAGGGTCTGGAATTCTCTGAAACAGGATCGGTTCCTCTAGAAGAAATGGCAGTTTCAGAGGGCAGACTCTATAGTGTCACATCCCTGCTGAGCTCCCCCGTTTCTTAATCTCCATCCTTCCAGCCATCATTCCTAAATCTCCAGGAATTTCCTAAGCCAGAGTTGGATGTTGATGGCACATCAACATGGTCATAGTGGTGTGCTGGAACAATTGCTGGATATGACAAAGGAAGTTCAAGATGCCTATGCTCACAGAAACAGGGCTAGCTCTTCCCATAACTAGATAGGCAACAAAGGGAGTCTAGAATAGGGATGCCATTCCCCCCACTGTGTGTGCTCCTGGGGCAGTGTGACAATGGCACCTCCAGAAGTGACATCATCACACCACCTCTGAGAGGGCTCCTGCGCTTCTCAGTGGGCTGATTTTGGCTCCAAATGGGCCAAATCGGGCCTGTTTGGGGCCCAAAATGGCCCGCTGAGAAGTGCACGTGTGCTACATGCCTGCACGGTGAAGTCCCTTTCCGGAAGTGATGTCATTGTGTAGGCATAGGAGTGTGCACTCGCTCACCACGGGATGGAAAAAAGGTAAGTGCTAGGTCCCCCTTCCGGATAGGGGAACTTAGCATCCCTAGTCTAGAGGCTTAGAATAAAACAGCCTTGGAGAGGATCATAAACCAATAGAATTACACAGTTATATTGCCATGTGTAGATTAGAAGAGACAACTAACTCATATTAATACATGCAATGTCTAACTCCATACAGGCTGGCAACATTATTCAAGGACAGTTTGACATTGGTGGAGGGCCATGAGATATTCAGATGTATGAGAAACTTGTAATCACTAATTCTACATAGACTTTGTTAACACAAAAAGTAGCAATAATGAACTAACTATTGTTATATGTTGCAAGAAGTCGTTTCAAATATGGATAATTGCGTTTGGTGTATGAAATCATAAGATAATAGTTAAGCATTTGAGTCTTAGAAGCAGCTCTTTTTAAGAAGAAGTGCTGGAACTCTATAAATATGACAAGCTAAATGAATGGCGAGCTTCCACTTTGGAGGGGCTGCCTGGATAGTGATATCAGACAAGGAAATAGGTTCAATCCCCACTCTACCATATGATGATCTTAGGGCAATCACTTTCTCTGCCTAACCTATCTGAATGGCTCATTCTGAGGATACAATCAGGAGGGGAGAACTATGTACACTGTCCTGAGCTTCTTGAAGAAAGGGCAGAAGAAATGTGATAGAACCTCTGTGACTTCTATTGTATACATTACACTGGTCTTCACTCAGAACTGTGATATTACAACCATCCTCAGTGCTGACTGTCTGCTTGTGAAGTGTCTATGTTTCCTTCAAAACATTAAATCAAAGTTTACTTTCTGGTAGTTTAAGTGCTTTGCTTCAGGCTTGCGGATAGTATTGAACAATAGTTCATTTTCTTGCTGTCATCCTTTTGAATATATCAGATGCTTATATTCAAATCTTACTTTCTTCAGGCTAAGTCTGGGTTGTACCCAGACTAATGCTTTCTGAAGGCAGAAGGATTTTTCCCTACGGAGCATTTCCCCTGAAATCGCACAAAACTCCCAGATAACAGCATCTTCCTGATGCCATTTTGCATGAGAAGACGGTATCTTTTGGGTCTTTTGCACGGTCCAACTCTCTTCTCCCATAGCAGTCCAAAATCCCCCTCAAACGTCTGTCCTTGAAGGAAAAGAGCCTAGTTCTCCTACCCTTAATTCAATGATAGGATTTTTGCATATCAATTTTTAACCAGAGTTCACTAGCTAAATTTCCTACTGTTTCCCCCAAAATGGCAGGCACAAAACAATGGTTACTACCAAATATGGTATGCATTCTCCTAAAAAGTTTTGTGTGTGTGTGTGTGTACTCGCGCGTGTCCATGTGCATGCTAATTAAGCTGAATTGCATACCTTATGTGTTTTGTTTAACTTTAGGTTTTTTGTAAGTAGAGTTGCCAAGCCTCTGTCCACAGCTCTCAGGAGGATATTTCTCAAGCTGGGCTTGGAGAAGATTGCCTCTGACCCAGAAGTGATGTGACTTCATGTCCAAATGACACTCTAGGAATCCCCCCCCCCCAAATTTCTATGATAAAACCCATAGAGATTGGGGAAGTTCCTAGAGCATAACCTGAAAATTATATCACTTCTGGGTCATGCATGACCACTATTAGACATAGGCATGAACCCCAAAAAATTAACGACTCCGCGGTTTGTAGTTCGGTGCTGATGACGATCCCGAAGTTGCGAACCGCAACGGACATTTCCCATTGCCAAACCGGTTCGCGGTTCATGGTTTGTGGTGCTCAGAATGGCTCCTCTTGCACTTAGAGAGCCCATATTCACAGGGAGTACATAGCAGGCTCTCCTCCAGCCAGCACCCAAGTTTGGTCAAGATTGCAATAGGGATCTTGGAGTTATACCCTCTCCAATTTGAGGCCCCCAGGAAACTCCCACAAAAATCCAAGCTCAGTTATACTCTCTCTGTCTCTCTCCAAAGGCTAGCAAGTAGCAAGCAACAGCTCTCACACTCCACTGCTCACTGAAAGTGAAAGCCAGACTAGGAGCACAGTGCTTTTTATAAGCTGAGATCCCATAGAGCAACGCAGGAGGTCTGTGTTTGGCTGTCAGAGCTGCCTATCAGGGTTTGCAGGGATGAGATTGGTGTGCCCGTGGCTACAGAACACCCCCTCCCCCTCCCTCCCCTGGGTGTCTTCTCCCAACTTGTAACCACTTTGTAGCTCCATGGTTGGAAGGAAGACCTGCCAATCAAGGTAAGCTGGGCTTCGATTTGGGTTTCCAGGGCAACAAAAGGAGCGCAGACAGAGTTCAGGCATTCCCCCGGCTCTGTTTCCAGGGGAATTGATTGATGGCGCCTGACTGTCTGGCTTCCCGAACTGCAGCCAAATGCACTGAACCAGGCTTCTTCCGAACGCTGGTTTGTTTGCTGTGGACAGTCATGAACTGCTGGATTGCGATTGCGCGATCGCCAATTTCGTGGGTTTTTGAAGTTCATAATGCAGTTCATGCCCATGTCTAACCACCACCCTTTCTGTTGTTGTGAACATCTGCAGCAATGGGAATGAGAGAGCAATACTGGAGACTTGCCCACTGAAAGTGGGATCTGGGTAAGCCTATTGATGAGTCATGGGTTGAGACTGAAACCCTATCCCCTACTAGTGATAGAAATGGTATCAAGGCACTTCCTAGCTTCTGCTAAGTCACCAGGAACTGTTTGGTCACTTTCAGGCATATTTTTGCAGTACTGAGTACTAGAAACATAATAGTGCATATTGTCAGGGAGCTGAATTTTCATACCTGGTACCACCATTGTGCTTTTTGGGCACCTGCACCAAACTTCAGAATTTGCACAGCCCTCCCTTCAAAGTGTCACCACTGGGTGGTGCTAGAAGAGATACAATTACTCTCTTGCTGGTTGTCTTAGGCAGACTTGTGGTGAACTTTCTTGTATACAAACATTAGACAAGGAGAGGTAAGGAAGAGGCAGTAAAACATCCACACCAGGGAAGGCTTGCAGTATCAGAAGGAAGCCTCAACTTCAAGTCTGTCTCCCTTATCTTTATCTGGATAGCTTTTCCATTGTAGTTTAATTACCTATTTATTTGGGCAATTCCCATTTCTCTTCACTCAGCTAATAAAAAGCAGGAAGAAAACACTAAAATAGTATATGATATGTCTACCACCATACTTACTATGGATTCAGAAGGCGGTTTGTGAAATCACAGAACCAAAGTACTGAATGCTATAGCTAGACAGGACTGGTTTGCATATGCAGCATAGGGTTAGACCATTTCAGACTGCAAGTGGAGTGTGTCACAATCTTCATGCTCCCTCATGTTAAAAGTCTGCTCATAAAAATATTACACTGCAGAGCCAGAGATTCAAGCTAGGCCTTTGACATGCTGAACTAGTTTTCTGCTTTCTACCACATGCCAGCTTATGCCATGATATGTGCAGACCAGGCCATAGACCCATCAGTTCTGCATGGATGAGGTTGCAGAATCCAGCAGGAATGCCAGACCTCTTGCTATGGAGGAAGGCCTCCCATTGGCAGCCATTGTTGTCTGCCACCAGTCAAAGCGATAATGAGATTTTTTTAAAAGTCAGTGAGGTCTGCTCTGCGATGTTTCTTTTGGGGGAAACCCAGAAGTGACATTGGATAATTCTAGGAATCACTGGAAACTCTATGGAAAGCAGAAGTTATGCCATGACATAAATGACTACCTCCCACCCTGCCTCCGTCCCTGAATCTACCAGGGATCTACCACAGCCTGGCAATCCCTACAATCCAGTAATCATCAACCACATCATTCACTCAGGGGCTGCTAACTGCTGTAAAATGTATAATGTGATTAGAATTTTCCAGTGATACTGAAGCAATGCAAGAAGTAATTATGGTGAGTACCACACCCCTATAAGAACTCTGCCGCTTGCTGATAATTTGTCTTAGATACCAAGCCACATCTGAATACTGCTAACCTTGCCTTCGGGGAGGGGCTGTAGATCAGAGGTTCGATCCCCGGCATCTCCACAGTTTAAAGGACGGGGTGTTAGGCAATGTGAAAGTCATCGACCTAAGACCTGCCAGTCTAAGTAAACAATACTGATCTTGATGGACTAATAGTCTGATTGCATATAAGGCAGCTTCATGGATTTTCATGTACCTTAGAGATCCAAGACACCTCTGCAGTCTTAATACGTAACTTAAGGCCCTCTCTGCCACTCTCTAAGAGACAAGTGAAGGGTTGGCCATGGTTACTGCATTCCTGGGATGATGAATGCATCAGGACTGTAGCCCACGGCCAGATATTTATTTGTTTGTTTGTTTGTTTGTTAGTGTGCTTTTCTCCCTCACCCCAGAACAGCTTTTCACATCATTCTCCCCTCGTCCACTTTATCCCCAAAACAATTTTTTGTGAGGTAGGTTAGGTTGAGATTGTTCGCTCAGCATGGCAGAGCAAGGCTTCACACCCAGTCGTCCCAAGTCCTTGTTTGACACTCTAACCACTACGCCATGCCAGCTCCTCAGTGCCCTGAAGATGACTATGATGCTGAAGCTACGTGAGTTCATCCCTATAACATGCCAGATGAGACTGCTTGGACAACTATCTGTCTGTCTGTCTACACATCGCTATCCTGCTGTAAATTATTTGGAGGAACATGAGGATACAGAATAAATCAATCCTGTTCCATTTGTTTGTGTATGTGTGAGGGAGGATAGCTTTGCATGTGACCACCCATGTGAATGGATGGTCAGCTTTATGTAGGCTGGCTAATGGGAGGGGCACATGGAGCAGGGTATAAAAGAGCTCCAGCAAGCTGCCCTGGTATATTTTGCATACAGGTCAGCGCCTTCAGAGATGAATTCGCGAGTTCATTGTACAAAATCTGTAGCTCAGTGGTAGATCATGAGCTTTGTAGGCAGAAGGTCCCAGGCAATCTCCTAGGATACCCTAAGGATACTTTCCTGAGAGTAAACCCATTGAATAGCATGGAGTTTACTTCTGAGTAGGACTGCTTAAGCATGCTCCCTCTATTTCTGACTTAAAAGTCACCATTCTGCAACAAGAGAACCACAAAAGGAGTCTTCAATAAGAAATTGTTGAGTGTGGATTTATCAATAGTGTTAATTGCATCATTTGAGGCTTAAACAGACCCTACACCTTTCATAGCCTCTACTGGAGTTAATTTAGTTAAACATAACTCAAGCTATTGCTATTATTACCAATGATATCTGTTGGGAATGGTTACTGTGCCTCTTTTTTTTTACTTTGAAGTTTTGCTTAGAAGTATCACAAGCTATACCTCGTGCCTTTCATGGCCTTATAACCCACTTTTCACAGTTTTCAACCCCGTCTGCTGTATACATATTTCTGCTTACTGAAGTGTCACTTCATGAATCTGGTGAAGTGAATTGTAGCCTATGAATGCTTATGCTTCAATGTGCCACAATATTCTAGGTCGGATCCACCAGAGTTTTTTTCTGAGGACTAAAGGATTTCCTTCTGTTGAACATGACTTCCCTGTTCCTGTTGCAACCTAAAATACACTCCCCTCCCCCCCTTCAACATTGCTCCTGAGGAGCAAGGGAACCCTCAGGAACAACATTTAAGGGAATATTTTAAGATGTGAGAAAGTCATGTTCCAAGAGCCAAAATCTTTCAGACTGCAGAAAGTCTCCAGTTTTTTATAGGTTCCATCAGCCACATCTCTAGTTGTGTGTATGTAAAGTGCTGTCAAGTCAGAGTCATAGAGTTTTCAAGGCAAGAGAATAACAGAGATAGTTTGCCATTGCCTGCCTCTGTGTAGCAATCCTGGGCTTCTTTGGTGGGTCATTTCCATTCATTCTTCAAGGGACAACCCATTCACTGAACACTGCCGGCTTTCCCCCTTCACTCCACATATCTCTGATTTCAAAACGGTAGCAGGCTGTTAGAAAAGGTGCCAAAAAAAAAAACAGAAGCCAAACAGCCTGCTACCATTTTGAAATTGGAAACGTGGAGTGAAGGGGGAAAGCCGGCAGCGTTCGGTGAGTGGGCCATTCCTTTAAGGATATGTGGAAATGGCCATCGTCTCCCATTCAAGTACTAACCAGGTCAGCTTTACTTAGCTTCCAAGATATGATGTGATTAGCTAGCCTGGGCCATCCATGTCATGGCACCTCAGAGCTCAAGTAGTAGTGCCGGTAAAGGCCTTTTTCTGTCTGAGACCCTGGTCAGAGCAGATAAGCCTGAACTAGACAAGCCATTGCTTTGCATAAGGCAGCTTCATAAGTTTAAGAGCTCTCTTTGGTTGCAGTGGGACTGCTCTGATATAAATGACCACACATTATATGTGACTGCCAAAAGGTTGTTGTTGTCTTCCACCCTTCAGGGGGAAACCTTTCATCTGCCTCTCTTCTTTGGAATTTGGTCTGAGAGCCAAGCTGAGGGAACCAAAAGTGAAGAGTGACCTGTCTGTCAGAATTCGGGAGTCCACCTTTTGTGGTTACAGGGACTCCAGGAAGCAGCTCCTTCATGAGCTGGTGCTGCCAAAATGCTGTTGTTTCCCAGACAGAGAGGTTCGGCAGGAAGCCAGTTCTTAATCACAGAGCCACATCGTATCATTACGGAGCGTCACTCAATGCAACCACTTGCTGCACACCCCACACCTCTGCAGCATGATGCTGGCTTCCTGCCAGTGGGTTAGAGAGAGGACAAAAAAGAAAGCTGCGATCGGCTTATATAATTGCTTCCCTTGATGAAACAACCCAGTGAAATGGCTGGGCTAAAATGGGGGCAAGAGGGAGATTTCTAAGACCACAAAGTTCCCAGATTTCCAACTCCAGATATATTAAGCATCAATTAAATGGCTGACCGGCTTCAGATGTCCACCACAATTGGTCTGTACTGCCAGCTTTGCTGGCAGCCTCCCCAGATAGGCAGAGGATAAGACAGAGATTCTGTCTCTCTCCCACCCACCCCCGCCACCCCGGTAAGCAAAAACTGGCAAGGCAAGGAAGCTTGAACAGCTGCTGTCCTGTATGTACCCTCCTACTTGATCATGATAACTGAGGGGGGTGGGCTGGAATTCAGGACAATTAAAAAGATGTGACAGGATCAGGTTGCCTATGTGACAGACTCCCAAGGACTTCAGCAAGACGAGGATGGACCAGCCACCTTTTCTATACGCATTGGTGCCCTGAAGTCAAGCTTTATCCCAATAAATTTGGATTCAGATTCTCTTTCAGTGTTTTTTTAAAATTTGCAGTGTTAGAACTTCAGTACACAGAACTCTTTGAGGACAGTTTATTAATTTTTATGTGAAATGTAGAGCATTTGTCCCTTTCCCAATTCTTCTAATGACATTGTTTCAGTGTGTATCTATGTAATAACCAAGTACAGGTCAGATATATGAATCGGTTTAAATGACACTATTCATATCCAAAAAGACTGGCTGACTTCGTGCTCCCCACCAGAAATAAACATGAACCATAAGAATATCACTGATGGATCAAAGCAAAAGTTCATTCTAGTCTCTCATGCTGTATCCAAGCAGCAATCCCTCAGAGGTTTCTGGAAAGCTCACAAGGAGGATATAAAGGCAACAATCCTCCCCTGTTGTTGCGTACGGAATTCAAAGAAGGAATCAGTTGTGGTTCAGTGGTAGAACTCCCACTTTTCATGCAAAAAGTTCAGTCCCTGGCTTCTCCAGTTGAAAGGGTTGGATAGATAGTCAGTCATGCCAAGGGCCTCTTTTGAAGACCCTGAAGTTTTGCTGGTCAGAGTAAACAACACTGGCCTTTTTAGACCAATGGTCTGGTTTAATAGAAGGCGGCTTTGTGTGTTCAAAGATTAGAGTGGCCAACTCTGGGGTGAGAAATTCCTGGGGATTTGGGGGGGGGGTGGAGCCTGGGAGGGCAAGGTTTGGGGAGGGGAGGAAGCTCAGCAGTATATAATGCCATACAGCCCATCCTCCAAAGCAGCCATTTTCGCCAGGGGAGCTGACTGCTGTAGTCTGGAGATCAGTTATAATTCTGGGAGATCTCCAGGCCCCACCTGGAAGTTGGCAACCCTATCAAAGATGAGCAGTCTCTGAATATGGAAGATTTATTTAGTTTTCACAACAAATAGTCATCAATAGGGACACTGTGATGTAGTGGGTAGAGTGTCATACTAGGATCCCCACTGTGGGTTCTGAATTAGAGATGGGCACGAACTGAAATACAAACCAAAGTTCATGCCGAACCGGTGGTTCATCAGAGCCCATTTCTGATGAACCACCATGAATTTTAGGCTGGTTCGTTTGATTCGTTTGTTTGGTTCGTCACTGCAGACAGCCTGGCACCGATCAATCAGTTTCCTAGGCAACAGGGGATGGACTTCCTGCAGAACTTCTGCTGACCCGGAAGTGGCCTTCTGCTGGCCTGGAAGTGACAATTTGCTGACCTGGATGTGATGTTTTCACAAACCAAATGAACCAGTTTGTGAATCAGGGCAGGTCCGTGAAAGTTTGTGATTTGTGGTTCATGAACTACAACAAACCACAAACTGCACGGTTCATTTTTTTCTGATTCGTGCCCATCTCTAGTCTAAACCCCCACTCTGCCATGGAAGCTTGCTGCAGAGTGACATTGGACCAGTCATCATAAACCCTCAGCCTAACCTACTTCACAAGGTTATTGGGAAGTAGTTCTCCCTCAAAAGCCAAAACTGCCCTGAAAAGGGCTCTGCCACCTCCTCTCTGCCTTCCGCTGACAAAAACAAGGCTTAAATTAGCAATTTTGTTGTGGTTGCTTAACAATGGCCATTGAGTGCATTTATTTCTTCAAGCTGCAGGCTCTGCTTTTATTATTTTGTTTCTTTTAATCCCCAGTGTATTTTTTTAAGATTTCAGATTTTTCTGTAAACCCAGGGCTTTTCTCCCATTTGTAGAAAGATCTATCTACTCTGTTCACGGCTCCAGTCTCTGGATTTAAGTATCCACAGATTTGGCCATGATGAGATTTAGGTATATTGATTTAGAAAAAAAATTATGCCAGTGGTGGCTTACAAAATACAAAATAATAAAAAGAAAACATTAAACTATATTAATTAAAATGTGGAGGTGATAGAACAGACTGCACCATGTGAGGCTACAGGTGAGAAAGATTACAATTTGGGATGTTCTACTGTTCTAAAAATAGCAAGCAAAAAGAAGTGGGGGAAACTTTCCCTTTGCTCTGTTAACACTCTGTTGTTTGGAGAGTTTTTTTAAAAAATATTTAAAAGGGCATTCAAAATAGGCACAAATACATACATTGCAGTCTGTACTGGTCAGTCTGTTCTACCACCCTAACATTCCACCACCACCTTATTCTCCTGCATGTGTGAATCTTAGACAGAGCTGTGATTCCTTCCTGACATTAAAAGACTAGTACCAGTAAAGAATTGAGTCTCATTTCCCCAAGAATGCCTTGTGCCAATCTACAGGACAAATGTGTACTCATTTAAAGCCAGTTCAATGGGCAGCACTTCTCCTTTCCTCCCACCCAAATCTTGGAAACGGTGGTTCAGAGAGGGGCTTAGAACTTATTCTCTTCAGTGAACTACAGATCCAAATTCCTTGGGAAGGGCAAATAGGTCTTTTTTGCCTTCATTTGAATTTGGGCTGCTGATTAAAATTGTGTGGGTATGAGAGATTTACACACACACACACACAGAGAGAGAGAGAGAGAGAGAGAGAGAGAGATCATCAGCTACATTCAATGAGGAAAATATATATTTTAATTCGTTATTCTTTCTTGTGCCAGTTTAGCTGATAAAGGATGCTGTTTGTTTGTTTTAAAATCTCTAGTTGATGGGTAGCTGTGGAGAAGGTTCCCTTTTCTGGGTTTAGAATCCAGGAGCTTCAGGCTTCCAACAAACCAGCATTTGGTTACACTCTGGATGAATATGATGACTGAATTCAGATAGGTAGCTATACTGGTCTGCAGTAGAACAACAGGATCGGAGTCCAAGGGCATCTTAGATATCTGAAGAAGGGAGCTCTGACTTTCAAAAGCTACACCCTGAAAATCTTGTTGCTCTGTAAGGTGCCACTGGACCTCCAGTTCTGCTGTCCCTGAACTACAGTTCCCAGGATCTGGGGGGAAGGAAACATGCGTGTTAAACAGGTATAAAACCAACTCACATTTGGAGCATAGTTTATAAAACCATGATTGGTCCAATATTGCCAATGATTTCAGAACTTTCTTGCTACCTGCGGAGAGTTGTGATGGGCGGGGGGTGGGTGGAATTCCTTTTTCTGATTTTTTTTTCCTTTTTCAGATATAGAAATGGACCCTTTTATTCTCTTTTCCTCTTTCAAAACAGGAATGCTCTTTGATTTCTCAGTCATTTATTTTGGAGGGTTTGTTTTTACCACATCATTAGTTTCTGTTTATACCACCCATTGGTGTTCTATGTGCTTTTTTGTAACTAGAGATGGGCACAAACCTAAATATGACCCAAAAACCCCCACAAACCAGGCCGGTTCAGGGTTCGCAAACCAGAGTTCGTGAAAGCTCCTTTTCACGGAACTTCCACGAACTGTATACTGGTTCGTTGGGTCATATTTACAGGGGCAGTTTAAATGGCCATTTCCCCAGGGAAATGGCCATTTAAACTGCCCCTTTAAGGGACTTGCAAGAGCAGGTCCCTTTAAACTATCAGCTGGCAGGCGGCAGGGAGGATCCCCACCCCTGCCGCCTGCCAGCTGATAGTTTAAAGGGACCTGCTGCTTGCAAAGCAGGAAAGGGCTTTTTAAACCATTAAATGCCCCTTTCCCTGCTGCTGTTAAGGCCGGAAAGGGGCATTTAAACCCCACAAACCACAAACCACAAACTGGTTCATAACTGGTCCATTTCTGTGGTTTGTGGTTCGTGAAAGCCACGAACCACGAACCTCCTGGTTCATTTTTTTTTGTTCCTATTTGTAACTTCAGCCCTTTCAGCCTTACCTATGTTACACGCAAACATGTGCCCTGAACTGCTTCTAGGCCAGACTCAGAAAAGAAGCAGATGGCAGAGTCCAGTGAAGAGGGTAAACTAACTGGTTTATTCGAATAGATGGAAGAGAGTAGGTAGAGAGTGTAAGGCCCCTCAGAACTCAAGTGCTCTTTGAGGTTTCAAAGGCATTACACAAACTTTTATTACCGTTGGTTCATTAGCAGAGATTATACATTCAATAGGTAATTGGTCAAGCAGGTTATGCATACATATGACCTGGCATTGGTCCATTGTCTCATTACAATTTGGGGTTGTCCATCTTCTCATTTAACACTTCCAGCAGTTGTTTATCATATCAAAGAACAAACATTCCTTCTCTTCACCTCTGGTATCCATAAAGTAACTATCCTATGGATGTGTGCTTTCCTCAAGGCTGGCAGTTTGTTTGTTCCTATCCCTTAACGTAACAAGTACTTATTGTAAATCTGTTCCATATGGTGATATAGCTTCAAGTAGGAGGTGATCCTCCTAACATTCCTGAACCAAAGGTTTTGATCTGTTACCATCAGTATATACAAGTCTCCCAATCTGTGACGCGAGTTTGGCTATTCATTTTTCCCATGGAGACACTGGAGGCAATTTAAGATAAAGATGATATTCTTAATCTTTGAGGTCTGGGCATATCTAATCTTGATGCTTGGCAGAGGCCAGGCAGGATGGGCAACTGCAAGTTGTTTTGCATCTCTGGAATGTGCTTTCGGCTTTACAGCCAACCCAGGCCGAAATTCAAGGATAGAGAAATGGAGACAAAGGATCCTCTTGTATCTGTAACAAAGAGTTAGGCCAGCATGTAGGGATATCAAAACTCAATTCTTCTACAATTATGTTCCTTTTACTCTATGTTCACTCTACTGTTACATACATGTCTCTCAAGTATTCTGAGAGGTCCTGCTTACTACTAAAACTGGGGTAGATTTGTTTGTATCCTACACCTACCTCACAGGGCTTTTGTGAGGATAAAAATGGAGACAGTGTTATGCAGTGGTTAAGATGTTGAACTGGGTCGACTCCCTCTTCTGCATCAGAAGCTTTTGGGGTGACCTTGGGCCAGTCAAACACATTCAACCTAACCGACCTCACGGGGTTGTTGTAAGGATAAAAGTTCAATATAAGCTGCTGGGGCAAGGAAGCAGCAGGGAGAAGCAGGGTGGAAAATATCCCATCCTTTATGGTGGAGCGGGGAAGGACTTCACTGAGCTATCAGAGACAGTGTGGTGTAGTGGTTAGAATGCACAAATTCTTTGAGATCTAATCAAATCAATCTCTTTATGAAAAAAAAGAAGAAATAATTTGAAACAGACTCAAATTCCTAAAAAGAGGAATAAAATGGAGTGTTGGATTTCAGGGAGATCTTCAAGAAAGAGTAATTAAAAGAATTCCACTTAACAACCCTAAACCTGTGATGTCTGACACAACAATAATTTTGGTTCATTTGGCAGAGATGAATTACTAAACTCCTGTATGGTGCTGTGGCACAGAGGTTTGCTGTTCAAAGCAGGAAAGGATCCAAAAATCCCAGTGTCTGCACGTAATCTCTTGGGTGCACCTAAAATAGCTCTTTGGGTCCCAGTCATGGCTTTTCATGTGAAGAGCAAGCAATATTACACCTTGAGAAAGAATTCCTGTTAGATAGAGCTGCTCTTCTGGCTTTCCTGTCATCCAGGGAGAGGTGCAGTCGACAAAGGAATGAAGTCTTGATAAAGGAAGACAGAAGAGTGCATATGTCTTCGTGTTATACATGATTAAAATAAAGCCTCCAACCTTATTTTATGATGATGTTTGTATAACATATGGCTTTCTAGAGACAGTCCTAACCATTACCTCTTTATCTGTTTAGAGCAGGATTCTCAGCTATTTATTATAAGCAAGCAGCTCACTAATATACTGGCATTTTTATCGTTAAGGTCAGTACAATGATAGAATTTGCTTCTGCTTTCCTTGTTGCTTATACAGACAGAAAAGTCAGAATTTCACAAAGGTTGGGTTATTTCCCCCCTTCTTCCTCTTAGCTCCTGACATTAGAGGGGTACATGTTTTAGTGTCTATTTCCCAGTGGAGTGAAAGCATCAAATTAATAAATTATGGGAGGGCAAGGAAGAAAGTATCAGGGTCTGGCTTCATGCAGATCTCACTGTGTTTTTCCATTTGTAAAACCAATCAAACTTTTTTAAGAAGGAAAAGAAAGAAAGACAGCTATGGTATTGCCTGCCTGATAGACAGCTCTCGACTGTAATTAGTGTGGGTGTCTTTTTAGATCCTGTACAGCATAGAAAGATTGCTTGGGATTTTAGAAATATGAACATGTGTATTACTTACTTTCTTCTCCACCACCTCAACCCCTGATTTGGAATAATTGTTTGACACATTTGGGATGGAAGCAAATGGCTTTACTCCTGCCACCTGAAAGGAAGCAAAGCCATATATTCTTCTCAACACAGATGGGGCAAATTCCTACATTGTTTCAAATCCACAATCACTTCAGACTTGGGACTCAATTGCAAGGATGATTCTGTGACTAGAATATGCCAAAGGTTTTAGCAGGGACAACTAGATTCCTCCAGCTTCCACCAAATTCTCTCTTTTCCTCCTAGGATTTTGTTCCAATAAACTCCCATCAAATTTTGAAGAACTTCCAGGAGCAGAGCTGTCAATTGGGAAAGCCTGCTCCCATTTCACCTGGTGTCCACAGAGACTGAACTCCAATGAATTATCTAAAGGGCTGCTTCTCCCTTATGTGCCACAAAGCAAACATGGATTAGGCCTCATGCCTTACTTTCTTTCTCCATAAGCTCGAGTGGTAAAATGAAAAGTCTTGCCATTCTGTAGGCATAAGGTGCCTTTCACATCCTTTTATTTTTGGTTGCTTACGTGGGACCAAGTCCAGTCCTACAACCACCTCATTCCAGCTCGTGCCTGCCTATGTAGCAGGAGAGCAGTACTGCATGGCATGCATAGAAAAATCGCTTGTTTTTCCTGCTTCTTTAGTCCTCCTATCCTGACCAGGCTCCACATGTCATTTCTCTGGGCCAAGTAAAAAAAGGTAACATGTTCCTGCCTGTTTCCAAGCCATACACATTCATGAGATGTAAAAGAAAAACATTTGTTACATTTCTGGAATTAGGTAAATAGACTCTATCAGGGTAATAGAGCAAAATGACGCCCCCCCCCCATTGTCTCGAGCCCCAATAAAATGTCCTTGATTCTGTACCACAAATGTTTGTGCCTTGATTCAGATTCTACTGTAATATCTGTTGTTTGGAATGTATATCTACTCCATGCACAGTTCCCCATGCTGCAGAGGGGGGGTTCTACATGGTAGGAGGCATTCATCTCATGGCATGAAAAATATTGGCTTAGCACCAAAAGAAAAGTGATCTTCAGTGGAGGAGTGCCTCCACAGTAGCACTGACAAGAAATTCTCTTAATTCCTCTTTACTCAATTTTCCCCTGAAATCCAACAATCCCTTTCTTTTAGTCCTTTTAGGAATTTGGAGTCTGTCTCAAATCAATTTTGTTTTGATCAAAAGAGAAATTCAAAGAGAGAAGTGGCAGGAAAGGAGGACCTCTAAAATTTCAGAATTTCACTCTGCAGATGCTCAGAGGCAGGTGATGGCTCCTCAAGCCTTCTTATCCTCTTGCTAGAGCACCCCCTATAGTGTGTGTAACATCTGCAAGAGCTGAAGTTACAAAAGGGTGCATTGATTTCTCTACAAAGAGAAATGGAAGAGGAATGAAAGAGAAATCCGTTTTTTATAAGAAAAAGAGAACAAGAGGAATCATTGGTTATTGGCTATATCTAAGAAAGTGAATGGCAGGGGAAAGCCCCCTGCCTGTACTCTACCCAGAGTTTGCTCATTTTCAACTCTCAAATACACAAGCACTAGCTTTGGTTAGTTTACAATTTGTCATTTCTGTAACAAGGTACTTTGAGGACATCAGCATCCTTGATGCTGATAAACACCAGTTTTTAAAAGCTCAAAATATAACATTTTTTTAAAAAAAAGCACAGAAGTTGCCACGAAATGAAAATCTGATCAGATGCTCTCTATTGATAAACATGAGGACAGTCCAACTGTTTGGAGTTTGTTTTGTCGCTGCTTGGAAAGAGTGAGTTTCAATGTTGAAGATAAGCCTAAAGATCATATGTGTGATCCTAGTCGAAATTCCACATGCTTTATTGCTGTCTAAATCTGTTCTCATGAAAAGGCTAACAAGGAAGGAAATCCTCAGTTTTTCAGAGAGACCAAGTGATCTTGTTAATGTGATCTTGTTTCCCTTCCTGATTGTAGGTATGGACAGAGGTTTGGGCCAAAGGGCAAGTGCCAAAGAGTTTTGGCCCTTGGTTCTTAGCTTACGTGTTACAGCCTGGGGCCCTGAGTGAACCAGCTCTGTAGATTCAGGATCTGACCAAGATGCACTCTATTGTGATTTATTTTTGTAGATTTTATTATCATTATTATACTTCTAATATAGATAGAAGGTGGCATGATATGCCCAGTCGTGTAAGATCTCGGAAGCTAAACAGGGTCAGTTCTTGAATGAGCAACCACCAAGCAAGACTCTGCAGAGAAAGGCAATGGTAACCCACCTCCACTTTTAACTTACCTTGAAAGTCTCTTGCCGGGATCTCCATAAGTCAATTGTGACTTGACAACAGACACACATTCCAACTTTTAGTGCAGTGTATTGTACTTTCCCCCTTATATCTTTATTTCAACTGTAATTTTTGTGAGCCAGTTTGCGTCCCTATCAGAGAGAAAAGTGAGGTGAAAATTCCTTAAAATGAATAAATTGTAAGTTCTGAGCATGTGCCAATAGAGGTGACTGGCTCCAATAGCCAGGTTTGATGTACACTGGCTTCATAGCATCAAAGGCAATACATGAGCTCAAAATATATTATTGTTTATTATGGACTGGAGTAACAGAATCAAGGTAAGGGTGTCCAGTTTGTAATAAAAGTAGGTATTGGGAACAGTAAACATTTGCATTGTTTTTATTACCCCCTGCCTCCTCCATGGTTCCCCATCCTCCATTTTATCCTTACAACAATCCAGTGAGATAAATGAAGTTTTATTTATCTATCTATCTATCTATCTATCTATCTATCTATCTATCTATCTATCTATCTATCTATCTATCTATCTATCTATCTATCTATCTATCTATCTATCTATCTATCTATCATTTATTTATTTATTTATTTATTTATTTATTTATTTATTTATATCATTTGTAGTCCACCTTTCCCACTGAGACTCAAG
The DNA here is from genome assembly GCF_028583425.1 of Eublepharis macularius. NCBI lineage: Eukaryota > Metazoa > Chordata > Lepidosauria > Squamata > Eublepharidae > Eublepharis > Eublepharis macularius. Next base: position 27,588,269 of record NC_072791.1, on the reverse strand, counting down.
GCGGGTGAGATTAGTACAGTCAATATCACAAACATTTCCATAAACAATGCCATAGGGTAAATGGATACAAGTTCACAAAGACATAGCATTAGCAGGAATCCAATACAACATTATGGTGAGGTCTATGGTTCCTAACTCATTAGCAGAGCATCTGAGTCCCCTTTGCTACAATACAGCCATCCTATCTGAGTAAAAAGCCTTTTTGAATAATTCAGTTTTGCATCATTTGCAGAAAGCCAGGGGAGTTGAAAGCAACTGGTCCTGTGAACTTTGTGGAAGAGGGGGATTTGAGCCCAGGTCCCACCTTTCTTCCTGACCTGGATAGTCCAGGCAGGCTTGATCTTGTCGGAAGCTAAGCAGGGTCACCCATGGTTAGTAAATGGATGGGAGACTTCCACTGTTGCAGAGGCAGGCAATGGCAAACCACCTCTGATAGTCTCTTGCTTTGAAAGCCCCAGCAGGGGTTGCCATAAGTCCCACCACCCCGCCTCTCCTAGCCCATTGCACAAATCATCACACCACACTGGCTGTCATTCTGAATGCAAATGTCCTCTGCCTTATTCGTGTTGTTACATAAAAGCTCTTAGAATCATAGGGTTGGAAGGGCCTCTAGGGTCATCTAGTTCAACCCCCTACATAATGCAGGAAATTCACAAATACCTCCCCTCCCCCTGCACATACACACCCAGTGACCCTTACTGCATGCCCAGAATATGGCAAAACACTGTCAGGAAAATTGCTAGTTATCTCTTAGGATCACAATTGCAGCCCACTTTAGAGATGCTAAGGTCAGATTTAAGGCAAAGTTATTTTTGGGCAGTCTATCATTGGCAATTCCCAATCAAGTGGCAAACTGGTATGTAATACACAGTTACGTCCATCTCACTTTTCCATTCAGTTTTGGAAGATAAACATTCCAGACAGGAGGATGTCTTAGTCTGTGGCACCCAAATAAAAGGAGTCTTGTGGCCTTAACCATGAAAACATATGCAGAAATAAATTTTGTTAGGGTTGGATGCAACCAGCTTTTTCCTCAGTGGGGAGAGATGAGGGGTCTACATGAAAGGGGTCTACATGAAGAGCCTACATGAAAGGCTCTTTTGGGGATCATGTTTCTATATGAAAAAAGCCATGCGGAGTGGGGACTGTAATAAGGAGGGGCATTGGGTGAGAATGAGTGAAAAAGCTGGCTGGTTCCCTTAGTCTTTAAAGTGCCAGCGGACTTCTGTTTTCTTCTGCAGCAAGGTAAAGATTTCTTTGAGAGTCTGGCTCACATTCCATGGAATATTAATGTGATTTAAAATGTTGCAAAAAAATTTGGCAAGTGTGCTATGCCTGTTCATAGGATCAAACCTGTGTTTTTATCTGCTGGCTCCCTGGCTACCACGCAAAGCGATCTGTCATCCTGTTTTCCCTGCTGCAGTGGTCAGATGTGAAAGGGAAGACTGAACAAAAGGCAGCCTTTTCATCCTTACCTGTAGTAATACAATCCTCTCATAATTAAAAGAATCCTAGCCTTTCCATGTGAGATAATAATGGGCTTGTCTTCAGGCCAACATTATTTTCAGTGTTGGTGTCCCCCCTCCCCCTTCTTAAATTACTTCACCAAAGTGAAGGCCCAGAAATGAAATCAACACCCATTTCTGAGAGGAACTAAACACATCCTCTGACATTTAAAAATGTCAGACACTTTTAGTTTGAAGATACACATCTATGTAGAGCATTATTGAACTAATCACATGCTTAGATTGGTATTAATGATGAATGTTTAGAATTAGCTAATTACTGTTTATTTTTCAGAACTATTAGGATCATAGTACCATAAACGGAATTCACGTCCCAAGGAAGCAAGGTAGCTGAAAGTTTCAAACTGGCATTCCTCTCAGAATGAAACTCCTTAAATAGAAATAGAAAATTAAGAATGAGCTGGTCTGTGTATGATATCTGCCATGGGACTGTCATCCCTCATGAAGAGTTCCTCATGACTTAATCAGTATAAATCCTCTTGTGAGTCACAGCCCTCATGCAGTGAGTTTCATGTGAGAGTTGCTACTTGAGGGGATCAGGAAGCTCACAGTGTGTCATGGCCCCACACAGACCTGGTACTGCTGTGGGTGAAGCAACGGAATTCTTAGATCTCAGCCAAACCATTCCTCTCCCTGTCCAGACCTGAGGGCAGGGAGCACTGCATTCCCTGTCAGAAACCTCAGAAACAGAAGTCCCGCCTCACTTTTCAACCAGAGGCCCATAAAAGCTTGCCTTTCATACACTCAAGACACTGCAAATATCCCTCACTTCTCACTAGCAGTGTTGGAGAACCTACCAGGAGATCTGGGAACACTGCAAGAGCACAACATTCCAAACATGGGTGCCCTTTAAGATGAGACTTCTGATCCTGGGAAAGCAGAGCCTATTTGGGGTTTTATCACCTGCACAGTTATAAAGGAACTCTGTAATTCTAACTATCACTGGAGCAACTTGTCTGCATTAGAGCTGTCTGAGGTCCTGAAACCGCTGGCCAACAAATCACGCACTGTGCTTTTCTGAGTGACAATCATCAATTTCATACTCTGGAAAACTAATGGGTCTTTAAGGTGCTACTGGACCTGGATCTGGATCTTGGTAATCATCTCTTTGTTTCCCTATGGCTGGGTTTGTCCCCAAGACATAAGTCGTGACCCAGGAGCTTCACTCAAGTTCTGGACAGGGCCTCCTTCTTCTGATGTCCCCAACTTAAATAAGCCCAACTCACAATAATCATTTTTAATCATCTGATTTCGACTAACATTGGCAATGAACGCTGGAAATCAGAAACAGCTAAATAAAAGTAAGTAGCATATCAAGGCAAGGTCTTATGAAAAACAGAAATAAGAAAAGTGGAAATAGGAGAAGCAATGGCAGCTTTAAAGAAAAGAAGTTGTATATTGGCAGTGGCTATGAGGAGAGACAAGAAGAGGTTTTGCCACTTGGCTTCTGTTCTAGAGGTAGTTCTATTCATCCTAGGTGAGCAGCCAGAAAACTGCCTGGCCAAATAAACATCAGAATATTAAATAGCCTTGTCCCAAATTGCCCAACAGCTAAGTACAGGCTACTAAATACACATACCACAACCTCCCCTGAGGAGGGCCTAAGACATGGGGGAAAGTCATGTTGCAAACATTGGTCAAATTGTTTAGAGTATTTCCCAAAGGCTTCCTAGTACCAGTTAGAAATCTGAGACGGGAGGCCAAGGGTTGGTGACACTTAATTGCATCCCAGAAGACTGTGGGTTGGTTCCGCAGTTTTTCTCACATGAGACGGTTGCCTTCTGTCCACCAGGCAGTAATAGTGGTTACTGGATTCCCCTGTGATGCCAATGTCTAAAGGCCATTTGGTCGCTGCATCACTCCCTTTTCATCACTATACCAAAAACAATTTGCAGACTGATTGGGAATCCACATAAGTCATTAGATTATGTTTGAAAGTGATTTTGTGCCATTAATGTCAATCAGACAAGATGGACTTAAAAGAAGTACAGTTTCTTTGATTTGTGAATTGGGTTGTTGCAGGAGGACCTATTAATAAAGAAACTTCCCAAACCCTCAGGTGTGCACTGCAGTAGCCCTATGACATTCTGGCTTTGAAATCAGCTCAGGAAGGTAGGCTTGGATCTTGAGCCTTACTGCCATTTGCACCCCTTTTCTTCCGCTGCAGAGGCAGTCCTCCGTTGCACAGGTGCTTTCTGGCTCATTGCAAGATGCTAGCCATGCAGGACTGGAACCTCATAGTACCAGAGGAACCTGCTCCATGGCGGAGGATTTCCCATCCAATGAAAAATAGTAAGTTTTGGGTCCAGTAGCAACTTAGAAACCAACTGGCTTTCCAGGGTGTGAACTTCCATGAATCATAGTGGGAACTCTGACTCTCAAAAGCTCACACCTTGGAAATCTAGTTTGGCTCTAAGGTGCTGCTGGACCCAAATCTTGCTCTTCTACTGCAAACCCACACAGCTACCCACCTGAAACTATCTTAATGGAAAATAGTGTCCTGCAAGTGGAACCAAGGTTTTAGGACCCAAGCCTTAGAGTCTCCAGTGCTACTGTCAGCACTGCCCTCTGCCAGTCGTATGAATAACACCACTGTTAAGAATGGCACGAGCTGTGGTCGATACCATTTGTGAGAGGCTTCATACATTGAACTGAAGAAAGATTCAGGTGGGTGTCCTGCAGTCAAAAAGCAAGATCCGGGTCCAGAAGCACCTTAAAGACCAACAGGTGGCCTTTAAGATACTATTGGACCTGGCTCTTACTTCAAGAAGCAATAGAGAAAGGATGCCTCTTCCGTCACAGCTTCCAAGCCTTGTATGAACTCATGAAGCTGCCTTCTGCTGAGTCAGGCCATGGGTCTACCAAGGTCAGCATTGTCTTGCTCTGACTGGCAGTGGCTTCCTAAGTTCTCAGGTTGAGGACTTTCACATCACCTACTCCCCATCCCTTTTAAGCACCCTGTCCTGTTCACTTTGATTGAAATGTATAGATGTTCAACCAGATGTGTCTCCTTGTGATTAGAAACTCTGCGGCTCACTCATCCCCAGTGTGTACATATGTAAGCTCTATGAATGTGTTCTGGGGAACATGTCTAAGTCTGGCCAAAGTTTGCTGTCCCAATCCCATCTCTGCTCTGCCTGTGCTGGATCCAGCCACTCTGCTCAGCACAGTTGGTCTTCCTCCAGCCCAAGGATAGAACCACTTAATTTGGCAGAAGGCTTCTGACTTGTGCTTAGAACATCATGATTTATGATGCTTATGTTCTAAAGCATGGGTTGGATTCAGCCTAGCTTTTTCATTCCATCTCACCCAATTCCCTAGCTTACAACCACCACTATCCTATATGGCTTTTATATATGCAAGTGTCATGAATCCCACACAGACTTTTTGGTAGTGGGATCCTTCTTTCCTTCTTCATCAGTAAAAAAAGCTGATTGGGTCTAACCTCACCTGTTTGTGAATACTTGGAAGGGGAGAACTTTACACCAAAAATGCAATGTAAGAAACTGCTAAAGGGTCTAAGATTTCACCAGAAGTTGGTTGCTCGGGAGTTTTGTTTTCTTTTTAGCTTCTTTCATTTCTGCTTCTAATTGTTGCTATAAGGACACAATGTGTACTTTTTGTACTTTAAAGCACAACACCATCTTTTGCTCATGCTGTACCCCTTCAGGGGGCCTCAACAGAAGGATATAAATCATTCAGACAAATATTTGATGTGCTCTGTGGCTTCCTAAAAATAACTTGCTACATTTTACTATTATAAAAATAGCATTCCCCCACCCCAAAGAAGGTCTGACTTGTCATTTCCATAGTGAGATTACTATGCATCTGGAATCAATGGGGAGTCCGATGTATTATCGAAGGCTTTCACGGCCGGAGAACGATGGTTGTTGTGGGTTTTCCGGGCTGTATTGCCGTGGTCTTGGCATTGTCAGGAACTACAATGAAACGTCAGGAACTACAATGCCAAGACCACGGCAATACAGCCCGGAAAACCCACAACAACCAATGGGGAGTCCGTTTACTCACAACAGGTTGAAATGCCTTTAAAAAAAAAAAATCATTTAGAAGGTCAAGCAATTCCCACAGGCATGTAAGAAGGTGGTGTTGCACTAGCCAGGTTGTAAAGACAGTCTTCGTAATGAAACTGACACACCCACCAATTCAGTAACAAGCAAGGGGTTTCTCAATTGTCTTAGCAGACAAGGCATAGAAGCTGCATTTCAGTCCCAGAAAATAAATTCCAGCTACAAAGTTAGTTAGAGTATTTAGGTGTCTCTTTTCTCCTCAAAGTGGCTTACAATATTAAATGCCATTACAATACAGTACATTCATGTATGTGTGTAGGTGCCATTAAGTCTCAATGGAATTATGGAAACCCCACCAAGAGGCTTTCAAGGCAAGTGAGAAGCAGAAGTATTGCCTTCCTTGGTGGTTGCCCATCCAAGTATTGACCCTGCTTAGCTTCTGAGGCCTGATGAGATCGGACTATACTGTGCCTCCTTCCCTACAATACATATTTAAACAAACAGAATAATCAACTGTGTCTCGAGCAGGTCCAGTGGGCCAGCTTGTCCAAAGTCACAGACTGAGAAAGCTACGAGTTATTTGGCCTTTGCCCTTCTGCTCACACTCAAGGGCTCCCACCTCTGGCCACACCCAATTTTTGTAACTGCAGGGAACAAACAGAAAGTGAAAACAAAAGCACAGTTAGAAATGGTGCAACTGGCAATAGTATCCCTCCTAACCTGCTCCCCCGCCACGCCAAAAGAGGCCAGAATGATTTGCTGAAATTTGTCATACTCACAGAAGGAGGAAGGGAAAGGTTGGTTTGATCCATGTTACATGCTGAAGAGAAATGTTTGGTCTAGGTATGATGCTTTCTAAAAGATAGCACTATACAGAGTAAGATTTGGGTGCAGCAGCACCTTAAAGACCAACTAGATTTCCAGGGTATGAGCTTTCAAGAGTCAAAGCTCCCTTCATCAAATATTTGGTATCTGATGAAGGGAGCTGTGATTCTCAAAAGCTCATACCCGGAAATCTAGTTGGACTTTAAGGTGCTATTGGACCTGAATCTTGCTCTTCTCCTACAAACCAACCCGGCTACTCACCTGACACTGTATAAAGAGGTGGTGACTGGTAAGACAGAGAATCCATAGGTTAGATCCCTGCCCCACCCACCTGCTGGTTTCTACATGCAGGGATTCCCACCCCCCTCAATTTATTATTTGAGAGAACATTCAAACTTGTATTCCCTCTTTACAATTTGGAGAAGTACTGTTCATCTAAAGCCACAGTACATGATTTTGATATACTCGACTGTAAAACATGAGCATCGATATTAAGCTGTCTTATACTGACTCAAGCCATTAGTTCATCAGGGTCAGTATTATCTACACTGACTGTCAGTGGATCTCTAAGGTCTCAAGCAGAGGTCTTTCACATCTTCTGCTACCTGATTCTTTAAAAAAACCCAAACACATGGAGATGCCGGGGATTAAACTTTGTACCTTCTGCTCTACCACTGATGATGATGATGATGATGATGATGATAACAATATTCGATTTATATACCACTCTTCAGGATGACTTAACACCCACTCAGAGTGGTTTACAAAGTATGTTATCATTATCCCCACAACAACAATCACCCTGTGAAGTGAGTGGGGCTGAGAGAGCTCCTAGAAGCTGTGACTGACCCAAGGTCACCCAGCTGGCTTTAAGTGGAGGAGTGGGGAATCAAACCCAGTTCTCCAGCTTAGAGTCCTTCACTCTTAACCACTATACCAAACCGGCTCTCAAACTGGCACATCCCCTCCTCATATATGCCTACAATGCATAACTAAGGTGGAATTTAAACAATTTTGAAGTAATTTGGTCATGGCTCAGTGGAAGAGTATCTGCTTGGCATGCAGAAGGCAGTTCAATCCCAGCCATCTCCTTTAAAAAGATGAGGCAGTAGGTCATGTAAATGACCTTACCTGGAGACCCTGGAGAGCTGCTTCCAGTCAGAATGGAAAGAAAATTGACCAAATATTGACCAATGGTCTAATGCTATATAATTATTTATTATTTATTTTTTATAAAACATTTTTATGCTACCTTTCCACCCAAATAGGGTCCCCAAGGCCAGTTGGGGACCCTATTAGGCCAGTTCATGAACCAGTCCATGGGAGCTCTGGATGGCCCCCTTCATGCTCAGAGAGCCCATACTTGCAGGGAGTTTTCAGCAGGCTCTCCTCTAGCCACCCTCCAAGTTTGGACAAGGTTCCAGTATGGATCTCTGAGTTCCAGTATGGATCTCTGACCCCGAAAGCCGGTGCCACCAGGAAAGTCCCATTCAATACAAAGGGAGCCATCCATGCCAACTGACTATGGGAGCCCCAAACGTGGGCAATGTCAGGGAGGCAGTCAGCTGGCTGCCTCCATTCTAGGGGATGGGAGGAGGGGTGGCCACCACCTGGCGGCACCCCCCACGTGCCCGCCCGCATGCACCAATGTGCAGCTACCACCAAGGGACCACGGGTTTTGTCGGTGGCTGCCCTCTCCATGCAGGCTTGCTGCCAACTGGTGGCACACCCCACCCCACCCACCCGCCCACCTCTATGGGTAACCGTCACCGAAGGGTGATGGGTTCTGTCAGTGGCTGCCCTCTCCATGCAGGCTCGCCGCCAACTAGTGGCACCCCCCCACGCCCGCCCATCTGCCCTCCCGCCTCTATGGGCGGCCACCACTGAATGGCACACCCCACCCGCCTGCCCACCTCTATGGGTAACCGCCACCGAAGGGTGATGGGTTTTGTCTGTGGCTTCCCTCTCCATGCAGGCTTGTTGCCAACTGGTGGCACCCACCCACCCCGCCTGCCTGCCTCTAGGGGCAGCCACCATTGAAGAAAGAAAATCCCAGGAAAAAAAGAGTAGGCTTCAGTCAGGCTAGGCCGCAGGCAGAGCCAAGTGGCCCAGGACCTGGCTGGGGGACTGGGGTGGGGTGGAAGAAAGGCACCCTTCCCAGCAATGCCAAGTGTGGAGCTGGAGAGGCTTTTCAGTCTCTCTTCTCCACAAACCAGCCAGCAGCAGCCAAGCTTCCACTCTCCCTCTCTCTCCCTCCAATGCCAGCAGCAACAGTCCTCCAACTCTCCCATTGTCTGTGCTGAAACTGAAAGCAGGAGGCATAGAGAAGTGCCTTATATAACCAACGCTGTGATAGAGCAGAGCAGGAGCTCTCTCGTTGGCAGTCAGAGCTGCCCAACAGGCTTTGGAGGGATGAGATTGGAGTTCCCATGACTACAAGGTTCTCCCCCCACCCCACCAGTTCTTGGCTCCCATGTAACAGACTGGGAGTTCCACAGCTGGAAGGGAGACCTGCCTATCATGGTAAGGGGGGCTAAGATTGGTGTTTCCATGGCAACTAAAGGCCTGCAGACGTTCCAGGCCTCCATTGCCTAGGAAATCAATTGAGAGGTGCCAGGGCTCACGAATCGCTCATGGAATGTACAGAACTGGCCTAAAAAGTAATGGGGGGGTTGTTAACATGCAGTCCCATGGAACGCATGCTAACAAACCATGAATCAGCCAGTTCCGTGTGTTTTTTTGTTCCATAATTCGATTCGTGCCCACCTTTAGTTACCACCACTGCCTCAGCAAAGTCCAGGGGATTTGGAAGGTGGTGCCTGAGGAAGGTAAAACTTTTGGAGGATATGAATTACACTCTAGAAATTTCCCAAAATCTCTTTGATAAAGAAAAGACCATAGAGACATAGAGAAATTCCTAGAGCATCACTGTGAAGACCAGTGGTGGGCACTTTCCCCCCTAGCTCCTCAATTTCTTGACAACAAAGGACTGAGGTCAAGGGCAGAAATTTACCTTCTGCAGGCAGGCAAATGGCAAGCCTGCCCCCACCACAAAACTCTGCTAATGTGGTTCAGACCACACAACTGGCATTCGAGCTTATAAACGGAGTTGATCTGTGCCGTGTAGCATTTGTCATGCAGCGAAGCCTCTTCCTGCTTCACAACACAAGCCAGTTGAAGCCCCAACCACGTTTACCACATCATTGCTAACCTACTTTTTGTTGGCTTATGTTTGCAGCAGGAAGAGACAGGAATGAGGTGGTCGAGTTCTGAGGTTACAGAACGGATGGTGCTACTTCAGAGACATCAGGTGGAAGATTACATTTAGTGACACCCCAGAAACGGCAAACCAGCACAGCTTAGCTGGATCAGATCCTTCTCCCTGTTAGTGCTAACGAGGTACAAATTGTACTAAAGGGAGTTACTTTTTTTTGGTGCAGTGGTGCAGTGTAATGGGTAAGAGTGGCAGGACTCTAATCCGGAGAGCCTGGTTTGATTCCGCCCTCCTCCACTTGAAGCTAGTTGGGTGACCTGGGGTCAATCACAGCTCTCTCAGCCCCACCCACCTCACTGGGTGATTGTTGTAAGGATAATAATAACACACTTTGTAAACCACTCTGAGTGGGTGTTAAGTTGTCCTGAAGGGCAGTCTATAAATTGAATGTTGTTGCTGTTGTTGTTTAATATTGGATCATCACAACTAAAGTCTCCACCTGCAATCTGAACTGGTGCAGTCCACACGCTGACATCTCAGGACTATACCATCTCATTTAATTGCACGTCGGTCTCATCCTTAGTAGCTTTGCTGAGGTCTGATAAACCCCAGAGGAAGAGTGCTTTCTACATCGCTGCCGAGTGAGCTGCAAAGGGAAGTGGTGATTCAAAACTGGGTCTGCCCTCTACAACCACAGCCAATAATCTCTCCACTGTACCCAATAATCCTGTATCTCAACTGCTTCTATGGTTTAAAGGATGGGGGATATCAAGACCATTAATGTTTATACATCATTGTCAACGGAGAAGCTTAGTGCATTATCATTAAAGTAAGATTCCACACTATCTGGGGAATGAGGAAAGCTAGGGCCTTTGATTTCCTTTTTACATTGTTTATTTAGATTAGGTTCGCAATAAACCGCGCTGCTTATGTCAGGATGTTATTTTTCTCCACAGGGGCTGCTGCAGAACACAGCCTGGTTTAGATAAGTTAAGTCACTCACAGAATAATAGCAACGAATTGGCAAGGAAGTGATATTCAGTACCAGGGTTCAGCCTCCGGCTTATACAAAGAGGTATCCTTTCTAAATAGGGCTCTGACTGTCTAAAAGCAGCCTGCAAAAACAGTGACCTGCCCACTGAAGACAGCCCTTGTATTGTGGCCTGCCAGGTACTTGACAATCTTCTTGTGTTTGCAGTCCCTGGGAGGCCATAAACACGGGAAACTGGTCAAGCCCCCTGGTTGGCAGCTGTAAATGGTTGTATCTGGCTGGGCTGAACACAAGTTGTGAAGGCTTGTGTTCTGTTTTGTATCATGGTTGCTTTGCATGATCTTATGCCCCCAAGGAGGCCAAGTCCCCCTCCCTTGAAACCAGGGGTCTGGGGAAGGAATTCCTGGTGGGGGGTACGCCATTTCTGTCCCTTCACAAGTGCACAAAGTGCATGTAGACACTCTATATACTCCTAATGACATCACTTCCAGTTTAAACCAGAAGTGATGGAGTCTCAGAGGGGCCAGTTCTTTAGAAATCAGCCCCAAACCAGCTGTGCTGAGATCATATCACTTCCAGTTTAAATCAGAAGTGACGTCTTCAGGAGCCCAGGGAGTGAGCATGTGCCATTCACCATGTGCTCTGGCAAGCATCCCCACACCACATTAGGGGGCTCGCATCCCTAATGCCCACAGTGAAATAAATCAACAGCAGATGTCCATCAAGTTGTTCCATTCTGCTGCAAAGTTCCCATATTGCATGAGGATTTTGCAGAGTGGGCAATCATTGTTGGTAGATTCATAGATCTTATTGCAATAAGAAGGAATGTGTTAGTTTCTCTGGAGGAAAGAGTGCCGTGAGAATTCAAGTCATATTCTTAAATATTGTTCAGGACTGGTTCTTCTAATCACAAACCAAACTTTGGCTGTGTATTTAAACCAGAGACGGGTGACACATTAAAAATGAAAACAATTTATTCCAGCATAAACTTTCATGAGTCAAAACTCATTTCATCAGAGCTCGTTTCATCACAGCAGTTATATATAATTAAAGTTATAAGCAATGGAAGGGTGGGAATAGGGGAATGTTATAATGAGAGGCCAGTAGGAAACAGTAACCAGTCAAAGAGAAATCAATCCATTCAGAGTGAGTGAGGACCAGTCACGACTGTTGAAGGTGGGTGGAGCTGGATTAACGTAAAACCAGATCTAATTAAGGAAGGTGCAGTGAGGACATAACTATTTTATGTTCATTTTGCTGCAACAGATTAACAGATTAACCCTTTGGCATTATTTGACAGAGTATGTGCCCCAGAAGGCATGCTATGCCACATGTGCATTTCAAGACAACCTTCTCTGCAACCTTGTGAAATATAGATCAAGATGGGTAGCCATGTTAGTCTGTTTGTAGCAGTAGAAAAGAACAACAGTCCAGTAGCACCTGTAAGACTAACAAAATTTGTGGTAGGGTATGAACTTTCATGAGTCACAGCTCACTTCTTCGGATAACAAAAAGTGAGTTGTGACTCATGAAAGCTCATACCCTACCACAAATTTTGTTAGTCTTAAGGGTACTAATGGACTGTTGTTCTTGTCAAATATAGGCCCTGTTTTACAGTCATTGAGCAGTTGCCACAACAGTGGAACTAAGTGTATATGAACCTTTAAATTTAAAAAAAAAACCTTAAAGGTGATGATTTATTTTGTTTTCTGAATAAGACAGTGGGGGTGGGGGTGGAATCAAATTTAACCTTCTCCTAATGCCCATTTTGTCTTGACTCCACCAGCCTATAGGTTTGCACCAGTGATTATGTCACAATTCACAATCAAAAAGAGTCCAGTAGCACCTTTAAAACTAACCAATTTTATTGTAGCATAAGCTTTCGAGAATCACGTTCTCTTCATCAGATGCATGGAGGCAGAAGGAAACTGGCCAAATATAGAGGAAGGGAGGGGAAGGGGGGAAGGAGGAGAGGGGGGATGTAAACAACTCCTTTGATATGGAGATGCAGACAGCTCCTTTTGGTGTGGGGATCAGTTTGCTTGTGTAAAGATTCAAAGGAGTTTGCCGTGTTAGTCTGTAGTAGCAAAATCAAAAAGAGTTCAGCAGCACTGCAGCACAAGCCCTCAATAACCACAGTCCTCCTCGCCAGATGCATCTGACAAAGAGAACCGTGGTCCTCAAAAGCCCATACCAGGTGCTACTGGACTCCCCCTGACCCCGCCTCTGTAAAGGAAATCAGTTACCTGTGATAATGAGATAACCATTCATAGTCCTTATTCAGTCCCAGCTTGACACCAAAAGGAGCTGTCTGCATCTCCATATCAAAGGAGTTGTTTACATCCCCCCTCTCCTCCTTCCCCCCTTCCCCCCCCTCTTCTTCTATGTTTGGCCAGTTTCCTTCTGCCTCCATGCATCTGACGAAGATAACGTGATTCTCGAAAGCTTTTGCTACAATAAAATTGGTTAGTCTTAAAGGTGCTACTGGACTCTTTTTGATTTTGCTACTACAGACTAACACGGCTAACTCCTCTGGATCTACAATTCACAATGAACCCACTGCAGTCTGGTTTTTCATCGGGTGGCCTATCCATTCATGCTCAGAATCTACAGAACTGATGAGATTATGTGTGCCTCAGAGATATCACAGGCAAGACATGCATCATTTTAAATCTGCTACTTTTTGATTGAATGCACTGCTTTGGCACATGCACAGCTGGCAATGTTCTCCATGTTGGCAGATGCTCAGCATTTGTGGGGTTGATCTGGAGTTTGCAAGAAACGCTATGAGAATGTGCACAGCAGGACTTTGCAATCCAGTTTAGAATTAGGGTTGCCTACCTCTAGGTGGGGCCTGGAGGTCTCTGCAGACTGCAGAGATCAGACTCCATGAAGGAAATGGCAGGGTGGACTGTGTGGCTTCACAGCCATACTGAAATCCCTCCTCTCTCTCTCCCCTCCCTTCTTCTCCTCTCGCAGCATCTGAGAATCTCCAGAAATCTGAAGGAGAGGAGAAAAAGGTAGGCTATTTTGGGAGAAAGGCAGGCTATATAAATGAACCAACTAAATAAATATCTGAAGAAGTGAGCTGTGACTTAGGTAATTTCATACCTTATCACAAATTTTGTTAATCTTATAGATGCTACTGGACTCTTACTCTTTTCTATGGCTTAGTCTAGACAGACTAACACGGCTACCCATCTTGATCTAACTAACTAAATTTCCCAATTGAGATTTGGCAACACTGTTTGGAACTCTTCCTGATGGCATATTAGAGAGTCAAGCTGCACAGTTTCTCCCTTCCTGGTTGGTTTCCAAAGCACCTCTTTGGGATTTTTTTTTTTCTGTCAGGTGGGTTGAGAAGATGGAGGACAATGGCTGGGGGAAGGGACAATTGCAGAGATATGGGTCACCAACCCAAGTGAGCAAACGTTCACAACACAATGTGGAACAAACTCAGGGGCTTGATGAAAACTTCTTTATGGTTCAAGGTTGCAGCTGTCAGCTTGCAGTCAAATCTCAACCAGGCATGTTCTTTAAACATCACAAAGAAAGTGACCGTTCAGTCCATGAAGGAGTTGATTGGCTGCCGATGATACCATCACCTGAGCATTGTTTTTTGCTATAATAATATGGACACCTTTCACAGGCATGGTTTTTATTTTATGTTTATTTTATATTTTACTGAAGAAATTTCTAAGTGCCTCTCTGAAAAGCCTACCTGAGCCAACTAACAATGTAAAAGCAAACAATAAAGCATAACATCATAAAGCCAACAATAAAAAGCAGCCATAAATATTTTAATCGAATCCACATGAACGGGAATATACAGCACAAAGACAGCAAGCAGACATTACAGAAGCAGCAATCACAAAACAGCAATATAAACACCACCACACAGGCCATAAAACATTGCCTCGCTGTCTCCTCTTGTTTCCATGGGTCTGCTGCTTGCAACCTCTTCTTGTGCCTCATTTCTCTCTTGCTTTACCTCCATCATCCTCAGCCCATGCCCTCCCAGTCTCATGTCTCTGTGGTTTCCTGTGTTGTGTCTCCTTCATTGATTCAGTGGTCAAACAGCTCAGTGGTAGACCACATACTTTGAACATAAAGATTTCAGATTTAGATATTTTACATTTATATAGGGCATTTCAAATGGTCGAATGATACGTTGGAAGGGATCTCATACAACAACATTGCTGAAGCTAAGCAATTCTGAGTGGGAGAGTGGTAAAACTTCTTGGGAAATCCACTCTGACTTCCATGATGGAAGAGTGGCAGGCTGTGACTATAAGAAACAAAATAAATTCCTACCCTGTAACTTGGAAGAGCAGCTGTAAGGGAGCTAGAGCTAGAGCTAGAGAAGATGCTTAAAGATAAAGGAACCAAGATCAAGACAATTGAAACAGTGACGTTGGACAGTGAAGAAAGTTGACAGGATGAAAATTGATTCATTTGAAATGTGGTGCTGGAAGAGAGTTTTGTGGATACCATGGACAACCAAAAAGACAAATAAGTGGGTTCTAGAGCACATCAAGCCTGAATTCTCCCTAGAAGCTAAAATGATAAAACTATCGTACTTTGGTCACATTATGAGAAGACAAGATTCTCTGGAAAAATCAATAATGTTAGGAAAAGTGGAAGGCAGTAGGAAAAGAGGAAGGCCTAAAATGAGATGGCTTGACTTAATAAAAGAAGCCACACCCTCCAGTTAGCATGATTTGAGCACTTCTGTTAATGATAGGACATTTTGGAGGTCTTTCATTCATAGGGTCACCATAGGTCAGAGGCAACTTGATGGCACGTAACACACACACCTTGTAAGTCAGTCAGTTTTACGATTATCATCAGCCCCCAAATGATGTTATTCACTTACTTATTTTCGTATTTGGGGTATTCATATATCATGGTAGAAAAATATGAAAGTAATAGGAAAAGAGGAAGACCTAACATGAGATGGATTGACTTAATAATGGAAGCCACGGCTTTCACTTTGCAAGACCTGACCAAGGCTATCAATGATAGAATGTTTTGGAGGTCATTAATTCATAGAGATGCCATAAAATGGATGTGGCTTGATGGCACATAGCACAGACACACCTATATGCAGCCTGTCTCTCATCTCAGGCAGGACCCAAGGTGTGTAACAGCAATAAATACAATACTAAAATTACCTTTGGTTAAATAATTAGAGCAGGAAATTAAAACAGATAATCAAAACTGATATGCTGGTGCCATTTCAAGCTGCCCCATAAACTCTATTTTACAAGCTTTGCTGGAAGGGCCTGTGGCTAGGTGCCTGCTTCTCCCATCTGGAGGCTGTTCCACAGCAACGGGGCAGCTACAGAATAGCCCTGGGCTTTACCACGTCATAACTCTGAGAGGGGAGGTGGGGGTGGGATTGCTATGAGATCTTGTTATGAGAAATGCAGTCGCTGTATAGATTCATACCAGGAGAGACAGTCTTTCAGGACAAGAAAGCCAACCTGTGAATTCATGGTTCTATTTGAACCAAGTTCTCCTTCCAGTCATTATACCGTGCCAGTCCTGTTTGGTATGCTTGAAAAAGAGCTCTTATATAGCTGCCAGACTGAGTAGAGAGTACTAGGGTTGGGTCTGTCTATCACCACCAGTGGGCTTTCAACAAACCAGCGGCCTAGCTTGAAATGCTGAGACATCATTACTAGACATGGGCACAGAACAACAACAACAAAATGAACCACGAACCACGGAACTGGACCAGTTATGAACCAATTCATGGTTCATGGTTCGTGGGGTTTAAATGCCCCTTTCTGGCCTTAACAGTGGCAGGGGAAGGGGCATTTAACAGTTTAAAGGGCCCTTTCCTGCCTTGCAAGCGGCAGGTCCCTTTAAACTATCAGCTGGCAGGCAGCGGGGGGGGGGCGATTCTCCCCTGCCACCTGCCAGCTGATAGTTTAAAGGGAACTGCTGGTGGCAGGGCCCTTTAAACTGCCCAAACCCCTACCCCCCCCCAGCCCCAGTCCCAGCCCCCCTGCCGCCTGCCAGCTGGTAGTTTAAAGGGACCTGCTGCGGCAGGGCCCTTAAAGAGGCAGTTTAAATGGCCATTTCCCTGGGGAAATGGATCTTTGGATCTTGGTTGATGTTCAGAATTTACAATTAGCATGCACATAACTCCATATAATGTACTGATTGTGGTACGTCTTCCCCGTGCAGAAAAATCACACTGAATAAACTAAAGCATGTGAATGTATTTCAAAATACCACCTCACCTATTCTTTGCTGAATTATGATGGCCATCTTCAATTGTATTCTGTTCCCTCTGCTACGTGGGGTTGCCAGCCTCCAGGTGGTGGCTGGAGAGCTCCTGGAATTGCAACTCATCTCCAGGCAACAGAGGTCAGTTCCCCTGGAGAAAATGGCTGCTTTGAAGAGTGGAATCTATGGCATCATACCCCACTGAAGACTCTCCCCTCCCAAACCCTGCCTTCTCCAGGCTTTACCCCCCAAATCTCCAGGAATTTCCCAACCCAGACGGGCCACCTTACTGCTATTCCAAATTGCCAGTTATGGGCCTGTTATGTAGAAAGTATTGAGGCAGTATTATTGCAGACTGGAGATATTTATGGACCATGTTATGGCTGCCTCATGCTAATTTATTATTAAAAAAATTGTAGCCCACTTTCCAGAACAGACCCAGAACTCCTGGGTCGGAGTCCAGTTCCCATTCAGAATTCAAGACTCCTACCCTGGTTTCAGCTGGAACAGATACAAATCTTTCTAACTTTCATCTGATAAAATGAGCTGACTCACAAAAGAGTACACCCTGGAAAATTCTGTAGTCTCCAAGGTGCTTCTTGCTATAATACTAGGAGGTCTTTTATTTCCTCTCCTTCCATAGCAATGTCAAGTCTAAAGCCTCTCTCAGTATCAACTGTGCTGATGATATATCTTCAAGCTAAAGAACCCACATTTTCTCAATTCAACTGATATTTATTCCACTAAAACACTGATGTCTCGTTCCCTTGTCATTTTATCTCGGTCCCTAAAGAGAAGCTGAAAGCCCAATATGGATCTGGGGTTCTCAAGAACCTTGCCTTACACTCATTGCTCATTCCAGCTGCTTCTTGTCTTAAAGACAACATTGATTGATAGACCCGGGGCCCACCCAGTGACAAGAGAGGCCCGTCAACAAGGACTTGCATTCCTCTTTCTTTCCTTTTTGGGGAGGGAGAAGGGGGGAAACATTACAGCAGGGTTGAGTTGCCATATGCTGCCGAGGAGATGAGAAATCTTGGAGCCTTGATAGCCTTAATCCTTGCCGCAGAAGTGTATAAAATTTCACAGCTATGCTGCCAGAAAAGCCAAGACCACACCAGGAAAGCCGTCTGCATACAAGAAGATACCTGCCAGGTCTTGTCTGCCAGAGCTTGGACTAATGATGAATACACAATGTCCCAATCAATCAAACTGGATTTGTCTTTGCCCCGGGTCTAGGTGAGGTCTGGTATGAGGTGACCATAACTGTCAAGCATGCAGTAGCTGTGGCCAAGAAAATGACTGCATATTTATGTATTTTTCTTAAAATGGAGATGAAGGAACATCTTTATTTCTTAACCAACAGTCTCAATATACACCATGCACAGGCCTCTGTATAAACGTATATTTTGTCTGTTCATGGCTATAAGTGTCTCTGTCTTTATGCATTCATTTTATATGCAGGTCTGTTAAATATTCATGCACACATGTGAACTGGCAGACATGCACATACGTATACATGTGGGCATTCCTTTGTCTCCTTTCTCCAACTTATTCTTGCATATGATTTTAATACAGCCACACAAGATATTATTGCATTCAGAACTGAGAAGCACGCCATTCTAGCAGAACCAAACCACAACTTTTAAAAAAAAACTGCAGAGGGAGAGGGCTTAGTTGTATCCCCGATATTAATTCTCCATTACAGTCATTATGGTCTGCCAGATAAATTGGCTGTGTTAACATTTTTTAATAAGACGTATTTGCACGGCAAACCACAGTGGCTCAAAATGAAAAGCGGCAGAGAGACCTAAAAACAGAGCTATGTGTGCTGCGGTCTCTGCCTCTCTCTGGTTGATTTGAGTGACTATTGTAATGTTGTCCCCCCGATCTAAGAGTCCGTGAGCAAATTTCCCCCTTCCACTTAAGTGGAATGGAAGCTGTTAGGGAGGTTTTTCTCTCATGGGAATGAGGATATCTTGAAAGGTGAGGCTTTTAATTTTTTCTTTATTCTAGCCATTGGTATTTCCAAAGCTTAACAACAACGTAAAATGTATATACCATCCTTCAGGACAACTTAAAGCCTACTCAGAGCAGTTTACAAAGTGTATTATTTTTATTATCCTCATGACAATCATTCTGTGAGGTGGGCGGGGCTGAGAGAGCTCTGGAAGAGCTGTGTCTGGCCCAAGGTCACCCAGCTGGCTTCAAGCGGAGGAGTGGGGAATCAAAACTGGTTCTCCAGATTAGAGTCCTGCTGCTCTTAACCATTACACCAAACTGGTTTCAAAAGTGTACACCAGTACCCGCAATCACTTTGAATCATTCAGTTATGAAATATTTCCTTAAAGGTTTGTGTTATCATTTTTATTTAAAGGGGGGGGGGGAAGAAAAACTTGACACACCAGCATGTTCATACACATGCATCTGAGGTGTTGTTCTACTTGTATAAAAATTTCCCTGCTTCCATTGGCTTTCTTACAGATGCTTTCCTTTTTTTCTGAGTAGGGCCCATCCAAGGAATTTCATTTTGAACAAAAACCAGTAGCAAAATGTGGGTAACGCTCTCCACATCCCAGCCCCAAGGAATTTTACTGATTGTAGCAATATTGTTGGCTCCCTTTAAAAACTCTATATATGTTTCCTCTGAAAAGAAGACTTCAAATGTAAGTTCAGCGTTTCTTGAAGGGAAAACCAAAGAAGGCAATTTCTCTTGAAGCCTTGGCAAGGCCAAAGTGAGCAGTCTTAGAAAACACGGAAGCTCACAGTAGGGCTCCCATTGCTCTGGTGGTGGGAGGGGGATCCCTGCTCCCAGACTCAGCCCCCTGCCATTTTTCACCTGGCTGGTGGTGGGAAAGGTGTGGGAATGGGGCAAGGACCCCCCCCCCCGGACATCATTCCTGGCATGACACAGAAGTGTGAGGTTGCACCAGGGGCTGATTGAGTAAAAATCGGCTCCAAACACCTGATGCAGAAGTGCTCTGGAAGAAAGTTTCCAGATCAGGCCCCCACTCCACACAAACACCATCTTGTTTTAATGCTTGGGAGACCTGGCAGCCCTAGCTCACAGACAGGGAGGGGCTCAGTAGAGGAGTTAGCTGTGTTAGTCTGTAGTTACAAAATAGTAGAGTCCAGTAGCGCCTTTTAGACTAACCAACTTTATTGTAGCATAAGCTTTTGAGAACCACAGCTCTCTTCGTCAGATGCAGCAATTGTATCTGAACATATGAAGGTGTCTCATGCTGAGTCAGTCCACTGATGTATCTAGCTAAGCACTGTCTACTTTGACAGGTAGAGACCCATGAGGATCTCAGTTGGAGAGGGTCTTCCTGAGCACATGTTGCTCAGACCTTTCATATGAAGATACTAATGACTGAACCTTGGACTTCTGCATAAAGTGTGCATTCCCCCACTAATCCATGGTTCCTGTCCTGCCAACAAGCTTTGCTACCATATTAGGGCTTTTAAGTGGAATTCTCTTGTTTCTTGTTCGCCAAATTTCTCCCTTGAATCCGTCAATCCATTTCTATTCCTCTTTTTAGGAATTTCAGTCAGTTTCAATAAATTCCTCTTTTGTAAAGAGGAAGCTTCAGTTAAATCTCAAAGAAGTCATGCCTTCTGACCCCTATACCACACTGTCTCTGAGAGCTTAGGGAAGTTCTTCACCACCATCACCACATCATGTAAAGAATGGGACATTGTCCACCCTGTCTCACTGATGCCCCTCTGCAACATTTATCAGTCTCTTTTCCTCCCTCTTATCCTCACAACAACCCTGTGAAATTGGTTAGACTGAAATTTAGTGACTGGCTGAAGGTCACCCGGGAAGTTTCCTTGGCAGAGGTGGGAGTCAATCCAGTTTGACATCCTAACCATTGTACCACATGGTCTCCATTTTTATCCTCACAACCACCCTGTAATACTGAAAGGGCTGGAGGGTGTATAGAGCACCACCATGTGGTATAAACCAAAACGACATGATCACATGATTAAAAAAAAAAACTTTAAACAAACTCCAAAGTAAATTTGGGAATTCCTCCTCAGATGAAACATCTAAGGATATTTGAGAGTAAGCTAAGGATTTTGATAAAGGATTTCCATAAATTTCTCAATGTCCTCCACACACCCATTGGTAGTCACTGGATTTTTCCTCATAAGCATTTCAAGGGAAGCCAAAAGAATTATAACAGTAGAAGAATTCCTGAAGGAAGAAAGGTTACTGCATCCCCAATGCCAGTTTTACTCACTGGCTGATTTAGGCTATGTCACTGTGAGTTATACTAAAAGTATGTTTGATTAGTCTCATAGAGACAGAGTTCACAGAGGGCCTTGCGATGCCCTACAAAATCATGGTGGATAATTCGCATGGTGAGTTGCATTGCATAGTCTATCCCAGTTCAATGCCAAAGATGACATGGGTGCAGTGTTCTTACCAGTGAGTACTGGGAGGCGATGATACAGATGATGATGATGATGATAACTGCCCTTATATACTGCTCTTCTAGATAGATTAGTACCTCACCCAGAGCGGTGAACAAGTTAGTGTTATTATTGTCCCCACAATACAGCTGGGGAGCTGGGGCTGAGAAGAGCGGCTTACCCAAGGCCAACTACTGTGTTCATGGCAGTAGTAGGATTCGAACCAGTAGAGTGCTGATTCGCAGCCAAACCACTTAACCACTGTGCTACAGCAGATGCCAAGGTCATGGCTACAGCTTCTTAGAGGAGTGAGCTATCCAGTGGCTAGCAGAACCCAGGATGTAAGCATGTGATGACATCATTTGTGCGCTGGAGATACAGGGTGTATTTAGTCCCTTTGAACAATAGGGGAGCAGTAATGCATAATTTCTACAGTTCAGAGTTCATTGAATGCTTCTCTTCTTTCCCCTTACTTCTTCTTGTGCTTCTCCCTGCTTGAAATTTAAGTATATCTTGAGGGTCTGTCTGTTGTTGGAAGGCCTACAGTTAGTTAATGTTTCTTTGTTGGAATAAACTTTATGGAATGCAACTCTGCGTGCGTTGGACTGGCTTAGTTCCCCAACTCTGCCAACACTGCAGAGGCTGAATTGTGGCACATCCTTTAGAGTGCTCCAGTCATGACTCTGGAACCACATCCTCTAGTAGAATCACTGCAACTTCCTCTCCTTTCAGTAGCTCTTAGTAGTGTGAATGGGAATGTTCTCTATGCTCCTCCATGCAAGCTGTTTTGAGGATGGAGGTACAACACCTTCCATATGCCCAGAGTTGCTAGGATGAGTCTGATAATCAGTGGGAGGGCTGGGGGTGGGGTCAAGGATGCGTGCATGTGATATCGGTGATGTTGCCAACATTGCTATGCCACTTCCTGGTAAAACCTGAAAGTGACAATGGGTAGCTCTAGGAATCGTCAGAAACTCTGTAGTAAAAATAAGAGTTTCTGGCAATTCCTAGGCATACCCACTGTCACTTCCAGGTTGTACCTGAAAGTAAGGTAGCAATGTCAGTGACATCATGGCTGGTTCCCCCAACCACCACCACCACTCTGAGCGGTGGCAGGCATCAGAGATTACTAGTGGCCTATGTCTGTCAGATTTCTCCATGATTCCTTTTCTTCTGGCCACATTCATGCTTCTAGATGAAATTGGTTGCACTCTTCACCCTGTACGCACTGCTCAGGAAAGCGAAGTATTTGCCCTGCAGGTTGCTGCATGCAAGCCTCTAAATTCAGCTAGGCTTGCAGATTTAAGATAGCGATTCAAATCTTTGTTTCAATGATGAACAGCATATTCATACATTTTAAAATACCTGGAATCAGGGTTTTATCCAGTGGATCTAATCCTGCCAATATGGTTCATTTCACTCATCATCCTACAATTTGTTGTGCTTGTGGCAGCAAGATCATATAAGGTAATCAAAAAAATGGCTCAGTTCATAAAATGTTACTTACAGCAGAGAGCTGTACAGAGGCTCTTGGCTACTTCCCATCTGCCAGGAGAACTGAACTCTGGCTATCATTCAAAGGGGACTTTCCGACAGTTCAAGTCAAGTCCTGGCCAGTCTGAAATGGTGCCGGTCAGGGCTAGTTATGTTCCATGCATCTTTTGCATACATGTGGCAAGATAGTATTAATTAGAGGGCGGAAAGGCATGAAGATTGCATAGGACTGTTGGGATGGGGGTAGCTTTCATTCAAATGAATTTATCCAGATCTGAGGCAGGTTACTAATTGCTGGAGCCTGACTGTTGATAGAAAAGTTGCAGATAATTCTGAGATGAAGACAGGGCAAGGAGCTGATCAAGCAGTCCAGGCCTTTGTGTGAATCCTGAGAAACGAGCAAAGTTGCAGAGTTTAGCTGAAGGGAGGGAATGATTTAGGGCAGTGACTGCCAGCTTTTTCTTTGAGAGCTACTCCCGAGTAAGGAAAAATATCCTAAGTTTCTCTCTGCCCCTTTCCAGATTGTTGTTTTGTCCTAGAAACAGAATGTGGATGGGGGGGGGGGGATGAAGGAATCAACTAAGCAACAGAGAAAAATCCAGTGAAATAAAATATATTTTTAAAAGCTTAGATCTTTTTGTGATCTTTTCCTGGTTCTTCCATAAGATGCATGAGCTACTCTGCAGCAGCCAGCAACCTTCTTGTTGGTGATCCCCAGTTTAGTGATCCCCAGGTGGCCAAACTTGCTTAATGTAAGAACCACACAGAATAAACATCAGATGTTTGAGAGCCACAAGACATGATGCATTGAAGTGACTTCAGATGAAGAGGCGGGTTTGGGGCAGTGTCCTGAAAGTGACATCACAAGAAGGGGTGGAGTTTTGCTGCAGTATGCTGGAAGTGACATCATTGGAAGAGGAGGAGCTTGGGAAGAGCCATCACCTGACCTTTGACTTGGAAGTGACATCACAAAAGTGATGTCACACCCTTGCTAGGCTTCACCCCCAAAGTCCCCAGGTATTTTCTGAGTCAGACCTAGCAACCCCAACATTTTTACTGAAAATATGAAAGACATGGAAAGAAAGAAGGAAGGAAAAGGGAGGGAAAGACATGGAAAGAAAGAAGGAAAGAGAGGGAGGGAAAGACATGGAAAGAAAGAAGGAAAGGGAGGGAAATAAAATAAAATAAAATAAAATGTATGGCCACAGCGATACTCAGAGATCTCCAGGAGCCGCAAAAGATGTCTAGAAGAGCCACATGTGGCTCCCGAGCCACAGTTTGGCCACTCCTGGTAGAGTATCAGATTCTGGAGACCTGTGTTCAAATCCCTGTTTAGCCATGAAGCTCACTGGGTGACCTCAGATCAGTCTCTCTCTCTTTCTCTGTCTCTCTGTCTCTGTCTCTCTCCCTCTCTCTCCCTCAGTTTAACCTACCTCACAGGGTTGTAGCATGGATGCCACTTTGAGCGCCCTGGAGGAATAGCAAAGTATAAATAATTTTAAATAAAACGAATAACAAATGTTATTTGATGGGATTTAGTGTGGGAGGCAGGAGTATCAATCTCATTTCAAGGCTCCGTCTTGGGTATATAGAGGATTAAAAGGTGTGGGGGTGAATATTTTTGCTGTGATCGCTTCCTAATGGCACATATCCACCTCCATTCTGAAGTTCTAAGGGCATTCAAAGCTTCAGAAGAGGGGACAGTGATTTTCGCCAATCCCTCATCCCATTGTAGAACCCTCACTTTGTCTCTATGTTGTTATTAAACATTTGCTGACTCCTAGGGACAACATAGTAGTTAAGTGGTTGAGCACACTGCACACTGCTGGTTTGAGTCCCAGTACTGCCGTCCCACTACTACCACAAAACTAACTTCATTCACCATTCTGTCTAGAAGAGCAGTATATAAGTGCAGTTATATTTTTGGAAGGACTCAGTGGGCTGCAGCACAGTGTGATTAATTAGCTACTATTAGTAGCCAAGGGGCAGCACAGTGTGATTAAAAGCATTTTCTATATTCTTTAAGAATAACCATACCCATAAGATACTTCCAAGAGATAATCATATGATAACTGAAACGGTAAAATGGAAGGGGGTGCATCCTTTTGGTGCCTTGGAAACAGAGTAATAGTAGTAACTGTGTCTATATACCGCTTTTCTTGACAGGGGCTGCTTCCACACATGTTGGATAATCCACTTTCAATACTCTTTAGTGAACATTTGAAACTGATTTTCCATGTGTGGAACAAAAAATCCACTTCAAAAGGATTGTGAAAGTGCATTGAAAGTGCATTATTCAACGTGTGTGGAAATGGCCAGATAAGTGTCCCACTCAGAGAGGTGAAGAAAGCCAGTGTTATTCTTATCCCTGCAATACAGTTGGGAGCTGAGGCTGAGAGAAGTGGCTTGCCTAAGGCCACCTGCTGAGCTCATGGCAGTAGTGGGATTCGAACCAGCAGCGTGCAGATTCACAGTCCAACCACTTAACCACTGTACTACGGCAATATCATCCTAAGGACAGCTGCACCCTTCGAAGCTCAGTGAAGTCAATAGGCTTAGAAGAATGTAGCTCTGATTAGGATTGTCCTATAGTTTAGGCATCCTTTACAATGTCTGAAAACGTCTGCTGAGTGAGCATGTCAAGTGCCCTTAATGCGACACTCTTAGTCCTATTCACAGAGCAGCTTTAGATTGGTTTCCTCTAATTGCTTATATTAATATAAGATCTGTGATTGTGTGCCCTTGTTTGCATGCTGCTTTTGTTAATAGTGATTTTTAAAAAAATTAAAAAACAGTCCGCATATCTACGGCAGGGAGGACAGATTCACAAGGTAAAATATGCTGGCCGTACATCGTTCTGTGGAATTCAGGGGTGGGGTGTACGCATGCATGATGGAAGAGCTCATAATCGACTGGTTGACTTTGTATGAGGACACTGGTCCTAACATGATGCTAATAGAAGCATCTCATAATAAAATCCTAATTGTGCGAGTGATACAGACGCATCTACTCTATCTCCCATCTCCCTGCTTCTAAGCTACTACGAGGCTCTCTCATAGGAACAATATAGGAGTGACCATATCAGATGACCCCCGCTACATGTTACCGGTACTCATAAATCCTAATCTGGCAAATTCAATCTCTCTTGGCACAAGAAGGACATTTTAAATCTAGATGCTTCAATCCTGGTTCTCTGTGAGGAAGGTATTAAAGCAGCACTGATACAGCTATCAGATCAAATACATTTTCCGCGATTCTGCCTTGGATGGATTAAAATGTAGGTCCTTGTGATCAAAGGGCAGAGAATGAAAGCAATAGACTTGTTTGTGTCCTCTTCCCTCATAGACTCAGTATGTTTGCAGTTCCCCCTTCTCTCCCCCGCTTTTTTTGCAGTGTAGGAATCTTAACACCCCATTTGGGGCTGCAGGTGATGCTTCCCAAACTACCTGTATTATGTAAATGACCTGCTAAAACAACTGAAGCGTCTGATCATTTTCAGCCTGAAAATGGAACAATCAAAACGATGGAAGCTGAGAAGCAGAGCAGTTCCCTGCAACTATCTGTTTTGAAGAAATGCATTGATTTGACATTCTGAAGACGCCACAGATGTCTGATCTCTTAATATAATTTGTTAAAGTTAATAAAGAAGTGAAGTTAAAGAGTTGCAGGCAGGCATTACGTTTGCACATCTTCAAAATACTTTCTAAAACTTTGTAGCAGCATTGTCCAACCATTTCATAATTTCATTAGCACTAGTGATAGTGAGTTAGCTAAAGGACCATCCAGTTTGACGGAGGGAAAGGTGACGGCTGAAAAATTCCAGTAGTTCACCCAGCCCAGTATCGTCTTCAGCACTGATTGTGCAACCATGAGCTATAGTTACGCAAAGCTGCTTAGACAGCAGCAGGAAAGCGGTGGAACGGAGTTCTGGAACCTCTTGAAAATGGTCATATGGCTGGTGGCCCTGCCCCCCCCCCCCGATCTCCAGAAAGAGGGGAGTTTAGATTGCCCTCCATGCCGCTGAGCGGTGCGGAGGGCAATCTAAACTCCCCTCTGTCTGGAGATCAGGGGGCGGAGCCACCAGCCATGTGACCATTTTCTTCACAGGCAACTCACTGAGTTCCACCACCTCTTTTCCCAGAAAAAAAGCCCTGGATAGCAGTAACCCATTCTGAGGTTCTTAGAAGATGGTGGAATCAGATCTGCTCTTTCGAAATTACATTCTCCATTTCCAGCCCTTGACCCTTATAATAACTCAGTAGGAGACCCGAAAGCAGCTGTACCCTGGATTCTATTTCTTAGTAATGCTACACTGAGGAAGAATGTTGCAGATCAGCATATTATAATGTCTAGTGCATTGATACGACACTTCAGAACCTCTAGAGTGCTTCACAGGATTGATTCTGTTTCAGTTCTTCCAGGAACCCTGTAAGGAAAGTCACAATTATTATCGCCTTAATGCAGAAAGGAGGAGTGGGGGCAAAGCAGAGATTGGAATATCTTGCTTAGTAAGTTCATAGCAAAGGTGAGAATCAAATTCATGGCTCCATTCCTTAGCTGCTCTACTATGCCAGCTTTCAAATGTGATTAATATTAGTTGGTTTACTGAATTTTAAAACATTTATTTTGTGTAAAGAATATTATATGGAAAGGAAACTGCAAAATCTGAATTATTGAGGAGGGCTTTTCACTCAGGTAAAAGGGCTGTGCTGAAGAAATGGGTCAAAGAGATGTGTTGGTAAAAGGACAGGGACTGTAGACTATACTACTGCGTACTGTCTGTTCATGTAGGTATGTTCCTACTGAGTAGTTCCTGCATCATTTAATAGTATCTCAAATTACTTAAATTTTGTTTCATCTCTGTTTCATCTCTATTTGGGATGATGCTTGTTTTCAAATTTCTACAATCCATAGTCTAATCATGTATTGTTTATTGAATGTCCCGGCCATTGATTGTATTTATTTACAT
Organism: Eublepharis macularius; assembly: GCF_028583425.1. Classification (NCBI taxonomy): domain Eukaryota; kingdom Metazoa; phylum Chordata; class Lepidosauria; order Squamata; family Eublepharidae; genus Eublepharis; species Eublepharis macularius. The sequence goes on along the minus strand of NC_072791.1, from coordinate 27,560,566 downwards.
TGTATAATTCGCCTTGAGTCTCAGTGAGAAAGGTGGACTATAAATAACATAAACAGGAAAGGAAAGGAAGCCATAGTTTATCGATTTATTCTATAAAGAGCTGAACATAATCCACGGGATTTTTTTTTTGCTTGAAAAAAGTTGGCAAGCGTGACAAAGTTTCCACAAACACATTTGATAGTTCAAAATTAGTCATGTCAGACTTTTCATTAGGATATCTTCACATCTCCATTACCAAGACCAGTCTTTATGGCACCATTTCCTAATTATTCTGGCTTTACCCTGGAGGTGTTCAGTATAAGCATTCTGTCATGTGACTGTTCACTCCCCACAAGGACATGGATGAAAGGTACTCATTTGGCCTTTAGGCCTGGCTTTGAGGTAAAAATTCTGCTGGCTGATCTTTTCCTCCTTCTTCTTTAACTTAGCAATGATGACCAAATTTCATTGGTAGAATTGCCCCCTCCTTTATTTTTAATCCACCTTTCTCCCCTCCTGGTATAGTTGCTTAGGCCTCACTGTCTCATTTATGGAGGTATCCATATTATTAAAGAATTTCCACAGCAAATAAATTTATTTTAACATGCCCTGCTTACCAACAAGTCTGAACACTGACTGCTTTAAGCTCCCTCCCACAAAACCTGGGACATCAATTTGCCTCATAAAGTGACTAGTACTTTGCCGCAGAGCAAGCCATGGCAGAGATGGAATGGAACAGTGGATTTGCAAATCTCCTTTGACAAACTTGACACATATTCAGATTTGGAGGGGGGTCTTTAATGGCAGCCAAGGAATGCAAGTCTGAACATTTCACAATGTTCTGACCATGCAACACCCCTTTTTTACATCCCTGTGCAACCTTCCAGTCTGTTCTTAGATGCAACACAGAGTCATCACATCTAACTCCAAAGCTTTCCATTGTTCTATCCCTCCTCATATTCCCAACATATTCCTGCTTGTGATTTTTCTGCTTCCAGCTGCACTGTGACCATCACCATCACAAGTATCTTCTGCTCCTTATACCAGGAATATATGGTATACAGTCTTACTTCCTTTACAACCCTCCTCCAAATCCCTCTTTTCTGCGAAGACTTTGGCATAACTGATGTATTCCTTCCTCTCCTGGGGAAGCCTAACCACACAGGACTACAGATGGGCACGAACCGAAATACGAACCAAAGTTCGTGATGAACTGAGCCGGTTTGTGGTTTGTGAACTGGTGGTTCGTCAGAGCCCATTTCTGACAAACCGCCACGAACTTTAGGCTGGTTCATTTGGTTCATTTTTTGGTTAGTCACTGCAGACAGCCTGCGCCAATCAATCAGTTTCCTAGGCAACAGGGGATGGACTTCCTGAAGACCTTCTGCTCGCCCAGAAGTGACCTTCTGCTGGCCCAGAAGTGAGGATTTGCTGACCTGTATGTGACATTTTCATGAACCAAACAAACCTGGGCACGTTTGTGAAAGTTTGTGGTTTGTGATACGTGAAATGCGATGAACCACGAACCGTGCAGTTCATTTTTTTTCTGGTTTGTGCCCATCTCTACACAGGACTAAAACCATATTGCTCCTAGTCATTCTTACTTCCACTACCCTTTGCTGCTTTTCTGGTCATTGTCATGTCAAATTTTAGATTGCAAACTCCTTGGGGCAAGGACCTTGCTTCTTGTATTCCATAAAGTACCAAGCTAATAAATGACATTTGATGATGATGACGATGATGATGACTACAACAATGTCATTGTCGTTCACATATATGTGAAAGTTTACCTTCATCTGCTTTGACAACCTCGGATTGGGGGAAGGGAATATCTAGTAGTGGTATAGTGGTTAGATGGCCAGACTAGGATCTGAGAGGACCAGGTTCAAATCTCCACTTTCTGTGGGAAAGTGTGGTCCCAGAAAGGACACCAAAACAAAAACAAAAACAAAAACAGAAACCAAACAGCCTGCAACCATTTTGAAAATGGAGACATCTGGAGTCAAGGGGCCGCCAGTGTTCAGTGAGTTGACTGTCCCTTTAAGGATGTGTGGAAACAGCTTTAGTCTTTCTGTAGTAGTAGAAAAGAGCAAGAGTTCAGTAGCACCTATAAGACTAAGAAAATTTGTGGCAGGGTATGAGCTTTCATGAGTCACAACTGGTGGTAGCTGAAGAAGCGAGCTGTGATTCACGAAAGCTCATACCCTACCACAAATTTTCTTAGTCTTATAGGTGCTATTGGACTCTTGCTCTTTTCTACTGTCACTAAACACATGGTCATAAAGTACTATTTTTCCCCTCTGAAGTGATGCAGAAGACAACTTGCTTCTCTTTTCCAGGACCCGTAAAGCTGCTGTTAGAATTCATAGGGAGATTTATCACTACTGCTTTCACACACATTGGAAAATGCACTTTTAGCGTACTTTAATGATCCTTTACAAGTGGATTTTCCTGTTTCACACAAGGAAATCCAATTACAAACTATGACTAAAGTGCATTGAAAGTGCATTGAAAGCGAATTATCCAAAGTGTGTGAAAACAGTAGTCTCAGCAGAACTTGGGAGCAAGTATCTCACTATAGAAAGGAAAGGGATTCATGGACACCAATCCACTTTGCTTTTGCTGATTCTTCACCGCTGTAAGTGAATATTCAGAAGCTAAACCCAAGACTTCCAGAGTCCAGTCTGACACTCTTAACTATGATAACACAGTGATTCAGTGCATGGCATCAGAATGTAGAATTACAGGTTTAACACAAGTGATATTGAAATGGAGATTTTCATGTCAAGACAGCAAAGATGAGAAATCACTAATTATTGAGTGGGAGAGGTCCACATCCACTCTGATATGATCATTATTTATTGTGACAAACTGTACTCCACTATGGATTGGATTTAGTGGACAGAAAGTGCTGACAGAAAGATGGACAAGTTTTGTCATTTTCTACCTACCGCTCCAAACCTCCGAAGCCTATCCATTGATTCAGAGGAGTTAGCCGTGTTAGTCTGTGGTAGCAAAATCAAAAAGAGTCCAGTAGCACCTTTAAGACTAACCAATTTTATTGTAGCATAAGCTTTCGAGAATCAAGTTCTCTTCATCAGATGCCTGATACAGATTTTGCTATCCACTGATTGTCATTCTGCCCCTCTTCTACCCATATAGTTCTGTCAAGTGAGTGTAACATTTCATGCATCTGATGATGTGGACTCTGGGTCATGAAAGCTTAGGCCGCGATACATTTGTTAGCTTTCAAGGTGCCAAAAGGCTCTTTTGTTGTTTTCAAATTTGTGCTGTTCACTGCAAAAGGAAGGGGAGAGGGAGAGGGAGAGGGAGAAACCTGGAGAATGAAATGTTTAGATATCGTTTTCTGCTTTGTAAATTCATGCTTCATGAAAAGTGAAGCAAAGCCATCTTTCAAGCCCCCCAAAGAAGTGACTGAAAAATGATCTTTTTATGTCTCCAGTGAGCATGACTAGCAGTCAGGCCGCCTTGGACAGCAGCAATTTTCAGTCAGAGGATTGCCTTAAAAGCCTGAAAAGCCACAGAGTTAATAGGAACCAGGCAGGGAAAGTGAAGACGAAACCAAGAATCTATGGGCAGAACCTTCCAGAAGGTTTCAGCTGTGTGAGGTCTGATTGAGTCACGCATGGCCGCAGATTGGCCTGGCACCTTCAGAGCACAGGAATGGATTGAGGACTTGGCATATGGATTGCAGCCCGAGTTTTAAACTCCTCACATGCTTCCATAGTAGATTTTTCATCTAAGGCAGCAGTTGTGCCAATAGTCTGAGTCTGTTAAGAGAGCATTTTTTCTTTATATATATATATATAAATATCATGGGAATTAATTTGTGCATGTCCATGTTCCGCACTGAGGCAGGGCTATGCATGATGCATCTTGGTACTTCTTGGGTCTACATAGTGTGCAAATCAGTCACTGCGGACTGATATGGGCAACTCTTTAGGGAGTGCTACCAGAAGGAATAGTGAAGAAAGACTTGCTTTGAAAGGAGGGGATGGGCCTAGGTAGGCGTGCATTCACTTACAAGCATGGCTAGGAAATCATGCACGCAATGAGGCACATACAGGCTGAAAACAGGGATGGATGGATGTCTCCCATATTTGTTGCTTCCAAGAACTGTTGACAGAGATTTGGAATGAAACGCTCGGAGTCTAGTGGAGAGTAAAGACACCATGCCAAGAAGGTTACTGTAATTTATTAGTGTACTGAAGAAGCCCTTTACATTTAATCGCTTTCAGCTGCATCACATTTGATTTATTTTTAGAAATGGATCTTATTAGGGATTATATCCCCCTCCTTCATGCAAGACTAAGCCATGAGGGAGAATATAGATTTCTGGACAGCCCCCCCCCCCCCCCTCCGATTCTCTCTGGTCGAATATTCCATTTAGAGCAAGTAACAGTGACAGGGGCTCACTCCAGGAGTTGCTGGGCCCTGAAGGGTTATAACAATGAAGGCAAAACACTCTAAGGACCAATTTACACGTTACAAACTCCTTGTGTTTGTTGATGGATGATGTGAAGAACCATCCAAAAGGATTTTCGTGCCTCTCAGACCCACGTGGGCCCTATTTTCCTTGTGATTGGATTGCACAGGCAGAATTCAGTCAGCATGAGCTTTCCTTTTCATGCTCTTTTCTCCCTCTTAAACTGCCCAGCAGCATTACTGGCGCCATTTGCAAAAGGACATTACTTACATGTCTGCACATGAGTTTCGCAGCAGAGCCAGTAGCAATTCCATGGGGCAGTTTAAGGATGAGAAAACAGTGCAGGTGGAAAGGGTTCTAAAATGGGATAAAAAATTAGGTCCATGTAAGATTTTTTTTTAAAATGGAAGTGTAGAAAGTAGGATTTCCCCATGATCTTCCATGCACCCTCTGTGAGATCATAGAATCCTAGAGAAGGGCCCTTACAGACCATCTAGTCCAACCTGCTGCCCAATGCAGGAATAGCCTAAAGCATCCCCAACAAGTATTCGTCCAGCTGTTCCTTGAAGACTGCCAATGAGGGGGAACCCACCACATCCCTAGGCAACCAATGCCACTGCTGAATAATTCCTAATGTGAAAAAGTTTTTCCCAATGTCCAGCCAGTATCTTCCCTCCTGTAGTTTAAACCCATTGTTTCAAATTGAAGAATAGATGCAAGCAGACAATTAGCTTACCTTTATTGCTGGTGTTGTATCTCATTACGGCACCTTCTCTGGGAATCTGTATGCAACCCATGTCAACCTAGCTTTCTGTGTTCTTTCACTGAAATATAGATTACATCTTGGTTCTATCCAAAATAATCTCAAATGCCAAATGAGAAGCATCGTTCCCTTGTAGGCTGAGACCTTGTAGTCTCCATCTTAATAATATTTGAGATTAATTTAAGATGTTGCATAATATAACAGTCAATTACAACCAAATTAGATAATATTATTTCTGTTGCCAACATAGCCTTTATCTTGGTCTGCTTTCATTCCATTGAGAACTTCCTCTCTCTGTTGACCAAAATCAGGTATCCTAGAAGTAGGAAAAGTAGTATAGCCATATTAAGCAATATACATTGCCCAGCCCATATGGGTATTTCTCTATCAGCCATGTGCATGAGAGAGAGTTGCCATATGGATTGGGAAGATTCTTACTTCACTGGCAGTCCATGGGTCGAACCCGAATTCCACAAGCTCGTTATTCATTGCATAAGGAAGTGCACACTGAAGAAATACTTTTCACACAACTGATAACTTGTGGAACTCAATGCCACAGGATTTAGCAATGGGCACTAGCTTAGATTGCCTTTAAATGGGATTAGAGGATAGATCCATCAATGGCTATTATCGGTGAAGGAGCTTCCATGTTGAAAGGTTGTATAAATCTAAATGCTTTTTGCCAAAGGGCAAAAACAAGGCAGAAGGAAGGCCTTTAGCCACTGTGCCCTGCTTATAGTGTCAGGGGCATCTGGTTGGCCCCTGTGTAAAAAACAAACAAACATATGGGTATAGATGGATTGCTGGTTTAAGGTTGCCAACCACCAGGTGGAGCCTAGAGTTCTCCTGAAATTACAACTGATATCGAGACAACAGGGATCAATTCCCCTGGAGATAATTATAGGTGGGTAGCCATCTGCAGTAGAACAGCAGGATCTGAGCCCAGTGACCAACAAGATTTTCAGAGTGTAAGCTTTCGAGAGTCAGAGCTCCCTTCTTCAGATAGTTTTGGAAGGTGGATTCTATGGTATCATACCCTTGTTGATGCTGGCTAGGATTGCCAGCGTCCAGGTGGCAAGGCAACAGAGACCTGTTTTCCCAGAGAAAATGGCTGCTTTGGAGGATGAAGTCTACAGCATTTTCCCCTGAGAGGCCCCTTCCCTCCACAAACCCCACCCTCCCCAGGCTCCACCTCCAAATTCTCCATGTACTTTCCAACCGAGAACTGGCCTCCCTACCCTCCCCTCCCTAAAATCCACCCTCCCAGGGTTCTGCCCCCAAATCTTCAGGAATTTCGCACCCCCTGAGTTGGCAACCCTATGTTGATCTGATCTAACAGAGCTTGATTGAGAATTGTTCCATCACTCACAATGTCTTTTTTTTTTAAGTTAACAAAGAATTTTAGCCTCGGGCAACTTTTTCAAAGCTGGTATCAGGGAGGAGGAGAATGAACTGCTAAAACATACAGAATGCATCAGTTTCTTATTTCCGACAGGTTCCCTTCAGAGGGGGAACATACCATGGCCCCCTTTTTCCTGGGCTGTGTCCTATAGGATCATGCTCTCCATTCCAATTTCAGAGAACTACTTTGTTTAGATCTCAGTGCTTAATTGCAACTGGATTAAATACGCACTGACATGGAGAATGGCGGCTTGTATGTACACACACACATTTCTCTCTCTCTCTCTGTGAAGTTGGTGAATACAATACTCAGCCATTTCATCATCCTTGGAAAAGAGGATTTATGCTTACATAGGTCGAGAGAATAAAATAAATAAATACAGTCTGCAGATGTTTTCAATTAGCTCATAATAGATAAGACCAAGCACATAGAAACTTTCCTTCCTTCCTCCTTCCTTCCTTCTGTTTTCTTTTTCTTTCTTCTCCCTCCCTCCTCCCTCTCCTTTCTCTCTTTCTTCCTTCCTACTACAGGAGCAAGACAGGAAAGCGGGAGCTTGATCAACTCGTCTCCGCAATTGTTTGCTGAATAACGGCAAAAAGAGCATTTGAAGTTACTTTTGATTTTCGCAACTGCATCATGCCAGATTCTGTTTTTTCAAAGCAAGGGTGCTTTTATTTTTTTTTAAAAAACAGGAAATCTCTGTTAGTTCACCAGGCTGTGAGCAGGCCACCAAGAAGAGAGAAGGCACGGGGCATTTGCTGACCTGTGGTGAAAAGTCAGAGCCTATAAGCAGAAACCATATTAAGGGTGGGGCACGTTTTAGAACAGAGGCCAACAAGGAAGGAAATAGCAGCAGAGTTTGGGAGGTTGCTTTTTACCCTTTTCCAAATTCTCCCTTGATCTGTGCTTCTTCAGTGACTTCCTTGCTACATTTCAGTTGCTTGACAAAGTAAGAAGTTTTTCACAGGAAGAGTAAGAGAGAATTTATGCAGCCCAAGATTAAGCCTCTGTTAACGAAGATTAGAATGCAAGGCAAGGGGAAAGGTTCAAGTGCCCTTTACAATAGCAAAAGCCTATTAAGGGCACCAGAGAGACCAGGGAACTTCACCAGATAACTAAATCCATTGATCTCTAATCCTTTGGGCTCGACTTACTCTGCAAGAGTTGCTCTCATGGCTGCAGTCCAGCACTTCACCCTGCCAAGAAACACTCAGTTCTTCAGCAGCCAATACAGAGCGATGCTCAGTATGTGGGGGACAACATAACAAGAAGTGGCTTTTCCTTGGTTTAGCCTGGCGAACACCGGCACAGACCAGAGCAATCTTAAAATGAGACGGTAGAGATTCTCTGCAACATCTTTGAGGCAGGACAGAGGAGGGTGGCAGGAGAGGGTAGACTTGTGTGTCTTAATGAAAGGAGGCTGGGTGGCAGTTCAGGCCTCCTTGGCTGGAAGTTTTCTCTCAACAACTCTGGTCCCGAACCTTCCTGAGGGAAGTCATTACTATACATACGTATTTCTTGCAGGCTTAAAACATTCGAAAGAGGAACATCATTGAAGGTACATGCATTTGGCCTTCTGTTTAGATGTAAACGCAGCAGTTACGCATATGGATAAGCAATTACACTCTGCCGCAAAGAGTTTAGGAAACTGTTAGGAAAATAGAGGAGTATCTATGGCTATCCCTTAGTCCATATTCACAATTGTGGTTTAATGCATCTCAGGCGCTCTTCTTCTCTTTGTAAATATAATGTGGTTTGCAACAAATACCAGACTTGGGAATATATTAGACAAATGGAATCCGCATAAAATCCCAGATGTGGCAAGAGTGTGTGTTTATGTGTATGTGCTTGTCTTTTCACTATGTCAATTCCCTTGTCACTTTTCTGACACATTGCCCCTTGCATACATTCATGTAGTATTCACATACACTATTTATACACACAACATTAAAAAAAACAGTCTCACAACCAGCATTTTGATACCACTGCCTGCTCTTCTGAATCTCTTTCCACCGAAGTTTTTAGGCATTGCATATTAACCAGGGGGGACCAGTCCTCCGGCGGGGTCAGCTCACAGTCTTTTTACTTGCAATCAACAACTTTGAATGTTCAGCAAAACATTTGCTTGTAGTTTGCTTCTATTTGATCATATAAAAAAAATGCATGTGCACAATCCTATATTAATACTTTCCCATAGCTTCTTTCCCGCTGCTCTGTTTGCCGCCACCACTGCCTCCCCCTCTGCTGTTCACATTCCTGAAGTGCACAAGACATTATCAGTTCAACGTTATTGACTTACAGTTGCAGTGCTCCTTATTGCTGCTTCACTCATGGCAAAAGCAGGCAAAGTGTCTTGATCGGTGTCATTTTGCACGTGTGTACCCTTGCACTGCCTGATAGAATTGTAGCTTTTTCTCACCCTCCCTCTATGCATCTACTAAATTCTTATTGTTAAAAGGTGATTGACAAAAAAAAAAGGTGTCTTGGAGCTGCATTACTTGCTTTTTCACTGCGTTCTCTGCCCTTCATGCCTCCATGATCTGGTGTTTGTTAATGGGGAAGGCTCCTGCACTGCCTTATGGGAGTAGTGTATTTGGGGAGGGGAAGGTCAGTCATTCCCTAGAGGACGTGATGATTCTTATCCTGTGGCATTCCAAAGTGCTGCTCTGATTGGCTGCTTTCACGTGGTCTCACCACCAAGCATATGAAGTCACTTCGACAGGAAAGCCGGTTAGATCAGCTACTGCAGAAAGCTGCTCAGAAATGGCCTTTGAACTTCAAACAAAAATATTGAGAGGATACATTGCCATTCAACTTACACATAAATGAACGGTTTGATCACAGTAAGTTCAAATGTCAAATATGTTTGTTTCTAAGTCTGCAGCATCCCTGGTGCTGACAGTTTAGAACATTTCTAAAGAATTGAAATGTTCCTTGTGATTCCCAAACACCTCAGCAACTGAGCCTATGGCTAAAGAAGGCAGCCTCACAGCGGCAACAGCAGCAAACCACATCTGAATGATGGGAAATGAAGGTGATCTCTGACTCCTGCTTTGGAATACATAGGTCAGTGATTGCCATAGTGGTGGCCAAGGGCACCATGGGGCCCACCAATGTGTTTTCTGGTGTCTACTTCTTTCTTCCCTAAAGAATCTCCTCTCCAAAGCAAAGAGACAGCCTTGAATTTTCTGAAACTCACTGGAACAGAAGATGCTCAGAACAGCTCGTAAAGGGGAGGAGGACTCATTCAGAAATGGTAGTCTCCATCATAGGAGGATACCTGACTTGGAATCTCTCAATATTTTGTGATGGGCCCCATTTTGTAGAGGTTCCCACTCAATGTCCTCAAAATTCTAGAAGTGACCACTGACTCCACAAGGTTCCCAATATAGATTTTATAAACCAGAAGTCCAGTGGCACCTTAAAGACTAGCAACTTTTATTGCAGCATGAATTTTCATGAGTCTGAGCTCAAAAGAAGTGACTTCTGGCTCATGAAAGCTTATTCTGAAATAAAAATCTTTAAGGTTCCACTGGACTTCTGTTTTATTTTGCTACAATAGGTTATAACAACAACAACAACAACAACATTTGATTTATATACCACCCTTCAGGACAACTTAATGCCCACTCAAAGTGGTTTACAAAGTATAATATTATTATCCTTGTGACAATCACCCCGTGAGGTGGGTGGGGCTGAGAGAGCTCAGCTGTGACTGACCCAAGGTCATCCAGCTGGCTTCAAGTGGAGCAGTACAGAATCAAACCCAGCTCTCTAGATTAGAGGCCTGCCGCTCTTAAGCACTACACCAAACAGGGCTACCCCTCTATACTAGATTTTATAACCAATAGCTGTTGGCAATCTGTATTTACTTTTGGTTTTATGCTTTTGTCAAGTTTATCTTCCAATCTGTGAATTGTATCCTGACACTCTGTCCAGCTGATAGCAACATGCCCTAGTTCTTGCACTGAGAGATTGTGTCTCTGATAGCTGAGCAAAGATGTCTGATACAGCCTTACATATCCTGTGCTGTAATTAGTAAGCACCTTTTAAAATAATTCAAAATGACTGCTGATTTAGCAAACAGAATGTGTACATTCTTTGATGGTTTAGTACAGCTCTCACGTACATGAACAGACATGCAAGTGTCCGCTCGCAATTTAACTCTGATTCTGCATTTTGACTAAAAATCGCGTTTCTATGAAAAAAAATCCAATCTAGACTACAAACCATTCAATAAGAGGAGTACACATTTATTTTGACTGTATCCATGAGGGTAAAGCCACCAAATACTGTAATCCAACCAAAAGAAAAGAAGAACTCCTTTCAAGTCCTCCAGAGCAATGGCTCTGAATTTCTTTAAGGAAAGCTGCAAGAGAGCCCAAAGAGTTTCATGAATAGACATGGGCACGGACCAAAAAAATTTAATGAACCAGCGGTTCGTGGTTCGGTGCTGATGACAAACCCGAACCAGCAAACCACAATGAACATTTCCCACTGACGAACCAGTTCGAGGTTGGTGGTTTGTGGGCATCAGAATGGCCCCCGTTGCTGTTACAGAGCCCATATTCCCAGGGAGTGTTTAGCAGGCTCTCCTCCAGCCAGCACCCAAGTTTGGTCAAGATTGCAATAGGGATCTTGGAGTTATACCCTCTCCAATCCGAGGCCCCCAGGAAACTCCCAATCAATACAATTAGAGCCACCAGTTGACATTGGCCCAGTGTACAAGGGGTTGGCCATCAGAACTGCCTATCAGGGTTTGCAGGGATGAGATTGGAGTGCCCATGGCTACAGAACACCCCCCTTCTCCATCCCTCCCCCTGGGTGTCTTCTCACATGTAACCAATTGTAACCAATTTGCAGCTCCATGATTGGAAGGAAGCCCTGCCGATCAAGGTAAGCTGGGCTTCAATTTGGGTTTCCAGGGCAACAGAAGGAGTGCAGACAGAGTTCAGGCATTCCCCAGCTCCGTTTCCAAGTGAATTGTTTGATGGTGCCTGACTGTCTGGCTTCACAAACCGCAGGCAAACACAATGAACCGGGCTTCCAACGAATGCTGGTTCGTTGGCCACGGATGCTCACGAACTGCCAGTTCACGAACAGACAGTCAGGCAGTTCGTGGGTATTTTGCCCATGTCTATTCATGAACACTCCTTTGGGTGATTGGTTTCAATATTGAAACAATATTCAGAGTGAAAGCAGTTGGCCATTGGCTGGGGTCGTACTTCAAAAGTCCCTGGTTTAACACCCTTTGTTCCTTGTAATTGGATGCATCCTGTTTTCTACAGAAGCTTGATTTGCTCCCTGCCTGGTGCCCAACAAATCCAGCGTTTGTTGGCCATAGATTGGAGCCATGTCTCCACTGGCCATACAGCAGCCTGGCTGCATTCATAAGGGTTTTGTTCATGTATGCAAAGATTCCGTGCATACAGTTTGGCCCTTCTGTGTAGCAGTTCTGATAAATGCACCAAGCATGGAAATGGGCTATCAGATGCCATCCTGACCTCTTTCCAAATGGTTATGCTCCAAGGAGGTGTCACATTAACAGGGCTCAATAGAGTATCATATTAGGCAGATGTGTGTGGTCTGAATTTTGTTTGACACAAGATGCCACCTGTCCTTAGCCTCTGTGTGTGTGTATACACACACACACATATGTATGTTACTTTAGAGCAGAAATGGTGAAAGAGTGGGATTGGTTCACTTGCCAAAGTTTGATCTGGCTACTTAATCCCAGCTAACAGTTGGAGAAAGAGTAAAGAATGATTGTTATTATAGTCTAGTAAATAATGTTTATAGTTGAAGATTGAAAAGCTTGTTGCAACATATAAAACCATTGTTCATCCCATTTTTACGAGTTGGCAGGCAGGATTTCCTCGGTGCTAGAGACTAGATTCATTCCCTTGCCTATGTTCACGTTCAGATGTGGGAAGGATTTCCTCCATTAAAAAAAAAAATCAAATCCTATCTGGCCCTTTGATAAAAAGCCAATAATTTTCACTTCTGGTTCTCGAATGTGATCAGTGAAGGCAGTGTGCTAATCAAATCCCCAAACCACCTCTGAATTCAAGAACTGTATACAGATAATGGCCCATCAGCCTCTGCAACTTTTATCCCTGCAGCTCAGGATTTGGCCCGCTGAGCAGACATTGATTTTGCATGGTAGAATAACTCATCAGCTTTTTGGCAGAGGCCCAGAGACGAAGCAGCTGATTAGACTGCAGACGCACCTGAGTGCACAACCGAAGATGGCCCCCCTGGATACCTTTCTCATGTTTTCACAGGTGGGTTTCAGCTAAATTAGTAATGGGAACTCACCTCTGGTTTCTTCTCCCTTCTGGCTCAACCAAAGTGCCTGCGTACATACACACACACAGTTTCTCTCTCTCTCTCTCTCTCTCTCTCTCTCTCTCACACACACACACACACACACACACACACACACACACACACAGGGATATTCAAAAGGGTTTGGAATTCTAGAAGACCAGTGAAGAGAAGTGGATTTAGAAAAGAAAAGGCTACAAGGAGAGAGAGCAGAAGTTTCCCAATGCGCCAAAAGGCTGCCGCTATGAAAAGGGATCCTGCTCTGGGAAGCTTCTAGGTTAATCCCTGAACCCACATTTTTGGCCCAAACCAGAAGCTAAATCCTCACAATAGCATTTGCTCACAGCCATTGTGAGGGAGCCTTACCTTTCCTCACACAATCATTTTCTTCAAATGTGATCATTAGCATTGTACATAGGACAGGTGTATGAATTTGTCTTGCATGAGAAAAAAATGACAGGAGTAAATAGGCATAAATTCTGAAAACTCCCTGCATTTTTTTAAAAAAAACCCTCAGTTTAATTATTAATGAATTAGGAAAAACTGAACATAAAAATAAGCAAAATTTATGTGGATCAAGAAGAATGAATTTAAATATATACCATTGGACTCTATGGAAAGAAATCAAACAGACCCTGCATATCATGGCTTGGTTCCCTCAGAGTGCTTCTGCAGGTGGAAGGAATAGCCCAATGATTTTACCTCCCCCTCCTGAAGCTGTCCAAAATACCCCCAAAATGCTACTTCTGGGAGACAGGGACGAAAACACCATTTGGGAGGGAATTTGGGGTAGCTCTTGCGTGAGGAGAGGTAAGAAAGTCATGCTCTGTGAGGAGAAGTCCTACCCAGGGAAAACACTTTGTCAGTCCACCCCAATAGTAACACAGGAGAAACGAGAAGACTAATAATACTACTATATAATTCCCTTAGCGTCTTCCTTATGATGCACATTTATCCTGGTGCGCCTGCACGGTGTACCAGGATAAAAGCGCTCCGGGGAATGTTGCCAATGGAGGGTGCGGGCTAGGTAGCCCAGCTGGAGGAACTGGGCGGCACAGGAAGAGTGATGCGCTCAAGTCCTGGTGGAGCCCGGGTGACGGGGCAGAGGTGAAGCGTCCATCACCCTCGGAGCCCTGCCCCGCCACCCTGCTCTTGCCGGGGGCTGGGTGGAGGTGAAACGCCCATCGCCCTCCGAGCCCTGATGAGCTGCGCTGCGGCGCTCTCAGCGGGGACCAGGCAGGCAAAATGCCCATTGCCCTCGGAGCCCCACAGAGCCATGCCACGCTGCTCTCGCTGGGGGCCAGGCAGGCAAAATGCCCGTCCCCCTCGGAGCCGCACCGAGCCACGCCGCTCTCGCCAGAGGCTGGGCAGGCAAAACGCCCGTCGCCCTCAGAGCCCTGCCAAGCCGCGCCGTGCCGCTCTCAGCAGGGATAGGGCGATGGGGCATGATCAATGCACCTATCGCTCTGTGAGGCCCACTGGAGCTGGGCATGTGGAGGGAAGAGCAAACCCACTCTACCCTCCCTCCCTGGCTCCACACGCTGCCTTCCAGCCCTCCCTAGACCCTCCTGCTTCTCCACCTCCCCAACCCCCCCTTACCATTTCTACCTGCCATCCCACCCCACACCCCTCTTGCCTTTCCACCCTCCCGAAACCCCCATTGTATCCCCACCTGCCATCCCTCACCAGACCCCTCCTGCATCCCCAGCCTCCCCAAACCCCCATTGCCTCCCTACCTGCCATTCCTCCCCACACTCCACCTGCCTCTCAGCCCTCCCCAAACCCCCATTGCCTCCCTACCTGCCATTCCTCCCCACACCCCACCCTGCCTCTCAGCCCTCCCCAGACCCCCATTGCCTCCCTACCAGCCATCTTTCCCCAGACCCCTCCTGCTTCTCACCTCTCCCAGATCCCCCTTGCCCCTCACCTGCCAGCCCTTCCTAACCAGCACCACCCCACCAGCCCTCCCCAGCCCCAGCTTTCTAGATCCCGTTGTATTTATTTGCACAGTGGGCTCTGTTTCTAGTAATATCAAAAGAACACTACTGGACATTTGTTGCTGTGATAGCGCTTCTGCTTCGAACATACGTGCATACCATGAGCTAACTGAAGTGTGGAATGACAGTAGCTCAGGGTTCTGCCACGGAACCCTCCAAAATCCTCCAAAATCTATTATATGGGTTCCCAATCTGAAGGACCATGTTATCCCATATGAACCTGCCCAAGAATTAAGATCATTATTTGAGGCTCTTTTGTAGGTATTTCTCTTTCAGAGATAAAATGACTAGATAAAGAAATTTTTCAGTGGTGGCATCCTGGCTTTGAAACTTCCTCCCCAGATACATGTTTCGGACATCATCATTACTATGCTTTAACTCTAACACTAATAGTTAAAGCATATTAATGAGAAAAAAAATCATTATGATTATGCATCCAGGATGTGGGGTTGGGTGACATGATTGCTGGTTTTGGTGTAGGACATTACCACTTTGGGATTCAAATCCATGCAGTTTTTCAGGTTCCAAAGTTTCAGGGCCATTGTTTTCAATGGGGAATGTATTTGAGGATCTGAACAGCTGTTGGCACCAAATTTGCACAGAACACAATTCACCCTCTAATCTAAAGACCCCCAAGTTTCAAGCAGATTGAACAAAGGGGGTTAATTTGGGCCTGCAGAGGGATGGAGGAGGCTAAAAATGGCCTTCCTGCCCCTTGCAGGAGGAGAGGGAGGATGCCACGAGCCACAGGGGAAGGTAAGTGTTGGGCTGGGGCTCAGGCTGGGGAGGCTGGGGGGGCTGGGGTGGGGTGGGGGGCTAGGGTTTGGGCAGTTTAAAGGGCCCTGCCACTGGCAGGGTTCGTGACTGGCCCCAGTTCTGTGCCAGTTCGTGGTTCCTGTTTTGTGAAAATCCCCAAACCACAAACCTCATGGTTCGTTTTTTTTTGGTTCGTGCCCATGTCTAGTTGTGAACAGGATGCAATTCAACATAGATAAGTACACAGTATTACATCTAGGCCACAAAAAATGTGAAACGCAAATACAGGATGGAGATACACTTCTGGGTGGTAGTGTATGCTAAAGAGATCTTGAGATAAGAGTGGACTGTAAACTAAATAGGAGCAGTCAGTGTGATGTGGTGGCAAAAAAGGCAAACTCAGTCTTGGGTTGTATCAAAATGGCCATTGCATCAAAATCGCAGGAGGTCATATTCCCTCTCTATACTGCCTAGGTCAGGCCACACCTGGAGTACTGTGTGCAGTTCTGGAGGCCTCAATACAAAAGGAATGTGGACAAAATTGAGAGGGTCCTGAAGAGAGCAATGAGAATTATCAGGAGTCTGGAGACTGAGCCCTACGAGGAAAGGCTGAGGGACTTGGGAATGTTTAGTTTGAAGAAGAGGAGATTGAGGGGGGGGGCATGATTGCTCTCTTTAGATATTTAAAAGGCTGTCATTTGGAGGAGGGCAAGGAGCTGTTCCAGTTGGCAGCAGAGGATTGGACTCAAAGCAACAGGCTTAAATTACATACAGAAAGGTACCGGCTGGATATTAAGAAAAACTTTTTCACGGTCAAAGTAGTTCAAAGGTGGAATCAGCTGCCTAGGGAGGTGGTGAGCTCCCCTTCAGAGGCAGTTTTCAAGAAGAGGCTGGATGAATATTTGTCAGGGATGCTTTAGGCTCATCCTGCATTGGGCAGGGGGTTGGACTAGAAGGTCTCTATGGCCCCTTCCAACTCTGTGATTCTGTAAACTCTTACATTAAGAGAGAAGCAATTTTAAAGGACTTCATGCCAGGAAGGCCCGGCACCGCCAGGGAGGGGATGCCGGGAGCAGCTCCCAGCTGCAGGAGCGTGCAGGCGGCAGTGCGGGCAGCCTCGCAGCCCCCGCGCTGCCTTTTGCCTGCCCTGCAGGGCAGGGGGTGCGCGGCAAGCCGGCCACCCCCTGTCCTGTGGGGAGGCGAATGCCGCGGGCAGCCTCACAGCCCCCGCGCTGCTTTTGCCTGCCCTGGAGGGCAGGGGGTGCCCGGCAAGCCGGCCACCCCCTGTCCTGCAGGGCAGGTGAAATCAGCACGGGGGGCTGCGAGGCAATTTTAAAGGACTTCAGCCAGGGCCGGATCTACAGGAACTGCCCTTCAGAGGCAGTTTTCAAGAAGAGGCTGGATGAATATTTGTCAGGGATGCTTTAGACTCATCCTGCATTGGGCAGGAGGTTGGACTAGAAGGTCTCTATGGCCCCTTCCAACTCTGTGATTCTGTAAACTCTAACATTAAGAGAGAAGCAATTTTAAAGGACTTCATGCCAGGGCCAGATCTACAGGGGGGGGCAGGGGGTAGTCTGCCGCCGGCGCCGCCAGGGAGGGGGTGCCGAGAGCAGCTCCCAGCTGCAGGAGTGCACAGGCGGCAGTGCGGGCAGCCTTGCAGCCCCTGCGCTGCCTTTTGCCTGCCCTGCAGGGCAGGGGGTGCGTGCTAAGCCGGCCGCCCCCTGTCCTGCGGTGAGGCGAATGGGGCAGGTGGCCTCGCAGCCCCCCGCGCTGCCTCTTGCCTGCCCTGGAGGGCAGGGGGTGCCCGGCAAGCCGGCCGCCCCCTGTCCTGCTGGGAGGCGAATGCCACGGGCAGCCTCGCAGCCCCCCACGCTGCTTTCGCCTGCCCTGGAGGGCAGGGGGTGCGTGGCAAGCCAGCTGCCCCCTGTCCTGCGGAGCAGGTGAAAGCAGCACGGGGGGCTGCGAGACCGCCCACGCCATTCGCTTGCGGGGAGGCGAATGGGGCGGGCGGCTTCTCAGCCCCACACGCTGCCTCCGTCCGCCCTGCGTGATGATGTTACTAAAGTGACATCATCACGCAGCGCGGGGAGCGCGCGCGCGAAGCAGTAAGCCAAGGGTTGCCTCAGGCGTGGGCAACCCTGGATCTGGCGCTGCTTCATACTGCCACTCTAGATGCATAGCCATTTTCACACATTCTTTTACTGTATACAAGGAAGGCATGGAGGAGGATGGTGCCTGCTGCTTTGGCCCCTACTGTACCTCTGCCTCATTCTCATTGTTCCTTTGTGAGCAGAGCACTGCCTATGTAGTTACAAGTGGTACATGTGTAGGCTCCCTCCTTGTGATCAAGACCTGGTGACCTGTAGGTTCCCAGGTGACACATGCAGAGCCCAGCCACGCATAAACAGATTTTGTTCATAAAACAACAGTGAATACGTGGAGGTCTCCCCCCTCCCACTCCATGTTTTCATTATACAGAGAACAAGAACACCTGAGAAGACCTCATATCAATGCTATTTTCAATTCATATCTCTTTAGGAATGATAGATGGTTCTTGGCACCTTAAGTTTTTCTTAGCCAAAGAAAACAACATCAGATCTTCAATTTCAAGAATGGTTTCTGTTTTTCTTTCAATACTTTTGCTCCAAAGGTATTGTGGAGTTTCTCATTTTTTAAAAATAATAGTCTTAGGCCCAAAAATAGATGGCAAAATCAGGATTTATTCTTTCTTTATTTAAAACTTTTCTATGTTCCCTTTCCACCCAAATAGGGCCCCCATGGTGTCAAACATCAAAATATTTGAACATGAAAACAGTTAAAATAAAGTATATATACAATAGTTCAATAGCACCATATAGACAGACATAACACTGAAAACCAGGGTGGAGGGCAAGAGTAGTTATTGGAGGTATGGCCAACAGAACCAAAAAGTCTTCACCCACTAGTGAAGGAGCTGGGTATGTTTAGCCTGAAGAGGAGGCAACTGAGAGGTGATATGATAGCCCTTTTCAAGTATTTGAAGGGATGACACATAAAGGATGGAGTGGAGTAGTTTTCTGTTTCCCCAGAAGGTAATGAGTTAAATTTAAATCTAAAGAGCTTTCAGCTAAACATTAGGAAGAACTTCCTGACAGTTAGAGTGGTTCCTCAGTGGAACAGGCTTCCTCGGGAGGTGGTGGGCTCTCCTTCCTTGAAGGTATTTAAGAAGAGACCAGATGGCCATCTGACAGCTATGATGATTCCCTGACTTAATATGAATGTACACAGATCAAGAGAGGGAGTGCGTGAAGGGATGAGCCAGTGTTCGGCTTTTGTGGCCCTTTCTTATATGTCCAGGGTAATGTCGATTGCCCACTTTGGGATTAGGAAAGAATTTTCCTTCAGGCCAGATTGGACAGGGATCCTGGAGATTTTTTTGCCTTCCTTGGGGCATAGAGCAGGGGTCACTGAGGAGTTGGGGGGGGATAGCTGTGAATTTCCTGTGTTGTGCAGGGGGCAGGACTGCATTACTCTTGAGGTCCCTTCCAGCTCTATGTTTCTAATGTTACAATGTTACAACACATGTGCAAGGTATAAAAAAAGGGTGATGTGCATTCAAAATCCCCTAAAGCCCACAACTGAACCAGGGCTTTGAAGCAAGTGTGGAACAAAATGCAAGATGCCAGTTCAAAACTTCCACAGATATAGCACTGGGAAGATTTCCTGCTGAAAGTTGTCAGTCAATCTTAATGGAAGCATTCTTGACGGGATGCTTTGGGACCAGTGAAGTCATGATGGGCACAGGAAGAGGAGGAGTTTCTTGGGCTGAACAAGTGCTAACATCACAATGCATGCGCAAACTATATATAAAAAAGGTGGCATGCATTCGAAAGCCCCTGAAGCCTGCAACTGAACCGGGGCCGCAGACCATGTGAAATGCACGGGTGCCAAGCCGAAGCCCTTGTGATTGCAGCGACTGCTCGGAAATGGTGCGTTAAACTGTAAGTGCGAAAGGGGCCTATAGAGGGAGACAAATTAATCTTCTTGGGAAGGGAGTTCCAAAGTTTTGGTGCCACAACCGAGAAGGCCCTTTGGAAGCAGGGCCTCCAAAGATGACTGGAATGATGTATAGGTTCATATGGGAGAAAGTGGTCCATAAGGATGTCATCTCCTGGTCTTGTTCTGCCAAATGGAAAGCAGCTATGGGAAGTCTAACATTTTAAACAAATAAATATTGATGGAGGGACTCCTTATGGCAGTTTTCCCACAGCAGCCATTTTTTTTCTTGCTCAGAATCACACTCAAGCTGCTTTAGCCTAATAGAGGGTACACATTTTGTTGCAGTCACTAGTGGAAAAACAAATGGGAAGGAAACAAAAATGCTCGGAAGATGGAGTTAAGAAGTCCTTCCCCTCAACATATGTATTATTAAATGTGTAGCTTTCAGTGGTTACTGCAAAAGATCGTAAAATCCTCTGCTCTGTAATCTCGAGACTGGCTTTATGTTTAACTGGAAGTAGTGGTTCTAGTGTTTTATTTATTTACTTAAAGCATATATTAGTCACCTTTCCTCCAAAGGTGCTGAAGGCGGCTTACAAAGTCAAATATAAACATAACATCAAACAACAGTTAAAAACAGAGTTAAAACTTAGCTAAAAACTGAGTTAAAATAGTTAAAATCCAGCTCATATTGAAAAAGCTGTCCTAAATAAAATAGTCTTCAGCTGACGCTAGAGGCTGAGGGGGGCATGAGCACTTCTTCGCGGAGATGGAACTTCATGGAACTGCCACAGAAAAGGCCCTCTCCCATATACCCACCAACTGAGCTTCTTTGGTTGATGGGAGAGCAGGGCCACTCCCTATAATCTTAACTAGACATGGGCACGAACCGCATTACGAACGCAAAAAAACCATGAACCGCCTGATCGTCTGTTCACGATCCGGCAGTTCGTGAGTGTCTAAGGCCAACAAACCAACATTCGTAAGAAGCCCGGTTCGTTGTGTCTGTCCGCGGTTCACAAAGCCAGACAGTCAGGCGCCATCCAAGGGAATTTATTGATGGCGCCTGACTGTCTGGCTTCGTGAACCGTGAACTTCCGGTTCGGGATCCATGAAGGTCTAACGCAGCTCTAATCGTGGAGCTGACCGGGCTGCCGTTTAAGCGGCCGGCGGGGCAAAATCATAGAGGAACCATAGAGAAAAGACGCCCGACATTTTGGACTCTTTAAAAGTTTTTTTTTGGAAAGACCGGGACATTTAAACTAAAAGGACATTAAATTAAACGCCACGGAGCTAAGGAAGAGAGCGGACTCGTGGGAGCGAGCCAAAGTAAGCCCCACGATGTCGAAAAAAGAGTGGCAATCGGCGATAGAGAATTTGGATAAAAAACTTTTAGAAGTGATTAAAGAGCTCAAGGACATGAAACCGGAGTTGGTGAAAGAGGTTAAAGAGGTTAAAGAGACAGTGAAAAATGAGCTGGCAGAAGTGAAGAAAGGTATGGAAACAATGCAAAATGACCTGCAGGGAACACAGCAAAGAGTCAAGGTAGTGGAAAGCGCGGTGGAGAACTTAGCAGATACGCAACGAACAGAGATGAGGGTGATGAGGCGGGGAATGGCGGTTGCGGAAAGTAAACATATGGAGAAGCAGCTTTAGTTCAGTTTCGGCGGCGACACCAAACCATGAACTGTGGGTTCATTATTTTTTTTCAGCTTGTGCCCATGTCTAATCTTAACTCCCAGACAGGAAGTATAGCAGAAGATGGTCTTTCAGATACCCTGGTCCCAAGCCATGTAGAGCTTTAAAGGATAGATCTTGGCTCGGAAGAGGATTGGTAGCCAGTGTAGTTGCTGTAATATTGGGGTTGCATGTTCCCGGCAGCGGGCCCCAACCAACAAGTTTAGTTGCAGCATTCTGCACCAGCTGCAGCTTCTGAATCTTCAAGTGTAGCCCCAGTAGAGCACACTGCAGTAGTCTAGTTGAGATATAACTAAGGCATGGATCACTGTGGCTAGATGTGACTGAATCAGGAATCTATCTATCTATCTATCTATCTATCTATCTATCTATCTATCTATCTATCTATCTATCTATCTATCTATCTATCTATCTATCTATCTATCTATCTATCTATCTATCTATCTATCTATCTATCATGACCAAGAGAGAGATCTTGGAGTCATGATAGATAACTCACTAAAAACGTCAGCACAGTGTGCGACTGCCATAAAAAAAGCTAATGCTATGCTAGGGGTTATTAGGAAAGGGATTGAAAACAAATCAGCCGGTATCATAATGCCTCTGTATAAATCGATGGTGAGGCCTCATTTGGAGTACTGTGTACAGTTCTGGTCGCCACACCTTAAAAAAGATATCATAGCACTGGAAAAAGTACAGAGAAGGGCAACTAAAATGATTAAAGGGTTGGAACACTTTCCCTATGAGGAAAGATTGAGGCGCTTGGGGCTCTTTAGCCTGGAGAAAAGACGACTGAGGGGAGACATGATAGAGGTTTACAAGATAATGCACGGGTTAGAGAAGGTCGAGAAAGATGTGTTTTTCTCCCTTTCTCACAATACAAGAACTCGTGGGCACTCTATGAAATTATTGAGCAGTCGGGTTAGAACAGATAGAAGAAAATACTACTTTACACAAAGGGTGATAAACACATGGAATTCGTTGCCACAGGAGGTGGTGGCAGCTACAAGCATTGCCAGCTTCAAGAGGGGACTGGACAAATATATGGAGCAGAGGTCCATCAGTGGCTATTAGCCACAGGAGATAGATGGTATTCTCTTTGTGGGGAGGTGGTGCTCTGTTGTCTTGGTGCTGGAAGGAAGGCAGTGGGAGGGCTTCTGGTGTCCTGGCCTCACTGACAGTCCTTTAGATGGCACTGGATTTCTAGCCACTGTGTGTGACAGAATGTTGGACTGGATGGGCCACTGGCCTGATCCAACATGGCTTTGCTTATGTTCTTATCATCTATCATCTATCATCTATCATCTATCATCTATCATCTATCATCTATCTATCTATCTGTATCATTTATAGTTTGCCTTTCTCATTGAGACTCAAGGAAGATTACATAGTGTGTGATTAGTACAGTTAATAACAAGGACATTTCAATAAACAATGCCATAGGGTATGTAAATACAAATTTACAAAGACAAAACATCAGCAACTATCCAATACAGAGTTGAAGAAATGCTGAAACAAAGCATAAGCAATTCTAAGACTGACATTAAACAATATAGAACTAGCCAGTAGGATCATACTTAAGCAACAGATAGTACATACCAACACATATTTAAAGTAAGAGATAGGACATAAGGCAACCGATAGAGGTGAAGTAAAGCCTTTAGGAGAACACATTCACAGCTATGGATTAGAGTGCCATCAATATGCAGATGACATCCAACTCTATATCTCACCATCCAAATCACCACAGTAGAAATCTTAGGTTCCTGCCTGACAACTGTGTCCAAATGGCTGAAAAAAAAACACACACCGTCGTCACACGGCCATAAATTTAGCTCCAAACTAGCGCCATCTCCCGCTGAATTCTCACCTTATTCCGTCTCTCTTGCGATTTCGCCATTCTCCCCAATTCACGCTTTGTGACTCTTTATGTCGTCTTTATCCACTTCCATGTGAATGCCCTGGATTGACTATGAACGCTTTGCAACACCAAAACGCTCACTCTCCCTGATCATCTGTCTCACCTAACACTGATTCTCCTACACTCCCACAAGCCCCAGTGCAACCCACAATTAAGCCTCAAAGTAATTTTTTTAAAAAAACATCAGCCTTATAGCGCTATAGCACTATAGCGCTATTCTGCCATGGGTGGGAAACCTCTGCTACCTATCACAGTTGGTTTTTGGGTTGGCCCAGCACAACATTATAATAGAAGAGTGATATCACGCAAATATGCGGAATTTTTTTTTTTAAGGGGGCGGGATTTTTAGGGCCCCGTTTCTGGAGGCACTTTGACAGACCGTTGAATTGCGCTTTTCCCTTTTAATTTTACTGACTGGAAGCGCAAGCAGTCGTCAAAAGATGGGAAAATCTGTTCTAATAACGATATCAGAAGAAACGATTTCTAGTGCAAAACTGACGAAATAAGGGCCCGTGTGACGACGGCCACATTGAAATTGAACCTAGACAAAACAGAATTGATGCTCATTGGGAAGGCAGAGATCTTAAAGGACATTGCAGTCCCCATTTTGATGGAATTTGTCTGAGCCTTGCAGACTCAGTTAAGAATCTAGGGGTTATACTGGATCCAGCAGTACTGCTAGAAAAGCAAATTAAGGTGGCTCGGCTGCAAAAATGCTTTCTACAACCTCTCTCTAGCCTGGAAGATGGCTTCCTAGCTTGACACAGCCAATCTGGCCACCTGGATCCATGCTATGGTAACATTAAGACTTGACTATTGTAGTGCACTCTATATAAGTCTCTCATCTAAGTTAACTGAGATACTCCAGTGGGTGCATAACAACAACAACAACAACAACAACAACATTCAATTTATATACATTAACTTCAGGACAAGTTAATGCCCAGTCAGAGTGATTTACAAAGTGTGCTGTTATTATCCTCATGACAATCACCCTGTGAGGTGGTTGGGCTGAGAGAGCTCTGAGAAGCTGACCCAAGGTCACCCAACTGGCTTCAAGTGAAAGAGTTGGGAATCAAACTCGGTTCTCCAGATTATAGTCCTGCCGCTCTTAACCACTACACCGCACACTCTCAATTAACTCTGCAACTTGGTTGTTGCTGGGAGCATTCTGCAATCACTCCACTGGCTACCTATCAGTTACTGGGCTCAATTCAAGGTAACCAGCTGAAGCTGGGCAAACACATTTCGAGCCATAGCAGCCACCTGGCTTCTTAAGATGACTGTGGTGTCAGGGAGCATCCATAGTCTGCAAACTTGAATTTTCAGGTGGAATATAAGCCCATGCAAGACATCGAGATTTCATATTGCTGGTCAGCTCTTCTACTCTGTGTTGTCAGGATGAAGTTTCGGTTTTTTCACCTTCATCCAGCCCATTACTGATTCCAAGTACCAGTTCAGAACACCAGCAGCAACTTTGGAATTAGATGGTGGTGGGGGGGAAGTAGATCTGGGTATCCTCCACAAAGTGTTAGACTCAAGAAGCGACATGGCTGAACATGGATGAAGGGCTGGACTATACTCTATGTTTTTTAATTAATTAAGTCTAGGTTCATTGGACTCAACCTGATTTCACCCCAGTCATACAGCAGTGGCGGGGAACATTGTTTTTATGCTGTGGTGCTGGGTTTCAGGAAGGAGGAGAAGTTTCACTACCGTGTCTTTCCTTTAACTTCTCTTCCTTGTCAGTCTCTCCCCCCCCCACACCCCCAACTTGCATGGCAATTCCTCTGTGCAAGTCCTGTGACCAGGGAAAGATCTTTCTGGGGGTTAGAAGAGATGGCAGAAACATGAGGAATGCAGGAAAACTCTTGTGTTCTGTGCATAGAATGGTAAGATACACACTGGTGTGTCTTCAGAGTACTGTTAACTTTGAATAAACCAATGCAATTTTGTTTTTATTCAGACTTATTGTGAAGAATACACCCTTGGCTGTTTCCTGTATGAATGTGCTGTTAAGCAGCCAAATAAATCCTAACTCCAGGTTGGTATTCTTAATTTCCACCAGGGAGTATAGTAATAAGTTCGTCATTTCCCCCCCTTTAAACTAGTGAACTGTGACAGAATTATTTTGCAACTTAACAACTCTGCAAATTATTCTCATTTCCACTCTGGCGTTACCCCCCTCTCTGGGCTGATTTAACTAGTGTTAAGTATAAAACAGTTAAGCGAGGTAAGCTTTGTATAGTCACAAAAACTAGATTAATGCACATGGGTAATTTCTGGCATTGGTTAAATGCCTGTAGTGCTGAACTTTGTGAAAGTAGGATTGATGAGTTCAGCCATTAGGTGCTGAAGTGTAGAGCAGAGAGAGACGACTTGTTTCTTGTTTAAATTGAAATCATTTCAATTCATTTCCTTCTTGGTTGGACAGAAGCATGTTTTTCAATAGGGGAGAAATCTTGAGGGAATCCATTGACCTAGCCAGTCATATAATGCAAAAAGTTAATGGGCAAAAATGATATTCATCTGCAGTTTATAATAGCATTTTTTCCCTCTTCTCTCCTCTCACCCCTCACTCTGTGAACCTTACAAAAGGAAAACATATTATAAGAGCAGCCACAAGGCTGGTAGACACATAACCTTTAACAATTATCAGGTCAGCGACAAAATAAAATTATTTTTAAAAAAAAAAAAAACAAACACAAATTTTGATGCTGAGATAATAAATTATAAATTATTGAAGTCAGAGGCACCAAGGAACTTGTAAGTAACAGTCCCGTCTCTTAGCAACAAGCTGGGGGGAAGCTGATTGTTGATACACGGAGAGCCGACAGGATTGTTTTGCAATGATTACCACCAAGGAACCAGGAACAACATTTTAACACCTGCCGCAGGGCACTTCTGCACCTAGCTATGCATCTCTCCAGTGGCCCACAAAGCCTGGGCTGGCTGCCAGAAGGCTTCTGAGGCCTACCTCTCCACCACAGCAGGCCGAGGGAAACAAAAAGGACCCCAGAGGAAAGATCAAAGCAGGAAAGTTCAGGTGTGCGATACGCTTCTACTGGAGTTCTATTCCGTTCCATTCCTTTCTAGGGGACAAGAAGCAATGGTTGGTTTTCATGGTTTTTTTCTTCCTCTTCTCTTGGGATCTATTGTTTCTCTTTTCTTTAACACCGGGATGGACAGAGGCTCCTCTTCGCAACAAATGTCCCTAGCGGAAACAGATCTCGAGAAGAACCGATGCAGCTGATTTACTCATCTAAAATGCCTGTGTTTTCACAGATTGTGTATCATTTCAAGAATGCAGATACAAATATATAATTATAAGTTTAAAAAAATAATGCAGATGACACCAAACTGTCATTGATCCTTGTGCTGTTCAATATGAAATTGTACCTATTTGGCTGTGGTGCTTTGGTCCTGGATTTGTCCAGTTCCCAAGATCATATTCACCCTGGATGACTAGAAATCCATCACAGAGTGATAGGATCTCACTTCGTTTTGATCGCCAAATCAGCCCCAAGTGAATTTGGCAGGTGTATGCTAAATGGAACAGTGTGATGCATATTTCTACCTATATATGACTGATCAAGTGGATTCCAAATAACATTTGAAAATGTGTCCCCATCTGACACAGCAGGGTGCATGTTGCTTTGGCAAGAGATGCTGCCTGGAGTTCGGACTCCTGTTGTACAGTTGTCTGTTAATTGCTAGCATACTTTTGTACTGGTGGTTAAAATGGAGTGGATGGGTTAGAGAATATAACAAAGAAGCACTCTTTTCTATAACGTGCAGCAAAAAATTGTTATAGCGATCAGATATACAGTGATCAGACTTTTTCTCTAGCCTTTTAAAATAATTCCTACCTCTGTGTATTTGTGCGTGTGTGTGTGTGTGTGTGTGAGAGAGAGAGAGAGAGAGAGAGAGAGAGAAACAGTGATTAATGACTGGAAACTGAGCATCTCCAACCCAAGCTCACAGATGTCTGCGCAACTGCATGGACCGCTCTGCTCTCTCCTTATCCTAAAAGATGTTAAGAGGAATCCGTCTGCCTGAGTATTGTCTGCTGTGGTTCCCGATGTTTCTCTGGGGTCACATGAAAAGGAAAATCTTTCCCAAACTGGCACCTGAGATCATTTGACTAGAAATACCAGCTATGACCTCCGGACCCTCTTCAGACTAAACATAGGTTTCAGCACTAAGCTATGTCCATTTTGTGGACCAAAGCAGTTTTATTGTGACTTTTATGTATTATACTGTTTTTGCAGTTTCAGAATGGTGATGCAACCCACTTTGAGTAGGATAAACACTTTTGCATAGATTGTTTATAAAGTGTCAATTGGGCAGGGTGCTGGATGACACTGCCCTTCCCACAGCCAAACCTGACCAAATCTGTCATTGAAGCAGCACATGACTCTCCAGGGGCCATGATGCCTAGTGGCGCCCAAAGTTAGGGGGACATGCAATGTGTCCATATACAACAGGAAGCAAGTCATTCTTGAGTAAGCAGCCACTTTCTCCAGGAGAACTGATCTCTGTAGTGAGGAGATCAATTGTAATTCTAGGAGTTCTCCAGGCCTCATCTGGATGCTATCAACCTTATCTCCAGAGCAACATGTTGCCCTGGAGTCTATTCTATATACATTGAACCATGTGCATTGACCTTATTGAACTTACTCATTTTTCTTTCAAGCTGACCTACCCATATTCCTGTATCAGAGGTTTGAAAATGAGATGGATTTCAAGTGCATGTACTATGTCTGCATCTGTGCCATCAACAGCATTCACCGTCACACAAGGTTGCTCGCCACAGTTTGTGAGTCCTGAATGTTAGGGCAGCCCATCATGGTTCATAACATCCACAAAAATCACATTGTTGCCTGCATAATGCAAACTGTCGCCACCACCACAAACCGCAGTTCTTGAGGGGCAAGGCCTGCAGAAAAGACTTGCAATATAATTTAGAACCATTTAGACTACTTAGAAAGTGAGCCTTTGTTTCCAAGGATTCAAAGACGTGGCTTGCTATCTGCTATCAAATACTGATTGGGACAGAGGAGTGAACGTTCAATACTTTAAGGGTGCTATACCTCTCAAGCTCAACAAAACTCATGTCTTTAAAACAAAAAGTGGTAAGCACTAGCAATTCTCCGTCCCATGTAAAGCAGCAATACATGCCATTTTGTGGATTTTTCTCTCTCCTAAGTTAATTCTATGGATTGCAAACCATTTTTTCCCATCAACATGCCATGAATTGTCCTCTGTTTATCCCTTACATGGAGAAAGACTGTTGCACTACTAATGCTACTACTAAGCCCAACCTGGCTACTACAGTACAACAATAAGGGAGAAGACCAGGGGTCTGATGTCACATGAAGGTCACTTATACTGAGTCAGGCCATTTGTCTCTCAAGGTCAGTATTGTCTCCTTAGACTGGGAGCAGTTCTCCAGGATCTCATATGGGGCGGGAGGGAGCAGAAGAGTGTTTTCATATCACCCAATCCTTTTAACTGGAGATACCAAAGATTAAACCTGGGACTTCCTGAATGCCAAGCGGATGCTATACAACTGAGACATCACCTGAAAATTATACACATGAAACAGCCTCATATTGAGCCACACCATTTGTCCGTCAGGGTCAATATTGTCTACTCTGACTGACAGTGGCTTTGCAAGGACTCAGGTAGACGGGCTTTCCTTTCATATCACCTTTACAACTGGAGATGCTGAGGACTGAACCTGGGACCTTCTGCATATAAAGCAAATGCTCCATGGCTCAGCCACTGCCTGTCTTTGTTTGACAAGGCCCTCAGGCTCACCAGGCAAAACAAAAAAACGTGTCTCCCCCCCCCCCTGCCCTTTGCCTTCTTGTGGGTGATTGCATCCCAAGTCCTGCTTGCTGCACATCTTTATGTGTGATTGTTTTTGTTGTTTTTTTAAACACACTACCTCCAGGCTGTGTCATGTCCCAGAATGCAGTGCAACACCCTGGCAGGAGTTCAACTGAAGACTAAACATTTGGCTCACTGACAGCAGAACTGCCAAGAGTTGGCAACAGGAGACTCGCCGGGAAGCAGCAGGCTGCTAAACCTTTTCACATTTTTAATTAGATCCACACACCCATGTCTTTGAGCTATCATAAATATACAGATGACACAGAGAGCATTATTTAGGGGGTAAAAAAAACACACACACACAAATGAAACCTGTACTGTGATATCTCTTACCTTATTAAAATCTTTTTACCTACAGCGAGGGGGTGGGGGACAGGCAAGATGCCGTGTGACATTTAGCATCGATTGGTACTGTACGTTTCTCCTGGCACGCTGAGTATGCAGGTCTTTGGAATAACTGACATCTAGAGTTAGTTGCAAGAGCATTGCCAGGAGATGGCATTAGCTGCACCTACTCTAATATGTAATTTCCCAGCAGAATGATAGATCCAAGCTGAAAGTGTTCTTAAGAGCACGCCTCGCTATAGTGATATTGTTGCCAATCCTTCTTTATTTTTCCTTCTTTTTGCTATCCTGACTTTCATCGAGATATGAAGGGAATTCAGGGAATCATAATGGTGTTGTTTCAAATTCCTCCCTTTCACCCCTGCACACATTACTAGATTCTGTTGTGTGTGTGTGTGTTTATCTCCCTTCTGCAGAGTTTGACTGCTCTGGGCTACTTGAAAAAGGGAGCATTTACAATCAGTTGGGTTTGCGAGTATCCTGTGTGCAAGTCACATGTTAAAATTAGCATCAGAATTCTTAGAGAAATGAGAATAATTTTAGGGAGACTGCAATAAAGTGTCAGTAAAAGTTGTTTCACATAACATAGCCTGAGAATTTCTGCCACACAGTTTCTTTATTTCTCTCCTTGTTTCCTTGCTTTTTAAAGTCCATGAGCACTTTCACATGTATTGAGGACTAGCACCAAACTTTCTTCTAAAGCAAAATTCAAACCAAAAATGGGATGCTCCTTTTCAGTGAAAACATCAGAAAAATTATGTAAGGAAGCTGGGATTTTTTCCTCCCAAAGACTAACATAATTTCGTGAGCGATTCACACACATCTCTGTCAAATGGTGCTTTCACTTGGGGGCATTTCGCAGGTCCTTAGAGTGTCACCAGACTTTGCCAAAGCTGAAATTCAAAGCAAAGTTTGGAGCTCTTATCTTTCAAGAGAAGCCACGAGCAGGTCAATAAACCTGGAACAGAAACTAAAAATGGGGAAGGGGAACAGTGGTCCCTCAGTGGAACAGGCTTCCTCAGGAGGTGGTAGGCTCTCTTTCTTTGGAGGTTTTTAAGCAGAGGCTAGATGGCCATCTGACAGCAATGCTGATTCTCTGAACGGGTAATGCCAATTGCCACCTTGGGGTCAGGTAGCAATTTTCCACAGGCCAGTTTGGCTAGGGATCCCAGAGGTGTTTTGCCATCTGGACATGGAGCGGGGGTCACTGGGGCAGTCGGGGGGGGGTAGTTGTGAATTTACTGCATTGTGCAGGGGGTTGGACTAGATGACCCTAGAGTTCCCTTCCAACCCTATGATTCTATGATTCTATTGGGACACAGAATTCATGGGAATACTAGCCTGGGCTATAAATCCATTAATATGATAAGGTCTATTTATTTATTTATTTACTTCATTTATATCCCACCTTTCCCCTCAGTGAGGATCCAAAGTGGCTTCCAACTCCCACCATTTTATCCTCACCACAACATGTGAGGTAGGTTCGGGTGAAAGCATGTGGCTGGCTAAAGGGTACCCAGCAAGATTCTTCCGTGGAGTGGGGATTTGAACCTGGGTCTCCCACATCCTAGTCTGACACTCCAATCACTACACCATACTGGATTTCATTTATGTCATTTCAAAAAAAGAAAAGAAAGAAAAATGTGTGTGTGTGTGTGTGTGTGTGTGTGATTCATGAAACTGAATTGAATGGGATTGTATGTATACGAGTGAGGGACTATTTTATCAGTGTCTGTCACGCCTAGAGAAGTGCTGCTTGTTCCTTGCTCAGGCACTTCAGATATCTCCAGGATTTGTACAAAGCATGGTTTGAAGGTCAGGGTTATATGGTGGTAAAAGTGTGGGATGAAGACGCGGGAGATGTGCGTTCAAATCTCCTCTCAGCCATGAAGCTTCTCAGCTAACTTTAGACCAGTCACTTTCCCTCAGTTGAACCTACCTCACAGGGTTTTTGGAAGGATAAAATATGGAAGGAAAACTGATGTATGCCACCCTGAGCTTCTTGGAGGAAGGACTAAATAAAGAATTCAAGATCCATGAACAGATGAAGCTGCCTTATACTGAATCAGACCATCGGTCCATCAAGGTGACTAATGTCTACTCGGACTGGCAGCAGCTCTCCGGAAACTCACACAGAAGTCTTTCACATCTCCTACTACCTGATCCTTTTAAAGTAGAGATGCTAGGAATTGTAACTGGAACTTTCTGCGTGCTCTTCCATTGAGTCACAGCCCCTCCAATGACAGGCAAGTAGAATATAAAAAACTGGGTATTTCCTCCATGATCAGACATTTGACGGATTTCTGTGACTTCTTCCACAGACCTTCTCACCCCTTTCCTTCTTTAATAAAGATCCTTTTCTTCTATCTCTGCCAGAGTGGTTCTCAGTAGAAGAGAGCAAGAGTCCAGTAGCACCTGTAAGACAAACAAAAATTGTGGTAGGATATGAGCTTTCATGAGTCACAGCTCACTTCTTCAATGGTTCACAATATCTTTGGTTTGCTACATTAATTTATACACCTATTTCCACTGCTAAAAGACTGCTTGCTAAGGAGGGAGCTGTCCAAGTGGCACCTCCTGGGTTGGTCAACTCTTTCCTTGTCCCCTTGGATGGTGGAAATGTAGCTACCCAGTTTATTCATCAATATATGGTTATAAAGAAATGGTGGGGGAAGAGAAAGAAAGCTACAGAGGTGGGAAGAGTGACCAGATATCTCCATCCAGTTAATCTCCTGGAAGAGTTCCCTTTCCATTCTTTCTGCTACAGTCACAAAATCTAAACTCCTCCATGGGAATGATAATGACTCAGTAGTGCAAATGCTTTGCATCCAAAAAGTTTCAGGTTAAATCCTAATGTTGCCAGTCAAAGCAGGTCTCAAGTAAGGATCCTCAAATGCTTGCCATTTTACCTCCTGTCCTGATTAGAGATGGGCACGAACAGAAAAACCAACAAACATGATGTTCGTTGTTCATTGCCATCCACAAACAGGGACTCACGAGCAATCATGAACATGGCCCTGTTCACGAACATGTTTGTGGTTGGTTGTTCGTGGGGGCCAGCAGGCTCTCTTCCAGCCATCATCCAAGTCAAGTTCCCTACCGCACCACTCCCAGAAACCTTACTTGAGCAGGCGGCAGGAAAGGTACCAATAATAAATAATAGCTTGGCCCCAGAGCCTGGCAGCAGCTCTGGAACTTGAAGGGGTAGATCCCTACTGTACCACTCCCAGAAACCTTACTTGAGCAGGCGGCAGGAAAGGTACCAATAATAAATAATAGCTTGGCCCCAGAGCCTGGCAGCAGCCCTGGAACTTAAAGGGGTAGATCCCTACTGTACCACTCCCAGAAACCTTACCTGAGCAGGCAGCAGGAAAGGTACCAATAATAAATAATAGCTTGGCCCAGAGTCTGGCAGCAGCCCTGGAACTTGACGGGGTAGATCCCTATCCCACCACACACAAGGAAAATTCAAGCTCCAATGCACTCTATCAAAATGCCCAAAGCAACTCTCTTCATCTCCACTGTAGACCACCTGTTTGTTTAGAATGGGGCCTTATGAACAGCTTGTTCGTGAACAGCAGATTGGGCTGTTTGTGGCTTTTATTTTGTTCGTATTGCTGTTCGTGCCCATCTCTAGTCTTGATCACTAGTCAAGAAAAGGGAGCTGATTTTTCATTGGGGTGTTCATGTTCATCTACCTGTTTGTGAGCATTTATCAGGTTGTTTCACCCTATTTGTTCCTAGCAGTGAAGTAGAACACAAATGGCTTTTCAGGCATACATGTTCTTACATGGCCCAATCAAGTGCTGCACTGCTGCTCTACTCAGCAGGCACTTGTTCAAATCAACAGTTAAATCAGTCACAAATTATATAAATCAATCAAAAATAAACACTGTGTTTTAAAAACAATCCTACAGTAGCCATGTCGGTCTGCAGCAGAAAAGCAAGATCCGAGTCCAGTAACACTTTAAAGACCGGCAAGATCTTTAAAAAAGCAAAAAGCTCCCCTCATCATATATTTAAAAGCTCGTGTCTGACAAAAGGATCGTGACTCCAGAAAGTTTATACTTTGTACTGGACATGAATTTTGATGTTCTACAGTTTGGGGATCATCTAAGTAGTCCTTCAAGACATTAATGGCTGCTGTCAGCGTTTTCCTGCATACACAATTTTTTAAAAAAGATACAAACCTGTTTCCCAGGTGTTTGAGTCATTCAGTGCTAAACTGAACAGACCCAGTGATCAGCTTGTTTGATTGTCACAGTTGAGCAAAGTACATTTGATTGCTGAACATGTTCAAGGCAAAAATTGTACCACCCCTAATCTCAAGTAGTAGGCATTTGGAAAGATCTTCTTTCTGCAGCCCTAGAGAGCTGTTGCCTCTCAGAGTAGACAAGATGGCATGACCAAGCTAGGGATATTATTGAATTTCATGAACACGCTGTTTTGATTTTTCAAACATCTAGCTTTTGACAAGCTCTCCCCACTCCAAACGAAACTGGAGTAATTTTTTTTCTCCCACCACTCTAATGAAACTTGATACAAAATATTGCCATTAAAACTGAAACTATTTTTCATAGACTTGACATTTAAAAGTGTAAAATCCTATATAATTTATCAATTGTTTAAAACGGTGTGAAATGGCATAACAAATGGGTATCCAAGACAATAGGTGGGATTGAAATGCTTGTAACAAATATGTACCCAAACTAGAAGAAGCGAGGAGAAAGTACATTTGTACATCTCTAAACTTAGATTCTATATAGGCAAATGCAAAATCCCCCCCCAAATAATCTCCTAGCAATGTCACATCACTCAACTGTTTTCAAGAGTCCACATTTGATGAGTAAATATGATTTCCAAGTAATTCCAGTTAACTTGGGTATATGGGTGGGCTTTCCTGAATCCAATTTGGAATGGAACTGTTAAAAACAGATTAAGTGGATGTCTGCCAGGCTTGGGAAACTAATCTTTCTGAATCAGCAGGACTTTTAGGCCCTCTCAAGGAGGGTTATTGAAACACGGTCATTTTTTTTTTTTCATGACAGGGCGTCAGCCTTAGTCAAGACAGGGTCCCCAAATCCTGGGATGGAGACAGGCTCATTTAGAAAACATTGTGTCAGCAACTAGTATTGCCCAACTGGACTGCCCAACATGTGTTACAAATAAAATACCAAACTTATTATTGGGTTGTTGTTTCGTCTTGGATGAGTGACAGAGAGTGACCTCACATTTCGGTGTCTATGAATTCTTAACATTTTGCTTTGAATAGATATGGTAGCTGTAGCAGAATCCTGCAGCTAAAGAAGACACGCACAAAGCGTGTTTGTTACTGGGTCCCCCAAGGGTTGAGTTTTCTGTCGTATTTCCCCTAATTTTAAAGAAAATTTAACAAGGAAATGAAATACTTGAAATGCTGGGGGAAAATAAAAGATCACATGCAATCCCGCCTGTGAGCACAAATTTTATAAATAGACACTCTGGCAAACATCAAAGAAATTGCTGCCGAGAGAAACTAACTGATCATGTATATTTTACATTGCCCATTTATTCCAAAAGGAGTTAGCCTCATGCTACCAGTTAACTCTGAAAGAACAACTAAAACACTGCCCATCTGGGAGGCTCACAAAGTCTGTTCTTTTTTTAATCACATGTATTTCCCCTGAATATATTAATTTAATAATGTCATCATAACACCTTGCACATTTTTTTTAAAAAATGACAAAATAAAATGACCCAGTGCAAATCTGTCAGGACAGGAGATGCATATTGAACACACATCGTCAATGCTAAATATTAATCAGACCACGCTTATTTTTATTTCATTTAGAAAATTTATACGCCACCTCTCCAGAGGCCTGTTCAAAGCAGCTTGCAACTAATCCAATATAACAAAATCATTAAAACATGCCCATTAAAAACAAAGCCACAAAAGCCCAACCATTAAAAACATAAGGCAGTAGACGTTATTGAACTAATTCCTGCATTCTCAGAAGGTGTTTACTTTTAGACTTTACAGATATATTTTCTTCCTACAACTGTGTGAAGTTTAAAATCTTGCAACCCTTCAGTAAGAGAAATCTGTTCGGTATTATTATTCCCCCACTTTTCTTGCACATGGCTGGAATCAAATTGGCTTAGGAATATATATTTTTTTAAAATGCCACTGACAATGTTTTAAAAATCACAATTTGGGGAAAAGGCAAAAGCAGGGTTTTTTTCTGGGAAAAGAGGTAGTGGAACTCAGTGGGTTGCCCTTGGAGAAAATGGTCACATGTCTGGTGGCCCCGCCCCCTGATCTCCAGACAGAGGGGAGTTTAGATTGCCCCCCCTGCACCTCACTGTGGCGCGGAGGGCAATCTAAACTCCCCTCTGTCTGGAGATCAGGGGGCAGGGCCACCAGCCATGTGACCATTTTCAAGAGGTTCCAGAACTCCGTTCCACCGCGTTCCTGCTGAAAAAAAGCCCTGGGCAAAAGAGACAGAAAATAGACCTCCCCAGTACATCCATGCCAATATACACTGGTAAAACAGCTTCAACCAAGAATTCCACTTCTTGTACTGTCGAAAGCTCACCTATGTAACCTAACCTTACATAGCTTTCCAAACATCAGGAGGGTAAGTGCTTTTTTTACGGCCTCCATAAGATAGGAGGAGCCATGAAATGCCCAGAAGCTGCTGGCAGAAGGGGAAGAAGGGGTAATTTGATCTGATTCCCCCTCATGCCTGCAGCATAGTCTACTGGTGTTTTGTTTTGTTTTGTTTGGCAAGGATTTCCCAGGATTTTCAGGAAAAACCATAAACTGCTTTGGTCCTGGGTAGGGATGTGCGTTTCGGCATTCAGAATGCCGAAAGAATGCCGAAATAAAAGTGTTTCGGCTTCTTTCGGGGAATGCCGAAACGTTTCGGGGAATGCCGAAACGTTTCGGGTAGCCGAAAGAAAAAAGCCGAAACGTTTCGGGATTCTTTCGGCTTTCTTTCGGCTTTTCAATGGGAAAATGCCTCCGTCTTCCCGGACGTCTGGGGGAGGCATTTTCCCACCGAATAAGCCCAAAATTGGTGGGGACCTTCCTCTAACCCTTCTCTTACAACCACCCAAGTTTCAGACAGATTGGACTTTGGGGGGCCATGTTATGGCCCCCCAAAGCAGGTCCCCCCATCCTCCCATAAGAAAGCGAAGGAGCAGCATATTGTTAGCATGCTGCTGCTAATCTTCTTCATTATTTCCTATGGGGAAAAAATGAAGAAGCAGGCTTCCTTTGCCAGGGGTGGCATTTTGCATGCAAAATGCCCCCTCACCCTCAGGGGCCCTTCTCCCACCCCTCCTCCCACGCCCCACCAAGGCTCAGCCTGCTCCCACTTGGGGGGGCCATTTCATGGCCTCCCCAAGTAGGTGCTCTAATCTCTACCACTGACAGCTGGGGGAGGCTTGTGTTGCCAGGGGTGGCATTTTGCATGCAAAATGCCCCCAAGCCCTCAGGGGCCCTTCTCCCACCCTTCCCCCCACCCCCCACCCAGGCTCAGACTGCTCCCACTTGGGGGGGCCATTTCATGGCCTCCCCAAGTAGGTGCTCTTTTCTCTACCACTGACAGCTGGGGAAGGCTTGTCTTGCCAGGGGTGGCATTTTGCATGCAAAATGCCCCCCAGCCCTCTGGGGCCCTTCTCTCACCCTTCCTCCCACCCCCCACCAAGGCTCAGACTGCTCCTACTTGGGGGGGGGCATTTCATGGCCTCCCCAAGTAGGTCCTCTCAGCCCCTAAAGTCCACCCCTTACAGCCCCACACAAACCCAATTCCCCCCCAGCTGCCACACACAGACCCAAATCCCCACATTAGCCCCTCACAGACCCAAATCCACCCCCACCTGCCCCACACCCATAACCCCAGGAACAGGCTGGCAAAGGCCAGCCCTCTCCCTTTGTTCCCTATGCTGGGAACTTCTAAACTCTCTTTCCCTGGGCAATTCTGCACAGCCCAGGGGTGCCACAATGGTGGGCACACTTCTGAGTGCCAGCTGGTCCCTGTGAAAGAGCACCTGAACCACAGACACTCTCCCTCAAATTCCCCCACCACCTACAGAGATGGCTGGCCAGCCAGCCCCATTGTTCCCTATGATGGGAACCAACTGCACAACAAAGAATAAAACAAGAACAACACAAAATAAAGTTTTAATTTTTTTTTTCTCCCTTCCAAAGTACAAGTAGGCAAAGCATTATGACACATTACACCAGCAGTCCCCCACACAGAAAAATAACACAACTCACTTAACATCAGAGAATCACAAAGCATGATTCCTGTCAAAAACACTTTATTTCTTGAACAGCTTTAGGTTACACAGCAGGGGGGAACACCAAAGGGCATGGCAGCACTATCTTACACAAAAATAACACAACTCACTTAACATCAGAGAATCACAAAAACACAATTCCTGGCAAAAACACTTTATTTCTTGAACAGCTTTAGGTTACACAGCAGGGGGGAACACCAAAGGGCATGGCAGCACTATCTTACACAAAAATAACACAACTCACTTAACATCAGAGAATCACAAAAACACAATTCCTGGCAAAAACACTTTATTTCTTGAACAGCTTTAGGTTACACAGTAGGAGGGCACAACAGGGCATGATAGCAATGTACTACAAAAAATGATACAACCCACTTCACCGTTTTTGACAGCAATTGTGTTTGTGTGATTCTCTGATGTGAAGTGAGTTGTGTTATTTTTGTGTAGTACACTGCTTTCCTGCTCTGTGGTGCCTTCCTACTGTGTAACCTAAAGCAGTTACAGAAATAAAGTGCTTTTGACAGCAATTTTTTGGGGTGATTCTTTAATGTGAAGTGAGTTGTGTTATTTTTGTGTAAGATACTGCTTCCATGCCCTTTGGTGTTCCCCCCCTGCTGTGTAGCCTAAAGCTGTTCAAGAAATAAAGTGTTTTTGACAGGAATTGTGCTTTTGTGATTCTCTGATGTTAAGTGAGTTGTGTTATTTTTGTGTAAGATAGTGCTGCCATGCCCTTTGGTGTTCCCCCCTGCTGTGTAACCTAAAGCTGTTCAAGAAATAAAGTGTTTTTGACAGGAATCGTGTTTTGTGATTCTCTGATGTTAAGTGAGTTTTGTTTTAATTTTTCTGTGTGGGGGACTGCTGGTGTAATGTGTCATAATGCTTTGCCTACTTGTACTTTGGAAGGGAGAAAATAATTTTTTTAAAACTTTATTTTGTGTTGTTCTTGTTTTATTCTTTGTTGTGCAGTTGGTTCCCATCATAGGGAACAATGGGGCTGGCAGGCCAGCCATCTCTGTAGGTGGTGGGGGAATTTGAGGGAGGGTGTCTGTGGTTCAGGTGCTCTTTCACAGGGACCAGCTGGCACTCAGAAGTGTGCCCACCATTGTGGCACCCCTGGGCTGTGCAGAATTGCCCAGGGAAAGAGAGTTTAGAAGTTCCCAGCATAGGGAACAAAGGGAGAGGGCTGGCCTTTGCCAGCCTGTTCCTGGGGTTATGGGTGTGGGGCAGGTGGGGGTGGATTTGGGTCTGTGAGGGGCTAATGTGGGGATTTGGGTCTGTGTGTGGCAGCTGGGGGGGAATTGGGTTTGTGTGGGGCTGTAAGGGGTGGACTTTAGGGGCTGAGAGGACCTACTTGGGGAGGCCATGAAATGCCCCCCCCAAGTGGGAGCAGTCTGAGCCTTGGTGGGGGGTGGGAGGAAGGGTGGGAGAAGGGCCCCAGAGGGCTGGGGGGCATTTTGCATGCAAAATGCCACCCCTGGCAACACAAGCCTCCCCCAGCTGTCAGTGGTAGAGATGAGAGCAGAGCACCTACTTGGGGAGGCCATGAAATGCCCCCCCAAGTGGGAGCAGTCTGAGCCTGGGTGGGGGGTGGGAGGAGGGGTGGGAGAAGGGCCCCAGAGGGTTGGGGGGCATTTTGCATGCAAAATGCCACCCCTGGCAACACAAGCCTCCCCCAGCTGTCAGTGGTAGAGATTAGAGCACCTACTTGGGGAGGCCATGAAATGGCCCCCCCAAGTGGGAGCAGGCTGAGCCTGGGTGGGGGGTGGGAGGAGGGGTGGGAGAAGGGCCCCTGAGGGTGAGGGGGCATTTTGCATGCAAAATGCCACCCCTGGCAAAGGAAGCCTGCCTCTTCATTTTTTCCCCATAGGAA
Organism: Eublepharis macularius; assembly: GCF_028583425.1. Classification (NCBI taxonomy): domain Eukaryota; kingdom Metazoa; phylum Chordata; class Lepidosauria; order Squamata; family Eublepharidae; genus Eublepharis; species Eublepharis macularius. The sequence goes on along the minus strand of NC_072791.1, from coordinate 27,520,896 downwards.
ATAATGAAGAAAGATTAGCAGCAGCATGCTAACAATATGCTGCTCCTTCGCTTTCTTATGGGAGGATGGGGGGACCTGCTTTGGGGGGCCATAACATGGCCCCCCAAAGTCCAATCTGTCTGAAACTTGGGTGGTTGTTAGAGAAGGGTTAGAGGAAGGTCCCCACCAATTTTGGGCTTATTCGGTGGGAAAATGCCTCCTCCAGGCGCCCTGGAAGACGGAGGCATTTTCCCTTAGAAAAAAGCCGAAAGAATGCCGAAATAATGCCGAAAGAATCCCGAAAGCCGAAAGCCGAAAGAGATTCTTGTTTCGGCTTTCGGCTTTAACGATAGAGAATCTTCTTTCGGCTTTCTACTTTCGGCTATAGCCGAAAATTTTTGGCTTGCACACCCCTAGTCCTGGGAATGCAGGGAAAGATCTCCTGCACCCAGGCCTTCTACATGAGCTTACACATCCAACCCAGTAGGTACATTAACATTTTCTGGAACTTTTCAAGCAGGAAAGTGCAACTGAACTGTCAAGTGCCTTCACCTGCTGATGATCCTCAGATGGTTGGCGAGAGGAGGCAGGCTTGCAAAATTGTGTGTGTGGTGAGTGTGTGCATGATCCTTATCTCTGCAGGATTATGTCTCTTCCACCATGACCAAAAAGCAACAGCAATCAAGGGTGTCTCCATGTAGTCAACAACAACAATAACAACATTTGATTTATATACTGCCCTTCAGGACAACTTAATTTCCACTCAGAGCTGTTTACAGAGTGTGTTGTTATTATCTTCATGAGAATCACCCTGTGAGGTGGGTGGGGCTGAGAGAGCTCCAGGAGAGCTGTGACTGACCCAAGGTCACCCAGTTGGCTTCAAGCAGAGGAGTGGGGAATCAAACCCGGTTCTCCAGATTAGATTCCCACCACTCTTAACCACTACACCAAACTGCTGGAGGGGAAACTGACAAGCCTAATAGGAACATATACGCAGAGTCCATTTCCCCCCTCAGTTCTCCCACAGCCATTTCTAAAATGAAAGTCAAACCACTTTTCGAGCTAAAAGTTGCAGATCAAAAACCAAATAACATGCACTGTACATTTGTCAGATCAAGAAATTTGTTTCCTGTTTCTTACTTTCTTATTTTCTCTCCATTCTTTTGGTATTGATTTAGAACAGCAAAACTTTCTCATCAGATCAGCAAAAATCTAATTTGGAACTGCCCATGAAAAAGCTGCTATGGATCCATACAATAGGATGGTCTAAAGAATACTGGCCCAGATCATGATTTGGGTCTAATAGCACCTTAAAGACCAACTAGATTTCCTGGGTATGAGTTTCAAGAGTCAAAGTGCCCTTTCTCAGATATAAGGAGGGAGAAAGTAAGGAATTTTTATAATCCAGTCAGATCATAGGAGGTGTATTGTAAATGAGAGTGTCAGGAAGCTAGCTGTAATACATATTGTAATTAGTTTGAGAGAGCAGGGTATAAAGTGCAGAAAATTAGCATCTGTAATGCAAGAAAAATCCTATGTCCCGATTCTACTCTGGGGGATCCCTTGTTGCAAATTTGCTTTTAAAAAACTCAGTTTGGGCAATCTCATGTTGTAATTTTCCTTTGAATTTTTTTTTCTTGAGAACTGCCGTTCTTTCATGGCAACCAGGTTTGCATTCACCTGATGGGAGAAGGGTGATTGGCAATGAGACAGAGAATCTACAACTATTGGTGAACTTAGCAAATGGATTCTAGCCATTGCTGTAAGTACAAGGGTTGAACTGTGGAGATGATGTAGCTTAGTCCTTCCATAGAGTAAGGCCAAAGCCAGGGGAGATGCAGAAAATGTTGCGGTCCGGTTTCACAACTGGAGGATGGGGGATCACATTTGCTCTAGGGTCCATAAATCCTCCTAGCAACTTTGGCCAGCTGGTTCTTTTCCACAAGAAAGGATGCCAAGAGAGCTACAGTCACTTCAGCCAGAAATTTCTGCAGTGAAAATTGCACAGGTATTTCCTTTGCCATAAAATCTGCCTCTAATTAGGAAATGGCTGTTTCTCATTATTAACTACACAGAAAGAAGGAGCTAATTTCTTTGAGAGTCAAACAATGTATTAATGTGGCTAATCTCTTGCTGGAAGGAAATAGTCTCAGGTATAAATAAGCGGGTAACATTTCATGGCTTGACCATCATTTGACACACAGCAAAACAGTGAGCATCTAATTAGTGCTCTGGAAATATGGTTCACACATGTGCAAGAACACTACTGAAAGAAGCCATACCATTCATAAGACTATGGTAATAAAATACATGAGCTATTCAGCTCCCCATAAAGTCTCCTTGGTAGAGAGATCACCTTTTGCTTTGTGCCTATATCTTTTGCTAAGATATAGACAATCAAATCTCTGGGAGAAGTTTGGTACTAAATTTTTTAAAAATGGGATTCTGAGTTCCGAAAGTTATTTGAGAATGTATTATTTTTTATTTTACTTATTTAGAGCATGAATACACTGCCTCTCTCCAGTTCTTCCCAAGGCAGCTTACAAGTAAAAAAAATACTATAAACTCATTAAAATATCATAAATTATCACTATAACAAAACAAGCCATTAAAAACAGCATTAAAAATGGATTGCCCTCAAAATATCTGTAAAACAGACCTCAGACAAGAAGTAGACAGCTAAAAAGTTTTTTTTTTATAAAGATTAGTTGAAAGGTAAAAATAAATGTTTTAGCCTGGAACCGTAAAGATTGCAGATAGGTAGTGTTGCCATCCTCCAGGTAGAGGCTGGAGGTCTACTCATCTGCAGACTACAGAAATCAGTTCCCCTGAAGGAAAAGGCAGCTTCAGAGGGTCGAATCACATCTCTGCTGAGCTCCCACCTGTCTCCAAACTCTGCCATCCTCAGGATCCATCTCCAAATCTTGAGGAATTTCCCAAGCCAGTGTTGGCATCCTTAATGGGAGGCTCCAGGTTGGGCCTTCAGGAGAGGGCATTCCCAAAGCAAGGTGCCACTCCAATTATGTTCACATGCACTGAATACTTTTCAAAGTAAGGAAGAGATAATGAGACTTTAAGCATTGTCAGTGGCAGTATGAGACAGAGATGAGGAAATATACTTTATTTCATGATGACTTTTTATGTTTTGTACATTTGTATCAGCAGTCTGACTTCTCCACTTTTTTATTTTTGCTGTTGATTTTGTAGATTTGTTTGCATTGTGTATGCATGGTGTTCGGTTTTTATATGCACCATATACAGTATTTCTACATACATCATACATTATTTATACATATATGTATAATGCTGATTTATTGGTGCAGAAGGACTATTGCAAAATGCATATATTTTATAGGCAAAACTCAACATGAACAAACAGACAATGGTGCAAGAATAAAGACTCAGAAGTTCCGTTTGCACAAGAGAAAAAGCAGGATCAAAATGAGGATTGTTCAGGTCCAAACAGCAGGCAGGAGTTATTGAAAAGCATCCCTAGTGTGACATTGTTCAGAAATTCCAGAGAAAAGTAATCCAAATAATAGGAAGAATTATAGATTAGTTCCTGTCTGTGGATCCATTTATGGTACATTTCTGTTATTCTGAAAACACGTTGTTTGCAAAGGCGATATGAAAATGGTTAGAAATGTTATTATTGCACTACTAAATTGTGGAAATCTCCCAATGCACTCTCAAAAGATGGCTGGGTTAGTTAGAGGAGAAATAATCAAGATGATTAAATTAACAATTATAGGAGGGATTAGAGAAGAAAACAGACAAATGATCCATTTTTCAGTAAGGTGGAATAAGTTGGTTTCTTTCAGGAATGTGGCTTCTTTCATTTTTTTGTCTAGACTGCTGTTGGTTATATGTGGGGGGCGGGGAGGGAATGTACCTGTTGTTTTATTTTATTTTATTTTTAAATAACAAAAGACAGGAGTAATTATTAAATGTAGCCATAATTCAAAGTTAAAGTTAATGGACACATAACAAGATTTTTTTCCTTTTTACATATACAATCTTTTTTGTAATGCCAAAATGTACATTTCCTTATGTGTGGGTTGCTGCTTTGGCTATGGTTCTGTTACCAGAACTGCTTTTTATGGGGAAATTAGCATGCAGTCTGGGTTTTAAGTTAGCGCGGATCTTTAGCCAATGTATACCAGAGTTCACCTTCAGGATTACTCATGCAATAAAGAAGAGACAACTAGTTAAAATAAACAGTGTTTACTAAGATGTTGCATAAGCCTACAATAACACATACATACAGAAACATACAAGGGCTAAGCAATAAAGGTTGGAAAAATAGAGCCGTTTGCATTAGCAGGTATCCGCTTGAGATCGATGGGATAGAGGCAATACATTATCTGGTCACAGTGAGAAGCAGAGATTCCAGCAGCGAGGTGGGGGAGGGTGATGTCCAGTGCCATCTGGGCTGGGGATGGGGTGCAGTGCCCGGCCATGCCCAGTGTCGGGCACTGGGCACAGCACCAAGCACCAAGCACCAAGCACGGCGCCAAGCACCGAGCACCTAGTGTCAGGCAGAGCCTGCTTAAATAGCCAAAATGTGCCCCAAGGCAGAGCCCTGTGGGGTGGCCTGGGACTGGTTCTCAGGAGGTTTTCAACAAAAAGTATAATGTGTAACAAGAGACATGATGGGCCGAATATCAGGAATTTGATGGGCCACTTTAGAGTCTAATTGTGTGATAGTGACACCCTTAGGGAGGGGACAAAAGAGAAGGGGAGGAATGCCGGGTGGGTTGATTGGATCTTGTCAGGAAGCAGGAACTGTCTTGACGGGATCAGCCTGGAATGCGATGGCTGTATTGATATGTGTCCATTAGGTGTTCTGGTCAGTTGGCATGTAGCTTCCATCTCAGGGCGGCTTCCAGAGATATGCATATCAGGGTGAGGCTGGGCTCCGTGGATGTGACAGGAGCCTGGTCTGGAAATGGCTGCCGCAGAGCACACAGTCCATAGTGGTTCTTCTTTGCCTGGGAAACATGGCTTCTCCCTTGGAACGTCTTGCGGGCTGGCTAGCAAGCTGTCTAGTGGCAAGGGCAGACTTCAGTGGCCATCCTGCAAGGAACTCCCCGTGGGAACTGGGTCCCTCCAGCTGGCACTGTGCTGCTAGCGGCATGGCTCTGGGCCCAGGTGGGGTATGTGTCCAAGGAGGCAGGAGGCATTGTTGTACACAGTCCATACTAGTAGAGAGGCAGGAAGCAGACATGGGCAATGCGGTCTTAAACAGAGTCCTTGGCAGAGTCTTAAAACAGCAAGGCAGGAAACTGACACAGTTTAGAGCAGGCTCCATAACAGGAAGGGGGAGTCCCTGGCAACAGTTCTCAGCATTGCTTTGGCAAATGCAAGGAGATTTGCAGGGTTGTGCCTAGAGAGGGAAGAGTTTGTGAAGGATGTCACGTTGTCACTTCCAGGTGATGCATTAGGTTGCCTCCCCTTGTCTCAGTAGTCTTTATCATAAAGACTAGGGGGAACTCCTAGAGCATCCACATGTAGAGGCCATTTTTTCTTACTCTATTTTCTCAGAAGAAGAAATTAATGTTAGAAGTGGGAATCCTTGCTCTGGGTGGATAAAAGGGAGGCCCAGGTCCCTCCTCTTTCTGTAATTTATAATCCACCTCAGGTCTCAAGAAGAAAGGTGGGCTATAAGTAAGTAATAAATAACTAAAATAAAGCTCAAAAGATCAGTCATTCTCTTTAATCCAAACCCAAAATGGGAGAAGAAAGAATTGGGTACAACAGAATTAGGTAATGTTGTTGGCGAAAGTACTCTTTTTCTGAAGTAGTGTTTTGTGCGGCATTTTCAGAGATGCAGTGGGATGAGGTAGGCAAGGAAGGCCTGCTCCACAAATGGAGATCCCCTTCAGTCAATGGAAATTATTGCTGGATCCAATCCCCGTTTAGTAGACAATTCCCCCCTCTCTATATTTTGACGTAGTTTCTCTCTTGTGAGAAAGGGAACTTTGAGACTTTATTTTCACATCAGTTTTTCTTTCCTCAAGCCAATTTTTCCCCATTAAAATCAACATGTTTTCTATGTCATTTTTGTATCAATTGCATATAAATGGTGCATAATGTTTACAATGCATATATATGGCACATAAGTAGTCTGTACATAAAAATGGTGCTAAAATTTTGTAAGAGAAACCAGAGAATCATCAACGAGAGCAGCAAAATATGGCAAACAAAAAGAAATGACAATATATATGAAATCAAAAATGGCATTTTGTCTCTATACTCAGCAAATAAAGCAGTATAGAAAAGATTTCCCTGAAGTTACCTACTAGAAAGGGACCCAGATTGTAACAAAATCGGATTCAATAGCACCTTAAAGATCAACTAGATTTCCAGGGTCTGAGTTTTTGAGAGTCAAAGCTCCCTTTGTTGATCTGTCTGAGGATGTTTGCCAGGTTGTTTCACTAAATTCCTTTATAAGAGAGGTGTACAAAACAAAACTCACAAGCTGAGGATATATATGGAATCCTTGTTTCAAACATTACCTTGATTCTCTTGAACAGTAAGACAAGTTCAAGATGCTTGCAATAACACAACCCCCTCCCTGAAAAATTCCATTTTTCCCCAATTTCCAGCCATGAAACATGAACACGTTTTTCTTTGATTGTATAATGGCATCTCTCCCTTCGAATCAGACTCTTGAAAGGGAGGAGCAAGAACAATCCCACCCAATCTACTGATTTCCTGGACAATGACATCTCTCCTTTCCAATCAGATCCTTCCAAGGGAGGAGCATCAAGCACTCCCAGCCAATCCCAAGCATCTTCCCCCGCTCCTTGTGTGGTGGAGAGTTTTCTTTCCTTCTAAAAGAAAAAAAGCCTGGGCTTGTTCAGAGTCCGTAGAATTCAAGCCTTTTGTCCAATTTGCTTGAAACTTGGGGGGTTCTTTGAAGCATAGGCAGAAAGCACTTCACTGCAATTCTGATGACATTTAGTACAGAAGCAACTACTCCAGTCTCCCCCTCTCCACGGACATACAATTACGATGGCTGGAAGGGGGCTTGTTTAGGGTCCCATAGAATTCAAACCATTTGTTGAATTTGCTTGAAACTTGGCGGGTCTTTGAGAGACAGGCAGAAAACACTCTGCTGCAGTTTTGGTGATATTTGGTTGAAAAACAATAATTCTAACCCCTCCCCCCCCCCGAAAAATTCTCCCATAGAAAATAATGGAAAAACTGCCAATCTCATTCCTTACTTGGTCACACAGATCACAACAAAGAAGCCTAGCAAACTGATAGTTTTCATCAGAGATGTAAACATTTTTTTTTATTGTCAGTCACTTTAAGAGTAGGAAAATGAAATGAATGCATATGGGGGGTGGGTTTAGAGGTTATGCCTGGATCTTGCTCTTCATCTGCAGAATAACACAGCAACCCACCTGAAACTGAGCAGGCAACTGTTTAAATAGACAAATAGATTACTCACAAATCATATAAATTGGTCATCAATAAATGCTGTATTTCAATAAAATCCTACCCTTCAAAGCTCATTTAAGTAGTCCTTAGTAACACTAATGGCTGCCAATCAGTTTGAATCAGCAGCATCTTCACACATGTGCAGTTTGGGGAAAACCTTAGGCAAACCAGTTTAGATCACTCACAAATCACACAAATCAGTCATCAATAAATGCTGTGTTTCAATACAATCCTACCCTTCAGTGTTTGGCTAAGTAATCTTTAGTGATGCTAATGACTGCCAATCAGTTTGAATCAGCAACATCTTTGTGCTTGTACATTTTTGGGAAAACCCAATGTAAACTGGTTCAGCAGGTATTTATGGCTTTGCAGCACAAACCGAACACAGTGAGTGATTGGTTCACATTTGAAGATGGTATCGAATGTGTTCACAACAAAATTTACAGCATCCTTAGTACGCATGTGTGCATGCTATCATGCTAGTTCTGTAGCCACCCAGCAGACTCAGAGAAACAGCTCTGTGAATACTCGATCTGATCACCAGTCAATCGGGGGCATATTTGCAACTGCTGATTACAATGCAATACGAACCCACAGAAATTCAGTTGTCCCTAAGTAGCACTGAATGTTTCAAATCTGCTTCAATCCATCCCTTAATTCATATTTATTAAAATATTTACATTCCACTTTTCCTTGGTGCTCAAGATGGCTTACAATTCTAAAATAAAAATATAGTTAATAGTATCATATTTCCTCCTGCTTTCAGCCTGGTCAGTCTACAAGGAAGGATAGGTCCTAAATAGAGGTGGGTATGAATCATGTGGTTCATGGTTTGTCCCGTTTCATGAACCATGAACTTTCACGAACTTGCCCCACTTCGTGAACTGGTTTGTGGGGGTTTAAATACCCCTTTCCATGCTGCTGTGAAGCAGCATGGAAAGGGGCATTTCACCCCCGCAGGCTTGGGTCAGCTACTTGTCGGGTTTAAATGCCCCTTTCCGTGCTGCTTTGCAGAGACATGGAAAGGGGTATTGGGCTTTTACACGAACCAAATGAACTGGCAGACCAGTTCGTGGAAGTTGGTGGAAAACGGACTTCTGTGAACTACTGGTTTGTGAAGCATGAACCGACCAAGTTCGTGACAAACTTTAGTTCATCTTGCAGTTCATGCCCATCTCTAGGCCTAAACTATACTTGCGCTACAGGAGCGAGTCACTGTGATATAGTAGTTACTCTCTCTCAGGTACAGCCATAGCATACACCCCAAACATCTGCAATCCAATTTCAATTCATTTTGAGCATTTGAGTGGAACAGAACATACTTTCTAGCGGTGGAAGGTTGTTGCTCACAATTTGTGATCCAACTCTGGATCATATGGAGGGATGTTTGCACACTTTGAGAAGAAAACAATGCAAAGTACAAGGCCATATTAAATTGCAGGTGGTCTGAAAAGCCAACTACCAATGCAGTTTCAGGATAGAACACATGTTTTTTCCTGAATGGCTCTCCCTCCTTTCCCGGGGAAATAGTAACCTCAAGCACCTCTGCTATCACTCTGGCATTTCAGAGCCACACTGAGAAAAGAAATGAAGTAAATACTGAAAGTGCTCAAGGTTTTTTTTTTGCTAAGCATTAACTACATTACTTTCAATACAAATAAGCACAGCAAGGAAATAACTTCAGAAACATAACCTTCCTTTGTATGGTAAAGGTCAGCTCTCGGGGCACACATTATCTATTTTATTTAAACGGATATAATCTGCAGCTTGTGATGGTATTTATTCACCTTCTCTTCTCTCCCTCTTTCTCCTTTTGTCACCTTTATTGTGGGTCTCTAGTAACCTTCTTTTCCTAACCCTCCCAACCCAAAAGAAAAAAAAAACTGTACTGGAAAGCGGCAAGTGCTAATATCTGTTTAAGAATCTGGTGGATGAAGTCCAAGCAATCTTTAAAGCTCCTTAATTTCCCCCAGACTGCAAAAACAAACAAAACCCTCAGGAGATGCCACCATTTTAGCATATGCCATTATGTGTCAGCAACATCCTTTACTCTCAGCATTGGACAAACAGGAAAATCCCCGTGCAAAAGAATAATGGAGGCAAATCTAATGTTATTAATTTCATTGTCTAGAAACCAGTGTGAGGACAATTTAATTTTCCAGGACATACCATCTCTGATCTGAAGGCTATCGTTCTCCTCCAAAAGGACTTCACAGGTAGGATGCAACATGGAAACACTGAATTAAAATGCATCATCTGGATCGGATTCTCAACTCACATTAGGTGCTGATATTAGGTATATCCCACCCCTTGCAAATGTTAATCTATTTCATCATGCCATTTAATCCTTCATTAGAGTAAAATGTTTGTTCTTCTTTGCTGTTGTTGGTTGGAAGTGTTTCACACCCACCCTGGTTGAACTGATTGCCCATTTGAATGGGTCTTATCTTACACTGGCCTCTCTTTGTAACACATTTCTTTATCTGTTCAGCATTTAATCAGGCCTGATGAATGTACACTCCAATGTGTCTGGCTCACTAAAGTTTATCCTGATATTGAATTTTTTTAGGATTTAAGTTTCTACTGAACTCCTGGTAATCCTGCCAAACACAGGTTTTCTAATCACATCATTTTATTTATTGTTCTCCCCTGTTCCACTCTGGTCTCACAGCAACAACCTCATGAGGTGGTTTAGGCTAAGATAGAATGACTGGCCCATGGTCACCAAATGAGCTTCCATGGCAGAGGGGAAATCCAAACCTTAGTCTCCCATATCCTAGTCCAACACTAACCATAACTGTGCTTATATCGCCTCTAAGTCAGAATCCCCCCTAAGCGTAATGATACTGTTGTTGCCATAGTAATCCTGCTCAGTATGAGAGGAACCGCAGGTTCAGACATTTGGTGTATGTGCTTGGCTGAGGAGCCAATGGGGCGAAGCTACCATCTGTGGGATTATGACTGAACGCCATAACTGTGCTTATATACCGCTTTTCTAGACAGATTAGTGCTGCTCAGAGTGGTGAATGAAGTCAGTGTTATTATTATCCCCACAATACAGCTGGGGAGCTGGGTTGAGAAGAGTGGCTTATCCAAGGCCACAGTAGATGGATTCAAACCAGCAGAGTTCTTACAGCCCAACCACTTCACCACTATGCTACAGCAGCTCTCAAAGCATACATAAAATGTAAATTAGCTACCAAAACAATGGGAATATTAGATAACAAAAGAATTAAAATACCCAGGGACCAAGTTAATACCTTCCAAATGTACAAAAATACCCCAAACCTGTACCATAGTGATTGTCATCATTTTTTATATTTCTCAAAAACTCCTGTGCATGCTGATTTTTCTTCACCTGCTGTCTTGAGTTGTTCATTTTCAAGTCCCCACTCATTGCAGTTCTCTTATAGCTGAAAGAGGCATTGGTTTGTTGGTGGGTAAACGAAAAATGCCCAGACCTGGATAATTCAGGCTAGCCTGATTCGGTCAGATCATGTTGGCTGCTAAGTAGGGTTGGCCCTGGTTCATACTTGGATGGCAGACCACTAAGGAAGTTGAGGGTCACTATGCAGAGGCAAGCAATGGTAAACCACCCATTTGTCTGTTGTCTTGAAAATCCACTGGGTCATCCTAAATCTGTTGTGACACTTACATGAAAACGGAAACATTTTAGGATCAAGAATACTAATTCTTCGACTTTGTCTTTTGCATTGCAATGTGAAGCACAGTTAGACCTTTCTAAGCCCGGTGACTATTGGACTTAGAAGAGTGTAACTCTGCTTAGAACTGTACTGTTAAATGGGGGGGGGGGGTCATTTACACTATTGATTTCAATGAGCTTAGACTGGAGTAACTCTTCTTAGGATTGCCCTGTTAGTTATAACTGAGCCAAAATTAACATCAAAGTGATTTGTTTCAAGTCAGCTTGGGGTATCCAAATTTATTTAACAATAATTTATTTCCCAGAATTTCAGAGGTGGTTTGGGCTTGGGGAGGTCAAGGAGCAGGGAAGGAGAGAAAAGTAGTATCCCTAGCAAACAGTTGTGTGTTGGCACATGTGCCCTTTAAATCTTAAAGGGCTGTTATTTTCTATGGAGAGACCGAGCCTCCAAAGTGCAGAGGCCAGGGCCGCCCCTCATAGAACATAATGATGCTTTAGAATGTGCTACCAAACAGCTGAGGGAGGGGTGCTGTAATAATGGGTGGTAGATCTGGCCTCTGAATCTATGGATAGATCTACTAGCCATTGAAAAATTTTGGCCCTTAGGAAACTCTATAAATTGTTATTCTTGTTATGACACTTAACAAAGTGTTAAAGGAATGGGTTAACATGCCCCTTTGCATTTCCTTTTGTTCTCATATGTTCTTTCCACACATTGTCATCGCTTGTGTTCTCAATTTCCTTGTTCCTTTGATTCCCCTTTTTAACCATTTGTACATTCTAAGCCATTTATATGCAATTAGTGCAAAATTAATCTTAAACCAAATATGAAATATGGGTTTAATCTGTACAAGGGAGAAGCAAAATGAAAATAAGGATATTTGAGATGAATCAAAAGAAGTGAAAAAATCAGTAGCGTCCCTAAACACAAGTCACATAAAAGAATAAATCCCATTAGTCTTTAAAGTGGACTCTTGTTTAATTTTACAAGTAAGAGATGCTAATGGATATACAATATAAATAAGAATTCTGAAAAAAAACATCTCCTTTCGGGGAGCAATAATTTCATTTTTATGCTGAAATGAAAACCAAGTGGAAGTTCACATTAGCCCTGAAAGTCTTGCCGAGCTGAAGACCTGGGAAATTCAGTGGGGAGATAAATCCAACTTGCTCACTTAAGTGACTGAGTCCCTCTTCTGCTAATTAACTGGCTAAAACATGAAAAGAGCAGCTCTTGTACCAAGATCCTCATTGCTGTGCCCTCTGGACATTGCCTATTACCAGGTCTCCTCTGGTGGTTTCAATACTGCTTCTTATTTGTGGGCAGGTTAATCCCACCACAATCCATCTAGGTCCAGGTATACATACCTCTTTCCCACACAAAGAGCTACTAAAATGCCCTTTGAAGTCATTACTGACCCTCAGGGGGGCCGTGAGAGGCCCTGCTCAGTTGTTTGTGTTTCTTCATAATGTATTATATGTTCCCAATAATTTCCTTCGTGTAGACAAAGGCATAATGAAGCTCCAGGCTGGATTCATCTGGAGATTTTTGTCTTATTATTTTTTATCCTACAGCCAGAACAAACTGGAGTGTTTGGTATGCGTGTGAGGAAAGTGTCTGAAAAAGCCACATTGAAACATCATTGAGGCCAAATTAGCCATGATGGGGAAGCGGTGTATATTTATTTGCATGTCTGCCCCATTAATTTACAAAGTGGGAGGGTCTTTTTCTTTTACACAACCCTGAACACGTGTTTCAAGGGATTTTCCTTTCTTTTACACTGGCTTAGTGGCAGAGCACATTCTGCAGTTAAGTTCCCAGTATCTCTAAACGATCTAAGGTACCAGGTATCCACAAAGAACTTTCTCTGTTAGAAAGCCAGTACCTGTCAGAGGAGGCAATAGTGAGCTAAATGGACTAATAGCACAAGAGTATGAGGTAGCTTCACAATTATTTATTATTCAATGCATGTCCCCATGTTTCTTTCTATTTAAAAATAAATACTTGAGGCAGCTTAAAAATATTGGAATCCATGTGGAACAAAGATAGATAGCAGCTGTTAAAAATTTACAAACATCAGGGACACAATTTAACTAAAAAGGGCTTTTTAGTGGGTGGTGAAGGAACTCTAAAGAAGAACCCATCATCAGAGCCAGGGAGCAAGTTCCAAAGATCAGGCAAAGCTACTGAGCAAGCCCTTAGCGGGGTTTCCACTAACTGTACTCCTCTGACTGGGATCCTGGTAAGCTTCCCCAATGGATCTCAGAACAAGAGCCTGTATGTAATGTGGAGACAGTTTGGGTTTTTTGCACCCATTCCCCAACACACACAATTTCCAGAAGCTTTTTTCTTACAAATGATTGTCTCTGGGAGGAAAAACATGTGAGGTAGTGGAATGGGGTGAGGTAATTTGGAGAAAGGAGGGAAAATTACCTTTTTTATGTTGAGAACAGATACCCCCCCCCATCATTTTGAGTGTAAGCAGGAAAGACGTAAATAAATACAATCGGTTGTCCTCATCACATCTGAGGCACAAGATACAGAATGCTATCTTATGTTTTCATTCAGATCCTACAATCAGCATGTATAAATGAATATATTCAATATTTCTCTAATAATCTAACTGCAAAGCTCTGGTGAAGATGGAAGTTCCACAAAAAAACACATAGATATTAGAACGCAAACTTTGGGGCCAGCTAGAATTACGGAAGTTGCGTTCAATGTTTAGAAAATATCAGGGCCCATAAAATCTTAAAGAACCAGGTGGAACCCTGTTGGCCTCTCGAATTGCCTGATCTCTGCCGATTTGGTAGCTGCAACACAATCTTCTCTCCAGCTATTCTGAAGCAGAATGCATCTGCCAGCTCTTTCCCCCAGCAAGTTGTTCAGTGACAAAGCAAGGTTCTTTCCCTAAAATTCAGTTTTGAGACTTGCTGGGCCTACTAATAGTTGCACTCTGCTAAAGGAATAGTTGCTCCTAGTGCACAATGGCTCTCTCCCCATTTTACTACAACATAGTAATACTGTGAGTGACTGGCCTAAGATCACCCAGTGAGCTTTTAAAAAAATTATACGCTACGATTCTTAACATTCTGTATTCTGCAGCTTGTGGGGTAGAGGGAAATCCTGCCATACAGAGACCTAGAGGTCTGATAGAAAGATAGAAAAGAAATTTTACTTTTCTGTAGGCTGGCATACAGAGCAACATGAAAGTCGAGCAAGCTTCCTCTGACATAGACTGATGAAGTCCAAAACAGCTTTACTGTGAGCAAGTTGTTTGACTAGGCAGGTTGGTTAGTCTCGCACAATACTAATAAGTTGTGGAGGAGGGTGAGGAGGAGGTGGAGGAAGGCGGCGCCCATTACAGATGTCCCCTTTTCAAAAAGATAATAAGTGACATGTGCTCCACCCATCTGAGCCAGCTGCAGCGGTTGTCAGGCGCTTTCACAGAGAAGGAATGGCATCTAAGGTTGGCCTGCAATGCCAGGTAGCAAATGTGACATACAACTATATGCCTGTCTGCAGCACTGCTTGAATGAGTAGGGGGCTTGTGTGTGTTGGAGAAGAGAAACGTGAGCTGTCTTCATAGATTGGGAGTCCTTTTCTTGCACCACTTCCAGGTTCCTTGTCACTCATAATATTGGACGAAATGCTTCATGAACCAAACCAATCATGCAGCTGCCCTGAAAATCTTCCAGAGGAGCTGTCAAACACCCTATTAACACACTTACTGACACTGGCCACAGATGACTGTCTTTCGAACAAGCCAGACTCAAAGTATAAATAGTTTTGTTGGAGGATTTACTCGGCATGCTGGAATATTAAAGCACTAAATAAATAATGCCGTTTTACTTTAAAATATTAAAATGTAACTACATCGAACTGGTTCCAGCTTGGAGGAGGTACATCCATTCATTTAGCCCAGAAGACTAAGAAACCTGGTTTGTGCGTAGCTGCCAGTAATGGGGATTTGCATGTACAAGGTAAAAACTAAAGCTTCATTCAGACATCCAGTAGAGCATTTCCATGGGTGAAAGGAGTTCTGGAAGAGCATTATTTTCTCATCTGCTCCTCCTACTGCAGCCCCAAATATACCCCAAAATGCTGCTCTTGCAGAGGACACAGAAGGGCAGCATTTTATGGTACATTTAGAGCTGTGACAGGAGAAATTCATGCTCTCTGGGTTGAAATCCTGCTGCCCGTGGAAATGCTGCATTGGATCTAAACTAGAGGTGGGCATGAACAAAAATATAAACCAAAGTCCGTCATGAACCGGGCCAGTTCATGGTTCATAAACCAGAGGTTCATGGGAGCCCATTTCTCATGAACCGTGATGAATTTTAGCCTGGTTCATTTGGTTTGTATTTCGGTTCGTCACTGTAGACAGTCTGGCACAGATCAATCAGTTTCCTAGGCAAAGGGGCGATGGGCCCTCTGCAGACCTTCTGCTGATCCAGAAGTGACGTTTTCACAAACTGAATGAACCGGTTTGCAAACTGGGACAAGTTCATGAAAGTTCATGGTTCGTGAAATGCAACGAACCACGAACCACACGGTTCAGAATTTTCCCTGTTCATACCCATCTCTAATCTAAACTGTTATGAACAAACCTCAGAAAGCCTTTAGAGTCATATGCTCCTCCTCTTTCCCTTCCTTCTTCCTTTCATGCATGGTAGAGAAATCAAGAACTTCCTGGTTCTGGACAAACTGTGATGTACCAATTGGCTGAAATAACAGACTGTGTTTTCTTCTCTCATCTACAAACCAGGATTCCACATAGAGGTGGACTGGTCATGAAGACAACTGAGGAAAGTCCTGTGGCCTTTTGGCCTGGGGGCTGTTCCTGATTGCACTACCCTGGGGCTGTGCCCCTTCTGGGCCACACACAGAGACACCCACAGCACCTTGACTCTGCAGAGGGGGATGGGTGTGAAGGAGAGGCACAAGGAAGGAGGTTCTGGTCCAGCCTCACTTGCATGGTGCGGGAGAGGATGGGCCCAGCCCTATCTTGCTTATATAGCATCAGACTAGCCAAGCTTTTTCTCCCTCCTTCTTTGGGAGGGGGACAGGGGAGGTAGGGGTCAGGATGGACAGCAGTAAGGCCCTTTGCCAAGACCATTTTTTCATCTTTGTCCACCCCTGATTCCAAACCAGGATTAAACTGTGGTTTGGTATTGTGAGCATTAGGCTACAGAATAAACCACAATTCATTCCCTTCCAAAGTTGAGATGTCACAACAAGCTGCAATTTGCCTAGTATAAAAAGCAGAGGTTGGCATGGCCTGGAAAATGGACCTACATTTGACATGGTCTGGCCTGGTTTGTGGTTCTTGAACACAGGGTTTGTGGGACTCACCATTTTCATGAACTTTGGTCCATTTGGGCCTGTCCGTCAGTCTGTGGTCCATGAGTCCAGACATCCTGGCTCTGATCTATCAATTCCATAGACAATGGAGGGTATGTCCGCAGATCTTCTGCAGCCCTTAAAAACTTGATAGGCAGCTCTGCCAGATTCTGCTCTCCCATTCTGCTTTATGCGAGCAAGGAGGAAGAATTAATTCCCTAGGCAACAGAGAAGTGGATGTTCTGCAGCCATAGGAACACTAATCCTAGCCCTCAAAACCTTGATAGGCAGCTCTACTTGCCAACCAGAGAGCTCTCATTCTGCTCTATGCAAGCAAGGAGGAAGAATTAATTCCCTAGGCAACAGAGGGGTGGACATTCTGCAGCCATGGGAACACCAATCTTGAGCACTCAAAACCTTGATAGGCAGCTCTTCCTGCAAATCAGAGAGCTCCCGTTCAGGAGAGACGGTGCAGTGCTCGCCTCTTGAGCCAATGCCAGCTGCTGGAGAGTGACGATGAGTAGTGTCAGGATGGAGCCCCAGCAGCTGGCTGAAAACCACGCCTGGCTATAAGAGCCAGTCTGGAGGAACTGCCGGGCGTGGAAGCAACGTGTCTATTGCCTGCAACCACTCCGTGCCCGTGCCCGTGCCCGTGCCCGTGCCCGTGCCCGTGCCCGTGCCCGTGCCCGTGCCCGTGCCCGTGCCCGTGCCCGTGCCCGTGCCCGTGCCCGTGCCCGTGCCCGTGCCCGTTTTGGACCTGACACTACCGGTAAATGACCTTGGATTGTACCTGACCTTGCTCTTGGACTCTGGACTCACTCCTGGCATTATCTCGTGCTCTGACCACCGGTTTGACCTGGCTTTTGCTCTTGGAACTCCCCTCAGACTCTGCCATTAAGGTTTGGACTTGAACCACCCTGCTTGGGCTGGCCCAGCCCGTGACAGGCAGGGAGAAAGAATTAATTTTCTAGGCAACTGAGAGGTGGATGTTCTGCAGCTATGGGAATACCAATCATAGCCCTCAAAACCTTGATAGGCAGCTCTGCCTGCCAACCAGAGAGTTCCCATTCTGCTCTATGTGAGCAAGGAGAAAGAATGCGGCCACCCACGGCAGCCACAACGTGGCTTTGGCCGTGGGGCCGGATTTGCCTCCTCGGAAGGAGGAGGAGACGTCTTTTCCCGGCCATCCGGGCTCTTTTTGGGGCGGGCGGAGAGCGAGCCGTTTGCAGCTCCGCCCCCGCCAAACGCAGTTGCTCCGAGCGATCGGTTGGAGCAGGACGCGTTTTTTGCTCCGCTCCACCGTCGCTCGGAGGGAATCTCGGCGGCAGAAGGGGCTTGGCTGGGACAGTGGGTGCTCCACACCACGTCTCCAGCCCTCTCCCCCCTGCGGTATTTGTCGCGGCGCCCGGTTGCCGCCTTTGGGACGCACGGTTGGCGCGTTGCCGCGGGGGCCCTTCGGCGCGGCTTGGACTCCCACCGACGCCGCTTCTTGACCCGGTTTGGGCGCTTTTGCGCCGGGCTTCTTGTTTTGGGGCGAAAGGGGGGACCAGCCTTACGCCCCCCCCTCGGGGGTGTTTGTTGGGGGAGCCAGCCACTCCTGCGGGGAATAGGTCCCTCCCCCCCCCCACGGGTTGGTAGCATCCTATTCGGAAGGCATTTGGTGGGGACTGAGAGTGGGCAATTTATTCCCTCTTGTGGGGACGTTTTGGGTGGCCAAGCCTCACAACCTGTGTGCTCCTGGCTCGCCCCCCCCCCTTTTTTCTATTGCGGCCGCCATTTTATGCTTTCGCACGGCCGCCATTTTGGGAAGGTTTTGTTGGCCCCTTCCTATTTCCTTGGTAGGCTGTAGTGTTGTAGTTTGCCCACCTGTGCTCTGCTTTTGCATTGTGTGGCTATTCCTCCATTTGATTGCCTGTGAAACAGCAGGATGGCTTCAAGGAAGGGTAAGGGTGTGGCCAAGGGCAAGCAGCCTGCTAAGAAGCAGCCCTCTAAAAGGCCTCCTCCAACAGTTTCCTCTTCAGAGGACGAAGGGGATAGTGACTTTAACCTTGCAATTCTGAAACGATTGGAGGCTCTTGAGAAAAGTAAGGGGGCGTCTGGCTCAACAGGCGCAGTCAGTGAGCGCAGTAGGCCACTTAGGATGGCGTCTAAGGCTTCTTTTAGGAAGGAGATTTTGACCCGTCTTTCTGCTTTGGAGTCTTCTGCAGGTTTGCCAGGAGCGGGGACTTCAGCGGAGGGGAACCCCCCCGAGGAGGTTGCGGTAATCTCTGATGAGGCTGCGCCGGAAGGACCGACTGAATCGGTGCAAGTGGCAGTGGCTGTGGAGCCTAGTGGGCCCGATGGTAAGTCCGCCTTGCCTCAGCAGGCTTGCACCTGGCCATGGGGACCCTGGGGTCAGGCCGCTGCCTCCGGGTCCCCAGGCACACACACTTCTTCTACTTCATTCAATACACCTTGGCAGTTTGCAGGACACCCTGGCGTAGCTAGTTCGGCTCCAGGAGTACCTGGTGCTTCTGCAGCTGTAGGGTCTGCGTTGAGTCCTTGGGCGGGTTCTGACGGCCCGGCCCCAAGTATGCATCCCTCTGGATGGCAATTTGGTGGCTACCCACCCTGGGGTTTAACGCCGTATGGTGTTTACGGCCAGGTCCCTTATAGGGCACTCCCGTTTGGGGACACAGCTCTTCCCCTTGGTGATCATCTTACCCAGGCTACAAGGGATAAGATAGTTAAAGGGGAATATGTGGATGTGTTTACCCTTCTTTTCCGCGAGCTGGAAAAGAAGGACAAGGAGGATTTGGAGGAGCGTGACAAAGAAAAAATTAAACGCCGTAAGGTTGATCGTTCTTGGCATAACTGGCTCCCAGGGTTTTTGATATACGCAGGAGTACTGGGGAGGGCACAGCCTTTACGGGCTGTGTCCCTATTTCAGTACCTTAATATAATTTACAGAGGATATACTGACTTCGTTGGCACTGCATGGTTGCAGTATGACGAAGAGTTTAGGATGAGGGCTGCTTTGAACCCTCATATTCCCTGGGACCAGATCCACCAGCAGCTGTGGCTGCAGGTTATGTCCCCTTCGAAACCGAACTCGGGCGATAGGGCGGACAGTGGTCATCTGATTCACCGCCCACAGGCGGTCGCATCCACCCGCTCCCAAGCGGGGCAGCAGGTTCAACCCCGGCTGCTCTGTTGGGATTTCACATCAAAAGGCGTATGCAACAGACGGGCCTGTAAATATAGGCACGAATGTCCGGCATGTTCTGGTTCCCACGCGTATTCCTCCTGCCCCAGAACCAAGTCCGGTGGCAGTGGCAGGCGTCCGGGTGGGGGTGGTGGCCAGCAAACGGCTGGAAAAGGGCCCCAGCCCGGTAAGTCTGAGAGCGCTTGAGCGCTTATTGCCTTCTTATCCCAAAAGGCGGGATGCGATGTTTTTGTTGAACGGTTTTAGGTATGGTTTTCGGATACCATTTCAGGGCCCGCGGGTTTCTTTCATGTCCAAAAATTTGCGTTCCGTTCTGGGCATGGAAGCTGTTGTGCGGGATAAAATCTCGAAGGAGTGCACTGAGGGCAGGGTGTTAGGGCCGTTTTCACTGCCTCCAGTACCACACCTGCGTGTTTCCCCCCTAGGTGTGGTTCCTAAGAAAGCCCCTGGTGAATATCGTTTGATTCACCATCTTTCTTTTCCGAAGGGGGCATCAGTAAATGATGCCATACCTGATGAGCTTTGTTCAGTGCGCTATACGTCCTTTGACCAGGCGGTCAAGGTGGTGCGCAGATGTGGGGTCGGAGCCTTGATGGCTAAGTGCGACATTAAGTCTGCCTTTCGCCTGCTCCCAGTCCACCCAGAGGATATTGATCTTTTGGGCTTCTGTTTTGAGGGGCAATACTACATGGATAGGGCCCTCCCTATGGGATGTTCAGTATCATGTGCCGCATTTGAATGTTTCAGCTCCTTTTTGGAGTGGGAGCTGCGGCGGAGGTTCAGGTGTCGGGACACCTGTCATTACCTCGATGATTTTATGTTCGTTGGGCCTGCTGGCACAGCGCAGTGCGCCAGCCTCCTTGCTGGCTTTGTGTCATTGGCAGGGGAACTTGGGGTTCCCCTGGCACATGAAAAAACCGAGGGCCCGGCTCAGGTGATGACCTTTTTGGGCATTGAGCTGGATACGGTGCAACAGTCTTTGCGCCTCCCCGCTGATAAGGTTCACAAGCTTAGGGACCTGTTGGCTGCTTTTCGGGGTAAACAGAAAGTATCTCTCCTTGAATTGCAGCAGCTAGTTGGCTCCCTGAATTTTGCATGCAAGGCGGTCGCCCCCGGCAGGCCGTTTTTGCGCCGGCTATGTGACGCAATGTCGTCTCTTCGGGCCCCCCATCATAAGGTCCGCATTGATAAAGGCATGCGTGCGGACATGGAGGTTTGGGATGAGTTCTTAGGATCCTTTAACGGGGTTACCTTCTGGCGTGAGGACTTATTGGTTGGTTCCCAGTTACAGGTAGCGTCCGACGCATCTGGGTCTACGGGCTTCGGAGTGTTTTTCCGTGGACACTGGTGCGCTGAGCAGTGGCCTAAGGAATGGGCGGAGAGTGGTATAGTTAGGGATTTAACCTTCTTGGAGTTCTTTCCCATTCTGGTGGCAGTTTTTCTCTGGGGCCGTGAACTTGCTAACCATGTAGTGCACTTTTGGTGCGACAACATGGCGGTAGTGCAAGTAGTTAATTCCCTCACTTCCAAGTCTGGTAGGGTCATGGCACTGGTAAGGGCTTTCACTTTGAAATGCCTTCAGCTTAATATATTGTTTAAGGCCAGACATGTACCGGGAGTCGACAACGGGGTGGCGGACGCTTTGTCTCGCCAACAGATCGATCGCTTCTGGCGTCTTGCTCCCGGGGCCGACAGCCTTCCCTCCAGAATGCCACCGGGTCTGTGGCAGCTTGGCAAGCGGAGGTGAACCGAGCAATTCGGATGGCTATTGCGCCCAGCACTCATCGATCGTATGAGCGTGCGGTAGGACTGTTTCGGGACTTCAGGGAAGGGGCTGGACTAAGTCAAATATGGCCCATCCCCACGGAGCATCTTTTGCAGTTCTGCGTAGCCCAGAGGGCGCGGGGGTTGGCCGTTAAGACTATTAAGGGCCAAATGGCTGCGTTGGCATTTGCCAGCAAAGCGCGGGGATTACCGGAATCTACTGGAGATTTCAGACTTCGGAAGATGTTCGAGGGTTGGTCCAGGGAGGTCGGTGTAGTTAAGGACGCTCGTCAGCCAATTTCTCCAGACATCCTTAAGGGCTTGGGTGCTCTTTGGGGTGATATATGTAGTTCTAGCTTTGAGTGTCGGCTTTTTCATGCCGCTTCACTGCTAGCGTTCTTCGGCGCCCTGAGGGTGAGCGAACTTGTGGTTCAGTCACAATCGGATGCTTCAGGGCGGGCTTTGTTGGCTCGTGATGTTCAGTTTCAGGGCGACAAAGTTTTCATTCGGATTACGAGATCCAAGACTGACCAGAAGCGTGCTGGGTCTATATTAACTTTGGGACCTTGCGAGGACGATGCCTTGTGCCCAGTCCGGGCGCTTCGTGCGTATTTAGAGGTTAGGGGGGAGGATGAGGGGGTGTTGTTTCGTCATGTTGATCGCTCTCCCTTAACTCGCTATCAATTTTGGGCGGTGACAGATCGGGCATTGCGCCAGCTGGGATTGGTGGGTGTCAAATTTGGCACTCATTCGTTTCGTATTGGGGCGGCATCTACTGCGGCAGCCATGGGGTATGCCGATAAGACAATTCAGAAGGTGGGCAGATGGAAGTCATCTGCTTTTCGGTCTTACATCCGACCTCTCCCGTTGTTTAAGTCTCACGCAGTTTGATTTTTTCCAGGTGCTGTGGGCAGCTTTGAGAGGAAGCGGATCCTTATAGCAGGCCACAGTATGGTGTTCTGGGCTGCAGTGCAAGCCAGACGGACCCCGATTGGAGCCCAGCTCGGGTTGAGCGAAGATGCATCAATCGAATGGCTGGGCCGGCGTGGCCTTCGGTGGGCGGGATTGCTGCCTCTCTTGTTTGGTGGAAGGAACGGTCCTCCGCCGCATCTCCTGGTCTTACACGTGGGTGGTAATGACCTAGGTTTAATGAGAGGCAGAGCCCTGTCCTTGCAAGTAATTGCCGACCTGAGGGTGATCAAGAGACGGTGGCCTGATGTTTATATATTCTGGTCGGAGATGCTCCCTCGGCGTAAATGGAGGGAGTCTTTGGACCCTAGGGGCATGGCTCGTGCTCGGCGCAGGGCCAATAGGGCCATTCAGAAAGCTTTAGCGACGGGTCTCGGCATTTACCTCCCTCACCCTCGGATTAAGGCCGCTAATGCCACCCTTTACAGGGATGATGGGGTCCATTTGTCCCCATCTGGCAATGACATCTTCTTAGATGACCTGCGGCTCGGGCTCAGGTTGGCACTAGGCCACCTGTGGGGCGCGAGGGCCTAAGCTGAGGCTTGGCCTGTCGCGTTGGCAGGAGAAAGTTGGGAAATAGGGAGCGGGCTGGTGAGCACCCCTTTGGCAATTCCCCAGCGGTGGGGAAATGGGGTCTCTCAGGAGGGATGGTAATGCTTCATGGCTACCACCACCTGGGTAGACTGCCTCCAGGGAACCCCAGGTGCAAGTCCTTCCCTCATGCTGTACGGCTGAGGCTTTAGGAGCTTGAGGGGGAACCCTTTGCCTGGCCGGCCGGGCTGAGGCCATTCTACGAATGGATTACGCCCGGGGCAGCGGGGCTCGCCCATACAGGTCAAGGCGGTGGTCAGGGGTGACCCCGTGGCTTGATCTGTACCGCATAGTTTGCCCTTGCCGCAGTTTAGTGTTGATGTTATGTTTAATAAAGCGGCCATTTATACCAAAAGCTTTGTCTGTCTCTTTCTTCCAACTGGGGGGGCAATGCGGCCACCCACGGCAGCCACAACGTGGCTTTGGCCGTGGGGCCGGATTTGCCTCCTCGGAAGGAGGAGGAGACGTCTTTTCCCGGCCATCCGGGCTCTTTTTGGGGCGGGCGGAGAGCGAGCCGTTTGCAGCTCCGCCCCCGCCAAACGCAGTTGCTCCGAGCGATCGGCCCACCCTCCTCTCCCTGTTTCAGTGCAGGATTAGCCGGTTGCTGTTTTTGGGCCAGGTAGGAATTTTTTCCTGGTTCCCCTCATTGGCATATAAAGGGGGCAGGTTTTTCGCCTACCTTGTACTGAAGCAGAGGTTTGAGGTGTTTTACGGGTGGTGCTCTGTAGGCTCCCCCTGGCAGGAGAAAGTTGGGAAATAGGGAGCGGGCTGGTGAGCACCCCTTTGGCAATTCCCCAGCGGTGGGGAAATGGGGTCTCTCAGGAGGGATGGTAATGCTTCATGGCTACCACCACCTGGGTAGACTGCCTCCAGGGAACCCCAGGTGCAAGTCCTTCCCTCATGCTGTACGGCTGAGGCTTTAGGAGCTTGAGGGGGAACCCTTTGCCTGGCCGGCCGGGCTGAGGCCATTCTACGAATGGATTACGCCCGGGGCAGCGGGGCTCGCCCATACAGGTCAAGGCGGTGGTCAGGGGTGACCCCGTGGCTTGATCTGTACCGCATAGTTTGCCCTTGCCGCAGTTTAGTGTTGATGTTATGTTTAATAAAGCGGCCATTTATACCAAAAGCTTTGTCTGTCTCTTTCTTCCAACTGGGGGGGCAATGAATTCCCTAGGTAATGGTTGGGAAGATGTCTGTGTGGTGAGTGAGGGGGCTCTTTCCCTACCCTTTTCTGTTTGATTTTGCTTCCTTGCAACTTTTTGGTGCTGCAAGCCAATGCAAGTGAATTGGTATCTACTGGAAGATTCCAGGGGATGGCCACTTTGGGGGTCTGTAACTTGGACCTCCGAAATGCAACCTTGGCCAAAGTTGGAGGGTGGCTGTAGGAGAGCCTGCTGAACCCTAGCTGCAAGTTTGACATCTCTGAGTGCGAAGGTGGCAGTTCATTAATGGGCTGGTCCATGAAAAGTTCATGGTCCGTGGTCTGTGAAAATTGACAGACCATGGGCTGGTGGTCCGTGGTGTTTTCCTGGTCAGTGCCCACCTCTAGTAGAAAGTCTTAAACTTCTCAGGTATTCATGAAAGAGCCACGTAGAGCGGGACCCTGAGGACTGTAGAGTCTTGTTGTTGTCACAAATTCTGCCTCACTTGCGTTCCTCAGGTAAAACACCAACACATGAGAGGAATTTTGTAGGCCTGCAGAATACCTTCAAAGATTTCTCAAGAGGGCTTTATATATTCATCATTTTTAAAAAAAAAAAAAAATCAAAATGTCTTTATCATTTCTGGGAAAGAAAGCAAGATGTCAGACCTACTGGGACAGAAAGGATTCAGTTTAGCCAATTCTAAGGGTAAAAACAGTAAACTCTAGCCAAGTGACTACATAATTATATTTCTCCCCCCTCCAACACTCCACTTGTTTACTTTACTAGGGGGGAAATGAAGTACACAATCCTAAGAAGGCTTTCATTTTTCCTTCCTGCAGATCCAATTTATTCTATTACTAAATAGTGCCAAAGGTAATGTATTTAAAAGAGATGTTGAAGTGATCAGGTTAAAATTTATGTTCACTAAAGGAAAGAGGTGGCTTAATTGAATTGGCGCACTTAACTCATTAACCCTTTGCCTCTAGGACTAATAAGGATGAACTCCACATCGCTAATAATCGCAAAGGTGCGAAGTTGTGCTTTTCTTCCCTGCCTTGGAAAAAGCGAGATGGGAAGGAAAGGCTTAAAAAGGAAGAGAGTTTTGCTCAGCCCAATGAGATAGGCTTTGCTTGTATGCAAAAGAGGACATGAATTACATTAAGTTTAAATGGTTTTCTTCCTTCCTTCTGTAGAGAAATTATCATTTAAGGAACAGGTATCTTTAAAAAGCAGGTGTTATTCTGCGTGGTTTGCAAACATGCTGATTTCTCTGGCTCCTCTAGTTGTAGTTTGGACTTGCAGGGAAAGCTGTGACCCATCTGGAATGAAGGTATTGGTGTCTGTGAACTTCAGAAAGAGAACAAACAGGGTAATGGCTTAATGGCAGAGCACCGGTTTTGTATTCAGAAAGTCTCAGAGTCAGTCCCTGGCATCTCCACCTAAGAAGCTGCCAGAGGGATGGAGGGAAAGCTGGTCGGTTAAGAAAAAGCTGGGAAAATTGAGATATAGGGGCTGCCAAGAGGAGGGAAAGAGTGAGGATATGGGGGAAAGAGAGGTGCCCTGCCCAGCAAGTTCCTGCAAGTTCTCCTCTGTACAACGGAGCCTAGTCTGGCTGGCACCACACAACTGGGCCCGGACTGGTGATTGCTACCATGTAACTCAAGCAGAGTTTTCCCAGGGAGAAGGTGCCTAGGGAGGGATGGAGGGAAAGCTGGAAACAGAGCATATCATTTGGTTGATGAGTGGCTGGAAAGGAGAGAAGGAAACAGGAAAGGGGAGAGGCTATGGGAGCTTTCATGGAAGAAAAGGGGGAAATACTGGGGGAGGGGGAAATGGAAATACTGGGGGAGGGGGAATGGAATGCCCCACCACACGTTCTTGCAGGTCTCCCACTTACCTATATATATATATATATATATATATAGAGAGAGAGAGAGAGAGAGAGAGAGAGAGAGAGAGAGAGAGAGAGAGAGAGAGAGAGAGAGAGAGAGAGAGAGAATTATATATATGTATAATTCTCAATACGGCCCTATTTTTGGATACTAAAAAATCAGAGATTGGTTCCATGGACAGATGAAAGAGGTGTTTCTGCAACTATGAGAAAATCCCAGGTTTGCAGAAACACACACACACACACACATATTCAGGGCTTTTTTTCAGCTGCAACGCAGTGGAATGGAGTTCTGGAACCTCTTAAAAATGGTCACATGGTTGGTGGCTCCGCCCCCTGATCTCCAGGCAGAGGGGAGTTTAGATTGCCCTCCGCACCGCCGACAGTGCAGAGGACAATCTAAACTCCCCTCTGACTGGAGATCAGGGGGCAGGGCCACCAACCATGTGACCATTTTCTCCAAGGGCAACCCACTGAGTTCCACCACTTCTGTTCCCAGAAAAAAAGCCCTGCACATACACAATTTGCTTTGTCCTATCACATCCCATGTCAAACAAGTTTTCAAAGCAGTACAAAAACACACACTTACCTGACTTAAACCCATTCACCCACCCCCTGTCCAATAAATGGACAACCCCATCACTTATCCCATTCCACCTTGAAGGCTCTGAAGAATAAGGTTGCCATCCTCCAGGTGGAGTCTGGAGTTCACTCAGAATTGAAAGAGGTCCCCAGACAACAGAAATCAATTCACCCGGAGGAAATGACGGTTTTGGAGGGTAGACTCTGTGGCATTACATCCCAGCTAAGCTTCCTCCCTTTCCCAAACTCCATCCTCCTCAGGCTCCACCCACAGAAATTTCTCAAGCTAGAGTTGCCATCTCTAGAAATGACTGCCTGACTCTAGCCTTCAATATGTTTTTCACAAATTCTTTTCAGAGTTTGCTAGGCCAAATCTCAGACTTTTGACAAGTTACTTAATATTCCAGACCATGTTTTCCATCAGCTGGGCTTTTCTTCCTACCTTTCAGAAAGTTTTCTAGTGCCATTGCCTTACTGCCAGTGGAGGTAGTGATGACTGCAAGAATAGATTGCTTTAGAAGGGGTTAGGCTTGCCAATTCTGGGTTGGGAAATTCATGGAGATTTGGGAGCAGCACATGGTGAGGGCTGGGTTGGGGAGGGGAAGGACCTCGACAGGGTATAATGCTATAAAGCCCTCTCTCCAAAGTAGCTATTTCCTCCAGGAGAACTGATCTCTGGAGTTTGGAGATCACCTATAATTCCAGGAGGATGGCAACTCGAGGACAGGCAGATTCGTAGACAAGAGGTCCATCCATATCTACTAACCATGTTTACTGAAAGCAACCTCCATCTACAGAGGCAACAAAACTCTGAATATCAATGTTGGGAGTAGAGTTCCCAAGCTGAGCTTGGCAGCTGACGGGCGGATTGGGGGCGGGACATGGAGGTGGCTGCAGTGCTGCCTACATCATTATGTCACTTCAGGGTACAACTGGTCCAAGTGGGAGCAGGCAACATGGCCTGCCAGCAGGAGGCCTCCCATCATAGCGGAAGGCCTGGGAGGCCTAGCTGGGAGGCTGCACCAGAGGAGGGCATTGGCTTCTATACCCTGTTTGTTTGGCACTCCAGGGCAACTGGTTGGCTGCTGTGTGAAACTCAATGCTGGACTGGATGGACCACTGGTATGATCCAGCAGGCTGTTCTTATGCTCTTAACTTGAAACATGGCAAAGAGATTCCCTACAACTGTGTGCTATATTGTATGTATGTATGTATGTATGTATGTATGTATGTATGTATGTATGTATGTAATGGCACCGTCTGCTCCTCCCCTAATATCTGTGTTTTAATTTGGTCCTATTTGGTGGAGCTCTTGTTTCAGTTTTCCAGTTCTGAATGTTAGCTGAAGTTGTTGGTTGGAGTTGTCTCCTTGCAAATAAAGGGCTGATGTTTTGAGGCAGCTCATCTCTGCTGAATGGATCTGAGAACAGGTGCCTGCGTGAGTACTCTAGCCAGGGAACCTACAACAAAAGGGGAACATTGTAAACTGCACCACAGCTTTTGAGGATGAGTGGGTGGTTCAAAACTTCAGTATAAGACAAGAGAAGTTTTTTTGCCTTGAAGTGAATGGCTGTTTTCACACATCTTGGTAAACTGGCAGAACGAGGGCATCTTCATGGTGTGATTTCTGATGTCATCGCACCAAGAAAATGGAATCAGGGTGCAATGATGTCAGAAATCGCGCCATGAAGACACCCTTGTTCCGTGAGTTTAGTGCTATGCTGAGAGGTATGAAAACAGCCAATGTTTCAGCCAAGATATATTGTGCAATCCTAATTAGAGTTACATCCTTCTAAGTCCATTGATTTCAACGGACTTAAAAATGTGTGCTAAAGGATTGCTTTGATAGAGTGTGAGTTGGAAACCATTACCAGATGTCAACATGACATAGGCTGAATCCACACTTACCGGCACAGCGCTAAACAGGCGGAGTAGGAGCATCTTTCTGGTGCATTTTCTGATGTCATTGTGCCATGATGCCACTCTCGTGGTGCGATGGTGTCATAAAATGTGCCAGAAAGATGCTCTCACACCGCCTGTTTAGCGCTGTGCCGGTAAGGGTAGATTTGCCCATAGTGAGTTATGCAGCTGCAGCGCTGGCCTCCAATGGAGCCAATCTGCCTGGTGTTGTGTCCGGAAGAAAGATAGGTGGTGGAGAAATGTAGAACTTATTGATAGCAGAAATACTGGTGTTGAAGAAAGGAGTTGGAGAGTCAAGTCTATATGGGAAGGGATGTTGACTATGGATATAAAGGACAAACAGTCCATGTAGGTTTAAAACATGCAAATAAATCTTGGGCTATGGGTTTCTTCTTTATCTCCTTTGTTGCTGGGCCCCAAAGTATCCATTAGATTTGATACGGTGGATGTTATTTGTGATACATGCTTCCAATGATTGTTTCCATGAATTCAGGCAACGGTGTAAACGCAAGAGGCATTAATGCTTGCTGGGAAAATATTGGTGTTTCTGTTCAGTTCAGAAATAGATTTTGCGTGTTTGCAGTAGGCCTGGGAAGCTGACGTCTCTCATATCAGATCTGTAATAAGCACAGGAGGGACTTTTCGCATCATTATTATTATCATCATCTGTGTTGTTATTGCCACTTTCCCCCCTTTTGTAGAACATTATGATATATTGCTCCACTCTATTGCCGTTTTACGTTATTACATAAGTACAGCAAATGACAAACTTAGGCATACTGAGGTGCCCCCGTAAAGCACCATGTAAACTATAAATCATATTAGGATAATTTGGAGTCTTGAAAACATTCAAAGGTTTGGAGTGGCTCTAAAATATAATGTTCCTCTCCAAATACGTACATGCAATGATCTTAGTTCAGCCGCTTAAGGAAGGCAGCACCGGGAAATGGCAACTGTTGCCGCAATAACCTGTCTCTTCTGATTTTTTCCACTCGGTACCACTTTGTCCTTTTTTGGATGGAGTCAAAAGGTATCCCCCCCCCACACCCCATGCATTCAAGAAGCAGTGGAAATTAAATGTGTTTGGCTGTACACTTCCCTCACCCTTTCAGAAGTGATTTGCTAATTATGTTCAAACTCTTTTAACATCCACAGACAGTCCTCATTTCTCATTTCATTTTGTTTCACATCCATTTTGATTTTTTGGCAACTGCTGGGGTGGCTGTAGTGAGGAGGGGGGAAGGGAGTGAAATTACTCCTTTTTCTTCCATGAGCAGAGCTCTGCTCATAGGAAAGGCAAAATAGGTAACTAAATTTTCTGTTGGTTGCAGGATCATCTAAGCCAATGTACATCATCCATACGTAAAGTAATGTCAATATTTCTAATTCTCAACATAGCATAATCTGTAGATTCTTAAATCCAGAGACTGAAGCCATGAACAGACAAGGCAGAACTTTCTACAAACCTGGAAAAAAATGAAATCTAAAAAAAGAACAAGATCTCAAAAAAGTACACTGGGGTATTAAAAGCTCCCAAATAATAGAATCAATGCCTGTTGCTTAAAGAAATGAATACCTTTTCAGTGACCATAGGGCATGGTTACTAGGCAATTCCAACAATATTGCTAGCCTTCAAGCCTTGGTTTATGTCAGTAAAAGGCAGAGGAAGAGGCAGGACATTTTTAAGGGCTGTTTTGGCCTTTGAGGGGGAAATCATTGGGATGCAGGCCTTGCAGCTCCACTCAGTGCATTTGAAATGACTGACAAGACATCATAGATATCTAAGTCTTCAGAGTCCTTCCAAAAGTCAAGAACTGTCTTCTGCATGACATCCACATCCAAAGATGCTGACTGCTGGGGTGCCACAGCCTCAGCAGCTACATAAGAGAACCAGCGTGGTGTTGCAGTTAGAGCATTGAGGTTAGACCTGGGAGAGCTGAGTGTAAATCCTCACTCAGCCATGAAGCTTGTTGGAGACCTCGGATCAGTCACGCAAACATTATCTCTCTAACCTGCCTCACAGCATTGCTAGGAGGGCAAAATGGAAGAGGGGAAAACATACACTGCTTGGAGCTCCTTGGAGGAAGGATGAGATTCAAACATAACAGAACAAGCCCTGGAGGTCTAGCTGCAGTGTGTGGGACAAAGGTCCTATTCTCCATCGTTTCCCCTTCCATCAGTGTGTGCCATGAAGCACACAGTCCATAGCAGGGGAGAAAAGAGAGGTAGGCAAAGAGAAGAGGCAGACTGCAGAAGCAACTTCTTCCCCATCAACTCAAAAGCATTTGGTGAATCTTTGGGTGGCGAGCTGGCACCCCTACAGTGCAGTCCTAAGAATACTTTCCTGGGAGTAAGCCCTGCTGAATAAAATGGGACGCACTCACAAGTGGATCAGCTTAAGATTGCTCACCTTGGCCTTCGGCTCCCTGACATTGATCAGAAAGGCTCTAGAGGGGGCAAGGAATGGGCCGCATTTAAATATACAGTTTGTACCACTGAATAAATGCAGCGGCACATTTCCGATCCAGCTTCAGATTTCCTGCTGAGATTTGTCTGTAAACCACCAAAGGAACAGAGAAATACATTCTCCTTTTCTTTCCTCCTTTTTTTTATATGGCTGCCTAGCTCCAGTATTTTGCAGAGAACCAGGAGGAAATCTCTTTTCCATTGAAATGCTAATGGGGGAGGAAACTGTATAATAAGACTGCATCCCCTTTGGGCCCACATATAATTTACACATAAAATGAAACTGCACATGACCTTGTTTCATAGCATATTTGTTTAATTATCTTTCTTTAAAAGCTTTTTTTTTCAATTAATTTTCAATATTTAAAAAAGGAATAAAAAATGTCAACTTATCCACATACCTGATAATTAAATAATGTTTGGGGAATAATTAAATTATCTAATAAAGGAAATTTGTCCAGCTGTGATGTAACTAACGCTGTGCAATGAGTTTGCTAATCTCTCCTCATCTCTGAGAGTGTTAACAAAAAAAAAAAGTTTCAAGTGCTTTAGTAGAACAATTCTAAGATTTGGAAGGATGTAACTCTGTATTGGATTACTTCGGGATACCATTATTAAGAGACATTCTCTTAATTCTTCTTTACGTGGTTTCTCCCTGAAATCCAACAATCCATTTCTTTCTCTCTTTTTAGGAATCTGGAGTAACTTTCTAATCAAATCTGATTTGATCAAAGAGAAATTCATAGAGAGGAGGGGCAGGAACGGAAGTTCTGTAAAAATTCAGAATTTCCCTTTGTAGATGCTCAGAGGCAGGCAGTATCTTCCCAAACCTTCCAGTCCTCCTGCTAGAGCATCACCCTGTGGCCTGTAACACAAAACTACTGCGAGGTCTATAGCTACAAAAAGACATGCTGATTTCTCTTCAAAGAGAAATCTGAAAAGAAATAAAAGAGGAGTCCGTCTTTTAAAAGAGAAAAAGAGAAATCAATGGCTCTATCTTTAAAAAGTGGATTTCAGAAAAAGAAATCCCCCTCCCCATAATGACATTATTTGGGAGTTGCAGCAAAACAAATACAAATTTATTAATTGCATGAACACAGTTTCAACAGGACAAGCTTCAGCTGCAGTGATACAACTTCATCTACTAACAAATTCCTCTGCAAAATGAGAATCAGTGCACGGATTCGCCACATAGAGCAGCAAAATCAACAAAATAACTTCTTACACCGTTTTCGTGCAGGAAAACGGATGGGGAGAGAGGCAGGAGCTCTCCCTCCCCTCATGGTGCCATTCTGAGCTCATGAGAACTCTCCTTTTTAAAAAAGAAGCGGCTCCCCTCAGCTGCTGTGTGACTGCGCAGAGCAAGTTAAAAATGAGTGCATGCCCATGCAGAAACGTATCATCTAGACCTGCCCTCAGCCTCCTTATGACAATATTGCCTACTCTCATGAGAGGACTGGGATCTTCCTAGTGGAGGTCACAGATACAACCATCATACACAGGATTTGATGGGTATGTTTGGTATCATTTTAGAAACCTGGCTAACTGTAAGACTATTGCATTTTCTACATGCACTCTTACATCATTGGGGCGGGGGGGTATTCGATCTGTGAAAATCAGATCTGCTTTGGCCTTCTGTAATTTTGCACTTGGACTCACACTGAAGTGATGTTTATTTATTTTTGCTATGTGTGATGGACTGCACATTTTAAAAAGCCTGGGAGTGCTGTACACACAGCTGCAGGACTCTTAAGGATTAATCTCTCACAGAAACAGAGAGCTTTGAATGACAAGCTACTCCAAGGCATCTGATTGAGAAGCATGAAAGAGGAGGGTCGGGTTTCATTTCTAGCTGAGAGGAATAAAAATCAAGTGTGAGGAGTTGGGGGAGAAAGAATCCTAACAGAGAGCAGTTTTTACACTGGCAAGAGAACTGGGGAAAATTGGCAAGGAGGTTTGGGGAGGTGTGGCTTTGAAAACATCTGGTTTTCCCTCCCCCTCCCACCTGTTCTCAGCTAAGAGACACTTTTAAAACTTAGGATGAAGGATTTGATACAGACCACAACCAGCTCCGGCACATGGGTTTCTGGCGCTGGAGGCCAGCCTCGTGTGTGCGCCCTGTGCACGCACTCCCTGGACTGCGTGATGATGTCATCACGTGATGACATCATCAGGCAGTACCGCTAGCAGGTGGCTGGGGCAGAGCGAGGAGGCCGCCCATGCACCACACACCACCCCGGCTGCCTGTCGTCCCTGGCCTGAGGCTGCTGCACCTGCCGGGGGCGGGCGGCAGTGGCGGCAGCGGCAGTGTGGGGCTGGCTGGTGGTGGCATGGGGCTGGCTGGCGGTGCCACAGGATATGTGCCTCCGCCCCCCAGCACCCCCTCTGGTGCCCCCTCCAGCCCCGTGGCGCCGGCAGCCCCCGCCTCACCGGTGGCGCCGGCCGTGACCACAACTACAAATAAAAAGCATTTCTCTCCACATATAAAATAATTATGTTTAAACAAAATACATGAACTTTATATATATGAGAGGGCAGGGGGGTTAATGAAAATCAGTGAGGGGACACCAAACAGAACAGAAACGTCTTCAGCTGCTGAAATAAGATGGGATAGGCAACTCTCCCTGGTGAGGGAATTTCATGGATTTGGTGCAACCACCAAGAAGGCCTTTTCAACCCTTCTAGTCTCAGTTGGCGGTGACACTGAGGCAGGGCCTCCAAAGATGACTGTAGTAGTCAGGTAGTTTCTTATGGGAGCAGATGGTCTTTAAGGTATGCTGCCCCAAAATTGTATAGGGCCTTAAAGGTGAATACCAGCACTTTGAATTGGGCCTAGAAACAAATTGGGAGCCAGTGCAAGTGGAATAAGGATGGAATGATATGGTTCTCTCTGATTTTGCTCGTCAGAATTCTGGCTGTAGCATTCTGCAACAGTTGTAGCTTCTGGACACTTCAAGGGCAGCCCTATGCACAGCATATTGTAGAGATGGGCACGAACAGAAAAAAAAATGAACATGATGTTTGTTGTTCATTGCCATCCACGAACAGGGACTCATGAACAACCAAGAACATGGACCTGTTCACAAACATGTTCATGGTTGGCTGTTCGTGGGGGCCAGCAGGCTCTCCTCCAGCTATCATCCAAGTCAAGATCCCTACTGCACCACTCCCAGAAACCTGACCTGAGCAGGCACCAGGAAAGGTACCAATAATAAGTAATAGCTTGGCCTCAGAGCCTGGCAGCAGCCCTGGAACTTGAAGGGGTAGATCCCTACCGCATCACTCCCAGAAACCTTACCTGAGCAGGCAGCAGGAAAGGTACTGATAATAAATAGTAGCTTGGCCCAGAGCCTGGCAGCAGCCCTGGAACTTGACAGGGTAGGTCCCTATCCCACCACACACAAAGAAAATTCAAGCTCCAATGCATTCTCTCTATCAAAATGCCAACAGCAACTCTCTCCCTCTCCACTGTCTGCAAACTAAGCCAGAGCTGGGAGCCCCCCTCCCCCCTGCTCTTTGCTCCCTTGTAACAAATTCAGAGCTCCACACTTGAAAGGAAGACCTGCCTATCAAGCTCAATTGGGCTTAGATTGGGGTTTCCAGGGCAACAGCAGGAGTTCAGACAGATTTCAGACAATCCCTGCCTAAGTTGCCAAGGGAATTGATTGCAGGTGCCACACTGTCTGGCTTGATGAACAGCAACGAACAAGGCTTGCAACGACCACCTGTTCATTTAGAATGGGGCCTTATGAACAGCTTGTTCTCAAACAGCTGATTGGGCTGTTCGTGGCTTTTTTTTTGTTCGTATTGCTGTTCATGCCCATCTCTAGCATGCTGCAGTAGTCTCATCTCGAGGCAATGTACCACAGTATCAAGATCTTGTTGAGAACTTCTTATATTTGCTTGAAAGAAAATCCATTCCAAGAGGCCATAGAAAAATAACAATAATTGCTGCTGCTGCTACTACTACTGTTACTAATAAATAAAATTAGAGACAGTCAATGGGACACACACATTAACTTTTTAACTGCCAGGCCTACAAATTGTGTGTCATGTTGAGGAACTCATCAAAGTAGCACTGGGCAATAAACTCTGTCCAGTTTGTAATGGAAACCCTGGATATTTAGGAGAACAGCAAGCAATGTCAAGTGTGTTATTAGTAGCATTTAGCATGGTTGGAAAGCCATTGGCATCTAATGTGCTGTGCAGTAAATGACAGGCAATATCTCTTGCAACTTAATTGTACCAGAGATCCTGGCAAAGGGTAAACACAACAGCAATAATGTCTCAAAAATAAATGTAGCTGCTGCACTTGGAAGGGAAGCTTCATTTAATTGTTAAGAGATTAGATGTTCACAGCAGTGCATGAAATACAATTGGGTAATTGGGGGCAGCCTGCAAAAGTTTATATCGTTCTGGATGACAGATACAGGTTTTGTGTATGTGGTTGTGGATGCTGGGCTCAAAAACAGGTGTCTTCGTTTTTCATGAGAAAATAGTTTTAGGCCAGGACTCCACAACTTGAGATCTGCTAGGGTTTCCAACTTCATGATCGGAAATTTGGAGGTGGAGCCTGGAGAAGATGAAGTATGGGGATGGGAGGGACCTCAATGGGGTATAATGACACCATCCAGAGCAGCCATTTTCTCCTGCAGAACTGATCTTTGTCATCTGGAGATCAGTTGTAATTCCAGGAGATCTTCAGACTCCATCTGGAGGATGGCAACCCTATAACCTGCCAGCTCACAATCCCACACAGCAGCCATGTTGTGTGGCCTTCATGATACTTTTCAAGTGCAGACACATAAACATACTTTGTTTTTTTTTCTTGCACTTCTTTTAAGGTCTAGGCAGGCACCAGCACCAGGTATGTTGAGTTTCTCTTGGTTCACCATAAGAACATAAGAGCCATACTGGAACAGTATAAGGATATAAGACCCATATTGGGCTAAGCATGGCTGATGGGCTATGTTGATCTTGGTGACGAAACATTGAACAGTTTTGACTGTTTGGCTTACTCACATGGTCATTAGGGCCTCCCAACCACTCCTAATCAATCATGTTGATCCAAGAACAAGTTTTGCGTATGCCACTGCATAGTATACTGTAAGAATAAGAAGTAACAAAACTACTGCTCAGCTACAGCTATTCGTAGTATTATTATGGTCCCAAATATTAGGAGTTCCATGAATGAATGAACATTTTAAGTCCAGCATCATAATAACAGCAGCAACTGCAACAAAATTCTCTAGTTTGTTTTAAAGTTGTTCAATGATGGATGTAAAGTTGAATAGCTCCATTATTGTAGACAACCTCTGGCAAGTTAAAACAAACTGTTCTCCTTATTTGAGTCATCATTGTGGGGGAGGGGGCTGCTGGGGCAATCCCAGCAGACTCACTCTCCCAGCTTAAAAAATGCAACCAATGATTTCCAGAGCTAAATGCAAGAACCATTACAGTCATAAGGAATGCATACCCAAAATGTTGGATTTTTTGTTTACCTTTTAGCAGTGTGTCTTTAATTTGGGCAGGGGCCATGACCTAATAGTTGAGCATCTGCTTGGCATGCAGAAGGTTCCATGTTCAATCCCAGGTATCTCCAGTTAAAATGACCTGGTAGCAGGTGATGTGAAAGACCTCCAACTGAGACCCTATGAGGTCTCCTTGCAAGTTGGGGGAATTAGCATGCAAGTAGAGCCTGCAAGAGGGAGGGTAACATAAGGATCTTTTTGCCTGTGTATACAAGGATCTGTTCCTCTAGAGAACTCTTTCAATAAAGAAGCAAATGTTCAACCAAAAAGTTTTTTTTTTAATTTATAAAATAATAAAGATCAATGGCATAAAATACACACAGCAAATATACACACAGCACACACACACAGAGCTAACTAGAGAAACAATGAGAAAAGTGGGAATAGAAGTTCAAGGGTTGGCCAACATTTACCAATTCCAGGAGAGCTTGGAGAGTGAAGAAGTTTCCACAGAGGTGCATCATGGATGGCCAGCGTCTCATGAAAGGGGAGAGAGGGGACTCAGACATAGTCTGAGGGTATGTGGGGAGAGATTCCAGAACACACACTGAGCACATGACTGGACAGTCAGAAATACTATGAAACATGCCCTGAGGCAGGACTAAGAGTCTCTGCCCTAAAACAATGGCTTGATGGTTGTCTCCGGAGGTGGGAAAATAGGACTGGGAAAGCTTGATTGTGCCTTCCTGAGGTGTAAAAAGATGATTGATGACTCCTGATGGCTGGATGGGTGAGGCTTATCAGTCCCTGAGTGACTCAGGTAGAGAAATGGGATCAGAGAGGATTGGCAGATTGGATGACAAGAACTTCTGGAGACCCTTTTGTTATCCAGTTCTGACCATCTCCAGGGTACGGGGCTGAAGCTAATCTGACCTCATCCTCACATTACAGTAGTTTTCCATCTTAGCCAGGCAGCCTGCTTAGGCTTTAAGCGCATAAGGAGAGGGACTTAAGATATTCCATATTCATAAGCCTTCTTAATAATGTGAGGGCAGGTCTGACCACTACCAAGAGAGCCACTGCCAGACTGGAAGACAGTACTGACCTTCGTGGAGTGATGGTCTCATTCAGTATAAGACAGCTTCATATGTGTTCATGTGTAAGTTGGAGGCTACATTAGATGCAGAGTGGTCCCCGCGATCATGACCCGAGAACAGGGCATGAGCTGAACTGGTGGGTGATTTAGCTTTGACTCATCTGAAAACACGAGGATATTTCAGAGTATTTTTGCTCTTGAAGCTATGTTAAATTTCAAGTCCATCTCCATGTAATCATTTTTATGAGCCCCCATAAAAATTAAATTCCCACCATTGGTGAACTTCACCATCATGTTACAATTGACTAATTGAGCTTTGTCTTTAGAAACTAAAACGCTGCAGGTTTCAGGAAGTGTTGTTTATTTAAGGCTTTTAGCTCTGGCTCTGTGTGGTTAATAGACAGAGAAATCGAAAAGACATTCAAGAGGAAGAAATGGTCTTCATGTTCACCTTCCCTTACCCTGCCCTATATCAAAATGGCATGAAGAGAGGGGGAGAAAGGAAAGACAGAGCACGATATTTTCGTAGGGATGAGCAAATGTTTCCTTGCTTTTCTAGTCATTTTGATTTTTGCAGTTAGTTTCTGTTCTCCACTTTACAGTATTGGCCTTGCAGATATGCTAGTATTGTATATGCACATTATATGGATTTTATATGCAATTGATAGAGTATTAGTACAATGGATGCCATTTATACACACAATATACATAAAACATTCAGGGGGAGGGACTTTGTCTCAGTGATAGAGCATCTAGTTTGCATACAGAGGGACCCAAATTCAATCCCCATCTTTTCCACTTAAATGGATCGGGCAATCAGTGATGTAAAAGACCTCTCTCTGGGGCCCTAGAGTGCTTTTGCCTGTGAAGGTAGACAATACTGACCTTGACAGACCAATGTGTAGCAGCCTCATTTCTTCAATGCTGATTTGTTTATGTACAAGGAACGCTGAAAAATATGAAATATGGAAACAGTAATGGGAAAATCCAGTGTGAGGGAACAGAAATGCCATTTTTTTAAAAAAAAAATTACATGATTTACACAAAGGAGACACATAACTGAAATGGAGAGTTTTGGATCAAAACATTTGGAATGAGAAATTTGAAATCATCCATAATTGGGGGGAAGAAGGTGCCCATTGTGAACTGAAAGGCAACTTATGATACAAATGCATATTTTAATACTAGTTTTAACAGGCCCAAGGTGCATTGTATTACCTGGCAAGAGGGCAAATTAAATGGGGGGTATTATCCTGCCCCCAGACACCCAGGTGAAATCCCACAACAGGCAAATATGGGGGGGAACCCGACCCTCCAATTCGCAGCAAACATGGGGGAGCAAGAAACCGTACTTCCTCCAAACAACCCCAAGTGGTGAAATCAAAAGTGCCCCCGGGAGCACCCTAAGGCGTCCCGGAGATGCACCAAGCTCCACTGGGCCCAAAAAACAATCCCCCCAACCGAGCCCCCACTTAGCCGGCAAAAGGGAAAAATCCTGCACAGCCCATAGAGCTGCGCCAATGCTTTGGGGAAGCCATGGAGCCGCCACTGTTCTTGCTGCTGTTCTGCTCCATGCCTCTGCAAAAGCCGAGAAGCCGGCTTCATAGAGCCATGCGACTGCCTCCTCGCAGGCACGGAACTGAAGGAAGCCCAAGCCGCTCCCTTCCCCGTGAAAGCCGAGCCCGGACAACAATTTCACAGCATTGAAATTGCTGTGGAGGCGGAGCTGGCCTTTATAGGCCCTGGCCCTGCCCCCACCAAATTCCCCGGATTCCCGGGAACAGGCCGACATCATCTCCCTCCAGGCAGGGAGGCAAATGGCGGCACCTAGTTGACCGTGCTGCGTACATCCCGTGAGTGCCATTTTGGCAAAGCATAGAAT
This sequence comes from Eublepharis macularius, assembly GCF_028583425.1. NCBI lineage: Eukaryota > Metazoa > Chordata > Lepidosauria > Squamata > Eublepharidae > Eublepharis > Eublepharis macularius. The sequence goes on along the minus strand of NC_072791.1, from coordinate 27,481,478 downwards.
GAAGTCATTTTGCTGGGCCAAAACTCTGGAGTAGATTGGAACAGATTGAAGGCCAGAATGGTTTCTACCGCTCACTCTAGGCATGTAGAAAGCAACGTCATATGGGTTTGCCTTTCTGCCATGCCTCATGAATCCCTACCTTCTGTGCTGGGATGAAGAGTGGCTAGAGTTGACAACTGCAGTTTGGGAAATTCCTAGAGAATTGGGGGGAGAGGAGCCTGGAGAGAGCAGGGTTTGGGGAGGAGAATGACCTCAGCAGGGTATAATGCTATAGAGTCCACCCTGAAAAGCTGCCTTTTTTACCAAGGGAACTGATTTCTGTCATCTGGAGACCTGTTGTATTTCCAGATCTCCAGGCCCCACCTGCAGGTTGGCAACTCTGAGAACACCCTCAGCATCCCAGCAGAGAAGGACTGTAATGCATCAGTATGTAAGTAAAAATGCATCCTCTTTGCTGGTTCACTGATATCCCCAGTATGTGGGGCTCCAGTGCACCCTCAGGGATGCTCTCAGTCCCCCATCCTCAACTCTCCCATTCCTGCACTGGATACTTACTTTTATTTCTGGAGGAGCTGGTCTAGAACACTATGGAAAATAGCAAGTTGTAGATCTGCTTTGGAAACATTTCTGCTTCCACTCATGGTTCCAGCTTGGATTGTGGTGCACTCTATGCAGTCCTTAGTTTTCATTTGGTGAGGATTCTGTGAATGAATGTCAGGGTTCTAGAGAGAGAAGGAATGATAGCTCAGTCAGTTTAAGGCTAGCTCTGATGCAACAGAAGAGCAGTGCGGGGGGGGGGGATGATGCAAGCCTCTTTGGGGTCCCATTGGGGGAAAAGGCAGGATATAAACAAAGTAAAATATTAAAATACATGAAATATACCATAAGGAGTAGGATTGGCATACTTGTTCCTGGTAAGATTTGCTTTTAAAAAAATCATATGTCCTGTCTTCCAAACATAGTGATGCCATCTGAATTAATTGGGGAGGGGGAATAGCTGCAATGTAAGAAGGGGAATAGCTGCAATGTAAGAAACATGCATGATTTGGGGGGGGGGCAGATCCTCCTTGCGCACATCTGATACACTCAGATTTAAGCCATTTTGCTGTTCTTTTAGGTTGATAATGGAAAGGGGCTATGGCTCAGTTGCATGCTTAACTTCTCCTTGTATGGGTTCTATGGGGCTTAGGAAGCAAACTTTTCACACAAATTTAAGTAAAGAAAAAATCTTTTAAAGACCTTTTAACAATTAATACAACACAACTATTTTTTCTTTAACCAAACACACAATTGCAACCATACAGAAACTTTAAATCAACAAAGGTCGTTTTCACGCCAGCCACCAGAAAAACTTCCAGCAGACAGCGTCTTCTCACGTGAAATCATGCCAGGAAGACACGATTTCGTGCAAAACTCCCAGATAACAACGTCTTCCTGGTGTGATTTTGCCTGAGAAGACGCTGTCTGCTGGGAGTTTTGAGCAACATTCTGGTGGCCGGTAAAACGTGTGAAAATGGCCCCAGTCTTTCAAAAGGTAAACAGTTCAACTTGTCTGATTCCACTAAGTGATAGAGTCCTTTTTCACTAACCTTCCAATTTGAAGCAACTGTAGCCTGGGCTTCTGTCCTCTTCTTGGGGAATTACAGACATGAAAAAATAATACTATCCCAGTAACAACAACCAAGCACAATACACATACACCACTTTAAGTTATATTGTTCACATGCAACATTTGATTACCTTATTCAAGGTGATAAGAGCATATTAATTATTATTAAGCTCCCCAGCAACCAGCTTCTTCCTCAGCTGCCTGGTTCAAACTACTGACTCTGCCCTATTGGGCTAAACCAATTACCTCTTTGGGGTTACACATGCAGGTTCCCAAGGTGAATCCCTGGCATCTCCAGATGTGAAAAACCTCTGTCTGAGATCCTGGAGAGATGCAATACTCTCAGTAGGCAGTACTGACCATGACAGACCAATGGTCTGTCTCTGTATAAGGCAGCTTGATGTATTTTCTAATTCTAGGGGGGGAAAGATGAAGAAAACGGGAAGGAGTAATGTTATTTGTAACAAATAACAAGCAACTCAAATTCGGCTATGCATTTGAGCACGTTTCCTAGCTGGAAAGCTCTGACGTCCATGTCAGCAAAATACAGGCTAGAAACACAAGAGATGAGCCATCGTAATTGCTGCTTGCTGTGATCCCCTCGTTTTTCAGTCAAAGAGATCATGTTGAGGGGGCTATGCCACTTTTCTCATAAGCTTTCGGCACTTAGAAGTATTTTCTACCATTCTTAATTTGCCTGGAGCAAGGCTTTTATCGAGACTTTTAGCCAAGAGGCACCTACTGAAATATTCATTGGCAGAAATTGTGCCATGGGTGCTTTTCCCCATTTGTCCAGTTGTGTGTCATTATAATGAGCCCGAGCTGAATGGAAATAGTATTTGACACACAAGAATGGCGTCCTCACAAGAGTTTCTTTAATAGGCAATTAACCCTTTTTTAGGAGGAAAACGGTTAGGCGAACGAAAGCTGAAAATTAGCCTTCTGTCATAGGGGGTGTGTTTTTAAGTGATTTTGGCACTGTACCCGCTAAAGCTTCGCTGGGGTGAAAGAATGATGATTCTTGATGTTTTGAGTTTGCTTTTCAGTAAAAGCTTTGGAAGGGACTGTACAGTTTGCAAAGGTAGCAGAGGTCAAATTTATTCCGTGTTAAATTGTGGACATGAGAGGTGATCTTCTGTATTGGGAAGAGATCTTCATGTGCCAATGCTGCTAGAAGTGCAGAATGGTGTATAAAACAATGTGCATAAGAAATTGACATCAATAAATCCAGGTTATATGGACAGATGAAGCTGCCTTATACAGCCATTGATCTATCAAGGTTAGACTTGTGTACTCTTCTGACTTGCAACAGTCTCCGATAGAGGTCTTGCACATCGCTTATTACCTGAGCCATTTTACTGAAGATGCTAGAGATTGAACCTGGGATCTTTTGCATTCCAAGGAGATGCTCTACCAGTGAGCCACAGCTTCTATCCATTAACATTAATACATTCTACCATATATGGTAGAAATATGAATCAGTCATGTCAGTTGTTGGCAATATGACAAATCTCACATAGATGTCCCATGTAGCTGGATCGTAGCATTAAGAGAAGTTTTCAGTTCTTCTTTAACCCAATGGTTCCCTGAAATCCAGCAAACTTTAACCCAATTGTTCCCTGAAATCCCCTCTTTTTAGGGATTTGTTTCTAATCAGTTCTGTTTTGATTAAAATTCAAAAGAGAGGTTGGGTAGGAAGGAAGTTTCTACAAAATTTCAGAATTTCACTCCACTGATTCTCAGAGGCAGGCGACATCTTCACAAAACTTCCTATCTTCTTGCTAGAACACCACCCTGTGGTATGTTAACATCAAAAATACCCTGCAAAATTTAAATTTAAAAAGGATGTACAGAGGTGAAACAGAAAACTACAGAAAGAAATAAAAGAGACATTCATCTTTGGAAAGAGAAAAAGAGAGTAAGAGGAATCTATGGCTATATCTAAACAAGTGAATTTCAGAAAAAGAAATGTCAGTCCCCAGTACAATGCTACTGGACAATGAATGAATTTTTAAAAGTTGGTTTTTTTTCCTGTATAGAATTAGAACACTTTACTAGTCATGAATTCTACAGACATCCCTTTAATGTGATATCAAGTAAGCAATGTCAGATTATTGATAATGATGGCTTGGAAATGGATCAGTTTATTGACAGCTGAAAGTTTGCCATTATGTGCCATTGGAAGAAATCTGTTGTACAGCTTCTATCAGAATGGTTCTATACCTTTGCAGATGTCTAAAATTATCTTTGTATAAGTGGTTTTAGATGAAGTGCCATACTGAGATATAAGAAGAGCTAGTGATGCTATGATCTTTGCAAACAGTGTCAAAACCAGACTTAACCTGCTGATTAGACCCATTTTCTCTTGAGTCACCCCCATATATTCACTTTGAGGAATTGTTAACAATTAAATGTGAGCAATTTTCCAAGTGTATTTGTGCAGCTGACAACATTTATCATCACATAGATAACTGGCTGGTAGCCACAGTTGGCACATGCTCAGAACGTATCGGATTGGTGGAGTTGGTGGGAATTGTAATTTTTCAACCATCCATTTCAGTCTGGGAGATACAAGAACTGTAATTTCAGCAACCTCAGAATTTAGTCATACTGGGGGAAACTGGAAAGAGTAATTTACAGGAAGGGTAGACAAGAGTGGGAGCTGTTTCTTCATTTAAAGAACCTCCCCAGTTGATATGTCACCCCCAAGAAAAGTTTGTGATTGGGGAGGGGAATTGGTGATGGGGACAGACACCAGTATGTGTGTGTGTGTGTGTGTGTGTATACATATATGCATTCCGCAAGCATCCTGTCAAAAGATCTCAGATGCCAGGAGTGGTGAAAATTGCCATCAAGTTGTAGCTGACTTACTGTGACCCCTGCTGGAGTTTTCAATGTAAGAGACAACAAAGGTGAGGTTTGACATTGCCTGCTTCTGCATAGCAACCTTGGTCTTCCTTGGAGGTCTTCCATCCAATTACTAACCAAGGCTGAGTCTGCTTAGCTTCTAAGATCTGATGAAATTGGGCTTGCCTGGTCTATCCTTTGAATATTTAGCAGGGATGCTCACAAAAATTCGAGCAGCCTCAGAAAAAGTATGGGGACATTAGCCCATCACTATGAAGAATCTTTGCCCGGAAGAATATGAAACACATCTCACAACTTATATATAATAATAAATTACTCTCTTCAAGCAGCAATCTGATACTCCTCCAGTTTTTTTTCTGTGGAATGCAATAGACATAATTATAATAGCTACAACTGAAGATATCCTATTAAAATGCAGGTTTGAGAAGGGCACAAATATGGCCCCAGTTATAATGCTTGGAATGACAGCATTTGTGACCATGTTAGTCCTATGCCTTATCTATCTGGAATTTAAATGGTATATTTTGTTAATTTTTAATTAATTAATTTTTAGTTATTTATGTCATTTATAGTTCCCATTCTCCCCCCCCCCCCCCCGGCTGTCATTTTCTTCTAAAATCAAATAGCTAAAGCTCAAACATCTCCTCTAGTACTGGACTTCTCAAGCAACAAAACTTACCTTTCTGAATGGAGTGCGGTAAACTGGCAACGGGTCAGGCAATCTTCATTAAACCTTGGAAAGGCCTTGTAGTAGAGTTGCCATTTCCCCCCCTACCCCTCCGGGCAAGAGGTTGGAGGCCCAGCACCTACCTTTTTGGTGTCCTTTTTGAGAGCTCTGCAGGGGATCATATCGGACCTGATTTGGGATGATTCAAGAAAATCATTACGGGCTGATTTGGGCTGAATTGGACCTGAACCAGGTTGCTGTGTCATGCAGGAATGAGTCCCGCCACTTAGGAGCATGCCCTGGGAGGTCCATTTCCCCCTCCCTTTTCTAATGAGGAAGATTTTCATTGCTTGTAAGAGGGGCCTGACAAAGGAGGGTGGGTCTATGCCTCACTAATTTGACTTTATTGAGCATTCAAGAACGAGATTTTTCAAGAGTTTAACAGGAATGCTAGAAAATCCACATTCTCAAGACAATCAAGGTTCCTGCATTGCCAGTTCCTCCATCCTGTTCCTGTTTGTTCCTTCCTTCCTTTCATCTCTTGCTGTTTTCGGTCCTGTAACTCTTAGCCAGCTGTCCTGTTAGAAAGGTATGTTAGGGTAGCTGTGACAAGTGTGACTGTGTGTTGTTTTCTCATTCTTTCTGCTGTATTAATTCATTGTGCCAAAGAAATTATTTATAATAAAGAACTGAAAAGACAAAAGATAAGCGGAAGCACTGAATAATGTTCAGATGGAAGCAGGTGATTGGGTGAGCAGAAAAATGTCAACTTGAAATGTAACTATATGTCAGCTACCTTTACGTGCACATTGAATGATGTCTAATATAATTATTGGGGATAAGAATATTTATAGGAAGGTTTACATAAAGGTGTCGTTGATTGCTACCCTCCGTGAACATGGGCAACCTTACTGATTTCTTAGTTCTAAAGGTGAAATTAATCACTTTCAGTGCAATCCTAAATATACTTTCCTTGGAATAATACCCTTTGCATACATGAGCAGATTTCTGAGTAAGACCTGATTAGGACTGCTCTCTTTGGTGACAATCCTATGGATGCTTTCCTGCCACTAACCCACCTACCCCCTTAACATGGGTCTTGCTTCCAAGTAGACCTGCTTAGAATTGCTCCCTGTGTCTTTCAAGAAAACAATAACTAACTTGACAAGACTGGGGTTGCTGAGCTTTTCATATAGAGTTGCCCACTGGCCTGGAGAAAAATGTCCTGTCCTTTCGATAGAAGGCATAGAAATGAGCAGGTGAAGCTTTAGCAACACCTGGTGGATTAAAATGTAGCATTTGCTGCCAAACAATGATTGGCTGCAGGCGCAGACCACTTTAAATGGAGGATAGGTCTATCTGTGCCTATTAACCATGGTGACTAAAGGGAACCTCCGTATTTGGAAGCAGTAAGCCTCTGAATGCCAGTTCCAGGAGGCAACATCAGTGGAAGGCTTCAGTCTCTATGCCCCATTGCTGGTCCTCTGTAGCAACTGGTTGGCCACTGTGTGAGACAGGATGCCGGACTAGATGGACCACTGGTCTGGTCCAGAAGGGCTCTTCTTATGTAAGTTTCTGTTAAAGGGACAGGATGTTTTTTACTTGAAAACTTTCTCTATATCCAAGGCAGATTTGCAGAGAAGAGCACTGGCAAAGACCATGAATTAGAAAGAATTGCTACATGCCCAGTGTAATTATTTCCTCCCTATATTGTTCAGAATGCATTTTAGGCAAGGGAGAGGGAGATATCACACCAGATTCTTACTGTGTCAATCTATATTTGATCTATGTTAAAGAGAGTAGTGATTAAGAAATACAGAAAATAGTCTCATAAAATAGTGAACTTTCTATTTTTTAATCTTTGATGCCTTTTCATTATAGTTAAGATGACATTTCATGAGCACCATTTGAAGATTCGAGCAATGCAGCACAAGATTGATATTTTTGCAAATATGTGTAAAGGAAATTTGATCTTTTTGTTTGACATTGTTGGCCAAAAATGTTACTGGGTGTCAAAGCAAAATATTAAAATGTCAAAGCAGAATGTTACAAGCACATAACACTTTTGTAATTGTGATTTCTTTGAAAAGGGGGAGGAAATGTGTAATGTCGGTGACATTTCACACCAACTGTAATTGTTGATTGTGATTATTATGATGATCGATACATAAATAGATGAGTGGAAATTTCTTTTTTTCCTAAGCTTGAAGAAATACTGCTGGTGTACAGATACCCTGCAAGAGACCTAATTTAAAGTTTTTTTTTTAAATTGCACTAATAAAGCATTGATCTCCTTCAATTTACTGACAATTTTTATAGTCACCTCCAACAGCAAGGCTTCTATATACTCAGAAGTAGATTCCTGCATATTTATTTAAATCTTTCAACCCCTCCCCACTAGTCTATAACTCAAAAATTAAAATTGGCAACCTCTCCAAATTAAAAAGTGAAATAAAATAGATTAATACATAGTTATAACAAGCATTTTTTTAAAAAAGAACTACACCGTCAGAGTCCAGCTTCTCTCACTCTTGTGTGCAACAACATCAGATAATCAGATCTGTACCATCAACAGAATCAGACCTAAACAAAAATTACTCAAGGTAATTTTGTGATCATTCATGAAGGTGGAGAGAGACCTCCTATCTTCCCTTTCTCCCAGCAGGCTGATGTGACCTTTGAAAAGCTGATGCTACTGGTTGGATGACCCTCCTGGACAAAAATCCCATGTGACCTCCAGCGTGAATGGGGAATCAAGTGAAATTGCCCCTTCCTTTGTTGAACAAAAAGCAGATTTGCTCCAATGAACAGCCCCTGGTGCTGTGTAGCATTTTCTAGTCTTCCCCTTGAAATGACACTGGCTACATTGAAAAGAGATTCAATGTTGGTTAAAACATTGAACATAGTCTACAGAATAAATGTGTTTTATTTACATTCTTAATAGTCCACCTTTCTCATTTGGACTCCAGGAGAATTACACATTACACAAGTATATGCCGTGATGAGACATCCAATATACAAATGCAGTAAGGTTTTGAATACAGAAATCAGGAAGAGAAGAAATCAGGAAAAGAAGAATCTGAAAGAGAACTGAAACAAAGCATAAGCATTTAAACATGGCATGTTAAATGATGCAGAAACTGCACAGAGAAATAGCCTCTACATACAGCTCCAATTCAGATCAAGCCCAGCTAAGGTTGCTGGGTACTGCCTGGTGACTGGTTGGGTACTTACTGTGTAGGTGGAGGCCTTGCCAGAAGTGTGCAGTCATCACTCCTCGTGTGCCTAAAAGTCACATGAGAGTTTTGCCCAAATGCCAGAGAGTCTCCAGCATCCCCCAGCAATGGGCCACTGTCATTTCTGGGTGCACGAGGAGTGATGTCAGCACTAGACATGGGCATGAACCAGAAAAAAACTGAACCATGGAATTCGTGGTTCGTAGGGTTTCCACAAACCACGAACTACAAACTGGCATGGAACTGGCCCAGTTACGAACCAGTTAATGGTATGTTGTTCATGGGGTTTAAATGTCCCTTTCTAGCAGGGAAAGGGGCATTTAACAGTTTAAAGGGCCCTTTCCTGCCGCTTGCAAGGGGCAGGACCCTTCAAACTATTAGCTGGCAGGCGGGGGAATCTGGGGGAAATGGCCATTTAAACTTTTCCTGCCACTTGCAAGCAGCAGGATCCCCCCATAGCGGACTGCCAGCTGATAGTTTAAAGGGACCTGCCACGTGCAAGCGAGACCTGGCCATTGTCTGGGAGTGGGGGTGAGGGTAAAGGGCAGCAGCCGTAATCTCAGCACACTGAGCCCAACTCAGGAGGCGGGCTTGTTCCAGAGGGAAAGGCCAACCAGAGGGGAGTGGCAGGCCAGAAAGACCATCGTGCAGGGAGCAACAGGAGGAAGGGATACAGACAAGCCAGAGATGGAGGGTGATTGGGAAAAGGAAAGGGGGGAGGGAACCGGGAGGGAGATAAAAGGGTTTCCTCCCCATGAGGCTGGGGGAGAGCTTGGTTGGCCTTGCTAGAGAGTGAGGGCCAAGCTACACATGACGAATGACACTTAAACGGCAAGTGGATTGAGTGGAGGGCAAGTGAACAGGGAGAAATACACTTGCCGTTCAAGTGTCATTCGTCATGTGTAGCTTGGCCCCATGAGAGAAGGAAAGAGAGCATGTGCAACCAGGTAGGAGGAGGAAGAGGGTGAAATAACTCCTTCCCCACCACAACTCTGAGGCCGAAGGAGGAAGCCCAACCCCACCCCCTGGGGTGGAAGGCAGCAAGGAGGAACGACGGGGCAGCGAGGCAGACGCGGCTGGGCTTGACACTTCTGCTCAGAGATCTAACTTTGACCTTTTTTCTTTAGGAACATAACTGGAGGCTTTTGATCCAAAAACCTTCAGGTGATTCACACTGGGTTTGTGCCCATACCATAATTCAAATGGAGTACTGCTTGCACCTTTGATAGGCAGTCTATTTTGCAGGTAGGTAGCAAAGTTAATTGCTTCTTCCAGGAAGTCCCTCTCTTCCAATTTAGTGTCTATTCTGTTTCTTTCTGCTTTCTATGAGAGATTAGTTCCTGAATAAACTCTCTTCATTTACTCCCTAATCAGACTCAAAGATCATTCCTAAGATATACTATATCCTACAGTAAAGTGGTGTCACACCAGGATCTGAAACAACGAGATTCGAATTCCTGCTCTCCCATGGAAGTTTGCTGGATGACCTTGGGCCAATCACAGTCTCTGTCTAACCTAGTTCACAAGGTGGTTGTGATGGTAAACTGGAGGAGAGAATAATGATGTAAGCTTTGGGTCTCCAATGGGATATGAATGACCTAAACAAGCAAGCAAGCAAGCAAGCAAACAAACAAGACTTGGAAGGGGAAGACAAGCAACCTCACTGTGACTTCCCAGAATTCCCAGCAACAAGTTTCCAGAGATAAGCTGACTGTAAATATACCAGTGCTAGCAGATACTATTATTTATTTTATTAGATGTTTATCTTGCCCTTTCTTCCTGGAGCTCTGGGCCGCACTCATGGTTTCCATTCATTCTAGTCTCATAACAGCCCTCAAAAGAGTTAATGCTGAGTAATAGTGGCTGGCCAAAGCTTCCTAGATGAGTGTGGATTTGAACCTGAATTTCTTTAGTCCATAGCCTGATATTCAACCGTAGCTTCCAGTGCAAATGGAGAGGTGGCAGGGTGGGGGTGGGGTGTGAATAACCAGGGCCAGAAAGTTCCAGTTCCCTTTGCTGTGGGCACAGCAACTCCCATCATCACCCTAGTTTCAGATGATTTATGCCTGCCTCAGGCAACTATTGCTTCCAATGCAAGAAGCAAGGGGATGGCGGTTTCTGGGGACTGCACAAGCCAGGACATTCCGATTGCTTTCATGTCTGGCACTGCAACTCCCATAATAACCCAGAAGCCAGTGGCCAATTTCAAGACTCATAGCTTTATTTATAGATGTGTTATGCTTGCCACAGACAGACAGAGTCTTTTATCATCAACAAACAGAAACAGGGGTACATGAGAATCATGGAGGTGGAAGGGAGGGGGCCGAGCATCGGCCGATTGTGCTTCCTCTAGTCTTCTCAAGGCTTGTAGTGGTGCCCGGAGTGGCTTCTCCACCACCCTGACCTCCCAGCCTCAGAGTGGTGGATGAGGTTCTCCCCAAAGTTTTTACTCTGGAGACCCCCAACCTTGGTGCTGTTGCCAAGACAGCTGTGGCTCCTTTTCACAACTCCCCCCACCCCTGCCTTTTGGTCACGAATATTGTCACTTTCCCCCTTTCCAGAAATCTTTCCCATTTCCTCTTTCCTCTTGCAGCAGTAGCAGTGGGGGTGCATGTGGCTGCTTCCGGAAGCTCTGGAAGAGTCTGTGTTGGCTTCCTGCCACACAGGCCGATCTGGGGAGAGGTGGTGCCCACTCCCAGGGCCCAGAAGAAACCCATTGGCCACTGGATTTCAAGCAGCTGACAGCTGGGGTTGGCCCTGGTTCTCCAGAGGCAGCATGCCACACTTCCAACCCAGCTGTTCTTAACTTTAACCAGGTTTGGAACATCCTGCTGCCATGCTGATTGTGTGGGGCCATCCATTTGCAACTGGGCATATACAGAGAATCTGTAAGTGTTTGGGGGATTTTGTTTTGTTCTTTTTTGTGATTTTTGTGCAACCTTGGGGAGTGCCTTAAGTTTGCACAAACATTCCTTTTGTTTCCAAGTGCCCCCAAACAGTGGGATTAAGTATCTGTGGGGGTGGGGGGCACTTGGCTATTAGTATATATTTTTTTCTTTCACCATTCAAATCCCTATTCCACCACGAAGTTTTCCAGGTGAACTTGGGCAGTCTCTCTCTCTCTCTCTCTCTCTCTCTCTCTCTCTCTCACCCTAGCCTACATGTCAGGGGTCTTGTGTGGATAAAATGGAAAAGGGGACGATAATCCTGCCCTGAGCTGCTTGAAGGAAGGGTGAGGTTAAACGGTACTAAACAAACTCCTCTATAAAAAAAAAAATAGTGCTCCATTACAAATGGATGGAACCACCTGATTCTGCTCCACAAAGACTTCATCAAAGCTAAATTATTGGATCGAAACGACCTCATATTATGTGTGTGCTGCCCTAACAGTGTTCAGAGTTACTCCAGTTTAAGATCTTTGAAATTAATGGGCATAAACTGGAGGAATTCTATACAGGATTGCATTGTACGAGTGAGTGTTCTTTTGGTCAGGTGTGGAAGAGTATTAGTGATCTGGTCTGAGACTAAAATTAGAATCACCTCGCTCAGAGGTATATTTTGAACACCTGACTGCACATAATAGATCTACCAGATCTACCGCAGTAACACTGACAATTGTGAATGTTTGGAGAAGTTCAGATAGGATTTTGACTTTGGTAATAACAGGTTAAGCTGAACAGGTGCCAGGTGGCAAGCATTCTGAGTATTGCCCATAGGTATCTTTATGTTGAAACCCCAGGTACTAGCAGCTTTTTCATTCGGTGGTTATGAGCCTTTTTAGTTGAGTTTAGTAAGGCTAAATGGTTATCCAGTTTTCTTTGGCTATGGAAAATAAAACTCTTTTGATGCTTCTCCATTAAAATCATGTTTGCCATTAACTGCCGTTTCTCACCCTTCATGGGCCTATTTTTCATATTTAAACACAGCCAAGGTTGGCATTACTTTAGACTTAAAGAACATTCTTGAAAGTGCCAATGTTATTTCCATCAGTGTCTCTCAGATCCCACAGCTGCATTAACTCAATGAAGCAGTCAGTCTTGTCTTAGGCAATTTTGATGTAATCAAAAAGTGCTCTAACACCCTTGGCTGCACTCATGCTTCTAAGAGGATAGCATTATGATTTTATTTTCTTGGAAAACACTGTTTATGCTACATGGTAGCAAGGGTGGGGGGACTTTTAAGGAGGATTTTAGAAGAGTTAATGCCAGCCAAAGAAAAGCATCTTTGAATGAGACGGTTTGCTAACCTTATTGAAATTCTGTTCTCCTCCCTCCAAGTCTTCTTCAGATGCCATGCTCTGTATATCTCAGGATTCTAAAGTAAGGTGGACAGAAGCTATCAAGAGAGCCTTTTCTGTCATGGTGCTTCATCTCTGGCAATTCCTCCCCTTAAACATTTTGCCTGTTGATTTTGTGGCTAGAGTAGGGGGTGGAGAGGGAACATAGGGCATTGTCACATTGACAGCATACTACCATTTCCAGGATGAACCCAGAAATAATTTTATGTCACTCTAGGATTCAGCAGTAACTCTATGGATTTACCAAAGAGTTCCCAATAAATCCTAGAGCACCATGACCTCACTTCTGAGTTTGCCCAGAAATGACATTACACCATCAATGTGGTAGCAGTTTTTCTGAATTTTTGTCACTGCCTACTGAGCAATGGTGGGATTCAGGGGGTTTCTGGAGACTTGGCTATAGTGGGACACCTGGCAGACTGTATGGCATCACATCTTCACTGAGCTCCCTCCCTAATTTCTGCCCTCAAATCTCCAGGAATTCCCCATGCTGGAGCTGGCAATCCTCTTTGTGGCACAGGGTAAAATCACCTCACTTTTCCTAGGTAAGCATGAATTCTTGGTTTTAGTTGGTTAAATTTAGTATCTTTATATATATTGATGCCCTAAATCTATATCTATTTGTATGGATGGATAGCTATCACTATGTGTGTATTTGCATGATATTATTGCTTTTTAAAACGTGTTGTTACTTCTAGATGTTTAATTACTGCCCAAAATATAATCCTTTATGCAATTTTTGTTTTGCTGCGTTTTATGGTGCTAGTTTTTACTGATTTGCATGTTTTTTGACCATCTTTCTTTTAAATTGTAGGCTGATTCAGAGATTTGGAGAGGCCCATTTTTTAAAAGATAAATAATAATTACATTCCTAGACAACTTTTTCCTTGAGCAGGACCAGCCAAATTAGGTCTTACACTTCCCTTCATGAAAAAAGGTTGATGGAAACTTTACATTGGGAATTGGTTGGTGGTATGTGACATCACTCCATAATGTTTTCCTGATAAGAGTTTCAGTTATGAAGACCCTTACTTACATGTGGTTTTACTAAAGAGTTCTCAAGGGTACAAATTTTCTACTGCTGTAGCACAGTGGTTAAGTGGTTGGACTGCAAATCAGCACTCCAGTGGTTCAACTTCCACTCCTGCCGTGAGCTCTGCAGGTGGCCTTGGGCACTTCTCTCAGGGCCAAGCTACAAGTGACGAATGACACTTGAACAGCAAGTGGATTGAGTGGGGGGCAAGTGAACGGGGAGAAATACACTTGCTGTTCAAGTGTCATTCGTCACTTGTAGCTTGGCCCTCAGCCCCAGATCTCCAGCTGTATTGTGGGGATAATACTAACACCTACTTCGTTAACAACTCTGACTGTGGCACTAATCCATCCAGAAGAGCAGTATATAAGCACACAGTTACCGCTACTACTACTTCTTCTTTTGGGAACCTTTTCTATCTTCCTTTAATTGTGCAGAAATCATTTTACTGCTGCTATGCATGGTGGAATAGGACGATAAATAGTTGTAGGCAAACAATCTTTTAAGAAAGCTTGCGTCCATTCTTGACTTTCTTGGAGAAGAGGTCTCTTGGTAGTTTCAGAAGAATCCCACAGACCTTGGATCTCAGGTTGAAAATGACTAGCCTAGGTAATTGAGCAGCTCTGAGAAGCACTAAGAAGGCTGAATACACCAGTGTTTCCCTTAGCTGTTCTATCTGTCACAAAGTATAAAGCCATTGCCAAATTTGGCTGCAGCAGGAATTGAATTTGGCAGTGAATTTGTGATGCCAGCCATGATGGTCCATGCAATGGGAGGGTTGCTGGAATCTAACTTCAACATGTGGCAGACCCTTCTGTTGTTCATATTAACACTGTATTCCTGTCTTGTTCTTTGGGGCTCTAAAATTATACTACTGACCCTTTAGGGGTCCCTTTGGGAAATGCAAAGATTTACTGCCCTGGCCTAGCCTTTCTCAGGCTCAGCACATTTTAATTTTGCTTCTTCTTAGAATTTCCAAGCAAAAGAAGGTTCCCCAGGTGATTTACAAACAATGTTAAAACACAATGTACAGTCCCATTTGGTCTTAATCGAATGATGTGTATAACCTCTCAAGGAAGTGCAATGGATCTAGACACGTAACTGAGTTCAATGGGGGTTGAATACCTTTAGCATTGAGGAGAATCAAGCCCAAGAGAGAGCAAGGATGCCAAGGGAGCTGCTTCAAGGAGCAAAGATAGCCAAGAGTACATCATCTCTCAGAGTGGAACCACATGAGACACATGGGTGTGTGCTGGATCCTGCAAGGATCCTTCGGAAAACTAGTCTTCAAAAAAACACAGCCGCTCAATGTGATTCTCGCAACTGGAGGGACTTACTCTTTCACACACACTCTCTCCTTTCTTTCAAAAATCCTCGGAGAGCTCAGGATGGGGTTAGGAGGGGGTTTGGGAAATATGTAACAAGAGGCAGAAAAAAAGCTGAGGTGTTTTGCAAGTGGGAGAGAAACCCAGTCCCTCCCATTCTTCTTCTCCCGGCATGGAATCACAGTGCAGATTCCCCCCTCCCCACCCCATCTCTGAGCTCCTGAAGGAAAACTGAAGTGAATGGATTTTTGAAATTGAGAATATCTCCAGCTGAGCAGCTGTTCTTTGTAAGAAAATCCACTCGGCTCAGTTTTCCTTCAGGAGTTTGGCGAGGGGGGAGGGTAAGACTACCACTCCCAGGGAAGCTTGTGGGACCCAATATGTGTTCTTGATGTGTAATTCATCTCGTGTGTTTGAGTTCTCAGTAGCGGCAAACAAGCTCTTTGCCCAGTTGCCATTGCTTGTAAGATTCTGTATCTGCTCAGTAAAGGGCAACCTGATACAGTCTTCAACTTGCACTATTCTATTTGAATCTGCTTGGCATTCTGCACAAGATGCAGAAAGGATGTCCTTTTTTTGTTAATAAAAAACCCCTCCATGGTTGACCTCCGCTGTGTCCCTTTTAAGGAATCTGTATGCTCTGACTGGTTTCAAAGAGGTCCCTTCCCACTCCAAAGAACTACTGGTTCTTGTATTTTCATCTGGTGACATTGGTGCAACTAGACACTAATTTCATATAGCACAATAGACTGGCATTCTGATGCAGAGATCAGGTTCTACACCATCTTTTCTGAACCTAGAGATCCCCTGACCCCAGCAGCCACTGCCTGCTGCCTCTCCGAGCAGCCTCAGGAGAAAAAAAAGTAAATGGCAGCATTGACTGTAGTGTTACATCTCTTCTGGTGAAAACCTGGAATTGACATAGGGTAGCTCTAGGAATCATCAGAAATGCTAATATTTTACCATAGATTTTCTGATGCTTTCTAGAGCTACATGATGTCATTTCTGGTTTTCACCAGAAGTGACGTAGTGCCACAGCCTCCCTGTGTCCCCACCCACAACCATCCCACCAGTTATCAGGTACTGCCTGTGCAAGCAAGAATTATTTTGTCACCAATAATTTTAGCCTGCCTTGATCAAGTTCTTGCAAAATAGTACCCAATTCTACTGTGATGCCCTTCAGCTTCTTCCCAGAGAGGGAGCAAATCTAACCAAATGTTTACTACAGAAATCACACTGCATTCACTCACACTTTGCTTTAAATTCCTTTTAAAAATTCAATCATGAGTTACTGAGATTGTACTTTTCTCAAGGAGCAAAGATTTATCAATTTTGTATTTAAATTCGAAGCTCAGAACTCTAATCGTAATTTAATATGACTAAATACGTGCATACTTTATGGTCAATCATCCAGATCTTTTACAAGGTCCCTTGGCTTTGGAATTGCTAAATCTTAAATGGTACTATATATGAGCCTTGTCTGACATGACATATATTGAAACAGACTGTAGAACGATCACTTAGTGATGAGAACCTTACTACAGTTTTAGTGAACCAAAGCTAAGAGGCAAATTATTCAATTATAGTAAATTTACAGTAGCTTAATATTTGATAGAAGTGGTTCTTCTATCATCAGAGCGTTGCATTGAAAACCCTTGAGCAGCAAAATAGCTCCGGAAATTCCGAGGATGTTTTAGCCACTTATTAAGAAAATTCATCTATCTTGATCTTTTATGAACACTTTTGTGCCTCTTACGGCGTGTGTGCAGTAATTATGGTAACATATTTTACATACGCACATTTGACTCTTCCGATTAGTCCTCAAATGGGTAACAATCCAATGAGGAAGCAGGGAAGTAGGAGGCTGCCCACTAGAAAAGGGGTGCAGGCTTCCAAACTGATTTTGCAAGAAATGAGACTGCTCTCAGCTAGAGCTGCTAGAGACTTGGTCTGTCACTATCTGTTACAGTATGCAACTTCAGGCTCCAGAGTAGAGGGGCAGTACTATTCTTTTGAGGATCCATCGTGGCTCCATACCCAGTCAACCCATTGGTCCATCCTGACATATCCTAGCAATAAGCATTCCTAGGTTACCTACATTTTTGTTAGAACAACCATCTAGTTTAGGGATGCTTGAACACCTGCCGGTTTGGTCAAGTCCTGTTCAGCGAGCATGAGCAGGGGGCTGATTTTTCAAGATTGTTCAGTGATTTGCCAACTCATTTGTGGTTTTTCAGCACGTTGCACATGCACATTCTCACAAGTTTGACTCAGATCTTTCTCCCTTATCTTTACTACAACACTACTCCCCTCAGCAGGCAATTGTTTAAAAAGATAATTAAATCAGCCACAAATCATATAAATCAGTCATAAATAAATGATGTGTTTCTAAAATAACCTTACTTTCCTATGTCTGTCTGAGTAACAACATTAATGGTTCTTGATTTGTCATTCTTGGCAGTTTGAATGGGGAAAACCCCAAACAATACAACCCTTCTCATTCTGAAGCCATTTGGTACTAAACCAAATGGACCGAGTGATTGGTACATGTCTGGTTGCTGCTGCTAAACGTGGTAATTCAGATACATTCAGTGCAAAATGTGAGGCATTCTTATTGCATGTATACTTCCCACTACCCTTTGTTACAGTTGCTTGAGCCAGCCTGAGGAATCAATAGAAGACTGGGACATGGGTGGGGGTGGCCATCATCAACAGCATGATGTCACTTGGAAAATGCAAAAGTGACCACTCTAGGAATTGCCTGAAACTCTGTGATAAAACCATAGAGATTTTTGGCAATTCCTAGAGAAGACTAAGGGTTTTTTATAGAAGAAATGTCAGCCCTCTCTAGGAATTGCTGAAAACTCTAGGGTTTTACCACAGATTTCTCAACAGAGCCTCGAGAGGCATGGCATCACTTATGGGTTTTCGCAGAGGTGATATCACACTGTCATCAGTGACCATTTTATTTATTTATTTATTTATTTTGCCAGTGAGCAAGGCCCACTGGGGGTGAGAGGTCTCCCACTTCCAGCAGGGACACGTCAAATATACCCATTGAGTGATGCCTTCAAATGAGTGCCAATGGATTTCTCTGACATTGCTTCTGTTCACTCACAATTGAGCAGTGACTATTCCGTGACTCAGTCTTGACTGGCTATGTCCCATTATTGAATATGCCAGTATTGCACTGTATACCTTGGAAGAGATTGGGCCTTAATATAGATTCAACCAGAGCCTGTTTTCATATCAACTCAGATGCGATGCTGTTAATGAGAAAATTCATGTGTTTAGACAAATTCATAGAGGATAGGCTACTAAACATGTGGCTACTGAACATGATGACTAAAAGGAACCTCCCCATTCAGAGGCAGCAAATCTTTGAATACCAGTGCCAAGAGGCAGCATCAGGGGAAGGCCTTGGCCTCTGTGCCTTGTTGTTGGCCCTCCAGAGCAACTGGTTGGTTATTGTCTAAGGGCCAAGCTACAAGTGACGAATGACACTTGAACAGCAAGTGGATTGAGTGGAGGGCAAGTGAACAGGGAGAAATTCACTTGCTGTTCAAGTGTCATTTGTCACTTGTAGCTTGGCCCTAAGAGAGAATGCTGGACTCGATGGACCACTGGTCTGATCCAGCAGCACTCTTCTTATGTTCCTACATCTGATTAGGAAGTCAAGTGATATTTTACTAGAACGCGAATGAGCTCAAATAGGCACAATTCATACCATAATGTTGACCTAACTTTCTGCACTCAGCATTTATTTAACTGTACAGTTCTGGTTGCCACAACTCAAAAAGAATATTGAAGAGTTTGACATACTGTAGAAAATTATCTTGGGGTTGGGGCATGTTCGCTCTAAGGTCCAACTAAAGCATCAAATAAAGCATCTGAGGTTTTTAGTTTTGACAAAGGCTACAGAAGGAGGGCACGATACAGATTTACAAAATGATGCAGATGTAAAGAAAGTGGATAGAGAGACTTTTTTTCCTTTACCCAACTCAGAGTTACCCAAAGAAATTGATTGGCAGTGGACTCAAAACAGACAAAATCCAGTGCTACTAAGCACAAAATTGGAAGTTCAAATCTTGACTGAAAACAAACTATGTAACCCAAGTCAATGTGTTTTCTGGAACAATCCTAAGGAAGCCTACTCAAAAGTAAGCCCCATGGTATCCAGTGGCTAACTTCTAGTAAAGCATCCTTAGGATTGTAGCGTCAATATTAGAAAGAAATTCTGATCTGTTTTCAGATCTTTGAACTAATTTCTGTAACATATCAGACTGTAATCATCTTGGGGTGTGAACCTAATTTGTCTTATCAAATTCAATTAAATATCATGAAAGACCTCCTCCTTCCATATTGTCCCACTTGTCAATTAAGATCTGACTTACAAGCCCTGCTCTCTGTGCCCCCTAAGTTTGCCAGGTGTGACCTGGCAGCTGGTAGTATACGGGAGAGGCTTATGGTTTGCAAGGGCAATCAGTGTCCCTAGCACAAATATGTCAATTCCAGCATGACCTGGAAGTGACATCATTGTGCTGTTGGTAAGCTTGCCATCTCCCCACCTGGATTAGGGGAAGTCCTTCCCCCACCTGCTGCCCCCTGGCACCACTGACCTGGCCGGTTGGGGGGGAGGGGAAGGTACAGAGGTGAGGAGATGCACATGCACACACTCCCACACTCCCTCATTGCGCTGGTGATGGAGGAATCACAATGCAGGCTAAGCCAAGGGCCGGTTTTCACAGAGCTTGGCTTCAGCACACTGTAATTCCTCTGTCATGCCAAAAAATACATAATTTTCTGGTGTGATGGGGGAATGCAGGAGCGTGCATTGTGCACATGCACAGGAAGTGGATACCCTGTTTCCCCCCACTTCCCATTCCCTCTGCACCCTCACTTGAGCCCTGGGGTCCCTGGCAGTCTTTTCTGGGGTTGACATCACTTCCCAGTTGCACTGGAAGCAACATCATCTTGCTAGGGATGCCAATCATGCCCCGCATTTCATCCGGAAATAGGAGGAAATTGAGGGTATGGGTCTTCCTCCTATACTGGGGGAGGCCTGGTAACCATAATGACTTTGCTTTCAAGGGTGAGGCAGGAGGCAATCAGGGGCAGAGCTTTTTCAGTAGTGGCACCTCACCTATGGAATGTTCTTCCCCTTACCTACTGCTCACCTTGCTTTCTTTTGGGCACCAGGCCAAAATGTTTCTGTTGAACCAGGCTTTTAATTAAGGGGTTGATTTTTTTAAACACTATTTTGGTCTGGAAAATGTCATTTTAAGCTGTCAGGGGTATGTTTTTATGGTCAGTTTTTATGCTGGGCTGAGTTGGTTAATGATGGGTTTTAATTAATATTTTTAATGTTTTGTTTTTATTTTTTCTATTTTGTAAGTTCATCTAGGGCAAGTTCTTGGAGAGGTGCATTAATTTTTTCTAAATAAATAATTTAGGAATCATTGTCATCCTGTTTTGTACTTTGCATGATTTTATACATTGTTTTTAAATTTTTTCAATTATTTTAATTTTTATTTATTCGTAAGCCACTTTGAGGATCGATTTCTTGACTGATAAATGCTCTCAGCAATCAAACAAACACTAAAGGATTACTATTACTATTACTATTACTATTACTATTACTATTACTATTACTATTACTATTACTATTACTATTACTATTACGGTTATTGGCACATTATATAAAAGAAAAATATTAGATAGTTCACCTAAGTAGCTTCAAAGTAATATCCTAACTAACAACCATTTTCCCGTTCTTGCCTTCAAATTTACATTAGCCAGAGGGGTTGTTGTGAATAAACAATGTGTTCCCCCCCCCCACCCTTTAGAATGAATTTTAAAAGACATTCATCTGTACAAGCAGTATGTGTGTTTTTAAGCCACTAATCCCTCTTTTCGCTGGAATCTGGAAACAAAGCTGCAGAGCAAAGAGCGTGTTATTAATAAAGAGGAATCTGCTTGCCTTTCTAATTTCATTTATTAACACGTACACCTTAGGCTGGTCCGAGTGAAGAGACAACAGTATCTTAGGAAAGAAAGGGGAGAGATCATCCTTTACCTTTTAACCCAGGAATTGTCAATTTCTATCAGCAGCAGCAAGGCCCTGACACATGGAGGGTAGCTTGCGCCTGATTTGCATACTGTGAATTCTTTCATCAGCAGCAGGAATTGTGACAGGGGCTAATTAGCATTTCCACCCCTCTATTCAACTCTTTTATTTTTTGACGACAAGTGCCAGAAGCAGCAGAGGAAGTTTAACTAAACCCAGATTTTTTTTAAAAAAACGGGCTCTGATTTTGGAAGTTAAAATAATGATAATAATAACTGAGCCACAATTTCAGCTAAAAAAATGGTAGGAAAAGGACAGCAAGCTAGAGACGGAAATTAAGTACAGGAATGAAAAGTGCAGGTGCCAGGGAGCGTCACAAATGTATTTATAATTGTTGTTGGAAAAAATTTATACTCTTTACTATGAGGCGATTTCCTACATAGAAATCATTAATAAATAAAATCAATCATATTTTTTTTCCAGATATTTAGGGTGCTTATTTGTACTAGATCAAATCAAGCCTGAATTCTCCCTAGAAGCTAAAATGATAAAACTATCGTACTTTGGTCACATTATGAGAAGACAAGATTCTCTGGAAAAGTCAATAATTCTAGGGAAAGTAGAAGGCAATAGGAAAAGAGGAAGGCCTAAAATGAGATGGCTTGACTCAATAAAAGAAGCTACGTCCTCCAGTTTGCAAGATCTGAGCAAGTCTGTTAATGATAGGATGTTTTGGAGGTCTTTCATTCAAAGGGTTGCCATAGGTCAGAGGTAACTTGACGGCACATAACACAAAGGGTACTTATTTATCACATCCATGAAGATACCTGAGGCGGCATACGACAAAACTGACAAATAATTAAAACGAACAAAAGACATCAAACCAAGAATAATAATGAAACAGTAAACGACATTGACTTATTTATTTCATTTATTTATTTTAAAACATTTGTTAGCTGCCTTTCCCCCTTACGGCACTCAAGGCAGCTTATGACAGACATAAAATACCTCAAAACCTCAGTTTAAAACCACTACCTAAAGTCTCAATGAATAGTAAACTAGTTGAACGCAGCTCTAAGTAAAACTATCTTCAGCTGCCTCGTAAAGACAGAAAGTGAGGGATCTTGGAGCACCTGCCTGGGGAGGTTCTTCTACTTCCTCCCATCCACTGCAGCCGAAAATTCTCTCTGGGGGATAGGGAACCCAGGAACTACATTTGGGGTGGAGTGGGGGGGGGGCGGATTTGGGCTGCAGTGGGAAGGGGAAGTGAGAAAGTCATGCTCTGTGGGCAGAAATTCTTCTACCAAGGAAACACTTCAGTGGATCCAGCCCAGTATCAGACCACTGAAATAATAGTAGCAATGAATTGAAAGAATCAGAAATTCCAGTCTTACTCTTAATATCTCCATAGGAGCTGCTGGATAAGTAATAGAAAAAGCAATAAACATAACAAAAGAGTATTTGACAATATGCTATTTATCTCCCCCAGGGATGTATACTTGAAAAAAATTGTATTTTTCAGATTTGGATTTTGGGCCTTGTAAGCAAAATGTGCCACTGGATGGGGGAGGGGGGGAATACAATGATGAGATGAAATCAAATACTATTGACTCCTTTTTCTCTCCTGGTGATGAAAGCTACAAATGGAAGAAAGGAAAGTAGGCCATCTTACATGATTTCCATTCATCACTGCAGCCTAGGATTCAATAAATGGCTGGAGGTTTGAAGCAGGACACAGCTTGGGGGCATGTGATGTCACTTCCAGATGATGCTCTAGGCTGTCTCTCCTAGTTTCCATGGTCTTACTGTCTGTATGTGGAGGCCATTTTTTTCTCCTGTTCCTCAATTCCTTGAGGATAGAAATTGTGGTTGGGGGTGGGTAATTCCCCAACCCTGGTGGGTAAATTGGAGACTTACTGCAGCCTCCTCATTTTGCTTGTGAGGCTCTCCTGAGCCTCAGAGAGGAGTTTGGGGCCAAACAGCTGACTGCTTGTGGAAGGAGAAAGAGGGGAATGTTCTACTCCACTGGCATCTTCCATGAGCTCTTCTGCTGCTTCCAGTACTTCAGTAATCCCCCCACTTAAGTCCTCCCAAAAGCTCAGTCATAGGAGCCCAGTGAACAAAAATGGGATGGGGTGGGGTGGGGGAGGCTGCTATCAAAAGAGGGAATTGGGCAACTTCTCTTGTTCCTCTTTCTTCTGCTGGGAGTTTCTGCTGACACGGTACAGCTCCATCAGTCACCTCATTCCTCCTCTTTATTGCAGTTACCTGCCCCATGACCCTGTGTCCAAGTGGCTCTTGACTCCAAACTTCCACTTTCTAGAGAACTTTAGAAGCTCCTAATGGAAAGGGAGGTAAGAAAGAACTGTGGATGCATCTGGTTCATAGGATGCAAGTGATCAAAATAACACTGATTTATTGATGCACAAATATGAATGAAAAATGTGCCCATTTTCAATTCAGGGCGGAGAAACAGAAAATGGCATGACAAGTGAGTCTTTGGCTTTGATTCACCTAAGGAAGAAACTAAATCAAGATGGGATAAAACAGCAGGGGCGAGAAATTCAAAATCATCTCAGTTATAGAATAGCTGCCATCCTAGGCATATTTTCCTGGGACTAGGCCCCATTCAGTAAAATGACTCTTACTTAGGAGTAGATCATCTTAGGATTGCTTTCAAACATATTTAGCCTC
Organism: Eublepharis macularius; assembly: GCF_028583425.1. Taxonomy (NCBI): domain Eukaryota; kingdom Metazoa; phylum Chordata; class Lepidosauria; order Squamata; family Eublepharidae; genus Eublepharis; species Eublepharis macularius. The sequence continues at coordinate 27,457,682 of NC_072791.1, read as the reverse complement.
ATTTGCACTCTGCATAAGCACTTATTGATGGGCGGGGAAGGGGGTGCGATGCAAATTTATGCACAGTAACATTGTTTAAAAAGCATCCCTCCAAATTCCCCTCCTCCAAATCAATATTTGGAAAGTGAAAGGGACAGAAAAAATAGGAACAATCTCTGTTACGTAGCATACGGAGTGAAATAACCTGTTCTCTGTTTTTTTTTCCTTTGCTTTCATGCAAAAAAGAGACCAGTTCAGGGAGTTATTCATCTGGCTTGCAAGACAGAAATAAAGTTCAAGTCCTTGAGCATTCCTCCAAGGAAGTCCAATCTCCACTTTGAAGCAAACTGCCAGAGGTAGTAGCCTGTGATGCAATCCATCACCAGACCACCTTTTCAGGGACCCATCAAAAAAAGACAATGGCTCTTTTATGGGTTTCCTATCAATATATCAGGGCGATGAAGACTCCCTTTAGAATGGTACTTGCAATTGGGGTGCGATGTACGGAGGAAGATGTGGAGATGATTTGCCTGGAGGATCTCTTAGGAGGAGTTTGGGGGTGTTTGGGGGGTCACTTAAGGACTTGCAAACCTATTCCCTTTTACAGCTAATTTTTGCATGTCTAATTTACGACCTCGGTCAGCACATTCTAACTAGGAATGAGGGAGACATTTGACTCAGGTTATTGGAGGGAAATCCAAGCATACACTGCAAGGCTGAGAAGCTGAAGCTCACACCCGGATGCCCTGTAAATCATTGCTTAGTGAGAGCTTGAGGTGCCTTTATTTGTTTGAAGTTAAGATGGTCTCTTTGACTGGCTTAGTACCTTGCAGATTTCCAGCGTTTGCCTTTCCTTATTCCTGGTACCGGGTAGCGACTGAGTGTAGTTCCACAATAGTCATTTGTGGTGATATTCCATCAGTTAGGCATGCAGTGCTTCCAGGTGACGTCAGTAACAACCTGGAGTTTTCCAGTTCTTTCCCAGTTATACTCCAGTGTTTCCAGGAGTTTACAGTTTCTCCAGTTTGTGCGGAAGAGAAGCTCAAGCCCTGAGGGAAAGAAATAGTTCTGGGCCTGATGTCCCTATAACAGCTATTTCTAACTTTCAGTTCCACCCACAGATAACATGGAGATAATAACTTTCACTGTTTGGTGTTGAGAAATACCCAGTTCTATCTAATCTCACCTTATCTTATTCAGAAAATTCAGTAGGTGGTCTCCACAAGAAGCTCTTCCCTGACCCACAGGGTTTCCAGGTGCCTGCCACAGTGGGCAAGCTCATGGAGAAGACGGCAAGCTACCTGGCAATCACCTGACACTGACAGGTATCCCAGACAAATGCAGAACATGCATGCTCCCAACCAGGCATGATGATGTCATTTCTTGAAGTGACATCATCATGCTGGCCACGGGAGTGTTTCTCGTGCTTTGGCACCAAACAAGCTGATTCTTAAAGAATCACCTCTGCACTAAGTGCAGGAGCACTCCCACAGTCAGCAAGATGATGTCACTTCCAGAAGATAAAAATCCCCAGTAAGTGCCAGCCCCATTCCTGCTGGTTGCCAGAGAGACCTGGCAACTCTACCCAGAGTTCCATATTTACAATAGGGAGCTGATGGTGTTTTGGGCCCATGCTAAAGAGCTGCTACAAGGCCTGCCAACACCAGCTTGGGAAATTCCTGAAGATTTAGTAATGATAACAACAACAACAACAACAATATTTGCTTTATATACCACCCTTCCTGACAACTTAACACCCACTCAGAGCGGTTTACAAGGTATGTTATTTTTATCCCCACAACAATCACCCTGTGAGGTGGATGGGGCTGAGAGAACTCTAGAAGAGCTGTAACTGACCCAAGGTCACCTAGCTGGCTACAAGTGGAGGAGCGGGAAATTAAACCTGCTTGTCCAGATCACAGTCCTGCCACTCTTAACCACTATACCAAACTGGCTCACATTTGGGGGTAGAGCCTAGGGAAGACAGGGGTTGAGATGGGGAGGGGCTCTACATGGTATAACGCCATAGAGTCCACCCTCCAAACAGCCATTTTCTCCAGAGGAACTGATCTCTGTAGTCTGGAGATCAATCGTAATCCTAGGAGATCTTCAGGCCCCAGAGGTTGGCAGTCCTAACTGCTATGAAGATTGCTGAGGCAACGGGTCGGATACAATGAACCATGAACAGAATGAGTTCACAGAACAAATCTCCCCACCTCTCACCCTCCCTTGGAGGTCCTGCCCATGCCCCAGTTGTTTCTGAGATAATAAAATAATAACATTTGATTTATATACTGCCCTTCAGGACAATTTAACACCTACTCAGAGCGATTTACAAAGTGTGTTATTATTATCCTCATGACAATCATCCTGTGAGGTGGGTGGGGCTGAGAGAGCTCTGGAAGAGCCGTGACTGACCCAAGGTCACCCAGCTGGCTTCAAGCAGAGGAGTGAGGAATCAAACTCGGCTCTCCAGATTAGAGTTCTGCCGCTCGAACTACTACACTAAACTGGCTCACTTGTCAGGGAACAACTGAGAAAATATGGGCTTTGTGGCTCAAATGAAGGTTGGCAGGAATAACCATCTGGTCTTGAATGATCTCTTCCACTAACAGAGCAAATGGCCAATTATTGTCAAATCAATTTCTTGCTGCCCCCCCGCCCTTTCCATCTCGTTCTGCTCTCAAAGGTCCTGAGACCCTCAGGACCAGCTGTATAAGGGCCACAGGAAACAGCAGGGGGAACATTTGCTTTTAACAGATCCAACATAATCTATTTGAGGTGCTCGGAGCACTTGAACTATATCAATACCACATAAATACTAAATATTATTATTCCTTTCTTTGTCCTCCCCCCCACCTTTTTTTGCTCTCACAGTTTTATGCCTTACAATAGAAGCAGTGGAAGGCAAATTCCTTTGATTTCCAACAAGAAACCCTACACAAATAAGCCTCTACCTGGATTGTTCTTTAATTACAGAAAATTAAATAGAAGAACTCTCACCGACAGTCCCATGCCTCTAACTGTGTTTGCGAAAATGTTCTGCGCTTTCAAAAGTGTGTAACTTCAGTGCCTTTAGGATATAACCGTGCTTTATTTGGATTCAAATGATTAAAGAGCTAATTTTCTTAGTGGGAGGTTGGTACATTTATACCAAGTAACTGCATTATAGGGATATGGGTACTTTGCAGTTGCATGACAGCCTAGGGAATTTCAAGTCACCCAACTTTGTGTGAGCAGCAGTTCAGATTCTGAACTGAACTGCAAGAGAAGGAAGGAAGAAAGGAACCTCGCGCTAGGTACAAACAGCTTCTGAAGGCACTATTTATTACATAGCTGGGGACCCTTTTCTCTTGGGGGCTGACTTGTGCAAATGTGTTCTATTTGATCAAGATCTGCCCCGTTTAAATGAGCTCATTCATTCACATCACAGTGATAATTTACTCTGTATTATGCTACTGGTGTTTCTGATGGATTTTAAATATCACTGGAATCGTTCACTTTTAGCCTAGTTGATTTTTAAATACAAACATCCCCCAGAATAAATGTGTGTAGGTGTGTGTGCACACACCACCCATGTAAAATTATTTATATATTGAAGTGTCCCTTTTTAGGCAAAAATTAGGGTCCTGGTCCTGGACTCCAAAGCATTTTATTGACTCAGGAATGTATACACCGTGGTAAGGTTTACAATGGGTGCTTGCAATTACATGGAAAGCTTTGCCTTATAAATGATTAAACTGCAATAACGGCTAAATTGGTTTCAATTTGTGGAAAACCTATAGTTTGATGGTGGGAAATTAAATTACAGGCATGAATTGACAGCAGCGTCAGACATTCGGTGGTCCTTCTCATCAACTGTGGGGACATCTTGTGTCAGTGATATACATGCTTCTTCTGGTACAGGAAAGGCAACATACTTCTTCAAACATCCAGAGCTTGACAATACAAGAAAGGTCTTGACCAAGCCAAGTTTTTCAGTAACTTCTTGAAAACGGATTGGATTGAAGCTGAGTTGGGCATAGGATTACCAACTCTGGCTTGGAAAATTCTTGGAGATGGTGTGGTTGAAGAAGATGGAGCTTGGGGAGGAGGAGGAGGTAAGCAGGGGTGTGATACCATAGTGACTACCCTCCAAAGCTACCATTTCTTCCAGGGGAACTGTTCTCTGTTGTATGGAGATCATTTGTAATTCTCAGAGAATTCCAGTCCCTATCTGGAGGTTGGCAACCCTAACCCTTGCCAGCTTATGTGTTTTTTAAAAAAGAAAATATAGTTTGCAGTTTCAAATGGCAAAAAAATTGGTCATGCAAACCTTCACCTGCAGTCTGATGCAGGTAGACAGGTTGGGTTGCCCACATCAGTGGTCAACTTCCCACCGAATGGTTCTGGCCAAAGGGAAGAAAATGAGTGGAGCAAAATGGCATCTGCTGATGCCATCATATCACTTCTGGCCATGTAACTGGAACTGGTGTCTCTGTGTCACTTGACGCTCTAGGATACATCTGAAATTCTGGTTTTAACCATAGAGTTTCAAGTGAATCCTAGAGCGACCTGTGATGTGGTGACGTTTCTTCCAGTTATGCAATTGGAAGTAACATCACAACATGAATGGATGCCATTCAGGTAAGCCACACCCTCCCCAGTCTTCCATGGATTGCCAGTCCTTGGCTGGCAACCCTAGACATAAGTTTGCCAGTTGGCCAGCTTTATAGTGGCATGTCTTGTTTTTTTCTCTTTCTGGATGATTGTCAGATTAGAGTTTCTTCACCTGGATAATGGAGGGAATATGAAAGAGGCCAGTTTTAAATGGTTTAATGACTTTTATGGCAGAGGAATTGTTATGCTGAACCTGTAAGATCTTTTCAGTATTAGGCTTGCAATTGATGTATTTTCAGGCAAAGCATTTCTACAATTCAAAAACAGTTTCTTTAAATACTGTAGCTGACTTTGGGTGCCTTTTCATCTCCTTACTGATGCCTACCCTGTGTTTTGTAGTATTTTCATGGAACCAGGATCTGCGTAGCTCCAGGCCAGGTTTTACTTATGGCTGTATATAGGCTGGATCTAGGTAAGCTGCTATGAAGTAATCTGGTAGGCCACTTTCGGTTTTATTTACTGGTGTGTTTGTTTGTTCTGAATAAAGTATACTTTGTTTTGTTAAGGAGACCCACTGCATATGAGTGACAACATCTGACATGGATTTCCTCAGCCAGAGAGAAAGTGTCATGTCTGCCCCATCCATGCCATTATTTCATGCTGACCTGTATTTCTGAACCAGTGGTTCATGCTGTAACTTGATGTCATATTGCCATGCCATAACTGCTTTGCTTTCACAGGCTTAATGCTTTCATAGACTTACTGAAGATGCAGGCACCTTATCAAACGGCTGTGGAACTCTCAGTGCGTCTGGCCTTGTACACGGCTCATTCTCATGAGTTACTGTGTCTCAACTTTGATCTCCTACTTTCTCATTGTCTAGACTTGATAATTGAAATATGCGAGAAGTTCTCAGGAATGGTTCCCGCCAAAAGTATATTTACTGATGGGACGGGGAGAGGAGTCATTGTCTTTAAGATGAATGATTTTCTCTCGTATTGTTATTCCCGTCAACTTGATTCTTAGTGCTTAGTAGCCAACCTTGCTTCTGAGTAATCCTATGGACATATCTATGGAAATGAGCTGATTTCTGAATAAAACCATTTAACCAAGAGACTGGATTCTTGCTGCAATGGTACAGGGATCTGTCTGCCGTAGCCTGTCATCCATAGCCTGACAGAAAGAGAGAGCACACATGCACTACTATACAAAGCACCCCATTTTGCTCTTGCTTTTTTGCTAACAGGTACATACGAGGGTTGCCAGGTCCCCTGACCCCTCTGGCAGGAGATCTGAGGTCCGGCTCCTACTTGGGGTTTTTCCTTCTTGCATGCACACTCCTGGCTTGCATGATGACATCACTTCCAGGAAGTGATGTCACTGTGCAGGCCACGGGCTGCCCTGGGAGTGTTCCTATGCTCCCCAGGGGGCCGAATCGGGCTGCTGCAGAGCATGGTAATGCACCGTGCCACTGGGAGCACACCCTGGGAGGAGCCTTCGCTTCCCCACTGGCCAGATAAGTGGGGATCGGGGGTGGAGGGTGGGAGCAGGGGATCCTCCACCCTCAGCAAGGGACTGACATTCCCAGTAAGTACAGAATCTGAAATCAGATTTGCTGCTGATTTGTACCAAAACCCCCAAAAGCCAATGGCCAAGTACAATAGAATTTATTCTTGAATAACTTCTTAGCCGTCCCCCCCACCACATTCTCTCTGTGTATAAGTAAAACCAAAAAGTAAAGACGCTATGGATTGCCCACATTTCTTTCTTGTGAAATATGTTTCCTTCACACCTTATGCAATATTTGAGCTTATCAAAACTATGCATTTGTTGGAAAACATTAACAAATCCGAAAGGGAAAAGTGGTGCTTAAAAGTCATTTCACACATCCCTTAATTTAGGTAAGATTAAAGATAGCGAACCGTAATTGAAACCGATAGGCAACCAATGCAGCTCTTTCAGCACAGAGGTGATAGGATCCCAGAATTCAGCCCCCAGCAACAACCTGGCTGCTGAATTTTGGACAGTTTTTAAAGGCAGCCCCATGTAATTGCAGTAATCTAACCTGGAAGTGATCAGAGCACCCAGGAAATGCCATGGTCCTTCCCTTGGGTCTTCTGCCTTCAACATCACAGTTGTATAAAGGGTTGTTCTTCTACTTTCTTCCCCCCTTCCATTGTTGACAGTATACGATTCAAGAGATATGTAAGCTGATGTAAATTCAAATCCAGTTCACGCATGCCTTTTCCCTCACTATTCTCAAAGTCAAGAATGTCATGCAGCTCCTTGTCCTCTGCGTTTATTTTGAGGGATTGCACCGCATCTGACCCCATGTAGTTTTTATGTGAAGAAAAGGACCAGTTAGCCAGTTTAGGGGGAAAACAGACGCTGGACCCTCACAAGATTTTTGCAGAAGGAATATTTCAAATTGCTTCACCCAGGGTCAAGGTTTTTTGGTGTTTTTTTTTTTTGGTAGGAGAACCTTTTTTCCCTTGGAGTGATAATTCCCATTGCATTGGATTGCTGTTACTTCAGGCCGATGGAAAAAATCTCTACATGCACTAAAACCACATATTAAACAGCCATTAAAGATAAAGTTCCCTCAAGAATTTTCTTGGTTTGCCTTTTCAGCTTTTGTTGCTATTAATTTGAAGAGAAGTATTACAAATTGCATTATATAGTCTTCATAGGCATTTCAGATGTCACAAAATGTAGTCTCTGTTAAAGAAACACTAGCAGCTATTATAGGGTTCTAAAGGGGGGCTTTTCAGAGGTAGGCTTGCCAGGTCCCTTGCCATATCATGGGATCCCCTGCCCCACCTTCCGCCAGCCTGTGCCCTCCACCCAACATTTCCTCCCAGAGGTTGACCGCTACAGCCTGGCAACCCCGTGGGAAATTGTAACAAGTAGTTAGGCCTTTAGTAACCTATGATTTATTGCTTTGTTTTGCTTGTTTTCGTGTAGTTAGTGTAATATTTCAGAAGTAACTCAAATAAGACCAATGCTTAAAGTTTTGCACAAAACTCATGGAATGACGACGTCTTCATGACGCGATTTTCTGACGACATCAGAAATCACTCCATGAAATGGAATCATGATGGGAAATTGTGCCATGAAGACGCCATCGTTCCATGAGTTTTGCGCGATTATGCAGAGGGTAAAGATGTGTGAAAATGGCCCCACTTTGGTTTCCCTTCTTCCCTGTGTAAACTGAACCTGTGATTTTTATTTTGGTGTATTTTTTCTGTTTCTATGTGCCAAAATATTCTAATAAAATGTAAATATTTTTTCAATGATATTTGTGCTCCAGAAAGGATAAAACCAAGACCAAAAAATATGAATGAATACAAAAAAAGCCAGGATGATTGAAGGGAACCTTCATGCCCGGGGACAGTAAACCCGTTAACACCCGTGCTAGGAGGCAACATCGGGGCAGACTTGGCCTTTATGTCCTGTTTGCCCTCTAGGGTAACTGCCTGGTCACTGTGTGAAACAGAATGCTGGATGGGATGGATCTCTGTTCTGATCCAGCAGGACTCTTCTTATGTTATGTAAAGAAACAAAATTGGAGCTTTGTGCTCATTCCTAGTTTATCCCAATGAGATTCTGGTGCTTTACTGTTCAAAACTGGTTGGGCACAAAAGTTACTTTGGGCCACTTGAAGAGGCTTGCTGTCAACCCTTAAAAAGCAGAAAGTTAGAGCTGCAAGTCACAACAGAAGCAAAAACGAAGTTCTTTCCTCACTCTCCTCACTCCCCCTTTTAACTTTTTTGGCGTGTTTTTTTTAAAACACAAATATATTCACTTGAGCATTTGAGATCTTTTTGGCTGAAAATAGGGACAGGGAAGGGAAACTTACATCTTTAATTGCTTGTCTATTGTTGGTAGGACTTATAAATTATGATATTGTTACCTGAGGGCTTGCTGACAGACTGCTTCAGTACTCTTCAGTCTGGCTCTAATCCCAGCCTCTATCCCCCCCCTTTTTTTGAATTCTGGAATGCAGACAGAGAGAGAATAAAGGTTTTATTCAATAAACCAACTTGTCTGAACCCAGATTACTACTACTACTACTACTACTACTACTACTACTACTACTACTACTACTACAAAAAGGCCCTACATCAATCTCAATTCACTTTCAAGATACATTATAATATAGCCATAACAGGAGTTTCTGTTCAAGGGAACAGAAGCTGGTTTGAGAACTTGCCTCTAGAAAAAATAAATGGTGCTGAAGTTGTGGTTGAAGCAGTCATCTTGCTTGGATGTTGCATTTGGAGCTCATTTTGAGGGGGAATGCGCAGGAGCACAGTTCCGGTAGTCTCCAAAGAGGTCACATGTCAGGTGGCCCCACCCACCTGATTTTTGGCCATTTTGGGCCCATTTTGGCCTGGATTGGGCCAAAAATGGCCAAGATTGGGCCTAAAACAGCCAGGATTGGTCCCAAAATGGCCAGGATCGGGCCTCTTACAGGTGGTGGATCACTCTCCCGCCCAATTCTGACCATTTTGGTCCCCTTTTCAGCCTCTTTTTTGCCATTTTAGGCCCAATTTCGGCCCTGAATGGCCAGGATTGGGTCCAAAACAGCCAGGATAGGTGAGGTCAAGGGGTGTGGCATATGCAAATCAGTTATGCCAATGACACACTTTTGGTGATGGCAAGGGGTGTGGCATATGCTGATGAATTATGCTAATGAGTTCCTGCAGCTCTTTTTCTACGAAATGACCCCTGTGTTGCATCCATTTGCAAAAAGATCTTTGAGAACAACACTGGGATATACAGATCTTTGCAGATTGTAGAGAAGGGCATCAGGAAAATCATAGGGAAAGTATTTCTTCAGGCTATACACTTTCAAAGAAGAGGGTCACCAAATTATGCAAAATAAGCAGCTTTGGTCCACTGTTTGGAAAATTACACCCTCAAAATGTTCAGAATCGGGCCTCTTACAGGTGGTGGATCACTCTCCCGCTCAGCAGGTTTTCAGCAGGTTTCACTCATATAGTTAGCTTGTTCTTGGGCTGTACCACATTAGACTAGGATTGTCATGGCAGGTTCAGATCTGGCAAGTGGCAGAGCCTACCCAAGAACACAGCCTAGTCTAGAGTCTGACCACTCATGGGAGAAGCCTGATGGGTCAAGGGCAGAGATAGCAGAAAACAAGGTGCACAGATCTTCTATGTGCTTACAAGTGCCAGCAAGCAATACATCCTATACCAAGCCAACACAGATAAACCTGTCAAAATCCAGATTTCTATTCTGCCTCAAGCAAAAAAAGGAGAAGTAAAAGGTATAATAACTAAATCAGGGGAAAGCTCTGTACATGTATAGCACACATATATGCATCATATTCTTATTTTATTTACTTCAATTGTATCCCACCTTTCCCAAAGTGGCTTATGTCATTCTCCTCTCCTATGTTTTATCCTCACAACAACCCTGTGATGTCGGTTAGGCTGAGTGGATGTCACCCAGTAAACTTCCATGGCAGATTGGGGATTCAAACCTGGGTCTCCCAGATCCTAGTTCAACACTCTAACCACTAATTAAGCATTAGAACATGTTCTGGAAAACAATCCATCCATTTAAAAAATAGTAAACACAGAGGCTAAGAGTCTCTACCTCAAGAATTGCATGCATGGCATATAATTCAGAATATCACTCAAGAGAGTGACTTGAAACACATAGCTAGTAGATCCATAGCATAGAAAACTCATGTGGTAGTCACTCAGATGCACACAATCTGTCTCCCTCCCTTTGACCTTCTGACTTGTTCTGTGGTATGCTTTTGTTGGGGTCTGCTTCTTTCCTGGTGGCTGGCCTTGCCCCAGTGTTGGTGGGGCAAGCAAGCTTCCTGTGCTGCTATCACCCAATTAGATTGGAGAAGGCAGCTGTGTCGCATGAGGCCAGTGGGTCAAATATGGGAGCAAGATTTTATGGATCCCTTTTCTGAGGGGACCATGTGAATTCAGAGGGAAATTTGCATCAGAAGAATCTGGTTCCATGGCAGGGGAAGAAAATCTGTAGCATCTCACTTAGAATTCTTTATAAAGAGTCTTTAAACATAAAAGGGGAGCCATGTTCCAGATGACTCACCCTTTTATATGGTGCAAGCGCAGTTTGCATGCCTGTGGGAAGGACCGCCCAGCTCTCTTCCCTTCACCGCCATGATAGGCTGGCGAAGAGAAGGACCCACCTGTCAAGCCTCCAACCTAAATCAGGCTAGCCAGGCTGCAAGATGGGCGCGCGCGCTTCCCTTCCTTTCACTGCTGGGATCAACAGCGGGGAAGGGCCGCCCACCCGTCAAGCCACCAACCAGGCTGCAGGATGGGTGGGCACTTCCCTTTCCTTCACCACTGTGATTGACAGTGGGAAAGGGCCACCTGTGTGGCCTTCCTGCTGCCTCTGCAGTGGTGGGACTGCACTGTGCCTCCCTGCCACCTCCACGGCCCTCAAAGACCTGCCTGCAGAGCTGACAGGGAGGCACAGTGTGGGGAGCTTCCTTCCAGCACAGGCTTCCTGCCACCTCCAGTGGCTGCGGAGCCTTGGGAGAGCCACACTGGTGTGACCCCCCCCCCCAATGCCCCACAGCTAGAGCCTATTATTTTATTTTTACAACGAGCTCTGTTGCTAGTTTACTATAACACAACTTGTTTCAATTTATCTGTGAGCATGTGCAAAATGCTGTTTACACTCAGAAATAGCCTCTTTATAGACTTGCCTCTCCCCTCCCCCCCCCCCAAATCTAAGTTTGCCTAAAGAACTGAAAGGGGCATAATAGCTAGTAAGGGCATATTTAAAACCTTGCTATAGAAAAGAAAATTATGTTGTGCAGGCCAGAGCACTAAGTGGCATAACATCCAGGCAATCTTACTTCATCTCATTACAGAAAAAGCTCTTGATAGGGAATCTAGATAAATTTGAACTGTGGATAAGCCCTGTTTTCCTTGCCAAGAGAATATTCCCGGGTATATGCAGAGTTCCAATCCCCTATTACTAGGTAAGCACAAACATAATTGCCTGGTATTAAAGAATGATTGTCTAGGTTGGCAGAAGTTTCTTGGAGGAAAATGGAACTATTTTAGTAATGAAAACATAGGTTAACAGCCATGTCCCCACCTGTACGACCCCATATTTCTCAACACACTATGGACAATACACAACCTCTTACTCCATTTTCATTGATAAGTTTGTATTCTTTCTGGTTTCATAACACTGTACACTAAACAAATATGGACCTTTTAAAAACATTAAAATTTAATCAGAGGAGTTAGCCGTGTTAGTCTGTAGTAGCAAAATCAAAAAGAGTCCAGTAGCACCTTTAAAACTAACCAATTTTATTGTAGCATAAGCTTTCGAGAATCACAGTTCTCTTATGCTACAATAAAATTGGTTAGTCTTAAAGGTGCTACTGGACTCTTTTTGATTTTATTAAAATTTAAGACATCATTAGCAAAAAATAAGATGATTTTTCCAAGGAAAGCATAGAGGAAGATATACCATAGTACCAATTCCATTCACGGCTCTGCCATAGAGATGGGCACGAACCGGAAAAAAACCTAACCGTGCAATTCATGGTTCATCGCATTTCACAAACCACGAACCACAAACTTTCACAAACCTGCCCCGGTTCGCGAATCAGGACATTTTGGTTCATGAAAATGTGACTTTCGGGCCAGTATATCACCACTTCTGGGTCAGCAGAAGGTCACTTCTGGGTCAGCAGAAGGTCACTTCCGGGCCAGCAGAAGGCCACTTCCAGGTCAGTAGAAGATCTGCAGGAAGTCCATCCCCTGTTGCCTAGGAAACTGATTGATTGGCGCCAGGCAGTGATGGACCAAAAAATGAACCAAGCAAACCAGCCTAAAGTTCATGGTGGTTCATCAGAAATGGGCTCTGATGAACCGCTGGTTCACGAACCACAAACCACCCTGGTTCGTGCTGAATTTTGGTTCATATTTCGATTTGTGCCCATCTCTACTCTGGCATCTTCCTTCTTTGCTTCCCTCTTAACTAGAGATTATTTATATATTTTAGGATTTAAAAATTCCAGATCTCCAGGACCCACCTTGAAGTTGACAACACTTAACTCCAGGCCTCGCTTGGAGACTGACAACTCTAGATATAATAAGGATATATAACTTCTTCATTTTGAATGCAAAATTTGTGAGCAGGCACCCTAGAATCCAAGCCTTAATAAGCCCTTGGCCCCTTACTGCTTAAGTTGAATTAGATTAAATTCATACTTAATTATATTTGAGGACTGGCTTTTGAGGTTTCAGGTTGATTTACTATGGCCCCCTCCCTTATGCCCCTTCACCATAAAATTTCTGGTTACAAGCCTAAGGCCAAACCTGCTCTGAAATTTTGATGCTGCTTTTAAAAACATTGAGTAATTTGGCCCTAATTCCCTCCTCTCAGGTGGATATTCCTACCTAGCTGTTATAACTGAAAGAAAACTGAAGCCAAAAGAAACACATTTCTTGCCCAAGGTGACACAGGATATCAGTTTCCAAACCATAAACAAAACACAAGGCCTCCAAATTCCCTGTCCTTTCTATAGCATCCCATTTGAGGCCTGGCTTGTTCAAACTGCTGCATACTTGCCCCACTATCAGACACTTGTAGCCTATATATATGGTTTTACTTCTGGTCTCTCTGTCAAATGAAGATGAATGAGTTGGGTCCTGAAATCAAGTGTGGCTATCTGAGGAAAACAACTTTTCTTGAACAGTTTCCAGGCCAGCCTAGTTAATTCCAGGTATACGCCCTTTCCTAGAAATGTGTTCCCTCATGTTAGGAGTGCCGGTATTGCTGTCCTGATAAACTGAGGTTATGAAAGGAATCACTTCAGGCATTGTTGTTTTTATTGAGGCTAGCACTCAAGAGAGGCAGGATGGGAAACAGGGCTTTGTATATATCTGTACCTGTCTCTGTGAGTAGAGAAAGATGGGAAGAAATCATTTTGAAATTAACATGGTTGAGAGAGGTAACAGTTCTCTGTACTCTTGTCATGAAGAATTTAGAGTGTGGTTTGTTCAGATGGAGAGATTTTCATGGCATTCTGTTCTCACTCAGAATGGAACAGTGAGAGAAGAACATTTGGGTGGAGCCATGGCTCTGCATCTAGAAGGTTCCGAGTTCAGTTCCTCTAGTCAAAAAGGATAAGGTTCAAGTTGATGTGAAAAACCTCTGAGATCCTTGTAGGATTGACAGCCTCCAGGTGGTGGCTGGAGATCTCCCAGAATTACAGCTCATCTCTCCAACCAACAAAGATCAATCTCCCTGGAGAAAATGGTTGTTTGGGAGGGTGAAGTCTATGGCACGATACCCAGCAGAGGCCCCTCCCCTTCTCAAACCCTGCCCTCTCCAGGCTCCACCCCTAAAATCTCCAGGAATTTCACAACCTGGGGCTGGCAACCCTAGAGCTGCTGTCAGTCAGAATATACGATATTCAGCTTGTTAGACCAGTGGACTTATGCAGTATGAGACAGATTTGCATGTTTGTGTGAAATGCTTGCACATGAAGGGCTGAACTAGATACAATGAGGAAAAGAGGTTGACATCACAGTGAGCCCTTCATAATGTGGGGGCGCTTAACTCTTCTGCCCACTGAATCTCACCTGCAAATGCATCTCCCTAGAATGAATGAACAAAAGAATGGGAATCTTGGTAAAATTTAGGTGATGTTGGTCAGTAATGCTGAAGTTCTAGAGGGAACTGCACTTCTGTCTTTAGAGAGCATGTAGCTTTCTCAGGCAGCTATAGCAAAGTGCATGGGTGTATTATTGGACACAGTTCTTTTGCTGGAGAAAAAGATTACTACAGTGGCCAAAAATGTAGGGTCCCCCCCACCACCACCCAGCTGTCTACCCGGAGCTTTTTTTTTTAGGCTGGTACACACTGGTATGGCGTAGTGGCTGGTGGAGATCAGTAACACAGGCCTGAGGCTAGCAGAGGAGATGGCAGGACAGCTGATATACTGCAGATGTCACAAGGATGAAAGGCCCAGGAAAGGATGGGGGTGGCCCAAGCAGTGGATCCCAAGCCATTAGCCTAGGCCCTAACAAAAGAAAAAGCCAAGCTATAGCTCCTGTGTAATTGGCCCAGCTGTGCCCTAATAGAAAAGACAAGCTGTGTTGCCTGAGCAGTGGGTTCAAGCCCTGCCCAAGGAACAGGCCAAGCCATGCCTGATTGATCGGTCCAAGTCCTCAACAGAAAGGACACCAGCAAACCCCAGCTTTGGGTGAAAAGCTGGGTAGGGAAGGCATCTTTGGTGGCAGATGGGAGAGAGGTACAAACATATTCATATGCAAGCAAACAAGCAAGCAGGCAGGCAGGCAGGTGCACTCATTCTCATACACACATACAGGTGTGCACTGCCTTGCTTTTTGCAGATGTTACCACCCCCTCCTGTGATGTTGTACTCTCCCCGACCCCGTCCCAATCCCCGGACCAAGGATGGAGTACTTCATGGTGCCTGTGCGTAGGTACAGTCATTGCAGCACTATGGACGGCAGGTGGATGGCATCTGGACTGGGGTAGAGAGGAGCCTACTGACAGCTTGGGGCACCACTCATCTGTCAGGTAAGTACTGGCACCTTTTTGTTTACAAAGAAAGCACAGTGCACACCCATCTTGGACTCTGCTGATTTGGCCTCATACTGCTGTAACCTGGATGCTTGACTACACTAAACCACTCAACATATGCCTGTTCTTGAAGACAACTCAGAAATGACAATTAGTGCAAACTGAAACGTAGGCATTTTTGAGAGTAGCCTGGGATGTTTATATTGCCCTAATCTTATTATTGCCCTGACCTGGATAGCCCAGATGAGCCTGATCTCATCAGATCTTTGAAGCTAAGCAGAGTCGGCCTTGGTTAGTCATTGGATGGGAGACCTCCAGTGAAGACTAGGCTTGCAGAGGCAGGCACTGGCAAACTACCTCTATTAGTCTCTTGCCATGAACACCCCAACAGGGGTTGTTATAAATCAACTTAGACTTGATGGCATTCTCCACCACTACTAATCGTATTATTATTACGTTAGCTGCCTATTGGTTTCCAAGTTCAATTCAAGGTGATGGGGCTTACCTCTTATATCCATCACAGCTCAAATGTGTTTATTCAGTTGACACTCAAGTTTTTTGGAAGACATGAAATGGCCTCTTTGCAGATGGCTTTCAGGAGAAGCTAAAAGGCGAAACTTTTCAAAAGGGTGTTTGGAGATTCATAGACAGGCGGCAGTATCGTTAGACAGCAAACTGTTTCACGTATTCCGAGGCCAGCTTTTGGCCTAAGTTGGCATTGTGTTTTAATTGTTCTAATTTTATTTTATGCTGTTACTCACCTTATTTCCAGATTTTAGATAAACAAATAAATAAATTGTGGTACCAGTACCAAGGAACACTGTTTAAGAGATCATGGCTTAAGGAGAACGTGTGCCAAAGAAATTCCCGGTAGAGCTGCAGATATTTCCTTTAGAATATATGCAAAAGGCACAATGGAATGGGAAAAAAAAGAAAGAGAAAAAGAAATCTGTCTTTGTAAATGGAATAATGCAATTGTGCACTTCATACATCCTCAGAGGGGAGGACAATACAAGGTCAATGCATTTTTGTCTCACTTTTGTTCCAGTTAACAGAATGGACAGCTCTGTCTTTTTTTCCTCTTTAAATAAACCTTTACGTTCTTTTGGTGTTAATCAAAGGTGCAGATGCACCAAAGGAGTGGGGGGTTGATATTAAAACACAAAATTGCCCCTTAGGAGCTTGGCCTCCCACCCTGAAGCACAGTGAGAGCATCTTCTGGCCAGCAACAGTAACCTATAGTTCCTATATCTCTTTGTCTCTTTTCATATCTCTTAATAGAAACGTTGTTGTAGCTGCTGGCTAGAAAATTAGCCATGTGAACTCTTGCTGTCTGTCTCTCTCTCTTCTCATCAGATTAGGAGGGAAATTTAACAGGGCCTTCCTGGTTTACTTGCTCTTTTCTTTGCAGGCTGGTAATACAATGCAAAAGGAGGAAAAAGCAAACAGCATATTAATTTAACTCTTTCCCCCATAAATGCAGCTAAAATGTCTTTCCTAGTTCTATTTTGCTGAAAGCATCCACTCTGTTAGAATTATCCTTATGCCCCATATTCCCTAGCAGCCACCTAGAACTAGAGATATATAGGTTTGCCCAGTGCCTGCTGAAGATAAGGAACTCCCACTCCTACCCTCTGTTGCCCACCCCATCTATGGTATATGAGAGGGGACCTCCCCAGTGATGTGTTGACACCTCTTTCAGATGAAGACCAAGAAATGACATTACTCTGCCCCCCACCCTGAGCCCCTAACCCCCCTCCCAATTTAGTGATAGTAGTCCTGGCAACTCTGCCATGAGACACTTTAGGAACTGACCAAATCTCTATGGTATTTAGGCAGTTTTGGGATGGATGTGGGCTCATAAACATAAGCTGAATCCCAACAAGATGGAAATGCTACTGGTGAGTGCAAGGTCAGACCTTAAAGTGTCACCTGTTTTGGACGGGGTTGCTCTCCTCTTGAAGGAACAGGACCATCGTTTGGGGGTTTTCTTGGACCCAGGCCTACTTCTGAGGCCCTGTTTTGGGTGCCCTCAGTTGGGATTAGGTGGGTGGCAACCCAGGAGACACAGCTGCCAGGTCACCCCTGTGCCATGGCAGGTGAGCCCCCAACAGTTTCTGCCCCCTACCACCACTCAGTGGGGGAAGGCATCCAAAAATGGGGGAGGCAGACCAACAGGCATGCATGTGAAGTGAGTGCATGCTTCTGCACTCCCTGGCAACGATGCCATTCTTGGTGTGACCCAGAAGCTATAAGTCACACCAGGGCTGATTTTTAAAAAATCGTCCCAAAACAATCCATTGCTTCTGAGTCAGACTAGAAATTCTGTAATCACTGGGGGATGTCACACACACACATAGGTAAGTGGCTGTGGTTCCCCACACCCCTGACCCCCCCCCCCAATTTAGTGATGGTGGACCTGGCATCCTTGCCAGGAGAGGACCATCTTGATTGTCGCATCCATCATTCTTAGAGTTGCCAACCTCAGGTAGGGTCTAGAGATCTCCCAAAATGACAACTGACCTCCAGACGAAGGCGATCCGTTACCCTGGAGAAAATGGCTGCTTAGGAAGGTGGACTCTATGATATTATACCACCCCTTCCCAAACTCGTCCCTCCTGAAACTGTACCCCAAGATCTCCAGGAATTTCCAAAGCCCTAATGACTCTGCCATCTCACAAAGCAGGGATGGATTTCTTCTGGAACAAAAGCAGATAGTACAAGCAAGAGGCACGTAGTTTGCTCCCTTTTTGACTTACTGTACTTTATTGTCTGGAGCATATATTAGTATAGCAGGGAGAAAAATATGACTGCAGTTTTCATTCTGAGAACCCAGGTTAGAAATGGTGTTTTTTGAATAGAAACAACATGTTCATGAAATTCAGTGACATCCCTGATTCTAATTAGCTGCTCAAATACTTGCATTCTCATCAGTAGGCTTCCTAGATACAGGCCAATGGGAGTTTACTCACATTCTGTGGATTTCCAGCGATAAATGTCATTGATATATGTATAGAGTATACAGAAGGCTTGCCTTTTGCCCACTGTTACTGGGCACCACTTTGCACTTGCTCTTAATCCCCTGCCCTCAGTGATTTGAGGAGTGGGAGAAAAATGGAGGTGGGAATACTGTCAATCTTGATGGTCTCGGACCACAGAGATTGGATGGGTTCCTAGATCATAGAGACTGGAGAGACTCCTAGAGTGTTATATGGAAATAGCATCATATTCTCCAAACTTCCACCTGGAAGTTATGTCACTTCCACCTGGAAGTTATGTCACATCCTTCACGGCACTCTAGGAATTGCCCCAGTCTCCATGGTCTTTACCATAGAAATTGGGGGAAATTCCTAGAGGATCATGGAAGATGTGGATCACATCCCCCGACACTCTACTCTCACCAGGCACTGCCCCCAGAATCTCCAGGCATTTACCAATACAGGGCTGGCAATCTTAATTCACGTTGGTTTTATTTTGTTTTTTTGAAAAACTCATTAGACTGGTAACAGTGTAAAGTTCTAAACAGCATTTAGAAAACATTAACATTGTTTTAGTATTTAAAAGACAGGAAAGCTCAGTGCCTGTATAATGGTATATAAATAGTGAGGAAAAAATTATTCTTCCCATGCATAAGAGACAGAGGGAGAGAGAGTATTCTAATATAAACAAATCATCTCTAGCTTCTTTCTTTATCCACACTTCTCTCTTCTCGCTCCTTCTTTGTTACAAATTATCCTTAGGTTGAGCTTAATAATAAATGAAAACAGTTGATATTTCTAATGACATAGGGTAATCTTGAGGTGATGAGTTTTCTTGTTTGCAAAATCCTTTTTTAAAAAAGCATTCTTCACTGAATTTGATCGGCAGAAAGATTTATATTATTCACCAGGGGGGGATATAATTGAAAGCTTATGAACTTGCTGAAATGTAGACGGAGGGTCTTATATCATTGGCAAGATAATCATGCAGTAAAAATCAACTTCATCTTGCAAGCAACTAGGACTTACGCAGAATTATATCTTCACCCAGAAAGCCTTGGAGATTTATTAAAGAGAAATTAAAACCAAATGTGTAAGTGTCCTGCAGATAGGGTTGCCAACCTCCAGGTGGTGGTTGGAAATCTCTCAGAACTGCAACTGATCTTCAGGCCACAGAGATCAGTTTCCCTGGAGAAAATGGCTGCCTTGGAAGGTATACTGTCATTAAACCCAGCCAAGGTCTCTCCCCTAAGTTCTGCCTTCTCCAGGCTCCACCCCAAAAATCTCCAGGAATTTTCCAGCCTGGAGCTGGCAACCCTGCTTGGTAATGTGCTGTTGACGATCCCAGGGTCCTTTTCTGGACATCCCAAATTTCTAAAAAAGGAAAGCTCAGGAAGGGATTGAACCCCAACCGCCCCAAAAAACTAAATAACCACCATTTCAAAATACCATGTGAACTTCCCCTTCTCCCAGTACTTGAATAAAGCCTGTTAACTAATTTTCCTTCATGCTTTGTTATTTCCTTTACAAAACAATTTACAAAATCCGAACACAAAACCAATTCAATGATGTTTAGTGCATTCTGCAAATTGCCTTAATTATGGAACAGCATTAAGGACACCTCAAAGTACATTTAGTACATACCTGATGGCAATCCCGCACACCTGCAATTGCTGTGGTTACCTATGGTAAATCATGGTAATATGCAGAACAGGTAGTGATCAGGATGTAATATAGATGCAAATTCCTTCTATTGGCTTCCTTTCTTCTTCCACACCTGGTACAAACTCTTTTATCTCCGTTGCTTTCCCCCCTGTGAACTCTTTATTTTCTATATGGGACAATCCTACATCCGTGGGTTACATCTACAACACATATGTCAAAGATGTGATTGGGATAAATGTCTAGTGAGGTTATAAGAAGGATGGGATGTGGGTTGATTTGTACCTCTAATTAATTGGGAAATTTGAAGTTGAAAGCCTGACTTAGCCAAAAGCCAGAACAATGGGAATTTCCATCTTGTGTTTGGTGTAGTGGTTAAGAGTGGCTGGGCTCTAATCTGGAGAGCCAGGTTTGATTCCTCACTCCTCCGTTTGGAGCCAACTGGGTGACCTTGGGTCAGTCACAGCTCTCTCAGATCTCTCTCAGCCCCACCCACCTCACAGGGTGATTGTCATGAGGATAATGATAACATACTTTGTAAACCACTCTGAGTGGGTGTTAAGTTGTCCTGAAGGGTGGTATATAAATCAAATGTTGTTGTTGTTATTTGCCTAGTAGAGGGCATTTGTAGAATCAAAAGGTGACAATGGTGTTTAACGTTTTTCCACTTGCCATCTCCCCCCCCCCTCATTCTAATCCAATTGCATTGCTACTGGATGTCTTACACTACCTGTTTGAATTGTTTTTCTAAATTGTGTAATCCACCTTAAGTCTCAGTAAGAAAGGTGGGCTATAAACAAAAGCAATAAATAAATAAAAGAATAAGAGCCTATTGGCTCTTGTCATTGAGTTCTTTGCTTGAGAGCTTATCCTGTGGAGAGAGATGTATGTCAGGAGGAGACAAAGACCTGCTTTGCTTTCCCCCTCTTCTGTTTGCTTTTTTAATTGCATTTTTCTTGACTTGCATTTTTGTGTGTGTGGTAAATAGAAATGGGCATGAACGGGGGGGAAAACCCCCGAACAGGCTGTTTGGTGTTCATTCCCGACAACAAACATGAACAGACGAACGGGCCGAACGGGCCCCGTTACCGAACGTGTTTGGTGTTTGGTATCCGTAAGTGCCAGAGTGGCCCCCTTAGCACTTAAAGAGCCCATATTCACAGGGAATGTGCAGCAGGCTCTTCTCCAGCCACCACCCAAGTTTGGTCAAGATAGCAGTATGGATCTCGGAGTTATACAATCCCAAATTCGACACCCGCAGGAAACTCCCAATCAACACAAATGGAGCAACCCTCCCCAGTTCACTTGTGCCCCATGCGGTGGTCCTGAAGGCATGTTGCCTCCCCTCTCAGGGACAGGGGGTCTGGCCACTTGCCAGCAGCACCTCCCATGTGCCCGCCCACCAGGCCTGCAGGTGGGAGGAAAATTATTCACTTATGCAGCAAGGTGGGTGAAGACTGCAGCCGCCATGCCTGGCAGGCTCGGGGAGGTGTTGGCATGCCACCTCCCCTCAGGGGGCAGGGGGTCTGCCCACTCACGGGGGAACCCCCATGTGCCCGCCTGCCAGGCCTCCGGGTTGGAAGAGGACAAAGCATCCATTTGTGCAGCAAGGTGGGTGAAGAGTGCGTCCACTGGGCCTGGCGGGCTTGGGGAGGCATTGGTGTGCCACCTGTCCTCAGGAGGCAGGGGGTCTGGCCCCTTGCTGGCGGCACCCCCCATGTGCCCACCCACCAAGCTTCCGGGTCGGAGGTGGACAAAGCATCCGTTTGTGCAGCAAGGTGGGTGAAGACTGCGGTCGCTGAGCCTGATGGGCTCGGGGAGGCATTGGAGTGCTGCCTCCCCTCAGGGGGTGGGGGTTCTGGCCACTTGCCGGCGGCACCCCCCATGTGCCCGCCCACCAGGCCTCCGGGTCAGAGGCGGACAAAGCGTCCGCTTGTGCAGCAAGGTGAGTGAAGACTGCGGCTGCCGGGCCTGGCGGGATCAGGGAGATGGTGGCATTCTGCCTACCCTCAGTGGGCAGGGGGTCTGGCTGCTTGCTGGTGGAACTCCCATGTGCCAACCTGCTGGGCCTCCCGGTCAGAGGTGGACAAAGCATCTGCTTGTGTAGCAAGGTGGGTGAAGACTGTGGCTGCTGGGCTTGGCAGGCTCGGGGAGGCGATGGAGTGCCACCTCCCCTCAGGGGGTAGGGGGTCTGGCTACTCACCAGTAGCACCCCCCATGTGCCCACCCACCAAGCCTCCAAATCAGAGGTGGACAAAGCATCCACTTGTGCAGCAAGGTGGTTCATGACTGCAGCCCCTGGTTGGTCAGGGAGAGGAGGACCCAGGGGTTCCGGGTGCGGCGACGAGCCACACCTGGAAGATCCTGCCAGGGGGATGAGAAGACCCTGATTCGGCGGCTGCAGGCATCACCCACCTCCCTGCCATCATGGAAATGATGGGACGGGGCAGTGCAAGTGTTGGGGAAGGGACTTGTGGCAGTAACCAAGAGGGAGAGGAGGAAAGAGGGAATATGAAGTCATCAGGGTGGGAGAGGGGGACCCAAGGGTTTTGGGCGCAGCGACAAGCCACACCTGGAAGATCCTGCGACAGGGCCTGGAAGACCCCCGATCTGTCAGCGGCTGCTGGCATCACCCACCTCCCTGCCATCATGGAAAGGAGGGGACGGGGTGGTGCAAGTGGTGGGGACTTGTGGCAGTGCCTGGGAAGGAGAGGTATGGATTGGGAACTGTAGTGAGGGTGAGGAAGAAATAGGGCAGCAGAAGCAGCTGCCATCACCTACCTTCCTGCCTTTGCAGAAAGGATGGGAGTCATGGCCCGGGACACATTTGCCCCCAGCTCAAAGGGGTCCAGTCAGACCCGTTGACAGGGGAGCCGCCATGCTGTGCAACTGACTGTATCCCTATATGGTACAATCAGCTGTGTCATCGCAACCAAGCCATCCCTCGTGACGAAGAGGGAGCAGTAACAGGATAGACCCTCATGAAGCGGCAGCTGACATGACCTGCCATACTGCCTTTGCAGAAAGAAAGGGATGGGCAGGACAGGAGAGGTCATTCGTAAGGGTCGGAATGGTTCCACAGAGGGAGGGGTAGAAAGAGGGACCAGCAACCTCAAGAAATGAGGGTTCCACACCGCTCTGAAACACCTCACCTATGCAGGCAGTATGGGCACTATAACAGTTTGGGCAGTACCGCCAGACACCAACCGTCTTCCTGCATTTGTAAAAAGGAGGGGATGGATGGGACAGGAGACTTTGCTTAGATGGGACAGAGTGGTTCCAGAGAGGGAAAGACAGAAATGGGACAGCAGCAGCAGCTGACATCAGCTACCTTCCTGCCTTTTCGGGAAGGACATGAGTCGAGGGACCCATTCCCTCCTGCTCAGAGGGCACAGTGTTTGCAATGGATAGGGGCACCATGTGTCTCAATGTGCCACCATGTGTAAGCCTCCTTTGGGCACTTGTGCAACAGCTCAGGAGCTGTTGCACAAGTGCCCAAAGGACGCTGCTGCCAGTATCACCCACTTTCCTGCCTTCACAGAAAGGAGGTGTCATGATGATCTGGCTGTGCCAGGAAGGCCTAGCAAGGCCTCAGAAGCCTGTTAGCAATGAGAGTGGGCCTGGTAGAACCTGACCCAAATGTGCCAGCCCTTATTTGAGATACCTGCAGGACTCGACAGGCAAGTGTGTGTGGCGACGGCATGGAGAACCAAGGGGCAAAATGCTTTAGTAGCCTGCAGAAGCCCACACACTACACGATGGATATGGGCAAGCCATGTAAGGGAATTGTCTCTGCCAAGACACGAAGGCCCGCCTCCTCAGCCCTCAACCTCAACATTCTAAGCGGCACTGTCCCAGACCCTGAGGGGACAACCTCCACGAGCACGGCTTGCTGGAGCCCTCCGCTCCCACCAGCATCACCCTCAGGGCAAGGTGACCCTCCCACTGATCCCCGCTCAGAAGAGCTGGTCGCCTCCTTTCTCCCCCCAGTGCATGTTTCGCTGGGTGAGGACGGAGACCACAGGCTCGGGTGGTGCGTCTTCAGGTGCCGAGTCAGGGCCATCGATGACAGGTGCTTCGGGGTTTTGCCCCTGCGCACCAGGACATCACAGGCACAGCAACACACCACACAGGGGTCATTAGGAAGGGCCCGAAAGTGCCTCCATACAGAGGAGTTGAAACATGGACTGCTAACTGTCCCAGGGGAAGGAGGACGAACAGTTACAGGCAGCACTGCAGAGCTGGCCACAGATGACGGGGTGAGGGGTGGACAGCAGGCGGGGACACCACCGAGAGTTTGGGATGGGGACGGGAGGGATGTTTCATAAAACATAAACCATTCCTCCAGGGATCTGTCACCCACCCCCTCCTCAAAATGTTGAGAGAGATCCTCTCTCCCCAGTGGAAATACCTCTTTGGCCTCCTCCACAGCCCCCACGGGTGAATTTGGGGGAGCGGGAGGAATCACTGCTGCCCATGAGCCGCACCCAGTACTGCTTTCCACAAGTAAACCAGGAGGACTGCCTTTGAACTTCACCCCATGACCACCCTTTGCGTCCAACACAACAGGAAGACTCATTGTGCCACCAAACTAGAATTAAGGAGGACAGAAAAGGAGAGAACACTGTGAGCCCTTAGCCAAGGTGCCCAGTGATCTTGGCCCCAGGGCCTGGAAGCAGCCCTGGAACCAGAGGGAGGGGCTAGAGCCCTAGCCAAGCACTCCCAGAGACCTGACCGGATCAGGCACTAATAATCAGGGTGAGCTCTCAGCAGAGGTGCCCACTGTGCTTGGCTGCAGGGCCTGGAAGCAGCCCTGGAACCGGAGGCTGAGGCTAGAGCACTAGACCAGCACACACACTGCCTGACCACCAGATCAGGCACTGTCTGATACTGATAGTAATAATAATAATAATCAGGGTGAGCCCTCAGCCGAAGTGCCCTCTGAGCTTGGCCCCAGGGCCTGGCAGCGGCTCTGGAACCGGAGGCTGAGGCTAGAGCACTAGCCCAGCAAACCCACAAGCCTGACCACCAGATCAGGCACTGTCTGATACTGATAGTAATAATAATAATAATCAGGGTGAGCCCTCAGCCGAAGTGCCCTCTGAGCTTGGCCCCAGGGCCTGGTAGCAGCCCTGGAACCAGGGGGAAGGGGTAGAGCCCTAGCCCAACACTCCCAGAGACCTGACCAGATCAGGTGATGATAATAATGTGAGCCCTCAGCCGAGGTGCCCACTGAGCTTGGCCCCAAGCCATACAGCAACCCTGGAACCAGAGGGAGGGGCTACAGCCCTAGCCCAGCAATCCCAGAAACTTGACCAGATCTGGCACTAATAATAATAATAATCAGTGTGAGCCCTCAGTGGAAGTGCCAACTTAGCTTGGCCCCAGGGCCTGGCAGCAGCCCTGGAACCACCCACCACACACAGAAAAAAGCCGAGCTCCAATGCACTCTCCCTCTCCCCCAAAACGCTGTTAACAGCTCTGTCCCACTCTACTGCTTGTTGAAAGTGAAACCAGAACTGGAGCGCAGTGCCCTTTTATAAGCTGACTTATTGAGAAATGCAGGAGGCCTGTGGTTGGCAGTCAGAACTGCCTAACAGGGTTTGCACGGATGAGATTGGAGTTCCCATGGCCACAGAACACCCCACTCCCTCCCTCCCCCTTGGTGTCTGCTCCCATGTTGCCAATTGTAACTGATTTGCAGCTCCACGCTTGGAAGGAAGACCTGCCCATCAACCTAAGTTGGGCTTTGATTGGGGTATCCGGGGCGACAGAGGGAGTGCAGACAGAGTTCAGGCACTCCCTCCCTCCGTTGCTGAGGCAATTGATTGAAGGCGCCTGAGTGTCTAGCTTCCTGAATGGTGGCCGAGCGCAACAAACAAGGCTTGCGCCAACCACCTGTTTGGCTGGAATGGCGCATCACGAACGGCCCATTCGTGAGCAGCCAAGTGGCCTGTTCGTGGGTTTTTTCCATTCGTAATGCTGTTTGTGCCCATGTCTAGTGGTAAGCCCCTTTGGGTCCTCATGGGGAGAAAAGCAAGATATAAATAAATGGATCGTTGGGAAAGGAATGCAATTGGGCCACTTCTTTCAGTCATCAATGAACAGGAATGACATCCACTATCTGCTCTAGTCGTTGAGGTACCTTGTCAGATTAGACCTTCTTACTAATGCTCAAAGGCATTATGACTTCGAAGAAGACATGGAGTATGTGATGCAGGGAGTTGGTGCCATGTGGGATTTGTGTAGTCTATGGCAGTTGTCACGCTGTGCTTGTCCCCTAACTTACATACTCTGAGCTTCTGATACAGGGTTGGATTTTTTTTATACCCCACTGCATTGAAGGCCATTTGACAACATCCTCAACTGCCTGGAATTGTCTCCAGATTATGCTAGGATACCATCCTGTTTGTCTGAGCTAGTTTGATGTAGTGGTTAAGAGCGGCATGGCTCTAATCTGGAGAGCCAGGGTTGATTCCCCACTCCTCCACTTGAAACCACCTGGATGACCTTGGGTCAGTCACAGCACTTTCAGAGCACTCTCAGGTCCACCCACCTCACAGAGCGATTGTTGTGAGGATAATAATAACATGCTTTGTAAACCACTCTGTGGGCATTTAGCTGTCCTAAAGGCCGGTATATAAATTGAATGTTATTATTATTATGTATCACAGAGGCCCTGCATACACATTGCACTGAAAATGTGTACATCCTTCACTTACGCACTCACATTTTTTTAATGAAAGAGACAACACTTGTCAACTGGGGTTTAATTGCATGTTCAGTCAAACATTTGTTGAATGTCACATAAGATTTCATACACATAAAGAATATCATATAGACACTAAACATAAATGATATGTGTGTCTCCTCTATGTACAGGTCTTATGAGAAGATGATTAAATATCTGTGTGTGAAGAGATGTGGAGGGAACATATATATAGGGCACACACAACATACATAGGCACACATATTCCCTATAGTTATTTCTGGAATGAATGGACCTAAAGCCTTCTATATAACACTGAAGGACTTTGATATCTTCTGAAAATGCTTCCATCCCAGCCAGCAGTGGGATTCGAGCATAGAAGCTGGTTGGATGGAGTAATATTGGCATTCTCTTTCTCTCTCTCAGCATATGAAACTGTCTTATGCCAAATCAGACCGCTGGCACAGCTAGCTCAACATTGTCTATACTGACTGGCAGCTTCAGGCTTTGAAACAGAGGAAGATCTTTTGAAAGACCTGTATCTAGATATTCTTTAACAGGAGATGTCAGGGATTGTTGCCGGACCTTCTACATGCAAAAAAAGCCTTTCAAACACTGCTAGCCCTATAGAAAGTGTTTGTGTGCAGGTACTGTGGAATATATGACTGGCCTACAGTAATAGGACTCTAAAATAAGTCCTGGATCTGCGGTGACCATCTTTTTCCTGTAATCACTTGAAAAAAAATAGAATTATTCTTGTTAAACTCTGTTTACAGCATGCCACCGAGTCTTCCCTCTTGGCTACAGATTTGAGCTCGAGTTCTCTAATTTTCAAATATAGAAAAAGATGTGGTGCTTTCTAATGAATTCTTTAATAAAGCCCAGCAGATCTTCCACAATATATTTCAATACTTGCCAGAAAAGCTCACTCCCTGTTCCCCAGTTCTCTGAGTGTTCTCTATATTCCTCATACATTCTTGTTAACATTTGAACACTCTTGGGCTCTTGTACCTGCTGCCCTCAATTACTTTAGCAAGGCACAACTCTTTCTTGGCTCTGTTGCTGTTTCTTTCTACCTGCTGATACAGAGGCAAGAAAAGTGTCACTGTACAGGTAAATGGGAGCTCGAAGATGTTTTCACTTATTGAGAAGCAAAATCCATCAGAAATCTCTTCCTCTTGAAAAACACTAGAGAACGCCGTTCTCAAAATCCTCTCTCCAGCTGCATGAAACCATGTGAGCAAGAGTCAGAGTATCAAAAAAAAAAAGTTTTGTGCATCACATGTGGCATAGATTCCTTGAGACTTTATTCACAATTTCACATGCATACAAAATGCTGTGTTATTTCATCCAGTACTCTTTTTTTATTACCTGTAGCTGGCAGCTATCTCCTCCTGACCCTTTCACCCTGACCTGGATAGCCCAGGTGAGCTTGTCAGCTCATCAGATCACAGAAGTTAAGCTGGGTCAGCCTTGGTTAGTAATTGGATGGAGATCTCCAAAGAAGGCCAGAGGCAGGCAATGGCAAACCACCTCTGTTAGTCTCTTGCCATGAAATCCCACCAATGGTCACCGAAAGTCAGCTCTGACTTGAGAGCACTCTCCACCACCACCACCACCTGACCCTTTCAGACCCTATGAACTCACCACAATATCATATACAACTGTGCTACTGTACCATTCCCCTAAATAAATACAAGATGCCCCATCGGTATGCAAAACAGTGCCAAGAGGTGTTAAACTTCATCTTTCTCCCTCCCTACAAGATGCCACTGCAGCAACTAAGGGCCTGGTTGATGCTTGCTACTTAACAACAACAACAAAAACTTGGCTTAAAACTTGGCTCTTCTGGACAGATTAGTGTCTCACTCAGAGTGGTGAAAAAGCATCAACCAGTGTTATCATTATCCTCACAATACAGCTGAGCCTGAGAGGAGTGGCTTACCCAAGGCCACCTGCTAAGCTCATGGCAGAAGTGGGATTTTAACCAGCAGAATGCTGATTCACAGCCCAGCCATTTAACCCCTATGCTATAGCAGCTCAAGCACCAAGGACATCCCCATCTCAACCATCCCAGTCACTGGATCCAACAATAGATTAATGGGGGAAAGACCCTTCTTTGATGAGATGGGCCGGCACTAACAGTGTGAAGGGAAGGCTGTCCAATTATCTGTGGCTGGCAGGTCATTGAGCAAAGGTGTTGCACATCTTCCTCCTCAGAGATGAGGCCACCAGAGGGCTTACCAAGTTCATCCCTGCAGACTGAAAGCGGAGGAGCTTGAATATGCATCCTAGTCCGTTTCTTCCCTTTGGGACTCTTCACTCTCCTGCCCTTCTCTCAGCTAACCCTTTGGATAGAGGAGCAGCCCCAATTGTGTCCTCCTTGGATCTGGGCTTTGTGTTATATGCCATTGTTTCCAATGTATGGCAACCCTATACATTAATGACTTCAAAAATTCAATCGATAGCCTTATTCAGCTTTTGTAAACTGATAGCCGTGGTTTCCTTTATTGAGTCAGTCCATCTTATATTAGGTCTTAATCTGTGCCTACTGACTTCAACTTTTCCTAGCATTATTGTCTTTTCCAATGAGTCTTGTCTTATTATCTGTTCCCATTTCCATGGCTGGAACTAATACAATAGAAACTCTCCATTATTCATTTTTTCTTTTAAAAAAGGCCTCAATATTATATAGAGATTTTAAAATTTACGGTTAGCCATAACTTTTCTTCTGTACTTTCTTATCTCATTCCTTACTCCTGTCATCATCGATAAAACACCGCGAAAAAACAACACAAAACCCTTGATGAGATTATATGTGCAATTGTACTGCTTTTGTGTTGAAATTTACCCAAAAGCAGCAATGTATATGCAGATCAGTAAATTATTGCAGAAGAAAAACTTGGTATGGTTATATGTGCAATTGCATTGTTTTCAAGTTGTGCGTTACCAATATGTAGGAATGCATGTGCACAGCAATAAATCTCTCTCACACACACACACTTCATGCAGGATCACTGCAGGATCACTGTTCTGCAGTGTTTGTTGTTTTTGTTTAGTTCTTTCTCGCACCGATAAAATGAAAAGGAGCAGGACAATGCAATTTAACCAAATCAAATGAAACTGGAATAAATTACACATGCTCCAATTCCAGGATTAATTTTAGAAATTCTCCTGGTTAAACTGAAGTTACAGAGGAGAGGAACATGGTACAGAGAAAAATTCTAGAGGAAGGGAGAAAGAATATGGGAGAGAACTACATTTCCCTACTTCTATTGCCACAAAGGTATCCTAAAATAGAGTTATTTTTTAAAAAAAACTAAGGGGGTCTTTTCATTAATAATTTTTTAAGTAAATCAGGATGTCAACTTGAAAGAGGCTGACTGGAGATCTTGTCACTACCTAGGCTAATAATCTTCTTTCCCCCTTCGACAGTTGCAGTAATAATGGACGTATTTTCAGCATTCCCAGGTCAGGCAACTTATCAAAGAGAACTATATGTCTCCATGCAGAGCTGTGAGTGATTCTTAGTGGCTTACCCTACAGTACACCTAGCATGGCCTTGTGCTACATACCCCTGGATTAGGGAATTCATCTGAGCTTTTGAAATGAAGCCAGATTCCAATAGATGCCTGGGCTCCCTAAAACTTTATTGACCTCTGACAGGGGATGTCTCTCGTTTATTTAAATGCCGAGAAAGCAGAAGAAGATTCATAGAAAAAAGCACACGTACACATGCTCACACATTTGGCCACTGGAATGCATGGGGATAAAGAAATCAGCAGCATTATCACCCAAGATGGAAGAAGCGAGGCGTGGGGGATTCAATGCGCCACAGTTATTTTACCCCTGTTTTTCATTACGCGGACAACCTCAGAGCAATGCTTGTTAGCATTTAGAAAAAGCAGAGGGAGAAAAAATTGAGTCTGCTGCAGGGGAGCTATTATTGTTGAAATGTACTAGCATTATCTTGCTTATGGGGATGGGGTGGGGGATATTGTTTATGCAGTCTATTTATCAGTGTAAGGATGTATCTACCAATATAGTAATATCTTGGTGATAATAGCGTACAAGGGAAAAAAAGTGTGTTCATGAATAGAAAGTTCCTGCCTGTAGCATATACATCTGAGATACTAAAGGATTATTTACCTATCATTAAGATATGGATTTTTAAAAATCGGGGCTGGTTTTTCTTCCAGCAGAAATCATATTAAACTCTCTAGTTATTTTATCTGACTTCTGTTCAGCAGCTATTCATTGAGCATGGCAAACTCTCTCTCTCTCTCTCTCTCTTTCTCTCTCTCTCTTACTCACATTCACATATACCACTGCACTCTGTAAATACACATACTTGTATCTCTTATAGTCATACTCTAGTTCTGAAAGAAATACACATTTTGTTTAAATGCAAAATGAAAATAGGCAGGCTTCTCAAGGGCAGCCTGTTTGTAAGGAGACTTGAGTTTTTAAATTGGAAAAAACTTGTGGCTAACATGTGCCGTCTACGCAAGCAAAGCAGAGTGGACATACAGTTTGATTGTAGAATAATTCAGCCTTAGGTTTTTTACCTAAGGGTTAAATCAGAAGACTATAACTCTGCTTAGGATTGCAGTTATTAATATCTTAGCTACCTTCTATGGTTCATTCCTCTGGATTTTCCATAGGCCCTCTTACATATGGATTTTTTTCAGAGTCTTGCTGAAATGGAGTTGTTTTTCTGCTTTGTTATGTGATGTGTTTTTAAATATCACCTTTTTGTCTAAGTGTGAACTTATGAAAAGAAAGTGTGCAAATATCTTAAATGAGCAAACAAAAAGTACGTTTTTACAAGTTTTTTTGGTTGGTCTGTATGGCCCTAGAAGGCAGAAGCTGGGATACAAATTTAAAGATTAACCAAGAAAATAGTAAGATGCCTGGCTTACTTGTTGCAAACTTGGAACTTTCAACATACAAAAAGGGGAAGGAAGAAGATGAGGGTTGGTCTACTTGCTGTTGATGTCACAGCAGCCCCGAACTCTTCCTATAGGAATGTTCTTCCTTGTCGTATGTCAGTGGGGGGGGGGGGGTTCTGTTGAATAAAAAAAATCAAAAATGGATACACAAAATTCCCTTAATGCCTGTGGTTCCTCTAGCTCATTATTGTCTACTCGGAAGAGCAGAAGCTTTGAAGGTTTTTGCTAACCCTGTTACCTGAGATACTTTTAAACTAGAGATGCCAGTTTTTTCCCCTAAATATATATATTATATGCAGACCCAGAATACAAAAGACTGTCCAAGTTATTCTGTATATGGAGGGGACGATTGAGCATATGGTTCTAAAACAACACTCCTTTCTACCCATATATTTTTTTAAAGTATTAAAATCAGTTTGAAAAATAACACACAGGGGCCTGCTGTTCAGAGGGAAATTACAGAAATTCCCCTGGGCAGTTGCATTTTGTTGAGCCTTTGCAAACCAGCTCACAAACAGTTTTATCGTTTTTTTAAAAAAAAATGTTTAACTCAACCTGAGTATTTGGAGACGTTCATCATTTTTTTTAAAAAAATGGCCAGGCTTGTGATTTAAGGTTTGCTTGTTTGTTTGTCATACTCTTTAGCCCCAAATTGGCTCAGATATCAAACTCACAAATGACAAAATAAAATGCAAAGCA
This sequence comes from Eublepharis macularius, assembly GCF_028583425.1. Taxonomy (NCBI): domain Eukaryota; kingdom Metazoa; phylum Chordata; class Lepidosauria; order Squamata; family Eublepharidae; genus Eublepharis; species Eublepharis macularius. The sequence goes on along the minus strand of NC_072791.1, from coordinate 27,425,514 downwards.
TTTCAGTGTGGTATAGTGGTAGACTAGGACTGTTTCCACACACGTTGAATAATGCACTTTCAATGCACTTTGGCAATCCTTTAGAAGTGGATTTTTTGTTCCACACATGGAAAAGCAGTTCCAAACGTTCACTAAAGAGTATTGAAAGTGGATTATCCAACATGTGTGGAAGCAGCCTAGAAGTACACATTCTATTAGACATGAAGTTGGTGGCCTGTGGCCTTTAGCCGCTCTCTTTCTAAGCCTACACTGTCTTATAGGATTGTGGTGGGGGAACTCATGTATCCCGCTTTAAGTTCCTCTGAGCAAAAGGATAATAGTTCCTTGGGGAGGGGATTCCCAGCTGTGCTGGAGTCAGACATTCTGAGGGGGAGGGGTTGTTTTACACCATGCTTTCCTGCCAAGGACTCCATTGATTGCAATTTGATATTGCATCATTCCATATTGCTTTTCTTGGCATCTGGTCACCCTTTGCCTGGTGGTGTAAAAATGACGGGGTGTTTTATCTGGAACTGCTGCTTTGAGGTCGAAATGAACCCCCAAATTATGTTATTTTTGAAAGATAATGCCTCAACCCATTATTAGAAAGAAATGAATATCTTCTTCATCGATCCTTTATTCACTATAGATCTGTTGGTCTTTCATAGAGCCTCCCTTGTGGTAAATAATAGGGTGGATTGACAGGCTACATTAGCAACTTAAGTGACTTTTTTACTGCCTCGCACTAACCTAAGGAATCCCTTTTCCCCAAGGCTTCCTGTAATAAAGTCACGTATCTTGCAGTAAACTGAACACAGATGACATAGGATAGGAAAGAGAGAGCCCGGTGTTCTATTTTTATAGATACATAATCCACGTACAATGATATTGTGTTTATTCATTTTGTTTATTGGTTTGAACATGATTTTTAATGTGTACATAAAAAAGGGTTTTCAAGTTTAATTGCAGTGTCAACCCCATCATGTTCATCTTTATCTCTGACCGCTTTTACTTCCAAGCGGCAGCCGAGCCATTTTTTATAGGATCCCCACACATAATAAAGCATCCAAACAACTTTTTCACGTCATCTTCAATGAATTCAGAGGATGCAACAGTTTGCACACTCTCCTGCACACATTTTATTACTCCCACTTTCACTCTACAAGGCTGAAGCGAATCATATAATAAATATGTGTCTTGCACTTATGAGCTTGATATACAGTTTCCTTCGAAGATGCTCTTTCTGCTCATAATTTAGAGAGCTGGCAAAACCACATCCCTTCTTTTGCTTCTCAGGTTAGCAAAGTTTTTAAGGGTACCAGAGAGAAAACAATTGTGAGTGCTGGACTAAATACTCACCCAAAATTTCCATGCCAAAATGTCCCCCCGATGCCCAGAACTGCATAATAGTGTCCCCGTATCAAAATACAGATTTTCTTTGGAACATTTTCCAAGCATCATTCTGTAAAGTAGTTACAATGATGTGCCAGGCTTTTCAACTCTTACTGGCATCAAAAGTTCTTGAACCCACACCAGTTTGACTTACATACTGTTCACCAGTCATGAAGTTGATTTTTAGATGGATTATTCATTGGTTGGACAACCCATTCATGGCTATTTGGAAGCCACTTGGAAAGGGGCACTTTTAAACCCCCTCAGCTTGCTCTGGCTGTGGTGACTGAGGAGGGAGGGGTCTCCTGCAGCCTCTGAGCCCCTGGCTGCAGCAAAGGCTCATGCTATGCAGATTAGGGTGAAAACTGGAAAGCAAAAGCAATTATTAAAGGAGTACCGCACTGAGGAGGTCCAAGGCATGTGGAGCTGGTTCATGCTCTTTCAGTGGCCTTCTGCCACTGAAAGAGCCATGGTGCCAGCAAGGCCACTCATGGTAACACCATCCTAAGGATTGGGCTAAATAATTGAATCAGACTGTGCAATAGAAGGACAGGGGCAAGGGTAAGCACAAGGTTCATTCCCACTGTGTGAAAACATGTTTTTGTTTTGCTAATGTTTTGCTAATGGCCCAAGAACCCTTTTCACCTGCTGCAGCTGCATGCATTGGGAGCCCACTAATGGGAGTGCATGATACACACAATGGTCCCAGGACAGATGGTCACCATTTCATGTGAAGAAGTCAATGGATGGATTTTCCATGCATGTCCAGGTTTGATACACCTGAACAGATCAGGGTTCTTCTTGGCATGTACACATGTGGATCTACATATTGCCTCATTCATACAAAATTGCAGGTAGCACATGGCCCCTTTGTTTGGCCTCCAGATATGCATGTTTGCAATGTCTGAAAAGTGCTACAGTGTTTAACAGTTCCATGCTGTACAGTTTACATAGTTGAGATGAGCATGCATGCACACACATGCACATAGATTACAGTAAACAAGTACAGTTTTAATAATAATTGATAAATTGACCCTAAAGAAAAATAGGAATAGCAGATGAGCCAACAGTTTAAGTACAAGGTTTGGTATAGTAGCACTTTAAAGACCAACAAGATTTTCAGGCTGTAAGCTTTCAAGAGTCAGAGCTCCCTTCACCAAATGCCAAAGCTTTGCCTCTCAAAAACATGGTGGTGGTAATGAGAGCCCTGGAGTTGACTTAGGGCAACCCTTGGTGGGTTTTCATGGCAAGAGACTAACAGAGGTGGCTTGCCATTGTCTGCCTTTGAAACCCTAGTCTTCATTGGAGGTCTCCCATCCAATTACTTACCAAGGCCGATCCTTCTTATCTTCTGTGAACTGACAAGATCATGCTCAACTGGGCTATCCAGGTCAGGGCTGGACATGGGTACGAATTGAAATACAACTCAAATTTTGTGATGAATTGGGCCATTTCATGCATCATGAAAACGTGATTCGTGGGGTCATGTTTTTCATGAAATCCATGACTTTTTTGGCCAATTTGTAACCTTCGTTGTTGATTCGTAACACCAGATAGGCTGGCACCAATCTATTGATTCCCTAGGCAATGGAGGCTAGGAAAGTCTGCAGACCTTTCGTTGCCCTGGAAACCCAAAACTTTGCCCTCAAAACCCTGATAGGCAGCTCTCCCTGCCAACTGGAAATCTCCCAGTTTGTTCTATACAGCAAGGGGCAGGGGATTAGGCAACTGAGGAGATGGGTCTTCTGTAGCCATGGGAACACCAATCTCTTCCCTCCAAACCCTGACGGCCAGGTCTGTCTGCCAACCCCCAGAGCTCCTGTTCTGCTCTATGTGAGCATTTATTATTTAAGGCACAGCTCTCTCTGCCTTGTGGTTCAGTTCTAGTAGACAGAGGGAGAGACAGAGGGAGGAATTGTTGCTGCAATTGGGAGAGTGGATTTGGGAGCTTTTGTGAAGAGAGAGTGGAGTGGAGAGTTTTGGGGAAGCATTTGGCTTTTTGGGAATGGAGGGAGAGTGGATTTGGGAGCTTGTTGGGAAGGTCTTTTGGGTGAGGGTGCCTTTTTTCCTCCAACCCAACCCCCCCATCCTCAGGCCTGTGCCTGGATCTGGGGCCTAGCTTGCCTGAGGCCTCCCTTATTTATTCTTTGCTTGTCTTTCTCTGGCATCTCTGGGTGAAGGGGGCCGTTGAAATGCCCCTGATCCTGACGAATCACAAAACTAACTAATCATTTTGTGAAACTGGTCAATTTCGTGAAAATTTGTGGTTTTGTAATTGATGAAAAATGACAAAACATGAACCTCTTGTTTCGTTTTTTTCCCTGTTTCGTGCCCACGTCTAGTCAGTGCCTCAAAAACTTACAACCTGAACATTTAATTGGACTTTAAAGTGCTACTGTATTTGAATCTTGCTGTTCTACTACAGATCGACACTGCTACCCACCTGAAACTATGGTTGGATATATCACTATTGTTTTATAGCACTCATTCACAACTGGATGTTCCTTATGGGCAATACAGTCTTAGCTGCAAATGGTTGCTATTGAACAATACTTGTGCAATATCCAACTATGACTCTCTACACAAGACATTTTACATGCGGACGCTCAAGTGACTTATTTTCTGTGTGGTCTGATATTCAAGTATACGCTGTCTCCCTAGCAATGCATATGTATCCACAATGGGAGAACAAGTGTAAGATCTTTCACTTGAGCATCCTCAAGTAAGATGTCTTGTATAGAGAGATTCAATGTGCAGTTGCAGATTCAATTTCCCTACTGAAAGATTTCATTGAAACTTGAAGTTCTGTAACCTTACCAACCTCAATGGCAAAATTTAGAGTGTGAAATGTTTTGGATCCTGCCTATTAAATAAAATGGATTTTGATTTCAGATTAAGGCAAATTCCAAAATAATTGGATTTGAATTGTCCAACCCCTATATTAACTGAGAAGAAAGAGTTCTTCCAGACACAAAAGGTTGCAGGAGAGTACTTCTTAGAAAAAAAGTTACCTGGATGCCACTTAACAAAAAAGTAATAATTGCATATTTCTTATTGGTGGGGCGGGGGGGGGGTCCTTCTACAAAGGCCTTGTGCAAAGGGATTTCTGATTTATCTGCTGCAGTCCTTTATGCAGAATATTTTTATTAAAACCAGGGTGGGGCCTCTTCTGCATAAATTAGCCTATGAATTTCTACTACGTTCTGGTCTGTCTTGTCGATTAATGTGCCCTGCACGTAATTTCAAACCCTATGTTGTGTATCAGAAAGGGTTACATGGTTACTACATATATGATTGGCCTTGCTTAGCATACTTCCAAGTTTGACTGTGGTGGTTTCAGGAGACCACAGGTGGAGGATATTGAGCTACAACAAATAAATCATTCATGATGAAGCTACTTGAAGGTTTGGCAGATGTTTCCGTGATTAACTGAATACTTGCTCTGGAATGCTGGTTTGGCACGAGGTTAAATGCACATGAATGAATCTGTCTGCATACTTAGACACTGCCGTGAAACTTATTCTTTATAAAAATGGAGGGCCTTTTTCTGGCTTGTTGATAACAGTTAAGTACCATTGCATGTCTTCATATAGAGGCCTACCACATGAAAGGGCTGAGCTTGTGCGGTCTTAGGGGTTGGGGGTTGCAGGAATAATCACTCTCTGCTTTCTAAATGAATAGTATAAGAAAGTTTGTTTTAAAAATGTCAAGTGGCTTCATAGCCCAGGTTACAAGGGAGCTCTAACCTTCAGGGGTGATGAGATTACTAGTATAGCCCACAACTTTCTTTTCCTAACTCAGGGGCCCCTGGAGAGATTATCAGTGGCTTTTCCCAGAGATTGTTAACTGAGAGAAAGGCTGACTGGCCAAGGTCACCCAGTGAGCTTTATGACAGAGGGGGATTTGATCCTGGGTTTTCCAGATCTTAGCCCAACACCCTAACCACTACACTACGTGAGGGAGATGTTTCCTTGAAAGCTAGCTTGTTCAAAACTATTGCTTTTTCTTTGCAAAAGGGTGTTGCTTCTGGTTACACATCCACAGGGACACACGCTCAATGGCTTTAACACAGCTTTCTGGAGGATTGCAACAGCATCCCAGTGACATGTGAAGTCTCTTCTGGTTACATGACTGGAAGTGACATAGCTGCAAGGTCACATTTCCAGCCCTGTTTCTTCTGCTGCTACACCGGACCCCAATGGGGGGGGGAGCAATAAGCTTCAAGTGGGAAGGCATTTCACAATGTTCTACTCACACCTTTGTTTGTGTGTGTGTGTGTGTGTTATGTGCCATCAAGCCACCTCCGACCTATGGCATCACTATGAATGAAAGACCTCCAAAATGTCCTATCATTAACAGACTTGCTCAGATCCTGCAAACTGGAGGATGTGGCTTCTTCTATTGAGTCAAGCCATCTTGTTTTAGCCATCTTCCTCTTTTCCTCCTGCCTTCCACTTTTCCTAATATTATTGACTTTTCCAGAGAATCTTGTCTTCTCATTATGTGACCAAAGTACTATAGCCTCAGTCTTGTCATTTTAGCTTCTAGGGAGAATTCAGGCTTGATTTGATCTAGTACCCACTTATTTGTCTTTTTGGCTGTCCATATACCCATTACACCTTTGTACTGAGTATATTTTGACAACACACCAACATTACTTCTCCAGTCCTCTCTCTTCTTAAAGAAACTAACCTTACAAAAACTGGATGAAATAGAAAAGAGTCCAGTAGCACCTTTAAGGCTAACCAACTTTACTGTAGCATAAGCTTTCGAGAACCACAGTTCTCTTCATCAGATGCACTCAGTAATGAGGGAGATGCTTCCTTGCAAGCTAGCTCATTCAAAACTATTGTTCTTTCTTTGCAAAAGGGTGTTATCCTACCTTAGGCTGGAGGAAATTCCTCTAGCCTAAGCAGCCTTCCTTCAACTTAAGGGGCTCATCCATTGGAAGAATAGCCGCTTGACCATGAAGATCCTACTTCATTTGTAATTTTGAGTAGAATTTACAGAAAAGTAAATCTGTAACTTTTTCTTCTTAGGCTGTTGTCACTTGTACAGTAGTAAATGTCCCCAAAACACAGCCACTTACCATGTACTTTCTGTAAGCAAAAGACATCTAGGTAGACGACCACCACCCTGCCCAAATCTGTGGGTTTTTTTGCCATTGGGGTAATTTTGTACCCTGTAGGGTACTAAAATACACCACTGTGGTATCTGTTCTACACCGTGTTTATTAAGAAAACAGTGATCTAGGGAAAGTTTTAAGTGCTCTGGAAAGATACAGCCTTTCATGACAATAATACCATCAACAGACCTTCGTGGGACGTTTTTACCCCTAGTTTTTTCAGGAATTTGGTTTGGGATGGAAATATATCCCAAATGCAAGGGTGGTGTTTTTTTTTTTCCTCAGTGGATGGGTTGAAGACGGTTAAGCTGATGGAAGGCTAGACTGGGAAAAGGCTTCAACTTTTCTTAGTGGAGTGGTAGAACGCAGGCCACTGTGTCCCAAGGTACGCTCTTCCTTAAAAGGTTGTGCAAGGCTAAAATGGGAGTACGTATGCTTTTCTGAGCTCCCTGTGCAAGTCAGAACACAAATATAATGGATAGATAAATGACTATTGGAAGGAAAGCTACAATAACTATGTCCTATTGAGAGAAAGTGGGATGGTGGAGAAAAATCAGTGTTTTAAATTACTTACTTACTTTAATGAAGCCATCTCTTACTATAGCTTGTAGATTTTTATATCATCCACCTCTCTCTGCAAGTTTCCAACCCTTTTGAATTTGGATGTTAGCTGGTTGGTTTGTTTTGCTCCTGCTTCTAATGAATAAAAAAAATTCTACCCTCCTTCTGCTCCCCCCACTCATCTGAATAGGCAAGATTGACATTAAAAAAGTACTTCAAGGGCTGAACTCTCCTCCAGCACACAAATCAGTGCATTTCTGTATATCTTTAAATGTTTTATATGTCCCGTCATATATAATTTATTATGTTGTGAAGCTGAGTCCTTCATTGAATGAAAATTTTACTGTCAGAGCCTGGGGTACTTTAGTTTGATGATTTAAAACTCCCAGCACACTCGTAGCAAATAGCACTTTTTTATATATATTACAGACTGTTTGTCCAAGAGGTCAAATTTCTGAACAGATATTTCTTTCATTCTAGAATTATTTCAGGAGGTGAGATTCTGCCAGGCAACACAGCCATTCTTGGAGATGGAGAAGTCTGGATTGGGTCCAGTCAAAGAAAGGAGAAAAATACGTAGCGTCATCTTCATGGACAGAGTACCTGGGTGTTTTTGATCATGCATATCATTGTGTTGTTTTAAAAATAGAAGAAGAAGAAGAAGAAGAAGAAGAAGAAGAAGAAGAAGAAGAAGAAGAAGAAGAAGAAGAAGAAGAAGAAGAAGACCTTTGCTGTCTCTTTAAGCAAAAAGATTTTTATTAACGGTTTTGTTCTGCACATTGTTTCCTCCAAGAGTATCTGGAGAGTTTAACTGCTCTGTGATTATATAAAAGCATTCCTACTTCTCTTTGAGCATAAGTAATGGGGGGAAATTTGTGAAAAAGATTGTTTGGCAAAGTGATACAGCTTGGCTTTAATGGTGGCCCCTAGTCTTAAGCAGGTTCAATAAGTGCTCCGATGTGCTCTGGCCTCCCTTTTCAAGTTGTACACACACCCCTCCCCTTCCCTCTGCACTTGGTCACCACTGAGTATGTTAAGTTGGCATCCAGTCAACAGTTCCTTTAGTGATAATACACAAACTCTCTGAGTGCTGGAGAAGTCAGCATCTGTCCTCTTACCTGCCATTTCTGCCTCCTTTTACTGATGTTAAAAGAAATCTCTACTGTCAGTCATATAACCAATTCACTTTGTTCACACACAGTGACAACCGTGTTGTTTTCCCCCCTCTCCCACCACAGAACTGACTTCAGTGAATTAGCATCCTCAAATTTTAGACGAGCTCATTAGACTGAATAAATTTGAAAGCTGCTGTTCAGCCTGTACACACACACACACACAGAGACAGAGAGGGGGGGGGGGAGGGAGGGAGGGAGAGGTTCTCCTTGGATATGATTTAGGTATCTTTAGCAAAATAAATAAATCATCAACCATGTATACATTTTAATATTTTTAAAGAGCCAATGAGGCTGCTGCTTTATTTCCTGGCTTCATTTAAGCTCCTTAAAACTGTCCTTGTCATCATTCCTATGTAATATTCAACCCCCCCCTTTTTTTTTAGTAGAATAATTGAAAAACCAGATACTGAACTTTCAAGAGGATGCAAAGTTAATTCTTGAATGGGGCCCACCTTGGCTCTCTCAGCCCAAATGAGTGTTTTGCTGACACTGGAAAAGCAGTGTGTTTCAATGGAAAAATATTTAAATCCTCTTTACATTTGTTGAAACCTTTATTGATACTTTCTGTTCTCCACTTTTTACTCCCTGTTTGTTGCTGGCGAACAGATGGTGAGCTGAATTGCTGGACATTTGAGCATCCCTATACGTAATCATCTATAATTTTTTTTTTAAAAAAAATATGGTACCAGAACAGCATAAAATTGGGAGTCATTATTAGTCATAGAGATTAGAGGTGTGCATCTAGAAAGTTTTCTTTGCTGTTTCAGATCCGGGGCTGTTGAGTGAAATGTTTAATGTGATTGGATAGTTTTCTGGTGGGGCATTGTTGGGTCAATGTTGAAATCCATTAGTTTTTTCCCCCTCCCTTATAACAACAACAACAACAACAACAACAACATTTGATTTATATACTACCCTTCAGGACAACTTAACACCCACTCAGTGGTTTACAAAGTATGTTATTATTATCCTCCACAGCAATCACCCTCTGAGGTCAGTGGGGCTGAAAGAGCTCTAAGAGAACTGTGACTGACCCAAGGTCACCCAGCTGGCTTCAAGTAGAGGAATCGGTTCTCCAGGTTAGAGTCATGCTGCTCTTAACCACTACACCAAACTAGCTCCTGGAATAACAAGTGATCTCCTAACTACAAACAAAGAGGCCTCAGCCTTTATGCCCCATTGCTTGTCCTCTGTAGCAACTGGTTGGCCACTGTGTGAGACAATATGCCAGACTAGATGGAGCTGATCTAGCAGGGCTCTTCTTAATAGCAACAACAACTACTACTACATTCAATTTATATATGGCTCATCAGGACAACTTAATGCCCACTCAGAGCGGTTTACAAAGTATGTTATTATTATCCCCACAGCAATCACTCTGTGAGGTGGGTTGGGCTAAGAGAGCTCTGAGAAGGTGTGATTGACCCCAGTCACCCAGATGGCTTCATGTGGAGGAGTGGGGAATTAAACCGGTTCTCCAGATTAGAGTCCTGATGCTCTTAACCACTACACCAAACTGGCTCTCATGATTTTCATGACTGTTCTTTTCAATGGGGAAAGAGAGGAGGAACCCTCAGGGGAGGGTCCTGAGGCAGCTGCTTTTGCACTTAGCACCAAAACTGCACAGAATACAGTCCTCCCTCTAATCTAAAGAATCCCTAAATTTCAAGCAGATTGAACAAAGGAGGGTATTTTACAGATTCCCAAAAGAGAGCCTTGTCTGCGCAGCTGTGCTATATTCTCTCTATTGACTAATTCTTAAAATGGCAGACAAGCAGCAGCAAGCAAGAGAGCTGCAGCCAGCCACCAGCATTTTAAAAAACAAAGCACTGCCTGCATTCATTTCCCTACTCTTAGCAGTGACTAAGAATATCTACTGAAAACTCTGTATTTTACTTCCTTCGTTGTTGTGGTTTGTTGTTTGTTTTCTTTTAAGAAAGTGTTTGTTTCCTTTCTTCCTAGGATGCTAGGAAGAAAGAAGAGCAAAGTTGAAGAAAGACGAAGGCAAGTATTAAAATGTGTGTGACAAGAGGGAGGAGAACTTAAGAAGCTCTTTTGACATGTGAAACACTTTATAGAAAGCCTGATGTCCAAGGCCTAAACCTGTGATTCTGTTTATTGGTCAAGAGTTCCCCGCATGAGATCCACAGGATAACAGCAACTGACGAACAATTACTTTTGATATCTTGCTGGAGGAGCAGGAGCTTCCCTCCAGGGGGTAACCATCAAACTTTAAAATGGCACGTTTTAAAATCTATGATGAAAATGGTTAACTAAAGGGCAACTTTAAAACCACAGATCTACTTGGAGGCTATTAAAGAATATTGTGTTAGAAGCACAGATGGTTTGCATATCATTGATGAAGAAGGAGAAGACGAAGAAGACAGAGAAGAAGAAGAAGACGAAGAAGAAGAATGTGAATGGAGCAGAGAAGAGGGAGAATAAAACTAAATGGAGATGTGCAGTGGTTTGCTAAGTCTGAAAAAAGGTATCTTGAAAACAGAAATGTTTTTTGAGCTGCATACAAGGATCACATTGGAATGGAAGCCAAGTAAAATGAAGCTGGCAGTAAGATGAGAAAGGAACAGAAATGGAAATGACAGCTAAGAGGTGCTTATAGGGTCCATCTCGTTGCTCACTCTTGGCAGGAATCAATGGCATGTTGAATCGATGGCAGCTGAAATCATCTCCTGCAGAACCCATGAAGTTCACAAGTTCTCCTGCATCCCAGGTGACAGCATTTTCTTTGTAATCTGAAAGGCTGAACTTGATTTTAGCAAGAGATCTCTGTGTGAGCAAACCCTGGTTGCCTCCATGTCATAGCAAAGCAACCCAAGGAAAGGCATTGATGGACAATACATTCAGGACAGATTAAAGTAAGTACTTCTTCACTCCACAAGTAAGTTCAGTCACCGAGTTCTTTGCCAGTGGATGTAGTGACGGCTTTTAAGAGGGAATTAGATCTATTCATGGACGATGGGTCCACCAGTGGCTACTACCTACTAGAGGTAACCTCCACTTTCAAAGGCAGTCAGCCCCTGAATATCAGGGCTGAGAGGCAACATCAGAGGATGTTTGTTGGCTCTCATGGTCACTGGATGAGATAGGATGCTCTACTAGGTGGTCCAATCCTGCAGGTCACCTCTTGTAGTAGAGAAGGGCGGCAAGAGGGGGAAACTTTTCTCCCTGACCCCATATGTCTGCTACTACTTCTGTGTTCACATTTCAAGAGTTATGAAGAGAAAAAGAAGCTTGGGTGGGATGATTTACACAAGCCAAGCAAAGGAAGATTCAAATACCTGTCCCATGCTGCTGCACATTGGTCCTTCACCCTGATGCTTCCTCACAGTATCTAATAGTAACATGCCTGGCAATCCCAGCATTAGACAAACCACGTAACCGATATACAAAGTAAGGATCTCTATACAGTAGACAGCTCAGGTATGCAGAAAAATATTATTTTGTAAAATAAAATAGAAGGGGGAGGAGGCTAATCTGAAAATCTAGCCTTACAGGGCCGGAATATTTATTTATTTTTTTCAGCTTCTGTTCCACCCTCCCCGCAGGCTCAGGGCAGATCACACCATTTAAAACACAATACATTATTAAATACGGTTCCATAAAAACACATAAAAGCATTATAAAATCATAGTTTGATACAAAAATTATGATAGCTTCTCCCAGTGGCAGCAGTCATTGCTTACTTACTTTTAAAAACATGAGAATAGGGTGGTGGACAGATCTAATAAGGAGGTTTGAGTCATTCATCTCCTTCTCCTACATGACTGGTGGAGGTCTGGCCCAGCCTCAACCATATGCCTGGTGTAACATCTTGTCTTACAGGACTGGCAGAAAGATAACAAATCCTGCCGGGCCCTGGTTTCAAAAGACAGAGAATTCCATCAGGTCAGAGCCAAGACCGAAAAGGCCCTGGCTCTGGTCAAGGCCAGGCAGGCCTCCCTGGGGCCAGGGATCACCAATAGTTGTTTTTCCATTGATTGACGTGTCCTCCGGGATATATATATAAGGAGAAGAGGTCCCACAAATAAGCTGGATCCAGTCCATATAGGGCTTTATGGGTTAATACCAAAATCTTGGATCTGATTCAGCTTTAACCTCCAGACCAGACTCAAGGGAAGCTCTGTGTAGAGTGAGTTACAGTAATCCAATCTAGGGATGACCTTGGATCACTGTAATAAAGTCATATGTCAAAAGGTAAGGGACAAGCTGCCTGGTCTGTCATAGGTGAAAAAATGAGGACCAGGCAACCGCTGTGACCTGTGCCTCCATTGTCAGGGAGGCATCCAGGATCACTCCCAGGCTCCTAACTAGGGGTGTGCAATTCGGTATTCTGATTAGGTTAAAAATACCAAATCACGGCCGTTTTGGTTATTTTCAGTATTACAGAAACTTTTTCTGAATACCGAAAAATTTAGGTAATACTGAAACAGAGATTGCCGAAATGATTCGGCCATTGTTTTCAATGAGAACACCTTCTCCTGGCTTTCCGGGAGTCTGAGGGGGGGGGGTTGTCCAAATCACACCAAATGTGGTGGAGACCTTCTCCTAACTCTTCTCTAACTACCAAGTTTCAGAAAGATTGGACTTTGGGGGGTCATGTTATGCCCCCCCAAATAAGGTGCCCCCATCCTCCTACACTCTCCATGGTTCTCTAAGGAAAAACAAGTCAGATTTCTAGGTGGCTTGGGGTGGCATTTTGCAAGCAAAATGCAACCAACTTTCAGAGGAATTGCTCCCACCTGTCCTCCCACCCTCCACCAAGTTTCAGGCAGATTTCACTTTGGGGGGCCATTTTACAGCCTCTCAAAGAAGGTGCCCCTATCCACCTCCACTCCACTATTCCCTATGGGGGAAATAAGAGAGGCTTGTGTAGCTAGTGGTGGCATTTTGCATGCAAAATTCCCCCAACCTTCAGAGGACCTCCTCCTACCTGTCCTCCCTCCCTCCACCAAGGCTCAAACAGATCTCACTTTGGGGGGCTATTTTATGGCCTCCCAAAGATGCTGCTCTTAGCCCCCCCTTTCGTCAATATTTCATATGGGGGAAATAAGAGAGGCTTGTCTGGCTAGGGGGGGGGCATTTTGCATGCAAACTGCCCCCAAAATTCAGGGGCCCATCTCCCACCTGTCCTCCCACCCTCCACCTAGGCCCAAGCTGATCCCACTTTGGGGGGCCATTTTATGACCTCCCAAAAATGCTGCTCTTAGCCCCCCCCCTTTCTCCATTATTTCCTATGGGGGAAATAAGACAGGCTTGTGTGGCTAGGGGTGGCATTTTGCATGCAAAATGCCCCCAACCTTCAGGGGACCATCTCCTACCTGTCCTCTCACCCTCCACCAAGGCCCAAGCTGATCCCACTTTGGGGGGACATTTTATGCCCCCCCTAAGGTGGTTCTCCTGCCACACCACTTTGTCTTTCTACTGTGGGGAAGACTTACACATCGTAGAAACACATGGGATTAGGGCTGCCAATGGCCTCAGCCACAGTCCACCTGCACCCAAACTGCCCAATACCACACATCCCCTCCCCAAAACCTAACCTCCCCTGTCCTGTGGCCAGCCACTTTCTATTGATTCCTGTTATGGGAAAATCTCCCACAACAGGAACCCATGGAATGTGGCATCTATGGCCACAGGTACAGTCCCCCATTTAAATCCACCCCACAGCCCCACACTGACCCAAAGACACCCTCCCCAACATTCCCACACTGGCCACTACCCCAGGAGCAGGCTGGCCAGCCGTCTCCCAATGTTCCCTGTGATGGGAACTTTTAAACTCTCTTTCCCAGGGCAATTATGCACAGCCCAGGGGTGCCACAATGGTGGGCACACTCCTGAGTGCGAGCTTGTCCCTGTGAAAGAGCACCTGAACCACAGACACCCTCCACCAAATTCCCCCACCACTTACAGAGATGGCTGGCCAGCCAGCCCTATTGTTCCCTATGATGGGAACAACCTGTACAACAAAGAATAAAACACAAGCCCACACTGAAAAAAGTTTTTTAAAAATTATTTTCTCACTTTCAAAGTACAAGTAGGCAAAGCATTGTGACACATTACACCAGCAGTCCCCCACACAGAAAAATAACACAACTCACTTAACATCAGAGAATCACAAAAACACAATTCCTGTCAAAAACACTTTACTTCTTGAACAGCTTTAGGTAACACAGCAGGGGGGCACACCAAAGGGCATGCCAACAGTATCTTACACAAAAATAACACATCAGAGAATCATCCAAACACAATTGCTGTCAAAAACGGTGATGTGAGTTGTGTTATTTTGTGTAGTAGACTGCTTTCATGACCTGTTATTCCCTCCTACTGTGTAACCTAAGGCAGTTAAACAAATAAAGTGTTTTTGACAGTAATTGTGTTTTAGGTGATTCTTTAAGGTGAAGTGAGTTGTGTTATTTTTTTTTTGTAAGATACTGCTGGCATGCCCTTTGGTGTGGCCCCCTGCTGTGCAACCATTTTATGGCCTCCCAAAGAAGTTACCCCTATCCACCTCCACTCCATTATTTCCTATGGGGGAAATAAGAGAGGCTTATGTGGCTAGCGGTGGCATTTTGCATGCAAAATGCCCCCAACCTTCAGGGACCCATCTCCTACCTATCCTCTCACCCTCCACCAAGGCTCAAGCAGATCCCACTTTGGGGGGCAATTTTATCCCCCCTCCCCCCCAAAAGGTGGTTCTCCTGCAACACCACATTGTCTTTCTACTGTGAGGAAGACATCTACACCGCAGAAACACATGGGATTGGGGCTGCCAATGGCCACAGCCATTGTGTAATCTGTGTGGAAGTCTTGCATGAAAAATGCCACCCCTAGCCAGACAAGCCTGTCTTATTTCCCCCATAGGAAATAATGGAGAAAGGGGAGGCTAAGAGCAGCATCTTTGGGAGGTCATAAAATGGCCCTCCAAAGTGGAATCAGCTTGGTTGGGCCTTGGTAGAGGGTGGGAGGACAGGTGGGAGATGGGCCCCTGAAGTTTGGGGGCATTTTGCATGCAAAATGCCCCCCCCCCTAGCCAGACAAGCCTGTCTTATTTCCCCGATAGGAAATAATGGAGAAAGAGGGGCTAAGAGCAGCATTTTTGGGAGGCCATAAAATGACCCCCCAAAGTGAGATCTGCTTGAGCCTTGGTGGAGGGAGGGAGGACAGGTAGAAGGAGGTCCTCTGAAGGTTGGGGGAATTTTGCATGCAAAATACCACCCCTAGCCACACAAGCCTCTCTTATTCCCCCCATAGGGAATAGTGGAGTGGAGGTGGATAGGGGCACCTCCTTTGGGAGGCCATAAAATGACCCCCCAAAGTGGGATCCACCTGAAACTTGGTAGAGGGTGGGAGAACAGGTAGAAGCAGGTCCCCTGAAAGTTGGGTGCATTTTGCTTGCAAAATGCCACCCCAAGCTGATTTGTTTTTCTCCATAGAGAACCATGGAGATTGTAGGAGGATGGGGGCACCTTGTTTGGGGGGGCATAACATGGCCCCCCAAAGTCCAATCTTTCTGAAACTTGGGGAGTAGTTAGAGGAGAGTTAGCAGAAGGTCTCCACCAAGCTTGGTGAGATGTGGACAGAAAATGCCCCCCCCAGACTCCCGGAAAGCCGGGAGAAGGTTTTCTCATTGAAAGCAATGGCCGAATCAAGCCAATAAGTGTTGCTGTTTCGGTATTCCCTGAATACCAAAACAGTTTCCTGATTCAGTTAAATCCAAATCAGGTTTAACGAAACAGGCAGGCCTTGCACAGCCCTAATCTCCAGTTAAAGGTAGGTGAGGTGAAAGACTTGTATTTGAAACCCCACAGAGCTTCTGTCAGTCAGAATACACCATACTCACTGAGACAGACCAACAGACTGACTTAGTAAACGACATTTTAATATGTATGTAACCAATTCAATCAAATTGTCTTTAAAAAAATGTGCTACTTGTTTCCTTTGGTATCAATTTAAAACACATTTCTGGGTATAATTTCCCCCACAATCCAATCAGTGTGAAATCCTCAGGGGTTGTTCCCCTCATCCATAGAATCCTTCTCTTCAAATTTCAGCCAGGTAGAGCAAAAAAATCCCATTTTATAGTCAGTTAAAATACTTGTAGAGCAAGCACAGGGATGTTGTCCCACAGGTGAGCTTTTCCTTCCTTCCTCAGAATCCTTAAATGGGGCTTGGAGATTTCTAGGGATGTGTTAACCCTACAAGTCATCTGACTTATGAGTGCGGGACTCTAATCTGGAGAGCCGGGTTTAATTGCCCAATCCTCCACTTGAAGCCAGCTGGGTGACCTTGGGCTAGTCACAGCTCTCTGGAGCTCTCTCAGCCCCACCCACCTCACAGAATGTTTTGTTGTGGGAATAATAACAACATACTTTGTAAACCACTCTGAGTGGGCATTAAGTTGTCCTGAAGGGCGGTATATAAATCGAATGTTATCGTCAGAGTGTCAGTTTGCTAGTAGTCAGTTCTCAAGCCATAGCTAAGCCATGTTCTCATGTTATAATCTGTAGCTGTTTAGTTCTCTCCCTCCAGGCCCAGGTGCTGTCCAGGCCACCTATATCCATGGGAGCGAAGAATTCTTATCAATCCATTCCGGCCGACCTTGATGTCCTCGCCTTTCCAGACCTTCTAGACAGGACTAAGGTGGGAGGCTGGGAATGGGTGTTTGAAGTGTTGTTACTTTCATTTTGTGTGTCATTCTCAACAAAGCTTTTGTTCAGCCAAGACTTTCCTAGTCCTTGGAATATGGATAACTGTATCCTGAGCATTGTCTTTCAATAAACCTTTTGGAATCAAGAAACTTTGTGCTTCTTGCAGAAGGGGGGAGACGAACTCTAGATAACTGGGATTCCATAGTCTGACAGTTCTTATTATGATTATATCTGACTATATCTAGCAGATGTCTTCCCACCACCACTCGGTTGGCTGGCAGGAGAAAAATGGTGGGAAATGAGGGGTAACATGAGCAGTGTCCAGATGCACTGACATCACTCCCTGTATGCTCAGAAGTAACATCAGAGCACAGCCAGGGACACTTTGGTACTTAGTAAAACCATGGAGTTTTGTCAAAATACCACAGTGTCCCTAGTGTCCCCTGGCAATGCATGGATGTCACTTTTGGATGCATGGAGAGTAACATTAGCATGTTACCAGTGATGTTATGATGTCGCCAGCAACCCCTCCCTCAACCCAGACCCCCTGTCTGCTACCCTACATCCAACTTGAAATGACTTTCCAATATTTTAAACATACTTCCAATGTTTAACAAAAATGATAATCCTGCCTTTTCTAAAATTAAGATACAGAATTAAAATGATAATTTTAAGGTGCATGCACCTAGAGCTTTCTACACGAAGCTCTGCATAGAGGTCCTGAGTTGCTGCCTAACAGCTGTAGTGAAATAACTGAAAGCGAACAAATTGAAACTGAGCCCAGACAAGACGGAAGTGTTGCTGGTTAGGAAAGCGGAGATCTTGAAGGATATGGTGCCTCTCACTTTTGATGGAATTCAGCTGAACCTAACAGATTCAGTTAAGAGTCTGGGTGTTATACTGGATTCAGTGTTGCTACAAGAGAAAAAAGTAAATGGAACTGCAGAAAAGACTTTCTCTCCATTTAGACTAGTCAAGAAGTTGGCCCCCAACCTTGACATGGTCAGTCTTGCCTCCTGGAATCACGCCATGGCAACATCAAGACTAGAGTACTGTGATACACTGTGCCTGCCTATTTCTCCTGTTCTGCAGTGATTCCATTGACTACCCATAATTTACTGGACCCAATTTAAGGTTTTGGCTATCACATATAAAGCCCTTCATGGCCTTGGCCCAGATAGCTGTAGGACCACCTCTCCCTTTATGCACCACCATGGCAGTTTCACTCATCTGAACAGGGTCTTATGCAGATTGGGCAAAATCAACAGCTGCCTGCATGCAAACAGTCTCTGTAGTGGCCCCCACTTTATGGAATGGCCTGCCGGGCTTTCTGCAAACTATACAAGACAAGAATTATTCAGGAGGGCTTTTTCAGCCTGGCAATGGAGCTTTTCTGTAAGGAAATGTTACAGAGAAATGGTTTGGACTGCAGACTGTACTACTGGGTACTGTCGAAGGCTTTCACGGCTGGAGAACGATGGTTGTTGTGGATTTTATGGGCTGTATAAACATGGTCTTGGCATTGTAGTTCCTGACGTTTCGCCAGCAGCTGTGGCTGTGACACTGAGAGATCTCTTTCTTTTGGTGCTACACCTTTGAAGATGCCAGCCACAGCTGCTGGCAAAACGTCAGGAACTACAATGCCAAGACCACAGCTATACAGCCCGGAAAATCCACAACAACAATCTACTGGGTACTGTCTGTGGAAGTAGATATGATCTTACAGAGTAGTTTCTGTGTTGTTTAATAGATCATGTCAAATTCTTATGGTTTGGTCTAGCAATGTTTCATTGCTGTATTCCTGTATTTGAACTGTATGCTTTTCAAATTCCTGCTATATATACCCTATTGTATTGTTGACTGAATACTGTTAATCACATGGATTTACACTCTGTACTTATCCGTGGGTCTCAGTGGAAAAAAGAGCCCCGTGGCGTAGAGTAGTAAGCTGCAGTACTGCAGTCCAAGCTCCGCTCACAACCTGAGTTTGATCCTGGCAGAAGCTGGGTTCAGGTAGACGGCTCAAGGTTGACTCAGCCTTCCATCCTTCTGAGGTCGGTAAAATGAATACCCAGTTTCCTGAGGGTAAAGTGTAGATGACTGGGGAAGGCAATGGCAAACCACCCCTTAAAAAGTCTGCCAAGAAAATGTCATGATGCAACGTCCCCCCCATGGGTCAGTAATGTCTCGGTGCTTGCACAGGGGACTATCTTTAGCATTTTACCTCAGTGGAAAAAGGAGGACTATAAATATAAATAAATAAATAAATACATACGTACGTACGTACGTACATACATACATACATACATACATACATACATACATACATACATACATACATACATACATACATACATACATACATACATACATACATAAAAAGAAACACAGGGTTGAAGTAATCCGGCCATTTCCCCAGTTTTGCATATTGGTTAAGAGCAGCGGGACTCTAATCTGGAGAACCGGATTTGATTCTCCACTTGTCAGATGTGCCCTGCTTATCTGGCACGTGTGCCTGTTATACTTTGTATTGTATTCTGGGCCTCTGAGAATGTGTAGAGAAATATCTGTCTAACTGTCTGTGTAGCTGTGAATCGTTTATTTTGCAGGTGGCTACTTTCACTTTCTTGACTGGCATGGGAAAGTGTCCTTGAAGTCCTGGTTGGAGCCGTATCTCCCTGAGACATGAAATGAGCTCATCCTTGTCTTCCCCTCCCCTACCCCATCCAACCTTCTAGGCCTTGTGCGCCTAAATTCTAATGGTCCTTATCCCAGGGCGGGAACCTTGCCCTATAACTAACATTGATTTCCCCCTTTATGTCATGTCTGCCAATGCTGTAGTCTGAGTGCACTGATACTGATGGATCTCTAATAAAGAAACTTTATAACTGGACTCTTGAAGTGTCTGCAGTGAAGTAACTAGGGATCTAACTGGCAGGGCCTGACACCACTCCTCCCCTTGAAGCCAGCTGGATGACCTTGGGTCAGTCATAGCTTCTCAGAGCTCTCTCGGCTCCATCCACCTCACAGGGTGATTGTTGTGGGGACAATAATAACATACTTTGTAAATTGCTCTGAATGAGCGTTAAGTTGTCCTGAAGGGCGGTATATAAATCTAATGTTATTATTATTAGTACTCTGTTGGATTTTACTTTTTGGTTTTTTTTAGTATTTTTCTCCCAGTCTTGGTAATTAGGAGGAGCTTGAGGTGTCTCTCTCTGTTACTTTATTCCTCCTCACCTTCTGTAGCACAGGTGGCCTGCCTTACAGTACGGAAGAGAGAAGACTGGTCCAGGACTCTTTTCCCACCCCTGCTCTCTGCAGCCCTTATTGTGAGTGTTCCTTCCTCCTCCTCCTGCTGGACTGCCTATATAGAAAAAAAAAAAGAGGCATCGTCAACCTGAGACTGATTCCTGCCTCTGTCTCTCCTGTACTTTATAGCATATGCAAGCAAATTCTTTGCCCCAACCTAGCAGGTGGCAGACATAGCCCAAGAAAATAATAATAATAACATTTGATTTATGTACTGCCCTTCAGGGTGACTTAACACCCACTCGGAGCAGTTTACAAAGTATGCCATTATTATCCCCATAACAAAACACCCTGTGAAGTGGGTGGGGCTGAGAGAGCTAGAAGCTGTGACTAGACATGGGCACGAACCACATTATGAATCAAAAAAACCCCACAAACCGCCTGATTGGCTGTTCGTGAACCGGCAGTTCGTGAAGGTCCATGACCGGTTCATTGTGTTTGCCCGCAGTTCATGAAGCCAGACAGTCAGGCACCATTAATCAATTCCCTTGGAAATGGAGCTGGGGGGATGCCTGAACTCCATCTGCACTCCTTCTGTCACCCTGGAAACCCGAATTGAAGCCCAGCTTACCTTGATCGGCAAGTCTTCCTTCCAACCATGGATCTGCAAATTGGTTACAATTGGTTACATGGGAGAAGACACCCGGGGGAGAGGGAGAGGGAAGGGGGGTGTTCTGTAGCCATGGGCACTCCAATCTCATCCCTGCAAACCCTGATAGGCAGTTCTGACAGCCAACCCCTTGTACATTGGGCCCACGTCAGCTGGTGGCTCTAATTGCATCAAATGGGAGTTTCCTGGAGGCCTCAGATTGGAGAGGATATAACTCCAAGATCCCTATTGCAATCTTGACCAAACTTGGGTGCTGGCTGGAGGAGAGTCTGCTAAATACTCCCTGGGAATATGGGCTCTCTAAGTCCAACAGGGGCCGTTCCGACACCCACAAACCATGAACCATGAACCTTGAACCGGTTAGTCAGCAAGAAATGTTTGTTGCGGTTCGCTGGTTCAGGTTCATCATTAGCACCGAATCACGAACCACTGGTTCATTAAATTTTGGGGGTTTGTGCCCATGTCTAGCTGTAACTGACCCAAGGTCACCCAGCTGGCTTCAAGTGGAGGAGTGAGGAGTGAGAAATCAAACCCAGTTCTCCAGATTAGAGTCCTGCGCTCTTAAGCACTACACCAAACTGGCAAAATGAAATAGATCATGCAAAACAAGTGCAGTATTTACGTAGAATAAAAAAAAAAACTTCCCCAAGGCCTGAGAGTGCAATGATTAGTAGAGACAGAAGAATCACTGTGTACAGATATGTCAATTGTTTGGTAGGCAGACAGGCTAGCTTTTCTGGTTGGGTGATGTCCCTGTCAGGCACAAATCTTCCGTTTCCCCTCGCTGCCTCCATCCTTCCCTGCTGAACAGGAAAATGAAAACAGATTGTGAGATGTTATTATCACTGTAAAATTGGAAAATTTCCAACCCTTCTTGAATATCATTCTGTTCAGATTTGGAGCATCTCTAGTCTACAATATGTTGTTCAGGTCAAATTTTGATTAGTAAATTTATGACTGTACATCCTTAATAACAATAACTGTGATTTTTTGAATTGCTGTATGATTAATTATGATCAGTATGGGGGGGGGTTAGGTGCTGATCCAGACTCATCATATCAATTTAAGGCTGTTCTGTGTGTCATAGAAACATTCAGAAAGTGTGATGAGAAGTAACAAAATAGGTATTTTCGGCAGTATATCTTGAAGAAGATAGATTCTTCAAAGTGCCTTGGGTTTTGGAATATACTGAAAGAAGGGGTCAAAAGTCATGTTGCTAGTTGCAGATAGCAAATATGAAAAACTGCTTTATTTAATACAGTACTACCTTTCAATACATGCATTTATATGTGGACCTTCATTGCTGCTTTGGATTCATGTGTTTCTACCTCATGCAAGGTGTTAGTGCAAAGTATTTGCCTGCATATGGCTGAATCACCAGAGAACATAGCAGTCTGCGTTCCCATTCTCAATTGGAACAGATAGACAATTAAGAGAAGGAATTATTATACCTCATTCCTGGCTTGAGGTAAGGTAATTCTGTTTTGAGTGCAGGGAAAGAGGGTAGCAGAACTGGTGGAGAGAAAGTATGGTTTGAGTAAGAGTGAAGATTATGACGAAGAAAGGAATGTGGTACACAAAAAAAATCATTTTACTCCATGTTAAGCATACACAGGCATGGAGTTATTGATTGGTTATTTTCATATGTTTGGTATGTTTCCATTTTACATAAGTATACTATGGTGTCATGGAATACCTAAGTCCGTTTCTATACATTTTTATATATTTAGCTGTCTAGAGCCTAAATCTGTTTATTGTTTATGTTTAAATATGTTTATTGTTTCTCCTCAGGGGGGACACAAAGCAGTTTACTATATTGTTTTCTCTTCCTTTATTTTATCTTGAGAACATCCCTGTGAGACACGTTACACGGAGAGAGTGTGACTGGCCCAAGGTCACCCGGTGAGCTTCCATGGCTGAGTGCGGAAATCAAAACTACACTTCCAAAATCCTAATCTGACACTCTAACCACTATACCACACTATCTCTTAGCCTAATATACCTAACAAGGTTGTCGTGAGGATAAAATGGAGAAGGGGAGAACCAGGTAAGTTACTCTGAACTCCTTGGAGATTTAAAGTATGAGTACTTTTAAGAAGCAATGTCTTGTACAGGGCACAGCTTCCATTGAAATAGGGTCTGAAATAATAATGTATACAGTTCTAAATCTAACTTTTTGATAGTGATTTTTTTTTAAAAAAATAGTATCTTTCATTCACTATGAAACAAATCTGCTATCTGAATGCTGGCTTTCCTTTGTACCATTCTCACTTGGTTGGGAATTTCTGTAAAGTGTAATGCAGCCAGTATGGTAATATGGCTGCTGTTTCCCTCTGCACAAAATTTGCAACCCCTGTTGAAAGAAGGGAGAGAGAGTGCAATGATACAATCAACTCCAAAGGCTGGTGTTTTTCTTCAAAATATCCATCCCTTTTAGGCATATACAAACCTGAGATTAAAGCAATGACAGCATCAGCGTCTTATTGCTTCCTGCCTTAATTTGGATTTGTGATGGCTCAAGGCCAGCTCAGCAAACTGGAGAGGTGTTTGATAAAAGAAACACACACACATACCATCGGTTGATAAACACCATGTTAACCCAACCTCATAAAATATAGGGACTCTCACATTCTTCCACATATAGAATCTGTGCCAGAGAATGGTGTAAAAGCAATAAATCACCTGGTCCCACCCTCTTCAAAGGAGATCCGTAGTGATAAGAGACACCAAGATGTCTGATGAAAAGTGAGCAAGAGCTGAAAGGTTGTGGAAAAGTTCCAGGCCCATGGCTACTCTCAGTCCTGGGCTCCAATAGAAGGACTGCAGGATTGGCCAACACCATCTAAAAGAAAACAATTAGCTTTTATATATTTCTTTTAAAAATTGAAGCCCACTTTTCCGTTCCTTTGAATACCAAAAGTTCGTTTGGGGCTTGATAAATAGACGATCAGGAAACTTGTCATTTTGGTTCAGATCAATGAGTTTATGTTTACTTAAGAGCCCATGGATAATATGGTGCCCAGACATGTGTTTCCTGGTGTCCAGTTACTTCATCCCCAAATCAAAGAGCCAGTCTTGGCTTTCCTTTACCTTACTAGAGCAGAAGAAGAGCTCAGGAGGAATCATCTTAGAGTCTGCAGGGAGGAACCATTTGGAAATAGCCACCTTCCTCATAGGAGGATACTTTGTTTGAGAACTCCCAGCATCTTGCAATTGGCCCCTGCACCTGTGGAAGACATTTTATGGTGAGGTGTGATTCCCCATGGCAGCCATTTTGTAGTGGTGCCCACTACCAGTTCTTAACATTCCAAATGTGCCCACAAGCTCAAGAAGGTTAGAGACTTCTTGTCTATCTGCTTGGAATTCTGATACACGCCAGAGATAGGGCTAATGGAAGTTAATAGACAACAAAGGATCTTTTCCCTATTGTTAATCTCCAGAATCTGATTATCAAAGAGGTCTGTCAATGGATAATGAATTTTTGGCCAGGGATGAAGCCTAATTTCAACAGTAGGTTTAATTCAAATATCTGCATTTCGATGATATTCCTCCTTTGTGAGAAACAAATCCACAGTTTTTTATTTGCACACTGGTTTCTTTCTTCACACCCAAATCTCCCCTCATCAAACAATGCATTTTTTCAACATGACGAAAGTTTCAGGTGGGTGGCCATGTTGGTCTGTAATAGAAGAGCAAGACTCTGGTCTAGTAGCACCTTAAAGACCTTGAAAATCTAGCTGGTTTAAGGTGCTACTGGACCTGAATCTTGCTCTTTTTTCAACGTAACTATTGTATCAATTGTGTATTAATGAAATACACATGATTTTTTTTAAAAAAATTGAAAGAAACAAAAGAATAATCTACAGAAAAAAATGAGGCTAAATGCTAAATGCGTACTTTGCCTCAGTTTTCTCCCTAAAGGAGAAAACAGGCCCACTGGGTGAGTCCTGGCATTGGGGCTTCTGGTTGACACAGGCAGAGAGGTTGTTGAGAACCACCTAGATACATTGGATGTGTACAAATCTGTGGGGCCAGATGGGGTGTACAAGAGGGTGCTTTAAGAGCCAGTTTGGTGTAGTGGTTAAGAGCACGGGACTCTAATCTGGAGAGCCGGGTTTGATTCCCCACTCCTCCACGAAGCCAGCTGGGTGACCTTGGGCGAGTCACAGTTCTCTTGAGCTCTCTTAGCCCCACCCACCTCACAGGGTGATTGTTGTGGGGTAATAATAACACTTTGTAAACCGCTCTGAGTGGGCATTAAGTTGTCCTGAAGGGCGGTATATAAATCGAATGTTATTATTATTATTATTATTAAGAACTTTCAAAAGAGCTTGTAGACCCTTTATTGATCATCTTCCAGGCCTCTTGGAGGATAGCTGATGTGCCACAAGACTGGAGGAGGGCAAATATTATCCCAATCTTCAAGAAAGGGGCAAAGGATGCTCCTGGGAACTACATGCCAGTCAGCCGGACCTCTGTCCTAGGGAAGATACTGGAGCAGATATTAAAGGCATCAATCTGCAAGCATCTGACAAAGAACATGGTGATATGGGGAAGTCAGCACATATTTGTCCCCAACAGGCTCTGCCAGACCAATGTCATTTCCTTCTATGACCAAGCGACAGACTTACTGTATTGTTGGAATGCTGTCGATACAGTTTGTCTGGATTTCAGTGAAGCTTTTGACAAGGTTCTTAATGATGTTCTGATGGGTAAACTGGAGGGCTGTGAACTGGACTCTAGGGTGGTTAGATGGACAGGGAACTGGCTGGATAACTGCACCCAAAGAGTAGTTGTCAATGGCATCACATCTGATTGGAGGGAGGCGTCCAGTGGAGTGTCACAGGGCTCGGTTCTGGGCCCAGTGCTTTTCAATGTTTTTTTATAAATGATCTGAATGAGGGTGCGAAGGGATTCCTCACCCTTGAAGACAGAGGTAGAATTCAATGAGACTTGAATACACCGGAAAAGTGGGCAGATTTGAATAAGATGCAAATTAACATGGATAAGTGCTGGGTTCTCTACTTGGGTAACAAAAATGCAAAGCATGTGTCCTGGATGAGGATACACTTTTGAGCGGTAGTGTGTGTGAAACAAAATCTTGGGATACAGGTAGATGGGAAACTAAATATGAACACCCAGTATGATGCAGCAGCAAAAAGGGCAAATGCAATCTTGGTGTGTATCAACAAAGACATAACATCCAAATCACAGAATGGCATTGTCTCACTATATAAAATGTTGTTCAGGCCCCACCTGGAGGATTGTGTGCAGTTCTGAGGGCCACATTTCAAAAGGGATGTGGATAAATTGGAATGGGTGTAGAGAAGAGCAACCAGGATGATCAGAGACCTGGAGACCAAACCTTACAAGGAAAGACTGAGGCACTTGGGAATGTTAAGTTTGAAAAAGGGGAGGATGAGGGGAGACAGGATTGCTATCTTTAAGTATTTAAAAGGCTGTCACTTAGGGGAGGGAAAGGAACTGTTCCTGTTGGCAACAGAGGATAGGACTTGAAACAATGGGTTTAAACTACAGGAGGGAAGGTACAAGCTGGACATTAGGAATAACTTCTTCACATTAAGAGTAATTCAGCAGTGGAATTGGCTGCCTAGGGATGTGGTGGGTTCCCCCTCATTGGCAGTCCTCATGGAACAGTTGGTTGAATACTTGTTAGGGATGCTTTAGGCTGTTCCTGCACTGGGCAGGGGGTTGGGCTAGATGGTCTGTGTGGCCCCTTCCAACTCTATGATTCTATGTTCAACTGCTTTGCCACTTTTATAATTTAATTGAGAAGATGTACAAAAGCAGACTTTTTACTCTTGCTGAGAATCTTGGCCCTTTTACAAAAATAACCTCTGAAAGAATGGTCATGCAAACTCTGATTGCAGACTCTAAAGGCTTGCAGCAAAGAGGCTGTGAAAAGATCCAAGTACTGGATTAAGGGACCCTATTGAGTATTTACGTTTGGGGAGTTGATGCTCTAACAACACCCTATAAGTAGCCAAACACTGGGGAGCAGTGCTCATTTTTGTCATTGAGAAACGTTCTGTGACCTCCAGATGTTCCAGCGATAGCTCCTCCTTTTCCACCTCCAGTGCTGAAACTCTGCGTGGTATTAATGAAAAATGGCACATGCATACCCATAACGCCATTATATGTGAATTCTTCTCTGCTGCTACTTTATAAGAACCTTGGATCCTTCAGTCTGATTAAGTCATTGGTAAGACATGCATTTTACTTGCAGAAAGGAAAGCTGTGGGGATTTGTGAAAATTTCGGGGGGGGGGGGGAAACATCCTCAGCTGCAATAAGTAATACATCCTGCTAGTGCAAAATGAACACACGCACACACACACACACACAAGCTAGGACTCTTGAGAAATTAGGAGGATTTCATTTGATTCTCTTGGAGTGTATAGATCTGTGTATGTACATAATATATATGTATATAAATATTCATGCAACCCCCTCCCGAATTACTCACTCAGAGAAATAAATAAGGTCGGTGAAACATAGTCTATAGATGGCCAGTGTACATCTTTATTTAAAATACACAGGATGCCAAGATGGAAAAGTACAAAAAAAGAGAAATACATATTGTTTTTGAAGCTGAAGCATGAATATGGTTGTTATTTTAATGTTTCTTGCTGGAAAAAGGTCATCTTTGGCGAGGTCGGGTTTTTCTTAAGGTCATTTCACATTGAGATATCTGCCTGCTTTTGACATTTCATCTAGAAGAGGCACAACTATTCTGACACATGAAATGGGTTCTTTACAAACCCAATGGCTATTTCTATCAACATCTGTTATTCTTACACAAAAGGGGAATATGCATTGATTGCAAACAAGGTTCACATCTCTCTCTCTTTTTTTTTTTTTAAAAAAGGAGAATATTAACATAGCTATTTGCACTTAAAGGGACAGCAGTGTCCAGTGGAAGGAAGGAAGGAAGGAAGGAAGGAAGGAAGGAAGGAAGGAAGGAAGGAAGGAAGGAAGGAAGGAAGGAAGGAAGGAAGGGCAGAGATTTACATGCTGACACAAGTAATGTTTGCTAATCTTTTTTTTTTAATGAATTGTTACACTGTTCCATTCTCCTATGTGGAAGAGGTAGACTGTGGATTGCTTCTGTTCTTCACAAAGGTAGTGATTTGCAGTTGATCTTTGCCTACAACATGACCATAATATATAAAATCTGCCTATAACATAAATCTAATTTTCTTGTAATATAATCCCAGGTATGTTAATCCCAAGCATGTTAATTTGGAGACCAACCCCACACATAGGACAGCAACACCGATGTCCTGTTTTGTGAGACCACGGCTCAGCTGTTGCAAGTCACCACCAAAGGAATGGTGCAACTAGTCCTATAACTGAGCTCGTGGCATAAATGAATTCTGATTCAACTGGGCTGTATGGTAATATAGTTGTATGATGGCTGCATGACTACATTGTGTGATGATATAAATGAATCGACCACAACAGCACACAATGCACATTGTAAATTTTTCAACAGACTTCAGGAGACTGCCAGAATATGTATGTATGTATGTATGTATGTATGTATGTATGTATGTATGTATGTATGTATGTATGTATGTATGTATGTATTTATTTATTTATTTATTTATTTATTTATTTATTTATTTATTTAGGTCATTAATAGTCTGCCTTTCTCACTGAGACTCAAGGCAGAATACACAGTGTGAGAGTAGTAAAATTCATATCAAATACATTTCCATATGGTATCAAGGACAATTCCATAAACAATCCCATAGGGTAAATAGATACAAGTTTTAAAAGACATGGCGTTAGCAAGAATCCAATACAAAGTAGAAGAAAATACTGGAACAGAACATAATCACTTCTGTGATTGACATTTGACAACATAAAGCACAGGTAGTACATAGGAGTACATATTTAAAGCAACAGATAATATGTAAGGCAACATGTTGGTTAAGTCTATGGTCCCTAACTCCTTAGCGAAGCATCTTTGACCCCATCCCTACAATACAGCCCTCCCATTTGAGTAAAGCCTTTTTGAATAATTCAGTTTTGCATTGTTTGCGGAAAGCCAAGAGAGTGGGGGCTCTCCTGACCTCCTCAGGCAGGCCATTCCACAGGGTAGGGGCCACCACAGAGAAATCCTGTGTATAGGCTGCTGTTGATTTTACCCATGTGCAGCCTGGCACCTGCAGGAGTCCCTGTTCAGATGAGTGAAGCTGCCATAGAGGAACACAGGGAGGGAGGCGGTCTCACAGGTATGCTGGACCAACGCCATGAAGAGCTTTGTATGTAATAACTAATACCTTGAACTGAGCACAGTAACTGATAGGTAGCCAATGGAGTGACTGTAGGATGGGAGTGATGCTCCTGCTCCTGCTTGCTCCCGATAACAGTAAAGCTGCGGCATTTTGGACTAATTGGAGCCTCCTAGTTAGCTTAGATGGGACACCTACATTACAATAGTCAAACCTTGATGTTACCATAGCATGGATCCAGGCGGCCAGGTCAGCTGTGTTGAGATAAGAAGCTATCTTCCAGGCAAGAGTGAGATTGTAAATAGCATTTTTTGCTGCTGCCTTACCTTGTTTTTCTAGTAGTAGCACTAGATCCAGTATAACTCCTAGGCTCTTGAGTCATCAAGAGTCAAACTCCATCAAAAGTGGGGAGTACAATATCCTTCATATATTAGCATATGAGGGAATATGAATTCCCTCATATGCCAATATATGGCATATATTGGCATATGAGTGAATTCGTTGTCCTAAGTAATGATTGTTCACTAGAAATGGGCACAAAATGGGGAGGAAACGAACCCTGAGTTTCGTGGTTTGTCGTGTTCCACAAACTTTCATGAAATGTCCCATTTCACAAAAGCCCCCAAAGTCGTGGATTTCATGAAAAACACGGCCCCACGAAATGCATTTTCACGATACAAGAATCGGCCCGATTTGTCATGAAATTTGATTCATATTTTGATTTGTGCTCATGTCTGTTGTTCACGCAGATGTTTCAGGCTGGGTGGGTCTTCACTCCTATTAGGAAAAATTTACAGCCAAGAAAGGGAGTGTGTTGAAACTTCTAACTAGGGATCTGCGTTTCGGCATTCAGAATGCTGAAAGAATGCCGAAACAAAAGTGTTTCGGCTTCTTTCGGGGAACGCCAAAACGTTTCGGGGAATGCCAAAACGTTTCGGGTAGCCGAAAGAAAAAAGCCGAAACGTTTCGGGATTCTTTCGGCTTTCTTTCGGCTTTTCAATGGGAAAATGCCTCCGTCTTCCCGGACGTCTGGGGGAGGCATTTTCCCACCGAATAAGCCCAAAATTGGTGGGGACCTTCCTCTAACCCTTCTCTAACAACCACCCAAGTTTCAGACAGATTGAACTTTGGGGGGCCATGTTATGGCCCCCCAAAGCAGGTCCCCCATCCTCCCATAAGAAAGCGAAGGAACAGCATATTGTTAGCATGCTGCTACTCATCTTCTTCATTATTTCCTATGGGGAAAAAATGAAGAAGCAGGCTTCCTTTGCCAGGGGTGGCATTTTGCATGCAAAATGCCCCCTCACCCTCAGGGGCCCTTCTCCCACCCCTCCTCCCACCCCCCACCAAGGCTCAGCCTGCTCCCACTTGGGGGGGCCATTTCATGGCCTCCCCAAGTAGGTGCTCTTTTCTCTACTACTGACAGCTGGGGAAGGCTTGTCTTGCCAGGGGTGGCATTTTGCATGCAAAATGCCCCCCAGCCCTCTGGGGCCCTTCTCCCACCCTTCCTCCCACCCCCCACCAAGGCTCAGACTGCTCCCACTTGGGGGGGCATTTCATGGCCTCCCCAAGTAGGTGCTCTAATCTCTACCACTGACAGCTGGGGGAGGCTTGTGTTGCCAAGGGTGGCTTTTTGCATGCAAAATGCCCCCAAGCCCTCAGGGGCCCTTCTCCCACCCTTCCCCCCACCCCCCACCCAGGCTCAGACTGCTCCCACTTGGGGGGGCCATTTCATGGCCTCCCCAAGTAGGTGCTCTTTTCTCTACCACTGACAGCTGGGGAAGGCTTGTCTTGCCAGGGGTGGCATTTTGCATGCAAAATGCCCCCCAGCCCTCTGGGGCCCTTCTCCCACCCTTCCTCCCACCCCCCACCAAGGCTCAGACTGCTCCCACTTGGGGGGGGCATTTCATGGCCTCCCCAAGTAGGTCCTCTCAGCCCCTAAAGTCCACCCCTTACAGCCCCACACAAACCCAATTCCCCCCCAGCTGCCACACACAGACCCAAATCCCCACATTAGCCCCTCACAGACCCAAATCCACCCCCACCTGCCCCACACCCATAACCCCAGGAACAGGCTGGCAAAGGCCAGCCCTCTCCCTTTGTTCCCTATGCTGGGAACTTCTAAACTCTCTTTCCCTGGGCAATTCTGCACAGCCCAGGGGTGCCACAATGGTGGGCACACTTCTGAGTGCCAGCTGGTCCCTGTGAAAGAGCACCTGAACCACAGACACCCTCCCTCAAATTCCCCCACCACCTACAGAGATGGCTGGCCAGCCAGCCCCATTGTTCCCTATGATGGGAACCAACTGCACAACAAAGAATAAAACAAGAACAACACAAAATAAAGTTTTAAATTTTTTTCTCCCTTCCAAAGTACAAGTAGGCAAAGCATTATGACACATTACACCAGCAGTCCCCCACACAGAAAAATAACACAACTCACTTAACATCAGAGAATCACAAAGCATGATTCCTGTCAAAAACACTTTATTTCTTGAACAGCTTTAGGTTACACAGCAGGGGGGAACACCAAAGGGCATGGCAGCACTATCTTACACAAAAATAACACAACTCACTTAACATCAGAGAATCACAAAGCACAATTCCTGTCAAAAACACTTTATTTCTTGAACAGCTTTAGGTTACACAGCAGGGGGGAACACCAAAGGGCATGGCAGCACTATCTTACACAAAAATAACACAACTCACTTAACATCAGAGAATCACAAAAACACAATTCCTGGCAAAAACACTTTATTTCTTGAACAGCTTTAGGTTACACAGTAGGAGGGCACAACAGGGCATGATAGCAATGTACTACAAAAAATAATACAACCCACTTCACCGTTTTTGACAGCAATTGTGTTTGTGTGATTCTCTGATGTGAAGTGAGTTGTGTTATTTTTGTGTAGTACACTGCTTTCCTGCTCTGTGGTGCCTTCCTACTGTGTAACCTAAAGCAGTTACAGAAATAAAGTGCTTTTGACAGCAATATTTTGGGGTGATTCTCTGATTTTAAGTGAGTTGTGTTATTTTTGTGTAAGATACTGCTTCCATGCCCTTTGGTGTTCCCCCCCTGCTGTGTAGCCTAAAGCTGTTCAAGAAATAAAGTGTTTTTGACAGGAATTGTGCTTTTGTGATTCTCTGATGTTAAGTGAGTTGTGTTATTTTTGTGTAAGATAGTGCTGCCATGCCCTTTGGTGTTCCCCCCTGCTGTGTAACCTAAAGCTGTTCAAGAAATAAAGTGTTTTTGACAGGAATCGTGTTTTGTGATTCTCTGATGTTAAGTGAGTTTTGTTTTAATTTTTCTGTGTGGGGGACTGCTGGTGTAATGTGTCATAATGCTTTGCCTACTTGTACTTTGGAAGGGAGAAAATAATTTTTTTAAAACTTTATTTTGTGTTGTTCTTGTTTTATTCTTTGTTGTGCAGTTGGTTCCCATCTTAGGGAACAATGGGGCTGGCTGGCCAGCCATCTCTGTAGGTGGTGGGGGAATTTGAGGGAGGGTGTCTGTGGTTCAGGTGCTCTTTCACAGGGACCAGCTGGCACTCAGAAGTGTGCCCACCATTGTGGCACCCCTGGGCTGTGCAGAATTGCCCAGGGAAAGAGAGTTTAGTAGTTCCCAGCATAGGGAACAAAGGGAGAGGGCTGGCCTTTGCCAGCCTGTTCCTGGGGTTATGGGTGTGGGGCAGGTGGGGGTGGATTTGAGTCTGTGAGGGGCTAATGTGGGGATTTGGGTCTGTGTGTGGCAGCTGGGGGGGAATTGGGTTTGTGTGGGGCTGTAAGGGGTGGACTTTAGGGGCTGAGAGGACCTACTTGGGGAGGCCATGAAATGCCCCCCCCAAGTGGGAGCAGTCTGAGCCTTGGTGGGGGGTGGGAGGAAGGATGGGAGAAGGGCCCCAGAGGGCTGGGGGGCATTTTGCATGCAAAATGCCACCCCTGGCAACACAAGCCTCCCCCAGCTGTCACTGGTAGAGATTAGAGCACCTAATTGGGGAGGCCATGAAATGGCCCCCCCAAGTGGGAGCAGGCTGAGCCTTGGTGGGGGGTGGGAGGAGGGGTGGGAGAAGGGCCCCTGAGGGTAAGGGGGCATTTTGCATGCAAAATGCCACCCCTGGCAAAGGAAGCCTGCCTCTTCATAACATGGCCCCCCCCAAAGTTCAATCTGTCTGAAACTTGGGTGGTTGTTAGAGAAGGGTTAGAGGAAGGTCCCCACCAATTTTGGGCTTATTCGGTGGGAAAATGCCTCCTCCAGGCGTCCTGGAAGACGGAGGCATTTTCCCATAGAAAAAAGCCGAAAGAATGCCGAAATAATGCCGAAAGAATCCCGAAAGCCGAAAGCCGAAGGAGATTCTTGTTTCGGCTTTCGGCTTTAACGATAGAGAATCTTCTTTCGGCTTTCTACTTTCGGCTATAGCCGAAAATTTTTGGCTTGCACACCCCTACTTCTAACCTAGGAAGAATAGCTGAAGGAACTGACCACATTCAGTTTAGATTTGCTTCATACTTTATTAGAGTTCTGTGGTTGCTAGCTATCAATAGCTAAATTGCATTCCCCAATTTGTGATATTTCAAATACTTGGGGCCATAGGTTTCATACAATCTCTGTCTATCAGCAGCCTGAACTGAAGGAATGCTTCCATAGTAATATGCATTCTAGTGACCCTGTGTAAATTACTCATCCATGCATTACCAGCCATAGGGAAGTTCGATCATGCTTCTCTAGTAATTTATTAATTGAGTCAAGACAATTCCTGATTAGTAACAACAACAACAACAACATTTGATTTATATACTGCCCTTCATGACAACTTAATGCCCACTCAGAGCAGTTTACAAAGTCAATGTCATTATTATTCTCACAGACACCCCGTGAAGTAGGGTGGGACTGAGGGAGCTCCAAGAAGCTGTGTCTGACCCAAGGTCGCCCAGCTGGCTTCAAGAGGAAGAGTGGGGAATCAAATCCAGTTCTCCTGCCATTTTTAACCACTACACAAAACTGCCTCCTCTATACATCAGAATATTTCACAAAAAAATATGAAAGGAGGAAGATCACTGCAGGATCACAGCAGTGGTCCCTCTAGACCTGCACCCTGTTTTTCCCACAGTTGGTCTGGAGGGCCAACGAACAGGATATAGAGGCTGCCACTGACATTTCCTTCTAGCAATGGGCTTCAGATGTTTGGTTTGGAAGAGACCGCACTGAGCTCGAGGGGCCAATGGGCTGATTAGGAGCCAGTGTAGTATAGTAGTTAAAGGGTTGGCAACAAGTGGGAAAGCAGATCCACCTTCCTAAATAGGATAATTATGCCTGGGACTGCCAGGTGATGCCACTTGGGCTAGCCACTTCCTAGGGATGGGGCTGTGGTTCAGTGACAGGTCACCTGTTTTGCATTCTGAAGATCATATGTTAGGGTTGCCAGCTCCAGGTTGGGGAGTGGAGCCTGGAGAAAGTAGGATTTGGGAGGGGAGGGGCCTCTGCTGGGTATAATGCTATAGATTCCACCTTCCAAGGCAGCTATTTTCTCCTGGGAAACTGATCTCTGTTTCCTGGAGATTGGTTGCAAATCCAAGAGATATTAAGGAAGCCTAGCATACATTTAGTCTTTGGCCACTTAAAGGATCCCAGTAGTAGTGCTGGCAAAATTCTATCAGAGGCCCCAGAGAGCCTCTCAATATAACATAAGAATGGAAGAAGAGCCCTGCTGGATCAGGCCAGTGGTCCATTTAGTCCAGAGTACTGTTTCACCCAGCAGCCAACCAGTTGCCCTGGAAGGGCAACAGAGGGCAAGGCCTCTTATCACTGGTATGCAGAGGTTTGATATTTCTGTATATGGAGGTTCCCTTTGCTCACCATTGATGGACCTCTCATCCATGAATCTGTTTAACTTATTTTAAAGCCATCTACTAGATGACCCTAGAGGTCCCTTCCAACCCTATGATTCTATGATACTACTGGTCATGGTAGACACGGTAGAGCTTGATGGATCAAAGGCCTGATGGTAGCAGATGGCTTCATAATGTTTCTATAGCAAAGACTCCTTAGCACTAATTCACACATCCGCCATTCCCAGAATCCTGTCCATAACTATTAAACCAGTATACATCTGTGATGTGTCCCTTGATTGTTCCCTCTCTCCTCTACCCTATGTGTGGCTAGGAGGATGTTGCACTCCAAGACTAGCTGTATGTTCTTCAGGAGGTCCCCCCGCATCCCAAATTATTTTCATTTCATAAGGAAACACATTTGGTTTTGTGATTATCCTCATCTTGGCTCCAGTCCAAAAACTTTGCTGTGAATGCTTGTACAAATATGAAATCCAGCAATTTGACGGTTTCGAGAGCAGCAACTAATAAGAGATACGGACAGGCCAAATTGCCACACGTCTCCAGTGAGGCAGACTGGGAAACAAGCAGGTTTTTGCTTGCCCTAATGGCTCTTGAAACATCAGTAAACTTGGGGTCACAATCCACCCAGTTATGCTGAATGTGTCATATTAAACTTTTTGCTATGAAGCGAGTGCTTATGGCAGACATCCACTGAGAACTACGGTTCTGGACCTGTGCCATATGTCCATAGGGCATTGAAGAGGTTAATATCCAGGTGCAGCGGCTGTGCTGCTGGAACACGTTCGGCATAGCTTCCAGACTTTGGCCTCAAATAATCTCCTTTAACATATTTTATTGAAGTGTCATAATTAGATTTATTTAATGTACTGTGAGCCAAAGAATGTCAGCTCAGTGAATGACCAAAAAAAAAAAAATCCTTCAAAAGACAAGAAAACTTGTAGTTCTCCATTTCAGGAAAAGACTATATAGTGACAAAGGGAAACTCAAAAGAGGTCATATCACTACCAAAATTAGTAGAGTTTGGGAGGGTTATTTCATCCCAAATGGGCAACTGCTTCCCCTTGATTTTTATCTCCTACCTTTATAAGCGAGTCCCTCCTAGATCAGTGAGTTTTAAGGGTCTATTTAGTGCATCATCCCATTTCCCAAAGTAACCAACTAGGAAGGTAGCATCATTAGATATCATATATCGGTAGATATGAAGGTAGCTGCCACCCAGCAATTGCACTAAGAAGTATATCACCTTTATATGCTCTGTCTGCTGAAATCAGGGCTTGGCAGGACCTACTATCTTTTCGCCAGGCCTGCAAGACAGAGTTGTTCCGCCAGGCATATGGCTGAGGCTCAGCCTCCGCCAGCCTGGAAAAAAGGGGTGTATAAAACCCTCCATGTATTTTAATTGTATTTCTAATATGTTGTTATCCGCCCTGAGCCCGCTCGCGGGGAGGGGGGAATACAAATTTGAAAAAAATAAATAAATAAAATCTATGTTTGGCAGTTCCATTTGGCCATCACCGTGCACACTTGATGACTGATCCATCCTCCATAAATTTGTCTTCACCTTTGCCTCCTTACCTGGGATATCAGTCGTAGGTGGGAGCTGCTTGAAAGCCTCTGTATTCCCTGGCCCATAAAGATTGTTTGAGCTTCTTCCATATAATGAGCCACCAGTGGGGGTCAAAACACATGAGATGCACAGGCAAGTGTCGGATCCTGCAAGGATCCCTGGGAATGGTAGTTAAAAAAACCCAGCTGCTCGATGTGAATCTCAGCTCAGCCAGGGAGAATCGCAACTGGAGGGACTTTCTCTCACATGCTCTCTCTTTCTCTTTCTCTCTTTTAAAATTCCTCTGGGAACTCAGGATGGGATGGGGTGGGAGTTGGGAATGACGTAACTATGTAGGAAAAGAGCTGAGGTGTTTTGCAAGCAAGAGAGAAACCCAGTCCCTCCCCTTCTTTTTCACCTGGCAGGGTCCTTTTACATCACCTCCCCCCCACTCCATCTCTGAGCTCCTGAAGGAAAACCAGCTGATTGGATTTTTGAAAGAGAATCTTTGAAAGAGACTCTCTTTGAAAGAGAATCTCTTCTGTTGAGCGGCTGTTCTTTGGAAGAAAATCTACTTTGATCAGTTTTCCTCCAGTTGCTTGGGAGGGAGGGAGTAAGACTACCATTCCCAGGGAAGATTGTGGGACCAATCAAGTGCTCTTCACATGAAATGCATCCCATATGTTTCCATTCTGGGTTGCCTGAGCTAGTTGAAAAGAGTGAACTGGATGCTGCCTCTGGAATGTACTTTGCTTTGATTTACCAAGTAGTAGAGCCATGCTTCCTTATAGATCCATAGATATGGTTTTTATAAATCATTTGCAGTTATTATGCAAGCTGTTGGACAAGATAATTTCATGTGGTTTTTCACTAACTGGGGTGGGGGGGACCCTTCAATCTCTTAATGAACAAAAAGAAGCCAACCTGAAAATTCTGTAATATTGTATCCTTGCTAACTGTTAACTCATAGGTACCTGTACTTGGCCTTAGTAATATATATTATTCAGATATTCCCTGACTTTCTCACTATGGCATTAATTTCAGTGGTAATTCCTTCCAAGCAGTTCTTTAAATATGGATCCATTACATTTCTTGCAGCCTGGGTGTACTTGGGAGATCAACCAGAATAATCACTTGTTTTGCACAGGTAACGAATTTTTGTCATAATCAAGTTTACTAGTCACGGACAGAGAGGCTTACAATTTGCTTTAAGCAAAACCCAGATCCACCCATAACACTTCACCTTTCTTCAGCGTTGACTCACTGAAGAACAATAAGATGGATACCGAAAGAGCTAAAAGCCGAGGCTACACCACTGAATGTAACCAGTCCTTTACCAATCAGTTGGATTTCACAATAACTGGGCAAAGACATAAAGGAACATTGAGAAATTCGGTGAGGCATGCAATGATTCACCCAGGTCATCGCAAAGATAGTTTCAGGGGGGGTAGCTGTGCTTGCTTGCCATAGAAGAGCAAGATTCAAGGCCAGTAGCCCCTCAAGACAAACAAGATATCCAGGGTATATGATTTTAAGAGTCAAAGCTCCTTTCGTTCCAGATTGTAACTGAGAGTCTCCCTACACAAGATGGAGATGCTCAAGTGATGGATCTTACACTCTCCCATTGTGGATACACATGCACTGTTATGGAGACCAATTACGCTTGAATAGAAAACCACACAGAAAGTAAGTCACTTGAGCATCCTTGT
Organism: Eublepharis macularius; assembly: GCF_028583425.1. Classification (NCBI taxonomy): domain Eukaryota; kingdom Metazoa; phylum Chordata; class Lepidosauria; order Squamata; family Eublepharidae; genus Eublepharis; species Eublepharis macularius. The sequence goes on along the minus strand of NC_072791.1, from coordinate 27,387,326 downwards.
GTAAGATGTCTTGTGTAGAGTGACTCTCCAAAGTGTATACCTTGGAGACCTTTGTTGGTCTTTAAGGTGCTACTGGACTCAAATCTCCCTCAGCCCAGGTAAACATCTGACTCATATAGTTTTAACTGATTATAATTAATGACTTTTTAAAAAGTTCCTCAGACATTGTAAGATTGCACATCTTCTTAGGATTTCACCCACATTATTTGTATTGCGATGCAAACTCTGTGGCAAATTTCCCTGCCACTCCAACTACAGATGAAAGCCCAGGACTTCCCCTTTTGGATTTCAACAGAAGCTGGTCAGAAATATGGCAAACATGTATTCACAATCGGTTTGCTCAGCCAAGGCCCCTTTCTGGGCAGCCTGCCTCCTTCCCCTACTACCTCCTATGGTCATAGTTTAGGCAATAGGATTAAGTTCAACAGCTACTTTATTTTCATGTCAGCTGTGCTTCGTTTCTCGGGGAAAACATATGTATTAATTTTAGCCAGGATGGATTTTACCTGCTGCTATGCTGTTTGGAATGTGTTGCCAGGGGCTGGCTGATTCATTTCGTTCAGAATAATGGCTTATTTGTGGTTACTGAATCATACAAAATAATTGTAATTCATACTATTTTTAACATATTGTTTTGCATTACCCGTGAATTGCCCCCCCCAAAAGTTAGAAAATATATACATAGATGGGAATATTGCCTTGGACTAGTTTTAATCAAGCATACAGGTATGCTGTAACTGCATGCTCCCCACCCCCCACCCCATTCAGGGACATTGTACAATGGACAATCATAATCAATGCTGGGGTGTGTGCATGCATGTACACCATTGTATTAATGCATTTTTCTCCTGGCTTAACTTGATGTTAGTGCGAGCACAGCTGGAACTAAAATGTAATGGGGAGCTCTGGTGTGTTGGGAAGGGGCAGGGATCATGGTGTGTCCATACCAAAAATCACTCCAAGATGCTTTTACCCCCAACTTTGAGAAATATTTAGGTATATCATCATCATCATCATCATCATCATCATCATCATCATAACATTCAATTTATATACTGCCCTTCAGAACAACTTAATACCCACTCAGAGCAGTTTACAAAGTATGCCACTATTATCCCCACAATAAAACACCCTGTGAGGTGAGAGAGCTCCAGAGAGCCATGTGACTAGCCAAAGGTCACCCAGTGGAGGAGTGGGGAATCAAACCCAGCTCTCCAGATTAGAGTCCCGTGCTCTTAACCACTACACCAAACTGGCTCTCCTCCCTTAGAGGAAGTAAAACAGCTTTAGACTGAAAAAGTTCAACCAGAAAATGGTGAGAGGGAAAACCTTACAAATTCTTTGAAATCTCTGTCCCAAAGTGTATAGTTTGTGAAAGAAAGCCCATAAAGATCCCCCAAAGAAACTGCTGAACTACTCAAAACATGTAGTTGTGTCCTAGGATAGGTTTTGTTAGACTATGGCTCAGTGGAAGAGCACCTGCTTTGCATGCAGAAGGTTCCAGGTTCAATCCTTGGAATCCCCAGTTAAAAGAACTGGGCTGTAGGTGAAATGAATGACATCTGCCTGAGACCCTGAAGAACCATTGCCAATCTGAGTAGAAAATGGTAGACCAGTGGTCTCACTTAGGCAGCTTCATTTGTGCATGTCAATTAATATAATTAAGTCCCACAATAATGTTTCTGAAGAGTAGAAGGAGGCCTAAAACACAACCATCCCTGGATGAGGCAGGAAAGAGGAGGAAAAAAGTTTCATCACTCAGCTTTGTCTTGCTAGGATGTGTTTATCCGTTCATACCAGGATGCAGAAGGAGAGGACACAGACACCCGTCACACTGATCCAACTAGAGATTTAGAAGTCAGCATTTCACTGTCATGATCAGTGCTGAAGCCAACCTTTTCCTTTAGGTGTCAAAGAAATTTAGGATTTTTCTCATAAAAAGACAACTTTTGATCACCTTGTTTTCTTGAAGCACAATTGCGCTGAGATAGATTATCTAAATTGGTTTCCACAGTAATGGATAGATAGGGGCAATTCTTCATCAAATATGTACAGAAAAGAAAACATGAGATGCCCTCAACATGGCCATTTTCCAAAAGAGCAAGTGGTGGGGGGAGGGGGTTGCTTCTCCATGTGGAGTATTCTGTGTATGTGGAGCAGTAAAAATAGAAATACTCTCCCGTGTGCTAATTTGAGACAGGGAAACAGCTTTGGGAGGAAAGCAGGAGCTCTTCCTTCCCCTGCAATGGTGTTCTAAGGCCATTTGGGCTCTCCTTTATTTTTAACAGCCATTTCCTATAGCTGCTGTGTCTGGGGAACCCGGACTCAACTCTTTAAAACCTGCACATCTAGTTTGATCCTGAGACAAAGGCCTCATGCAGCCTAGGCAGTCAAGATTTGCAGTGGGTGCTGTACTGAAGGCCTCACCATCACCACCAGGCTGCAGCTGTTGTTCAGTAGCAACAACATTGCGATCTTTGCAAGCTCAACACACGATTAGGCAGTCAACACAAGGAACTGGGGGAAGATTCATTTACTTATTGAGTTAGATCTCATGAGGTCCACGGATGGAAGAGATTTCCACTGCCTGAGTGAGACCTTCCCTCTCCTCCTACAACCCAATTGTCCTCCATACTGCTCCTGATGGAAAAGGGACCCTCAAGAAAAGCATCCCGAGGGAAGAAAAGAGCAAGAGTCCAGTAGATCCTATAAGACTAAAAAAAATTAGGTACGGTATGAACTTTTGTGAGTCACAGCTAGACATGGGCACGAACGGAAAAAAAAATGAACATTCTGTTTGTGGTTCATTGCCACTGATGAACACGAACAGACAAACAGTAATGAACATGTCCCGTTAATGAACATGTTCATTGTTTGTTGTTCATGGGGGCCAGAACAGCCCCCATTGGACTTAGAGAGCCCATGTGCACAGGGAGTGTTCAGCAGGCTCTCTTCTAGCCATTACCCAAGTTTGGTCAAGATTGCAATATGGATCTTGGAATTATACATTACCAAATCCAATGCCCCTAGGAAACTCTAGGGGGTGGGGGTCTGGTTGCTCACCAGTGGCACGCCACGTGCCCGCCCGCCAGTAGGGGTGTGCAATTTGGTATTCTAATTAGGTTAAAGTTACTGAATCAGGGCCATTTCGGTTTTTCTCAGTATTACCGAAATGTTTTATGAATGCCGAAAAATTTCAGTAATACCGAAACAGAGATTGCCGAAACGATTCGGCCATTGTTTTCAATGAGAAAACCTTCTCCCGGCTTTACGGGAGTCGGTGGGGGGGGGGCTTTTATGTCCGGATCACACCAAACTTGGTGGAGACCTTCTCCTAACTCTCCTCTAACTACCCTCCCCCCCCCAAGTTTCAGAAAGATTGGACTTTGGGGGACCATGTTATGCCCCCCCCCAAACAAAGTGCCCCCATCCTCCTACACTCTCCATGGTTCTCTAAGGGGAAAAACAAGTAATATTTCTAAGTGGCTTGGGGTGGCATTTTGCAAGCAAAATGCACCCAAATTTCAGGGGACCTGCTCCCACCTGTCCTCCCATCTTCCACCAAGTTTCAGGCAGACTCCACCTTGGGGGGCCATTTTATGGCCTCCCAAAGAAGGTGCCCCATCCACCTCCACTCCACTATTCCCTATGGGGGAAATAAGAGAGGCTTGTGTGGCTTGCGGTGGCATTTTGCATGCAAAATGTCCCCAACCTTCAGGGGCCCATCTCCCACATATCTTCCCACCCTCCACCAAGGCCCAAGCTGATCCCACTTTGGGGGGCCATTTTATGGCCTCCCAAAAATGCTGCTCTTGGCCCCCCCTTTCTCCATTATTTTCTATGGGGGAAATAAGAGAGGCTTGTGTGACCTAAAACACAATTGCTGTCAAAAATACTTTATTTCTTTAACTGCTTTAGGTTACACAGTAGGAGGGCACAACAGGGCATGAAAGCAGTCTACTGCACAAAATAACACAACTCACTTCACCGTTTTTGAAAGCAATTTGTTTGGGTGATTCTCTGATGTGAAGTGAGTTGTGTTATTTTTGTGTAGTAGACTGCTTTTATGCCCTGTTGTGCCCTCCTACTGTGTAACCTAAAGCAGTTAAAGAAATAAAGTATTTTTGACAGCAATTGTGTTTTTGTGATACTTTAATGTGAAGTGAGTTGTGTTATTTTTGTGTAAGACACTGCTGGCATGCCCTTTGGTGTGCCCCCCTGCTGTGTTACCTAAAGCTGTTAAAGAAATAAAGTGTTTTTGACAGGAATTGTGTTTTTGTGATTCTCTGATGTTGTGGGTTGTGTTATTTTTCTGTGTGGAGGACTGCTGGTGTAATGTGTCACAATGCTTTGCCTACTTGTACTTTGAAAGTGAGAAAATATTTTTTTTAAATTTTATTCAGTGTGTGTTGTATTTTATTCTTTGTTGTGCAGTTGGTTCCCATCATAGGGAACAATGGGGCTGGCTGGCCAGCCATCTCTGTAGGTGGTGGGAGAATTTGGGGGAGGGTGTCTGTGGTTCAGGTGCTCTTTCACTGGGACAAGCTCACACTCAGGAGTGTGCCCACCATTGTGGCACCCCTGGGCTGTGCATAATTGCCCTGGGAAAGAGAGTTTAAAAGTTCCCATCACAGGGAACAATGGGGGACGGCTGGCCAGCCTGCTCCTGGGGTAGTGGCTGGTGTGGGAATGTTGGGGAGGGTGTATTTGGGTCAGTGTGGGGCTGTTGGGGTGGATTTAAAAGGGGGACTGTTCCTGTGGCCATAGATGCCACATTCCATGGGTTCCTGCTGTGGGAGATTTTCCCATAACAGGAATCAATAGAAAGTGGCTGGCCACAGGACAGAGGAGGATAGGTTTTGGGGAGGGGATGTGTGGTATTGGGCAGTTTGGGTGCAGGTGGACTGTGGCTGTGGCCATTGACAGCTGCAATCCCACGTGTTTCTGTGGAGTGGAAGTCTTCCCCACAGTAGAAAGACAAAGTGGTGTGGCAGGAGAACCACCTTAGGGGGGGCATAAAATGCCCCCCAAAGTGGGATCAGCTTGGGCCTTGGTGGAGGGTGGGAGGACAGGTAGGAGATGGGCCCCTGATGGTTGGGGGCATTTTGCATGCAAAATGCCACCCCTAGCCAGACAAGCCTGTCTTATTTCCCCCATAGGAAATAATGGAGAAAGGGGGGGGCTAAGAGCAGCATTTTTGGGAGGCCATAAAATGGCCCCCCAAAGTGGGATCAGCTTGGGCCTTGGTAGAGGGTGGGAGAACATGTGGGATATGGGCCCCTGAAGGTTGGGGGCATTTTGCATGCAAAATGCCACCGCAAGCCACACAAGCCTCTCTTATTTCCCCCATAGGGAATAGTGTCTCTCTCCCTGTCTCTCTCCCAAAAGGCTAGCAACGGCTCTGTCCCACTCCACTGCCTGAAAGCCAGAACTGGGAGCAAAGTGCCCTTTTATAACCAGAGGTCTCATAGGGAAAAGCAGGAGGTCTGTGGTTGGCAGTAAGAACTGCCTAACAGTGTTTGCAGGGATGAGATTGGAGTGTCCATGGCTACACAACACCACCCCTTCACCCTCCCTCCCCACTGGCCTCTGCTGCCATGTAACCAATTGTAACCAATTTGGAGCTCCACACTTGGAAGAAATACCTGTCCATCAAGCTAAGTTGGGCTCAGATTGGGGTTTCCAGGGCGACAGGAGTGCAGACAGAGTTCAGGCAGTCCCTGCCTCCGTTGCCAAGGGAATTGATTGAAGGTGCCTGACTGTCTGGCTTCACGAACAGTGAACGAATGCAACGAACGCTTGTTCATTTGCAATGGCGCCTCATGAATGGCTTGTTTGCGAACAGACGAATAGGCTGTTCATGGGGGTTTTTTGTTCGTAATGCTGTTCATGCCCATGTGACAACCGCTTGTTCATTTGCAATGGCACTTCATGAATGGCTTGTTCGCGAACAGACTAATGAGCTGATCATGGGTTTTTTCATTTGTAATGCTGTTCGTGCCCATGTCTAGCCACAGCTCACTTCTTCAGGTATCTGCTCTTTTCTACTGCTACAGACAGACTAACACAGGTACCCATCTTGATCTATCCCAGGGGAGTTAGAAGTATGCAACAGGAGGGGGAATCAGAAAAAAATCCTCTTTCCTTCCACCCCTAGAAATCCTCCATGAAATCTAAGCCATTGCCTGTGGGAAACAAGCCCTTCCTTCCTGCTCTGCATTGTTGGCCTTGTGCAGGATAGTTATATCAATCTGGACTTAGGTTGCCAGGATAAACCTGCCAACCAGCAATAGGTCTTGAGGCAGAGACAATGCGCATTGTGTGATGTCGGCAACATTGGAGAAAGGGTAGCTCTAGGAATTGCAAGATCCTGGCAATTTTTAGAGCTACCTTTGTCATTTCCAGGTTTTACCCAGAAGTGAAGTAGAAACGTCAATGACGTTGCTGTTTTTAATTTTATTTTTCTCCCACCAGCACTCCAAGCAGACAGGCAATGGAGCTTGCCAGTGTGAGGCAACCCTAGCTTGGGCATTCAATTTGTCTAGTTATACCCTTACAAGGTGTTACAATGTGGCTTTCAAGATTTTCACTACAATGCTAAGAGTTACTCCAATCTAAGTCTGTTTAGGATTGCACTGTTTGTCTCCCCCCTAATTCTAACCTTTCTTCTGCCTTGCCATGTCTCCATCAATATCTTGCATTGCATCATTTGTGGGTTGCCATTATCAGAAGGGATGTGTCCGCAGTTTACTTTAGTGGTGGTTTGTTTTTCCTTGGGATTTCCTGATTATGCAGTAAAAAAAACTGATTGATAGCAGAACAGGAGACAATTGAAGAAATAATAATAATAATAGAATAAAATTCATGCCAGTGGGAAGGGAGCTACCTCATTAATAGAATAATTGAACTGTTAGTTAATTTTACTTGTTATCTGCAGAAAAGGGCGGGGGGTGGGGGTGGAAATCCAAGCTTTGAATATTTGTTCTTCAAATGATTAAAAGAACAGCAACTTATCTCTCACATATTTGGTAATTATGTCCCAGACACCTATTTGTTTTATATACATATAATTTATAAATGAAAGCAATATGAAAGGCAATAAAATATACTTTACAAATCTGGTAATTTGCAAAACATTGCACAATTGTCTGCTGTTCTCCGTAAGGAACTCTCCTCCTCTCTCTCGACCTTATTAGCAGCAATTTGCTAATTGATAATTGATACCTTTATCTTTGTTAACTGTAGCTGCTGGTGAATCAACACTTTCCATTTGTGACAATCAATACAGTTTGCAATTAGTGTAGATAACGCATACCATTAATAATAATGGTAATATTTTTTAAAAAAACACATGGCTTTGCACAATGGAGATTAAATTTCATTTATTGCCACATCATGTTTGTCGTCTTTTCAAAGGCTTTCCACCCTCACTGCAACCTGCCAGATAGGTCATAAATAAAAATTAAAACCAAGTACTGAAATCCCAATATTTTACCAGCTATGGCAGAAGCAGAAGCTGCGTGGCACAGGAGTACGAGCCACTTCATAATAATGCAATGAGCCAGCCAGTGTTCACAATTACTTAAAAGTGGGATACAGGATTAAGACTGTACCCACCAGTCAAACTCTCTCACTACCTTATGTGCATGTAATTTATGCATATAAGCATGCAGTCTAATGTATGTCGGCATGTCTTGGCACAGTTTGGGGGGAAAGGAGTGTAAGGCTTTGGGTCTTGTGCTTTAAACACTGTTTGTGTATATACTACTTGAACCTGGCATTCTGTTTGCAGGCAGCATTACCACCATGCACCGTATAACACATATGAGCAGGATTATTGGAGATTAATGTTAGACTGGAGACTAAAACAGCTTATGTTTGAGAGATACATTGTATTCCAGTAGTGTACATATAAATTTCTTAACTCTCATTGATGCCTCTGGACCACCCTCCCACCCCAGGTTTTTAAAATGACACAAATCCTGGACAAACTGTTTAATAGAAGCAAAAACAGGTCAAATTTGCACATCAGAGGCAAAAATGTAATTTTAGATCCAGCTGCGTAACTAGCTGTGATTGACTGCCCAGGTAAAAGGCTGGGCATTAGGGCAATCAGGGAACAGCGAATAAGGTGTGAAATGAGGAAGGGCTAATGACATGACGATTCACGTATGTGGTGTATGATAATTGTCATGATTGGACAGACAGTTCAGCAGCTTTCCTTAACGTGCAATAGATCAAGATGGGTAGCCATGTTTGTCTGTAACAGTAGAAAAGAGCAAGACTCTAGTAGCACCTATAAGACTAACAAAATTTGTGGTAGGGGGTGAACTTTCATGAGTCACTGCTCTCTTGGTATTTTTTCAGGTATATTTTCAGACAGGATATACTAAATCACACATTCCTATTTGGTAGCATCTATTTGTGAAATGATTGCAGGAACTGACAACACGATTAGCTGGAATCATGAAGTCATCAAAAGTACATAGAGACATCTAAGCAGCAAGTCTCAAATCAAAACTCTCAAATAGATTTTTTTTAAAAATTGTTCCCTTTCAAAATTGAAGAAGAAAGGCAAGTGGCAGCTTTGGTCACATCCAGGGCTTTTTTTCTGCTGGAACGCTCAAGAACGGTGTTCTGGCAGTTCTCAAAACTGCCCCCCCCCCCCGCTCCTGGACCAAAACGGGCCTGAAACAGCCAGGATTAGGGTTGCCAGGCCTGCTCAACCTCCTGGCAGGGGACAGGGGCCTGGCACTTACCTTTGGGGAGAGGGGTGAGCGTGTGCACAGCACATGCATGTCCCCACAGGCACGATGATGTCACTTCAGGAGTGACATCATCACGCAGCCCCTGGGCAGGCCCTTTTTTGGGCACTGCGGCGTGTTCCTATGCTCCGCAGCGCCGGAAATGGGCCATTCTGCTGTGGATCAGGCCCAATTTTGGGGCGCTGTGGAATGCAGGAGCATTCCTGCGCACTGCAGTGCCTCAAAATGGGCCCGATCCACGGCAGAATGGGCCCGTTTTGGGTGCTGCGGAACGCAGAAGTGTTCCTGCACTCCACAGTGCCTCAAAACGGGCCCGATCCATGGCAGAATGGGCCCATTTTGGGCACTTCATAGTGTAGGAGCATTCCTGAGCTCTGCAGCACCCTAAAACGGGCCTGATCCATGCTGAAACAGGCCCGTTTTGGGGCACTGTGGAGCACAGGAGCACTACTAGCTGCAGAAAATGGGCCTGGTTTGCTGTGGATCAGGTCCATTTTGAGCGCTGCAGAGTGCAGGAGAGCTCTTGCGCTCCACAGCGGCCCCAATCCGGGGCAAAATGGGCCTGATCCTGGCAGCTGCCATGCACAGGAGTGTGCTGTGCCGTGGGGGAGCTCGCAAGGAAGATGTGCCCCCCCGCTGCTCAGGTAAGTGGGGACGGGGGGTGGGGGATCTCCCACCCCCACCAGGGGTTTGGGATCCCTAGCTAGGATCAGGCACAATTTGGCCTGGAACGGGCTGCTGATGGACAGGGAAACACTCCCTGACCTGGCAGCAGCCCGATCCTGGCCATTTGGGGCTTGATCCTGATCGTTTTGGGCCCCAAATGGCCAAGATTAGGCCTTTGGTGGGCTGGGGAACACTCCTGCACCTGGCAGCAACCCAATCCTGGCTGCTTCGGGCTTGAATTGGGCCAAAATGGGCCCCAAATGGCCAAAACAGGCCCAAAATGGCCAGGTTTGTGCTTGAATCGGCCTGGGGCAGGGAGGCGAGTGGACTTGAATCACAGGAGCACTCCTGGGGTGGCCATGCCCTGCATAATGACGTCACTTCCATTGTGCATATGGTACTACTCAGTTCCACCACCTCTTTTCTCAGAAAAAAAGCCTTGGCTCCCTGATTGTGCCTGATTGTTCCTTGATTGGCTCCCTGATTGTGCCCAGCAAGCACAACATGGGCCAATCTGGCAGCTAACCAAACAGAACTAGCCTCAGCAATCAAGAAAAGGAGTTGCTGTACACTATTAAAATTCCAGGTGCTATTTCAGGCAAAATTCCAAATCTGTATTTTTATGTAGGCACCTATTGTTTTCCTCGAGCAGATTAAGTATATTATTGGTATTCTACTCACAAGACAGAAGTGCTACTGTTGAGTGAAGGTATGATGCAGGATTTAAGGTGTCACTCATTCTGGATGGGGCTGCACTACTCTTCAAGGAAGAGTTCTGTAGTTTGAGGGTGCTCTTGGACCCAGGCATACTGCTGGATAAGCAGGCGGCAGCTGTGGCTAGGAGTGCCTTTTACCAACTATGACTGGTTACCCAGCTGTAGCCTTTCCTGGGCAGGATATATCTGGCCACTGTGGTGCATGCTCTAGTATCATCTAGACGATTCCTGCAATGTGTTCTATATGGAGCTGCCCTTGAAAAGTGTTTGGAAACTTCAATTGATGCAGAATGCTGCATCCTGGATGCTGACTGGAGTGTGTTATAGGAAACATATCACTCCAGTCCTGGATCATCTACATTGTCTTCCAATTTGTTTCTGGGAACAACTTATGGTACTGGTGTCAACCTTTACAGCTGTATGTGGTTTGGGACCAACATACCTAAAGGACCACCTACTTCCTTATGAACCTACTGAGCCACTGTGGTCATCTTCGGAGGCCCTGATGTGGTTGCCTTACCTTATGAGATTGAATGGCTGCAACTTGAGAGAGGGCCTTCTCAGCACTGGCCTGACAACTCTGGAACTTTCTCCCCAGGAAGATTTGCCTGTCCCTTTCTGTTGCTGCCTTCTACCAGTGGCTGAAGACTTTTTTTGTTTTGCTTGGCATTCCCTCAGGGAACCTTTGTCCTTCCCCAATGTTTCGACTGTATTTTAAGTTCTCATCTTAAATTCTTTTAAGGATGCATTTGTGTGCTGGTTTTCATGTTTTTCACGAGATTTTAATCTGTATGTTTTAATTTGTTATCCACCTTGGTGGACCTATTGACTCGAAAAAGAGAGATACAAATCTTGTAATTAATTAAATACCTCCCTGCCAGGCCATTTTTTTCCTGGGCCAAATGTGGAAATCTGCCATAACAACCATGGGTCTTCAGAACATCTTAATTCCAACTAATGAGACTAATCACAAGCTTGAGTCAGTATTTTGCTGAAATTCTGATGGTAGTTGTGTGGAAGAAATTTTGACAACTCCCCAGGAAGATTTTTTAATTACTGGGTGGGGAGGGGGGTTAAAAATGATCCATTCTCAAAGATTGGATTGGCCCTTAAGTAGGGTTGTTAAGAGAAATTCTCTTAATTGCTCATTAGTAGGGTGAGAATTTTAAAAAAATGGCTAGTTCTAAGAATCTCTAAAACCTCTATAGTTTTACCATAGAATTTTTGGCAATTCCTAGAGCTGCTTTACATCACTTCTGGGTTTTACTTGGAAGTGAAATCACAGCATAGCTAACTTTGCTCATCTCAACTCCCCATTTCCAACCTTCCTGCTGTTTGCTAGGCTTGGCTTGGCAACCCTAGTCTAGATCCAACCCATTGTTTGTGTTATAGATGTAACAACAAATGGTGGTTTGCCACAAACATGGATGACTTTTAGTTCTCCAGCTACATACAAGGGAAACAGGTATGGGGGGGGGAGGTAATTTAAGTGCCTGAGGATGCCTGAAACTTAACAGCATAGTAACAAACCATGGTTTGTAGTTAAGACTGAATGCTGCCTGAGATTTGACTCAGCAATACCTACATAGACAAAGTTGTCTCAGAGCCTCTGCTTTAAGCTATGCAAGTAACCATTTTGTGCTCTGTGAATATTCTATTGGGGAAGTAGAAGAGAAAATACAATATACAGTAGAATTAACTTTTTATTTAGCCATTTCTATTGTTCCATACACAGGTCGTGACCTCTCACCTCTTGTTTATTTCTTTCCATGTTGACCTTTCACTGCAGCACTGGGCTAATTTTGTGCTCCAGTGACCAAGAATGAGAATTTGTCACTTTATTCAAAAAAGAATGACTATGGGTATGTCTGGCATTCTCAACAGGGCTTAACTCTTTCCATACTAAAATGTTCAGCTATCTGACTGATCTTTATTGGGAAATGTCTTTTTTCTGAAGTTGTTCTCTGTCTATATCTTTTTTTTCCCAACAAAAGAACCTTGCTTCTTTTGTCAAGAATAAAAAAAAGGATTTTGCTCCTCTTCTTTTTCTTGTGGAGAGCCAAGTATGATTTTCTTTGTTGCCAAACACAATGAACTAAACAGAAGAAAAAATGACAGGCCAAAAAGTTCCACAAAATTTGCATCGATTTAAAGGAAAGACCTCTGTTTGAGATGAGAAATAAAAGCAATTGTCCCTTCATTGTCCTTTGGACACTTTTTTCTCTGTACTACTTTGGGTTTTGGAGAAAATAATTTGGTTAATAGGACTGCAAGACTTTCAAAACACCCAGAATGAATATCTGCCATTTGCCTTTCACCTGTCATTTGTAAAGTGTTCTTGCAAAGGAAAAACAATGCAAGTTATATTTCTTGCATACACACAGAGCACTGTAAAACATGGGGAGAACTCTGAGGGCCAAATTCAGTGTGACACATCCATCGCTAACATATCTGCCCCTTTACAGAATCATCTCCATTAGAACATTGGGTTATGGCTGTAGAGACCTGAGTTCAAATCCCTGTTCAGTCATAAAGCTCGTAACTGACTTCTTGGACGGTTTCTTATAGCCTAATCTATCTTGCAGTGTTGTGATTACTAAGCCATTCCCATCACACCTTTGCTTGGTTTCTGCCACCCGACATTCCTCCAACCTGATTCACCCAGCTGTCCCAAAAGAAGTCCATTATATCACCCATGACAGTTAAAGGGAATGTCTGTGTTCTGATACAGCATAGCCTAGAGGTGAGTTGCAACAGGAGGGGTGGAGGATGTTGTAAGCCACTTTGGCTTCCCATTGGGAAGAAAAGTGGGGCATGAATGAAGTAAGCACCACAAACTTAGTGCAAGGCAGCAGTAGGGTCTGAGCCCCAAATATCAACCTCCCCAAATAATTTCCCCTTCGGAAATTGATAGGCTTTACAGGTGCCCACTTCCAGCAACTAAAGCCTCAGCCCATCAGTCCTGAATTGATTGGTGGGAGAAGGCCAGTTAGTGAAATGGGGGTGCGGGGGGGGGGGGCTGATCATGCCTGGATGATGATGTCACTTCTGCCACAGCTCAGAAGCAATGGTGTTGCATTGGGGTTGATTCTTTAATGCTCAGCCAAAAACATAGCATTTAAATAGTCGTTGATCTGAGTGTATCCTTTATTGTTTGCGTGGTGGCAATATACATTTTTATTGGAGTTTTCTCCTTGGCAAACCAGCATGTGCTGATATGTTGATCTTTCATATTTATTCCATCCCTTAGGTTGCAATTGCTCACCCCCCAGTAACTCTTCTTGCGGTACATGAACTGGAATGAGTAGGGTCTTTCCTCACAGCCACTTCCTGTTAAGCAGGCCTGTGTTGAGCAGTGGGGCATACCATGAAATGGAAGGGGAAGATCAAAGTCCAGCTTCATTCATCTCTTCCCTGTGGCAACCAGACCAAGGGGACTGACCCTTGGCAATACAGCTGAGGCTCAAACCTCCCCCAATAGCCAGAAAGAACATCTCTTAACCCTGCCTGGCAGAATGGGAATGTTTGATTTGTACCAACAAAAGTGCTTGTCCAAAGTTATGTTTATAGTGTTCACGGCGGAAAAAGGTCAGGGCCGGTTTTATTAAAGTGACAGAATGGCTCTCTCTGGTGTGATTGACAGCGAGTGACAGGGGCATCTTGCACTGTTCAGTTCAGTTATGTAATTAGGCACATTTACATGAAATCAATCATGGAATCATAGAAAGTATTGCAGCTCCTTGATCTAAGTATCGAAACCAAATACTTTCTTTACATGGTTGACCTTTGTCAGCTCCATGTAAATTGAACTGATGATGAGTCATTGAGCTAGCAAATTAGCTTCTCATAGCTGTTGACAGGGTCAGCGGGAAATCTGCTGCATTTTTAACAGCAACAACAACAACAACAAAACTTGAGCAGATCTCTTAGGTACTGCATTATTTTGCTCTTGCTTCACGCAGCCTTCCTCTCTAATAACGCTCTGAAATCCCAAAGAGTGAAGTAGGAAGAAAAGCATTTTAATGCAATTGTTTGGATAACTGATTGTTGAAAGTCTTAATGTGCTTGTACACAATCTAAAACTGATTTTTTTTAAAAAAAATTGCTCCCAAGATGTACCTACTAATGATGCTCTGCTTCATATTAAGTCTGGAGACACAACAAAGCTGAGCTGTAGCTTAGTGATAAACTACATGCTTTGTATGAAGAAAGTCTTGGGTTCGATTCCTAGCATACACAGTGAAGAATCGACAAGAAATACAAGGAATAGCTTGCACTTTATCCTCTCTTTGTACCTGTGCATTTTAATGCATCCTTTAAAGGACTGCTATTTGATACTGCTTTCTGCACCAGTGAAGTCAATAGCATCTATTCATGAAGTGATACAAGAACTGGCAACAAGCTTGATTCATGGGGAGACACCAAAGATACATAGAGATATCTAAGTAGTAAACCTCAACTCAAAACTCTCAAACAGATTTTTTAAAAACTTTGTTGCTTAAAAAAATGGAGGTAGTGGACAAGTAACAGGGGAGTGGCAGCTGTGCAAAAGCAATGCCCTTATACGAACAGACCCATCCAATTTACTTGGTCAAATCTGAATTGCTCAGCAAATGATTGGCTGCCTGATTAAAAACTGGCAAGCAGGTCATGAGCCAAACTGGCAGGTGGTAAAACATCACTAGTTTCTCGGTGAAGGCTCTCAAGTAGAAATTGTCTCATAGAGACCCTGGAGAGCTGCTTCCAAGCAAAGTAGACCATATTGATCTTGATAGACTGTCTCAGATAGACTGCACTTTATTATGTAAAAAGGGAACGACAGTGGTTACCTGTATCTTGGAAGGGAGAAAGAGAGTTTGATGGGGAATCTTCGCTTAGATCCTGCAGAGTATTTCTACAGGAGGAAGGTTATGAACTCACATAATGCAACTTTATTGCCTCCAATTCCTGCAACCATCTGAAATGCCCCCACCCCAGAAACCAGTTCTTGGCATCCCTTGTCCGTGAGATCTAAGCCTTACTAAATCTGGTCCAGGTTCTAGCAGAGATGTGGTATCAAAAGCCTGGATTTTTAAAAATGTATTTAAGACAAGCAAACCTGTGCACATTAAGTGAAGAGACACACCTAGATGCTGCTGTGCATGGAAGTGCAACATTCTTAAGCCAGAATAACAAGTAAATAATACATAATACTTTTCACCATATTTATTTAGAAAATTTAGATGCCACATCTCCAGATGCATGCATAAGGTGGCTCACAAAGTACAAACAAGTAGGATAAAACCATCAAAATAACAAAGGAAAAGAGAAATGAAAGTAGAATTCAGGAAAGGAAAGGAAAACATTCTTAAATCAAACTAACCATTGTTTAGCTTGTGCTGTGTCGTGTTTGCTTTCTTCATAAGACACCCTCTTCTTCCTTTTTTTCTGTTCACAAGAGCTGATTGATATTCTTAGGTGCAAACTAGACATTATGGTATCCATGAGTCCAATTCATGGATGCTGATACCATATTAGAATTGAATCTGGACATTTAAAAATACTGCAAAAGCCCAATCCTTGCCCAGAGGGACCAGGTAACTTTGTTTTCCCCACCACCTCCGCTGCATGCCTTTTAAAGTGCTGAAATATCTGAAGGGCAGGCTGTTTTGTATACTTGAAAATGTATATGGGGGGACAAGATCCTTTGGTCCTGCTAGGGCCACAGACCCTCGAGGTATTTTTAGATGGCCAAATTCATCTCTAAAACGGCCTTGGCATTCATGGACACCATAATGTCTAGTTTGGCCCTTAGGATCCTATTTGAATCTCAGTCATATTTGTATGATATATTAACCCAGCAGCCTAATACATATCCAACACTTGGTTTTATTGAATAAGCTGTGTGAGTTCTGAAAATGCAAAGAGATCAGATTCTTAGAAAAGTCATAGATCCAGAGGAGTGAGCCGTGTTAGTCTGTAGTTGCAAAATAGTAAAAAGTCCAGTAGTACCTTAAAGACTAACCAACTTTATTGAGACACAAGATTTCGAGAACCACAGCTCTCTTCGTCAGTTGCATCTGACAAAGAGAGCTGTGGTTCTTGAAAGCTTATGCCTCAATAGAGTTGGTTAGTCTTAAAGGTGCTACTGGACTTTTTTACTATATAGAAAAGTCAGTTACCAGCCATGATCTTATGCTATCCTAGCAGCCCATAGCATTCTGAATCAGGGTTCTGCTCTTGGAGCTAGGCTTGAATTCTGTTGCAATAACTATCTTCTGTACTGTTTTTCAGTATTCGGGCCATACTTTATGCTGCCCATCCCCACTTTTACCGGTGAGCTTTAGCAATGGAAGACTAACAGTGCAATTCTACACACAGTTATTCCAATGGAAGACTAAAGAGAAGGGACAGAGATCTCTCTGAATGTAGGCACCCTTCCCTGTACACCAAGTGTAGGAAGCTACATCTGCTGCAACAGAGCAAGAAATTATTTGTACCCACTTTAGTATAAGTCAACCCATAGGAAAGGGGCAGCTGGGAAATTTCTGTTTTAAAATCATGGTAGTTATTCATCTAAAACAACTACCAGCTAACTCACCTCCTTACTTACCAACACATTGCAACCAAATGCCTATCTTCTCACCCCTCTAGGGGGACTTTATATAATTGTGCTGGTCTTCTGAATCAGTTTTGCTTGTGTGCCAATATGTTAGCCAACTCTGTTGTTCCTTCTAATATTTGGCATTTGCTTTTGAATTATGCTTGTCCATCTGTTATTTGTCCTTTTCATGGTGCATTCTGCCCATTTCATTTGTTCCTCTTGGTTTTTCTCAGCATTCATTTTCCCCCCCTCCAACTATCCCAACACCAAAAATTCTACCAGTATTAAAGTTGTTTTGAAATTTGTTTGTATCCAGGATCTTTGAATCTCTATCCTTTACTGTCTTCTAGATAATTCGTGCTATTTAGAAATGTTCTAGTCTGGACTTCACAATCCCTTTTAGAATTCAATAACGTATGCTTCAAATGCAAAGATATAGCCTGTTTTTTGTTTTGTTTTTTAAGGGAGAACTGGTCTGCCATTGTGCTAGAGTCATGGATTATAACATCAGCAACATTCAGTTTATATACCATCCTTCAGAACAACTTAATGCCCATTCAGAGTGGTTTACAAAGTGTATTATTATTATCTCCACAATAATCACCCTGTGAGGTGGGTGGGGCTGAGAGAGCTCTGAGAGAGCTGAGACTGGCCCAGGGTCACCCAGCAGGCTACAAGTGGAGGAGTGGGGAATCAAACCTCGTTCTCTAGATTAGAGTCCTCCGCTCTTAACCACTACACCAAACTGGCTCTCCCACTACACCAAACTGGCTCGCCAAGTCCAGCCCTGACAGCACTACTGTCTAGAAATAGAGTACATGACCTCCATGTACAGGGAGCAGATGAAGCCGCAGATGTGTCACAGGGCCAAGCTACAAGTGACAAATGACACTTGAACTGCAAGTGGATCAAGTGGAGCGCAAGTGGAGGGCAAGTGAACAGGGAGAAATACACTTGCCGTTCAAGTGTCATTCGTCACTTGTAGCTTGGCCCACAGTCACTGATTGGTGACTGACACTTGAGCAGGTTATGAGGAAAAGGAAGGGTGACAACTGAGCTGCGTTTGTTGCCCATGTAACTGTGGGCTGGCCCACAAACTTCCCTTCCCTTGCATCCTCTGCAGTGGTGATAGCCTGGCATTGTGCCCTTCAAGCACAACAGCTGTGTTGTACCTGTGTGTGGTCTACTCTTACTCTGGCTTCTTAAGGACTTAAAGGTAAAGTCAAGCACCGAGTTATTACTGACCTATGGGGGATGTCGCATCACAACGTTTTCTTGGCAGACTTGTTATAGGGTGGTTTGCCATTGCCTTCCCCAGTCATCTACAATTTACCCCCAGGAAACTGGGTACTCATTTTACCAACCTCGGAAGGATGGAAGGCTGAGTCAGCCTTGAGCCGGCTATCTGGACCTGGCTTCCACCAGGATCAAACTCAGGTTGTGAGCAGAGCTTGGGCTGCAGTACTGCAGCTTACCACTCTGTGCCACGGGGCTTAAGTATTTACAGGTTGAGGGGGCCCTTGCCAAGATATTTCTTCCATGTTACTTGGTGGCTATATGCTTGGCTGAGGTCTTCAGCTCTTCACTGACTTATTTAGTCCATTTAGACTCCCCCATGCTGTGATTCCAGGTAGGATCTCTCTTTAGCTAGGTGGTTGTCTGCTTACCCTTCTCCCTCCTCACACAGGTACCCCCTCTATCAAGCAGAATCTCTTGCCACAGGCCAAGAGTCCCCACTGCCTCAGAGACAACTATATACATTAGCTAATGGAAGCTTCCAGCCAAATGGAACATGTTTCACCAGTTGTTTTAAACATGCCCTTATATCTGTGGTAATGTTAGATTCAAAATAACTCTGGACTTCAGGTGACCAATGCACATATTTAAACAGCAGAAGGGAAATGAGAAGGAGAGGGATGGGAGACTCCAACTCAGATGAAGCCTTACAAACCACACAGGGGACAGCTGGGGTCTAGCTTATTTGGGCAGGAGGCTCCGCTGGGGGGCGAGGAACTTCTGCTCCAGGAGAAATGCTAAGGTCCAGCTGTGTTTCACACCATTGCTAACCAGTCACCAACCAACATAGTGGCCAAGGCTTTCACCATGGTCTCAGACTGAATTTGGGCACATCACTTTATTTATTTATTTATTTATTTATTTATTTATTTATTTATTTATACCCCACCCTCCCCATGAATAGGCTCAGGGCGGCTCACAACATTCATAAAATATAATGAGTTAATCATAAAACTATAAAATCAAAAATAATCTTAAAACAATCATTAAAATAGTCCAGGTGCAGGCTACTTAAATAAACATTAGGGAGTCCGTACATGGGCATATATATGTATGCAGCACATGGCCGAGGGCAGTCCCAGAAAAAGTGGTGGTCTTAGGAGGAAGAAGGGGGACATCCACTGGCCTTCAGTCAAAGGCCCGGTGGAACACCTCCGTTTTACAGGCCCTGCAGAACTGTAACAGGACCTGCAGAGCCCAGATCTCCAGCAGGAGAGCGTTCCACCAGGCCAGGGCCAGGGCAGAAAAAGCCCTGGCTGTGGTCGAGGCCAGACGGATGTCCTTTGGGCCAGGGACCACCAGGAGTTGCTTGTCTGCAGATGTTGCCACAAGCACATTTGTGCAGATGTTGCCACAAGCACAACAGATGTTGTTGCAAGGATGCTGCAGATGTTGCCACAAGTGCAACAGATGTTGTTGCAAGGATGCTGCAGATGTTGCCACAAGCACATTTGAATGTTGAACGTATCGTGTTTGAAGGTGTTGATCAGATGTGAGCTGATCACTCGATCTGTTCAGTTCATGCTGAACCGTGTGGTAATAGGTTTTCCCAGAACTGGCGGCTGTGGAGAGTGCTGTCAAGTCATAGCTGACTTATGGAGACCCCTGGTAGGGTTTTCCAAGTAAGAGACTAACAGAGGTGGTCTGCAACCTTGGTCTTCATTGAAGATGTCTCATTCAATTACTAACCTAGGCTGACCCATCTTAGCTTCTGAGGGTCTGCCTTGGCTATCCAGGTCAGGGCAGTTCCCAAAACTGTGCATGCACAAAGATGCTGCTGATTCAAACTTAGTGTCACTAAGGACTACTGGGCTAAATACCGAAGGGTAGGATTTTATTGAAATACTCCATTTATTGATGACTGATTTATATGAGCGGTGCGATTGATCTAATTGTTTATTTAAACAATTGCCTGTTGAGCAGATAAGTTACGCAATAAGGATGTGGGAGGTAGTAGAATTCAATTGGCTGTGTGAGAACAGGCATGTGCAGAAAGCCTGATTGCACTGTACTGCATGGCTAGGGAGGAATACAGTGAAACAATCTGACAGGCACCTATGAACAGAGTGACTAAGTATCCAACCAATCATTTTAATTCAGGTCTCTGTTTGCAACTGTGTGTTTGAGCATCGTAGGATATTCTGATGTTATCCACCACCTTCTTCTAGGCTGATATGGTGTTCCCTCCTCTTTCCCTCTTCTTTGTCCTTAAACAGCAGAAATGACACCAGATGCTTTTTAAAAAAAATAAAGTAACTATTTTATTTTAGAGGGAAAAGGTCAGGTGAAATCAGGAGTTGAACATTTCTGAGGTAATTCAACATAGAAATCTCTGAAGTAAAATCAGTACATGCACAGACTTTAGTTCTTTTGTTCTTCACAGATACTTAAACTCTTATGTTTAGAGGCTTTTGTTCCCATGTTTTCCTCAAACATACTAGTACACTTTCTTTTAGTATTCTCTTTTGGGTTTAAGAATGCTCGTAGCCACTTTCTAGTACCCCAAACTCCTTCTCTTCCAACACCAGTGCTTTCTTTCAGATTTTTTGTTAACTGAATCTTAAGTTCTCCAAAAGGATATTTCCAACCACACCCAACCAGGGATCCCTCCTCTCTCCAGAGCTACCTCCTGGGCCGTTTCCAGACGGCTTACCTGGCTCCGGAACGTTGCGCCATCTTGCGGGGAAAACGCGAAATATCGCGTTTTCTTGTGCGAGTTTTGCACGACGTCACACAACGTCGCGCAAAACTCGCATGAGAAAACGCGATATTTCACGTTTTCCCTGCAAGATGGTGCAACGTTCCGGAGCTAGGTAAGCCGTCTGGAAATGGCCCTTGTTTGACTGGGTAGGGAAAGTCTTCTCTCCTTAGAAGATCTATCCCTTTTCTTTAGCCCGAATGGGAGTCAGCACCTGCTTCCCAAACTTCCTTGCCAACTTTTCCTCAGGTCTCCTGTCAGTGTTAAACTACTCTCAGTTAAGACTCCATATCCCAATTCTTCACATTTGATTCCTCTCAACAAGTACTGAAAACCAACCCTCCTCTTTCTGGCTCATGCTACCCAATCAGATTCCTTGGAGTAGCCTCTGTGTCTGTGAGGGATTAACCCTTAACAGTCCTTCAGCTACTTGTACAGCACTTCCAGGCTTTTAAAAAGTGCAGTCTGTCATAGCTGACAGTTTTGAAATTCTATTATTGGCTAACTTTGGCTAAATTTCCCTTCTGATACCACTAACTTAAGTTAAGGAGACATAAAGTAGGTTTGGGTGCAGGGTGTGAGAAGGGGGTATAATTTCATAATAGAACTGATGAAACAAGGCAGCATAAGTTAAATTAAGCAAAATACATAGAGGGATTATTGGAATACAGTGTTTACTCACAGAAGATGCCTCTTAATGTAAAACGACCCCTTCCACCCCAATAAAAGGATATATACAAAAAAAAAATTACTATGCATACCTGTAACTTGTGTGTGAATTTAACAAGGCTCTTTTTTTAATGATACTTCTGGGGAGGGGTGGTGGTCTTCCTTTCAGGCAAATAGGGCATGTTTTATATGCGTTATTCCCCAGAATGAATGGCAGAGTAAATGAAAAAGCCAGCCTTCACTGACACAATGTGATATGTATTGCGGACAAAAAGCCATGACACAAAACCTGTTACAAGCTAGTATTTACTGCTGACAACAGAAGTGCCGGGATGAAGCCTCTATGGAAGCCACACCCACCTGACATTGACACTCGGCTCTCCATCCCAGATGGTCTTGAGGTTGTCATTATTAAACATTACTTTATTGTTCCAGCTCACATTTCAAGGCTGAGATCTGATGGTTGAGACCTGGCTGAAATTGTGTCACAGATGGAAGAGTATTTGGGACATATGTTGTGAAATCTTGGGAGAAGTCCCAAGAAAACATTAACTTCTCCAAGCTTTTGCCCTCAACATGATTTCTAGATTATTTACAAGTGGAGGGAAGGAAGCTTTTCATGTTTTTCTAGACATACAGAGCACTCCTAGGCAAGTCTACTTAGAATCCTACTCAAGCCTATTCAATGGAGCTTACTTCCAGGAAAGTATTCTTACAGTGAAATCCTAAATAGATTTTCTGCAGGCAAACCTCATTGATTTCAATGGGCTTAGACTGGAGTAACTCAGCTAAGGATTTCAATCTTAGGATGGCACTATTAAATTCTTTCCATTACCGATGTACCAATGTTGGAAGGAGACAGAGATAAAAATATTATGAAGAGAAGGGGATAAAGCAAAGTAATGTTTGTTTAACATTAGAATTACTAGTTGAAAATCTCATGTGGCCCATAATCATCATTCTTGTCAAAGGTACTACATATATATGAAAACATTTTCACAATATAAGTGGTGCCAGGATAGTGCAATTTAGCACCAAAATGCACAAGTCCTTAAAACAAACTTCTTTGTCATTATTGTTTATTAGCAGCTCTTTCCGTTTCTAAATTTTGGGATTTCTGGATAATTCATGAAGTTTGCTGCAGTGGCATGTGTTTATTATTTTCTTTTTAAAAAAAATAAAACCACAAAACTATCAGCAAGGACCTTTTAAAAAGCTTTGTTGTATTTATGTATCTCTGGGGTTCTTTTTACAGGTAAAGCAAGATTTACTTAAAAGTGTACAAGAGGTACGTGTATGAAACCCTGCAATATGTAAAACTTTGAGTTTATGCCACTCCCCCCACACCCCCTAAAAAGAGAATTCCAAAGGGAAGAAAATAAGGCTGTATTTAAACATGGAGCTGGCTGGAGCAACAGCATGTTCCAGTAGGACTTTGCAGTCACGTCACGTGGCATTTCATTCAAACATGGCACATGAATCTGTTTTGCACAACCATTAGCCCAGCCCAAGTTCAGAGTTGTACAGGAAAGTGCTTTGTCCCCACCAGAGCCATATTTAAACTAGGCCCTTAGTGAGAAGGGGTAAAGAGGTGGGGATACGACCTACATTGTTTTAAAAATGTAAACATAATAAGTTCTGTTGAAAAACAATCCATCCCCTACCATTGCACTGAAGCAATGCATGACAGTTTTCAAAATGCTTTCTCTATCTATCTATCTATCTATCTATCTATCTATCTATCTATCTATCTATCTATCTATCTATCTATCTATCTATCTATCTATCTATCTATCTATCTATCTATCTATCTATCTATCTATCTATCTATCTATCTATCTATCTATCTATCTATCTATCTATCTATCTATCTATCTATCTATACCCATCTTTCTACCCAATGGGCTCAAAGCAGCTCACATAGTTCTCTTTTCCTCCGTTATATCCTCAAAACAACCCTATGATGTACCTAAGTCACCTAGCAAGTGTCCACAGCAGAGTGGAGATTTGGTGTAGTGATTAAAAGCAGCAGGTCTCTAATCTGGAGAGCCAGATTTGAAGCCAGCTGAGTGACCATGGGACAGTCACAGCTCTCTCAGAGCTTTCTCAGCCCCACCCACCTCACAGAGTGATTGCTGTGAGGATAATAACACATTTTGTAAACTGTTCTGAGTTGGTGTTAAGTTGTCCTGAAGAGCAGTATATAAATCGAATGTTGTTGTTGTTGTTATTTTCATTATTGAACCTGGTTCTTCCATATTCTAGTCTGGCTACTCTAGTCCGGCTACTCTAGTCCTCTACTCCACGCTGATCAAGTAAATCCTTTTAAAGACTTCAATAATAGTTGCAGTAATATTGAAACATCATAAAGAGATGCAGTTTAAAAAGCCTACAGAATGGAGAAGGGGGGAAATGAATGACTGAGACTGAGAATACAAATACCTTTTATGTAGTGTGGTCTCAAAGAACTTTATTGTCAACTGGACTAACATAACTGGGAAGGTCAAACAGAAATAACCCTAAACACATTTCTTACTGAAAGAAAGAGTTGTGAGGAAGTGCTGAAAGGACAAATGCATTCAGTTACTTCTGATTTCGATATTGATCATTTTAAAAAAGGTCTTTTTAGAGGAGTGCTAATGCAGCAACTTTCAAATCAATGGCTTCATCTAACCAAATAAAGATTGACCATTGGTTCTAATGCAGTCAGAGGATCATTAAATCAGACCTTATTGTCATTCCTGTGATACATCATTTAGTGATTTGACATCACATGGAGGCATGTCTGAATATGAAGACACTAATCAGCTAACAGGCATGCACCTCATTATAACACACACACCATTGCTATACAATTAGGACTCTATTGTCTCTGTAAGATGCTTCTCCAAGGAAATGTAACACCCAGCATTTTCATATGGGAGGTCAATTTCAAGGTGTTATCTTTAGGACACACAACATTAGCAGTGACATATTTAAATTGTAATAAAGTCACATTTTAAAATTATTGCAAAGGCCATAACTCTTAATCTACTGAGTTGGAAGAAAGTCTTATGAAAGAAAGTCCAACTAAACATCTCTAGGCTGAAGCTTAAGGATCAGTAGTAGTACTGTATATTTATTTTTGTGTTTGACAAATGAAAAACCTGTTAGCAGGGTCCTAAAACGTACAATCAACTTAACTTCCCCCCGCCCCAGAAGAAGCAACAACCAAAGGGTATATGTAAAACATTCTCAGCCACACTATGCAAGCAAATGACAATTTTATATTATAAACTGGAGAGTCTATTTTTGTTCCTGAGAGCCATAATTAAAAAGGATCCAAGTTTTCAAATGGTGAATTATTAGACGACATATTCTTTTCAATCCAGCAACCTTTTAGAGAGTTCTATCCCACTCCTATTATTATTTCCTGACAGAATTTTTTTAAAAAAATTAAAAAACCAAAACAAAATGTAGCATTCTCCATTTGAAATATCTGTTCCTACACAGGCAATGTATAGATTACCAAGATGGGGGGGGAGGGGGACTCCCCCAAACTTGGTTACTTAATACACTAAACTTTAGGTTCTTGCTGTATTATGTGAAACGGCTTGAAAAAGGAGGCTGTTGCCAGAGAGCATCACTGCTTCTATGCTCAAGAGAGACAAGGAAAGGAAGAGTGAAGGGGGGTGGGTGGAATTCCCTCGACGGATACCACAATAGCATGTCTTTCATTATTGCCCTATGTCAAGGCAGTGTGTAATATTCATTGTGCATGCATAGTAAATTCCTATTTACCTGGCAGTTCCTTTGATAAGTCAGTCTTTTCTCCCTCTTTACGTCCACACAGCACGGAGCGGTGAAATCTTTTTTTTTTCCTTTTTGCCTATAATTCTTATTAAGGTGATACCTTTTCTGTATAAGAAAGCACACACTTCCAAAGAAGGCATCCTCTGGGGGTTTTAAGGGCCATTGTTTTTATTGTTTTGCTTTTTATTCCTCCCACCCCGCTGCGTTTTAATGCTATAGTGACTTCTCTGTGTATACAGCTCTCATATTGAAATGTCTGCTGCAGATATATGCAATATTAAAGAGTGCTTATGAATTTTTGACATCTAATTAGTCGCTACCCAGTTAACATGTCAAGGCTCAGAGGGATTAGGGAGTCAGCCCTTTCTGAATAAGTTAAAGCTATGCCCTGTCCTTTTCATGTATTATTCTTTAATGTAGGTGGTGATTATTTTGCTGTGATTAATTGATGAAGCTCATTGGTCTGGCAAGTGTTACAGAATTCACCATTCCTCACTTTTATTTCTCTCTGTAGGGCTTTCCTCCTCATTTGAAAGAAATTGGTTCTATCTGGTACATGAAGCCTCTTTCTTTCCCCCTCCCTTCCTCTCCTGATGGTGCGGCATTTTGGCATTCCTTTCAAGATATTATCAAGTTAATATTCTGTCTTTCGGACTGTTGCTGAAGTTAATTATCTTGAGGGGAGGGTGACAAAAAAGTGGAATTCTAGATGGTTTTGTTCAGTTTAGTTTTTCGTCCTCCCCTGTCCATCCTTAGTATTCATCACTCATGTCC